>NW_027507903.1:64376982-65005316 GCF_037356315.1 Lithobates pipiens
ATTTTGTGTGGCCATCTTTATTTTCCAGCATTGCCTTAACACTCTTGGGCATGGAGTTCACCAGAGCTTCAAAGGTTGCCACTGGAGTCCTTTCCCACTCCTCCATGATGATATCACAGAGCTAATGGATGTTAGAGACCTTGCGCTCCTCCACCTTCCATTTGAGGATGCTTCACAGATGCTCAATAGGGTTTAGGTCTGGAGACATGCTCGGCCAGTCCATCACCTTTACCCTCAACTTCTTTAGCAAAGCAGTGGTCGTCTTGGAGGTGTGTTTGGGGTCGTTACGTTGGAATACTGCCAAACGGCCCAGTCTCCGAAGGGAGAGGATCATGCTCTGCTTCAGAATGTCACAGTACATGTTGGCATTCATGGTTCCCCTCAATGAACTGCAGCCACCCCCCCGTGCCGGCAGCACTCATGCAGCCCCACGCCATGACACTTCCACCACCATGCTTGACTGTAGACAAGACACACTTGTCTTTGTACTCCTCACCTGGTTGCCGCCAAACACGCTTGACACCATCTGAACCAAAATAGTTTATCTTGGTCTCATCAGGCCACAGGACATGGTTCCAGTAATTCATGCCCTTAATCTGCTTATCTTCAGCAAACTGTTTGCAGGCTTTCTTTGGCATCATCTTCCTTCTGGAACGACAGCCATACAGACCAATTTGATGCAGTGTGAAGCATATGGTCTGACCCCCCGACCCCTTCAACCTCTGCAGCAATGCTGGCAGCATTCATACGTCTATATCAAAGACAACCTCTGGATACAACACTGATCACTCAACTTCTTTGGTCAACCATGGCGAGGCATTCTGAGTGGAACTTGTCCTGTTAAACCGCTGTATGGTCTTGGCCACCGTGCTGCAGCTAATTTTCAGGGTCTTGGCAATCTTCTTATATCCTAGGCCATCTTTATTTAGCCCAGTAATTCTTTTTTTTCAGATCCTCAGAGAGCTCTTTTCCATGAGGTGCCATGTTGAACTTCCAGTGACCAGTATGTGGTGTCTGATTTGTTCTGGGATAGCATTTTTCACTTATTTAAAATTTGTTATTATTCTGTGTGGATATTCCCCCCAGTAGGTTACTCTCTTGGGGATATATCCTGGTAGCGCTGCATTTTTTATTCATATATTAATGGCTGTGTGTTGAGTTATTTTGAGGGAACAGCAAATTGACACTGTTATACAAGCTGTACACTCACTACTTTACATTGTAGCAAAGTGTCATTTCTTCAGTGTTGTCACATGAAAAATATAATAAAATATTTACAAAAATGTGAGGGGTGTACTCACTTGAGTGTGAGATACTGTAAATCTAGAAACAAAAACCTCAAATCTCATTTCCACACCCTTCTTTATTTCATCTGATGAAATAATAATACATTTTGGCTGGCTAAAAAGCAATTATCTGCCGTTGTGTAAGAATTAGCTTTTGTAGAATTTCACAAGAGTGGCCAAAAATTACCAGCGATAACTATAAACTGAGTGTGGCAAGAACTCACGATGGATGTCAGAAATGCATGTAATGGTTCTTGTAGACTACATTGTGAGTGGAACAGGGATATAAATAATTTCTAAATGATCCGATGTTAGCACAATTAGATTGCAGATAGACTGATGGGAGGTGCTGGCCTGCAAAATCACAAAATTCAAACTGGGTGTTCCCGATTACCGGATATTGACAGAATTTTGTCACCTGTTGAATGCCTGGATAAAAAACAAAAACCTTTGGCAGGAGAGATACAATATGATCCAACTCCTTCTGCTAGTACTTTGGGAAAAGGTCATGCGACAGATGGTCATACAAACAAAACAAATGACTATCACTTTCTATTTTGCTTGATTTCAATATATAAAGGTTCATTTGTATGTAAAATCACATTGAAGAGGAAAATACTTCACTTTAATACAACCTGCAGACTGCCAAGTAAGGCTTTAAATAGTTCTAAAGTGCACAAAACATTTTTGCTAGGTAATGCTTTGTCACAGAATCTGAAAAATTAAATACATCTGGTTAAAAAAATAGTAAATAGCAGATGTTGAACGTATCCCTTGTTTTTACATATGTCAGGCAGGATGTGAAAATAAATCATTGTTCCTTGTGATGAATAATTCATTTCGGCACTCCTTTTGATGATTTCATTTTTGTTATTTGTATATTTCCAATACAGATGTAACCATCACTCCCAATCTCATCACAATATGTAAAACATGTTCATATAATTTATGGCAAATAAAACAGCATAACTGTATGCTAGGAAAACAAACACATGCTTTTGAAATTCTTTCTTGCTAAACCATAAATGGTCCCTCCCACTTTTGTCATATTTTACCCACCAAGTATATAGCATTGACCCCTTTTGAGTGATCGAGAAACAGTTCAATGAATTCAATTTCTTTGATTTGAAACATGCAACCTAAGGCCCAGTTCACCTATATGCCACACAAAGTCCACTAATACCCAACAGTTCACAGGGCTTGCTGCCAATCACTTCTATGGGATTCTTTAATCATAGATATGCAATTACAGAATTCTGAACAAATGTAAAAAATGCACATAGACAGAACAAAAAGTCCACATGCTTGTATGTTACTTCCCACTATGCATTTTTTTTCCCACTACATTGAAAAAGGTAACCTGGCAGGAAAATGGTTCACACCAAAAAAAAAAATCACTAGCGTAAAATGTTGGATCTTTCACTATTACTTTCTTTTGTAGCAGAATCTTGGCAGGCTGCCAGCCCTCAACTGTAATTAACCTGCGCATGTAAAGGGGGGTTTTGTTTGGAGTGCTTGGTACCCATGTGTGAAAGTGTTGGTGCAAGACACACCGTAAAATCAATAAATTGCATAGATTCAGTGGATACAATAGAAGCCAATAAAATTCCTGGGGAGTGGCAGGAACCAAAGGGGTTGAGATCATTAAAAATCAATAAATAAATGAATACTGAAAGTCCAAAAATAATCCAAATAAAAATAATAATACCTGATAAAGGAGCACGCATGCTCTGAATGAGCGCTCAGCCACACCTCTCGTCTGACACAGCCAATGCACAGATGAAGTCTCACTACCTGCCCAGTTGTTCTTCCAGCCTCGGATGCCACTGGAGTGGTCGGGACCGGCGATGCGCAGACAGAGGAGATCCACGTGCACTCTGTGTACTACATGCTTTTTACTTTTTAACATATGCAAGTTGTTTACCTACACATTAAACTGGTTTTAGACTTATACTGCACTTAGATTGGCACTCCTTCCTGTGATTAACCAGTAGGTGTTTCTAAGTGGTTAGGGTTCGTTTACACTTGCAGTGGTGTTCACAGCTCCTTTGAAAAGTGATCTGCAATGGATTGCTTTTCAAACACATTTGACAGGTAGCTCTGAGACCATAGATTGTTCCTTTACTGCCCATTTCAACCCTTCAAAGGCTACAGCAATGTGTCACAACCTTGTGTGTAACATACAGCTCCGGGGCGCCGCCCCTTTCACTTGAGTAGGTTGCGTTTGGTGGCAGTACTAAACAGCCATTTGTTACCCGACATATAATTTCTGCTTCGCGGTGACCGCGTGGACCAACATGACCAATGCCCATATTAAACTTATTAGGCTAGAGGCTACACTATTGTATTCTGACAGGAGGACTGCCCCTGTCCCCCCACCAGAACACACTGATCAGTGCTGCACTGGTTGCGAGTGCCGATTGGATGCTCTTTCAACAGAAGCCAGGTGTGAGACCGGTTGTTTTAAGGCAGTCTTAAGTTTAGTTTTTTTTTTTACCTGCAGCCAGCTACTTTTACTCAAAAGCCTGCACTGTTGTCCACTTCACAACCACCGATTACTGTCCCAAGCGACTGTCTTTTGGTGCTATAAAAAGGATAAGAGCAGCAGTTTCTAATCAGGAAAGTTGCACCACTTGCCCGCCCCTCCCTGCCTCCTACTCCATTCATAGAACTCCTCTTACTACATTCTCATGATGCACTGTGTTCTGTGAATGGAGCAGGAGTTGAATGGCAGCATCTCCCCTTCCCATTTACAGAACTACATGTATCATGTTAGTGTAATAATATTATAAAGATGAATTCCATTAACCACAAAAGGAAACATGAGGAATCGGGTGAGCCATGCAATTTCCCTTCACAGCACGGGAGATAGCCCCAGATACTGTTCTGTGCAGCTCTGAAGCAGACACAGCATGGTCAATTTTGAAAAGAAGCCACCGTATGCAGATAATGAGATAGGCATCATTGCACATATCTAGTTGTGTATGGTGCTGTATTTTTGTACTGATTGTAAAATCCTTTTCTTGGGAGTCCCTTAAGGAACACATGTGAGAAAGGAGAACCAGAAATTATGGAACTTTCAGGGCACTATACCAATAATCAAACATATGTAGATAAAATAATGTAATTTATTGAAAAATAGTTTTTACTTAAAATTACATAATAATATCTACATATATTCGATTATTGGTATAGTGCCCTGAAAGTCCCTTAATTCCTGGTTCTCCTTTCTCACATGATATACAGGGATGAGACACAGGATATTATGTTATGCCCATGGTAGCCACTCCATGGTATTTCCTCTGGCCCCCTATTTTTGCGCCTGGTGTCCAATCCTACTGGAAACTGCAGAATAACCCATTAATCATGAAATGTCGTATTAACTAGGGGTGCACCGAATGTTTTTTTTGGTGCCGAAACCGAAACATATTTAAAAAAAAAAAAATTTTTATACAGAAGATGGTCAGAGACAGAGGACGTTGTACAGGAGACGGTCAGAGACAGAGGACGTGGTACAGGAGACAGTCAGAGACAGAGGACGTGGTACAGGAGACAGTCAGAGACAGAGGACGTGGTACAGGAGACAGTCACAGACAGAGGACGTGATACAGGAGACGGTCACAGACAGAGGACGTGATACAGGAGACGGTCACAGACAGAGGACGTGATACAGGAGACGGTCACAGACAGAGGACGTGATACAGGAGACGGTCACAGACAGAGGACGTGATACAGGAGACGGTCACAGACAGAGGACGTGATACAGGAGACGGTCACAGACAGAGGACGTGATACAGGAGACGGTCACAGACAGAGGACGTGATACAGGAGACGGTCACAGACAGAGGACGTGATACAGGAGACGGTCACAGACAGAGGACGTGATACAGGAGACGGTCACAGACAGAGGACGTGATACAGGAGACGGTCACAGACAGAGGACGTGATACAGGAGACGGTCACAGACAGAGGACGTGATACAGGAGACGGTCACAGACAGAGGACGTGATACAGGAGACGGTCACAGACAGAGGACGTGATACAGGAGACGGTCACAGACAGAGGACGTGATACAGGAGACGGTCACAGACAGAGGACGTGATACAGGAGACGGTCACAGACAGAGGACGTGATACAGGAGACGGTCACAGACAGAGGACGTGATACAGGAGACGGTCACAGACAGAGGACGTGATACAGGAGACGGTCACAGACAGAGGACCTGATACAGGAGACGGTCACAGACAGAGGACGCGATACAGGAGACGGTCACAGACAGAGGACGCGATACAGGAGACGGTCACAGACAGAGGACGTGATACAGGAGACGGTCACAGACAGAGGACGTGATACAGGAGACGGTCACAGACAGAGGACGTGATACAGGAGACGGTCACAGACAGAGGACGTGATACAGGAGACGGTCACAGACAGAGGACGTGATACAGGAGACGGTCACAGACAGAGGACATGATACAGGAGACGGTCACAGACAGAGGACATGGTACAGGAGATGGTCAGACAGAGGACGTGGTACAGGAGATGGTCAGAGACAGAGGACGTTGTACAGGAGATGGTCAGAAACTGCACACATGATACAAGAGATCAATGCAGCCTCACCAGTACACGTCAGATGCAGCCAGCCAGTGTGTCCCCCATTGCAGCCAGTGTGTCCCCCATTGCAGCCAGCCTGTGAAGGGAAGAGAGGAGAGCCACCTCCACCGCCTGTTTGATCACAGCGCTGGGAACATCACAGCTTTCATTTCAATAGCTGTGTGTTCCCGGCCGCGTGCCGTCACACACAGCCCCTCCCCCTTGTCCGGGCTGTATGTGACGGCGCGCGGCCGGGAACACACAGCTATTGAAATGAAAGCTGTGATGTTCCCGGTGCTGTAATCAAACAGGCGGTGGAGGCGGCTCTCCTGCACTATAGGACACCCCCATGATGGGCGGCACCAGGGGCGGGGGGTGGAGCCCCACCCCCACCCCATTATCGGCCGTTTTTCTTTTTCAGCAAATTGCCGAAAAGGGCATTTTTGGCCGATATGTTTTGGCGGCCGAAATTTCGGTACATCCCTAGTATTAACAGACCATAAACAAACACTACATAGGGTAAGTCCACATTATATCATTTTTATACCTTGAAGTCGTTCATCTGATATGATTTTGTTAGTCTGATTCCATGTGCTGTCAATAAATACAACTTTCTTCAAACAATCTATATTCTTGCTTTCAGCCACAGCATCTTTGTCAATGTCAATAGCCTGGTTTTCTAGCTTTGAACGTTTGAGAGATGGTTCACAGTCTTCTTTGGGACTACTCTGGTCAGTCAGGTATTTCAGGCTCTCTCGGAGGGAGACAGAATTTGGACTCGGGAACACCAGAATTGTCTGGAAAATGATGCATAGTTATTAAAACCTTGGAAGACATACAAAAATAATTTCAATACATATCTGCAGTGGGGTTTGTTTTCCTGGTGGAAAAAGTTAGCCAAAGCTTGGAGACAACCACACTTTAAGCGGAATTCCACCCAAAAGTGGAAGTGCTTAAAGTGCTCCTCCCCTGCCACATTTGGCATGTCGTCTTTTTTTGTGGAGGAGGGGGAGCAGGTACCTAGTTTTGATAGGCACCTGCTCCCACTTCTGCTCAGATCGCCTAGGCTAGGTCTCCTGTCCCACTCCCTCCCCGCAGTCTTGCGGGACACGTCACAAATCCCAGAAGACTGCAGGGCCATTCACAAAGCACTGCGGGGCTCATGCATGCACAGTGCACCGCCAGCAGTAAGGCCGCAAGCAGCACAGCCAGCTTCCCACTGTTATGATGATGGCTTCCGAAACTGAAAGGCTAGTGAAGAACCAGCGCCGGTGAGGATGACTCTGGATCCCTGGACAGGCAAGTGTCCTTTTATTAAAAGTCAGCAGCTAAACTACAGGGATTTTTAAAGTGGAAGTAAACCCATCGATTTAAACAGTTAAAAAAAGAGGCATGCTGGGAATGCTAACTGCACATTTGCTGTGCTCTCATCCAAACTATCAAACATCCAATGGCTGGTGTCATAACGAATCACATGTGCAGCACCATAGCAGTTAATGATTAAACAGAGGCAAAGATGGCAGCTTCTATGGCTGAAAACGATAGGGGAGTTTACTTCCACTTTAACTGCTGACATTTTTTTTTCCCCCAAAGTAAACAGCCTCTTTAATTTTGTGGAGGTTAAACAGAGGCTCATGGGAGACTGACATATGAGAAGATCACTCCCATACTCACTGACACTCATGCTAAGTTTGGGATTCGTGGCTGACTTATAATGATCACTTGAAACTAGATGGCTCCCTACTTTTGGTGGGATCGGACACATCGATTTATGCGGATGTTGATGCTTCGTACTCACTGGGGGTTATTTACGAAAGGCAAATCCACTTTGCACTGCAAGTGCACTTGGAAGTGCAGTCGCTCTAAATCTAAGGGGTAGATCTGAAAGGAGTGGAAGCTCTGCTGATTTTATCATCCAATCATGTACAAGATAAAATGCTGTTTTTTATTTTCCTTGCATGTTTCCCTCGGATTTACAGCGACTACTTCCAAGTGCACTTGTAGTCCATATAACCCCGTCTCCCTTTTTCTTGGTTTCCTTTTCCATATCCCAATTTCCTCTTTTGTGCTTGTTCTTTTCCTCTTCCCTTCTTTCTGTCCATCTCCTTTTATTCTTCCCCCTTACCTAGTCTTTATTGCCTTGGTCATGAGCGAATTCATTTATCCCTTCCTTACAGGGGCACTTTATGACTGTCAGTGAGGAATCGCCACAGGATTTGTATCTATACCGGTTCCTACTTTTAACCCACGTTCACATTGGGCATGTCAAATCGCATGCCAAATTGACACCATCCGAGTCGGTTCGACGCAGACTTTGTTGCGCCGCACAGATTCCCAAAAGCAGCTCCTATACTATTTCTGGCAACTTCAGGGGCGACGTGTATAGACATCTGTGTAGGATCCCGCACAGATGTCTGTCAAATCGCCCCTGAAGTCGGATTTGCATTGCCGGTTTGAAATCACGAGAGTTCAGCTGAACTCGCACAATTTCTAACCCCCAGTCAGTGTGAACCTGGGCTTACACATAACTGCATATCCTTTGGAGATGAGCTTTAAATAGCATCTGTATTCGTATTCTGGTATGTCGGGTACTTTCTACGTCACACTTCTTTTGGTGCACTTGTATACCCATGTCCCGTGCTACTGTTCTTTGTTGATTATTTAAAAAAACACAAAATTAAACTTTTGTGAAACAAAACATAACTGCAGCCAAGAAGCTTAACCACTTAACAACCGCCCCATAGCCGAATGACGGCTACAGGGTGGTTGCTTAACTCTGGGAGGAAGTACATTGACGTCCTCCCAGAATTCCGCTCTCGCGCGCACCCTGGGATGGGCACTATAGAGCATCCGTGAACGCCGGGGCCACAGGACCCGGTGCATCGCGGTAAACGGCCGCTCATCGTGGCCGTTTACCACGTGATTGCTCCATCTCATGACACCGGTTCCTCCCTCCCCTCTCTGTACCGACCGGTACAGTGAGAGGGGAGAGATTGGTGTCAGCAGCACTGTGGGCTGGATCTGTAGTGCCCACAGTGCTGCTCACCGACAATTAACCACGCAATTCTCTGCAATACCCAGCAATGCCCTGCCATAAACTGACATACCCAGCCATACTCTGATACCCAGCAATATGCAGCCATACCCTGTGATACCCAGCCATACTCTGAGAGGGGGGGAGTGTCAAACTAAAATAAAGTAAAATGAACAATATATATATTTTTTTTAAAGCGCCCCTGTCCCGTGTGCTCGCATGCAGAAGCAAACATATGAAAACAGTGTTCAAAGCACACATGTGAGGTATCGCTGCGAACGCTAGAGCGAGAGCAATCATTTTGGCCCTAGACCTCCTCTGTAACTCAAAACATGTAACCAGTAAAAAAATGTAAAGTGTCGCCTATGGGGATTTTTAAGTAGCGAAGTTTGTGCGCCATTCCACGAGCGTGTGCAATTTTGAAGGGTGACATGTTAGGTATCTCTTTACTCTACGTAACTTCATCTTTCACATTATGCAAAAACATTGGGCTAAAGTTACTGTTTTTTTTTTAAAGCACAAAAGTGTTTTGTTTTGTTTTTCAAAAAAAAAAAAAAACGTTCGGAAAATTGCTGTGCAAATATCGAGCGAGATAAAAAGTTGCAACGACTGCCATTGTATTCTCTAGGGTCTTTGCCAAAAAAAAAATATATATGTTTTGGGGTTCTATGTAATTTTCTAGCAAATAAATGATGATTTTTACATGTAGGCGAGAAATGTCAGAATTGTCCTGGGTGCTCCAGAACACCTGATGGTGCTCTTTACATGTTGGGTCTCACACACGTGGTATCGCCGTACTCGGGAGTAATAGCAGAATGTGTTTTGGGGTGTAATTTGTGGTATGCATATGCTGTGTGTGAGAAATAATCTGATAATATGACAATTATGTGAAAAAAAAAAAAATCTTGATTTTGCAAAGAATTGTGAGAAAAAAAAATGACAACTTAAAAAAAACTCACCATGCCTCTTACTAAATACCTTGGAATGTCTTCTTTCCAAAAAGGGGTAATTTTGGGGGTATTTGTACTTTTTCTGGCATGAAATGAGATTTTCAATTTTCAGATATTGGCACCATAGCTTGTGGACGCTATAACTTTCACACAGACCAAATATCATCCACCAATTTGTACTTATTTTTACCAAAGATATGTAGTAGTATAAATTTTGGCCTAAATTTATGAAGAAAAAATTACTAAATTTTATAACAGAAACAAAGAAAAATTCATTTTTTTTTTTTTTTTTTACAGAATTTTTGGTCTTTTCTTTTATAGCAATAAAAAACCCAGTGGTGATTAAATACCACCAAAAGAAAGCTCTATTTGTGTGAAAAAAAGGACAAAAATGTCATATAGGTACAGTGTTCCATGACTGAGTAATTGTCATTCAAAATGTGAGAGCACCGAAAGCTGAAAATTGGTCTGGTTATTAAGGGTGTTTAAGTGCCCAGTGGTCAAGTGGTTAAAGCGGTAGTAAACCACATTTTTTTAAACCCTGCAAGGTAAAGGCATAATGTACTAGTTTGCTTCGCATACTGGCACATTATGAAATACTTATCTTAGAACAAAGCCCCCCAGTGGTGCGCTGTCATCACTGTCAGGGGTTCCATCTTCATCTAGTCTTCCTTCCGAGTTCGCATCCTCCAGCCGCCTGACTATCCATGCCGCGATGACGTCACTCCCGCACATGCGCGTGGAAGTCACGGACCTCGGCACGGAGCTCTGAAGGGGTGACACAGGTATGCTGTCCCTTCAGTGTGCATGTGCCAGTGACATCATTGGCTGCATGCAGTGTGAATACCTCCTAAACCATGCTTGCAGGTTTAGGAGAGATTCACTGTACCTACAGGTAAGCCTTATAATAGGCTTATGTAGATACATGTAAAAAAAAAAAAAAAAAAAAAAGTTTACTTCCACTTTAATATATACGTGTGAATTCTCCTGCCAAAAAATGTGTACCTCTTTCAGCTGTTCTGAGCCAAGCACCCCTTCCAGAAACACAGCCAGTTCCCTAACCTACAGTGAAGTTAGGCAGTACAGCTAGGTCAATGACCCACCCATAGCTTGCTGACTGGACATAGAAGAAGCAGCAGAACACTGATGAGGTCCTTAAGCTCTCTCCTCCTGTAAGCCCATGTACAGTGCTGGACCAGTTCTATACAAACTAATAGAGCCCTGATTGCTTCAGAGTGCTGACCCTCCCTCCTACAGTCTAGTCTGAACCTTGCTGTACAGGTAATAACTCAAAATTAAAAGTACTTCCATAGGCTACGACACACACACACACACCATTATATATATTTCTAGAGTACAACTTGAAAGCGGTATTAACCCCACAACCAAAAATGTAATATATTGCAGCTTACCAAACAGATGTGTTTAGGCTTTTTTTTCCCCCGTTTTTACCTGGTGATCTGGCCAGTAACACTCCTCCTGTATTAAGTGCCCCCACTCTGGATGAATGAGCACAGGGGGGCACCTTTGGACAGCAGCACCGTCAGTCGGGGGGGGGAGGTGTTAAATGTATTCGAAGATTTAAGTACACTGACAAATTAAAGCCAAACTCCAGCTCATACTTAATCAGTTACACCAAACTTTTTTTTTCCTTTTAGGATAGAAGTTTTACATAAAAGAAAAAAAAGCCGATTATTGTAAGCACCCGTCAGTGGTGGTTTGTCACATCACTGTAAACTGATACATCTGGGGAAGGGGGAGATTGTTCTTTTTCAAAAACAATTTGGCCAGCAAAGGTTTAGCAAAGGATTACAACGAGAAACACAGCTGCTGGCGTGCATTCCACGGAAAACTGTAAGGAACGCATTTGTTTTAACCTACATTTTGTCACTATGATCAACGCTTGATTGTCACAGCATTGGAGAGCTCCCTGGTATCCTAATGTGAATACCCATCCCTGGCCAACACTCTAAGCCTGAACAACCCCTAGACTGAAAAGCTGGGGGTCCATTCTATCTGGTGAGTGGGGGGGGACACAGGAGGTAGTGTGGCGCACTTAGAGTTTGGAGCACATCATTCACCAATAAAGTATATGGACATTCACCTACTTAAGAATTTTTTCCACTTTATTGATACATCATTTGCACTACTGCAAGCGCTGTAATTTAATTTTATTTGTTGAGTGTATAGCACTTTGTGTACGGCAGCTGAAACTTTACTCATATTTTTATTTGGTTTAACATATTCATATTTTTTACTTCTAACGTGAGAATATTTAGAATATATTGTGTAAAGCAGTGTATAAAAAACATTAGCGTTATGTATAGTGCCCAGTCAATGCCGATTTAATTATTTTTTTATTTATTTATTTTAAAAAGTGCTTCAGTAAGAATCACATATATGTTTGTTGCAGTGTGTCATGTTAGCCATCTCTAAAGCATATAGGGGGCTTTTCAAAAAAACATAAGACTGTGTTAATGCTACTGACAGACTACATTGTATGTGTTATTTTTTGCCTTAATTACACTTTAGGTGTTTAAAAAAAATAAAATAAATTGTAAAGCCCACATGTACATTAACACACACACACACACACTGGGTGTATCTACAAACAAGAACTAAATTGCGTTACTTATCACTATGCATGGAAAGATCATTAATGGGTGCTGGCATGTTTATATTTACTTGACGCAACCACATACTTGTGTTCGTGTGAACTATAGTGTATTTTTTTTACTGAAAATATGGGCTTGATAAACATGTGCACTAATATTGGGAACATTGGAACTGCAACCATTTTATTCTTCCTGGTCTCTGCTCTCAGATAATACATACTGTTTGGGGGTTACACCTAATCTAAATGCATTAGATCTGTAATAGAAATGAAAAAAAAAAAAATGGCACTGGGATGGAAAGAAGAAGAAGAAGGAGGAGAAGAAGGAGAAGATATTGGTCAGGGACTACTAAGATGACCATATGCTGTGATATTCTATAGAAATGTTCCCTGCAGGGTTACCCTGTCCTCTTTATGTTGCTGACCTTCCAGCACTGTGGTGGTTAACAGCTTTGTGTCTCTGGGCTCAACTGCACGAATGTACACACGGCTGCTGGTAAACGGATGTTTGGGAGCAAATGAGCATTTTTTTCAACTGCTCCTGAACTCTTCTCTGTGTTATCTTATCAGCACATTTACACAGGGCCGTTTATAGTCATCTCTAGGCAGTTGAGTTGAGGCTTTTCTGGAAAGGAAAAAAATTTAGCTCAGACACTGAGTTTAGAAGCATTTGGCGCTTAAAATGCCTCTAAACACGGTAACTCACGTTTAGCCACATTTTGTTTACAGCCGTTTTTCATTTTTGGCTATTTTGAAAAAAATATATATATATATTTTTTTTTCAAATGCTTCTAAACACAAGAGCGGCAAAATGCCGCTAAGCGTAAACGAGGCAAACGGACATTTTAAACATAGGTTACTATCGGTTAAGTTAAATCGTTCAGGAAAGGTTGTAAAAACCTCCCGTGTACATTAAGCCTAAAGATGATCGACAGGGACACACTGCCTCCTGCTCTCTCCTCCATTGAGAAAGTTATTTCACCAATTACACTGCCTGTAACACAATCTATGAATGGGGTGAAAATCTTCTAATCAGACTCTCCCCAATTTATTGTTTTTGGGGTTCCTCCTGCTCTAAAATACTGAGATGAAGGAAAGTTCACACAAGCTGCATGTATGTGGTTTCCCTGTTGCACCCACTACAGATAGCTACTGGCTGGTGATGCAGGTATATGATCTGCATAGGTAAATGGTAAAAAGACACACACACACTTGAAATGTGAGGATGTTTAAGAAAAAATATAAAGCCATTAAAAAAAAAAAAAAAAAAAATGAATGTGCAATACATACCTCATGCTTGTGATTGTCATAATCTGGAATACAAGGGAAAGTGTATACGGTAACATCCTCATATGCTAAAAGTTTTGCATGAGCAGCTGTGCTTTTTCCATCAGTTTCATTGGGGTGTTTAATAATGTCAATTTTCACCGGAAGCTGAATGTAAACAAACAGAGATCACAACCAACTTATTGCATTTTTACAGCTGCACAATATATATATATTAGGGGGGGGGGTGATGAGGGTGGCATGGTCCAGAGGTAAACATATCCTGGTCTGTGATGCAGTGCATGATGGTACATGAATTTACCTGGATAGTCACATGATGGTACAGGAAGTGATGGGCTCAGAAAGCTTTTTTTTCATTTTGAACAGGGAAGTGCAGATTCAATGCAGTAATTGACAGGTAAGCACATTGGGATGGCTTGGGCAGAAACGACATTGAAAAACACTGATTATGAAAAGTGAAATTATGCCTGAAAAGGTGAACTTAGCCTTTAAGAAGCTGGTTCACACTGTGCACGATTCACGTGAAGATCCAGCAGCTCTATATTGGTGAACCACTTTTAAAATCTAATTTGCCACCTGAGGCAACCTTGCCTCATAGTAGGACAGCCCTGAATATTGCCTCTACGACCGACGCTTTTAGAAAATTCTACAGTATATTTGCTTTACATGATAAAATCCATAGGGTTTAAGTGTTATTAAACTTTTTTTTTTTTTTTTACAACTACAATACAGGGCACTTTTGCCCCCTTCCTTCCCAGCCCAATTTTCAGCTTTCAGTGTTCTCGCACTTTCAATGACAATTGCACGGTCACGCTACGCTGTACCCAAATGAAATTTTTATAATTTTGTTTGCACAAATAGAGCTTTATTTTGGTAGTATTTATTCACGACTCCGTTTTTTATTTTTTGCGATATAAGCGAAAAAATAGCGTAAATTTGGGGAAAAAGAAAAACAATATTTTCTTCTTTCTATTTTAAAAGAAATCCAATAAAATCTAATTTTGTCATAAATTTAAGCCAAAATGTATTCTGCTACATGTTTTTGGTAAAAAAAAAAAATTCCGTTAAGTATATAATAATTGGTTTGTGTGATCACAGACATATTTACGCAAACGATCATGTACAGATGTGTGCAGGTGATCACGGACATGTGTGCAGATAATCATTGGGACATGTGATTTTAGTGGGACATGTGTTTTTATTATTGGGGACATGTGTTTTTATTATTTGGGGACATGTGTGTGCACACTGTGTTTTAGACTAGGTTGGTGATCAGTGAGTAAAAAGCTGTAAAAAACAGCTCATACTCACTGATCACCAGCCGGCTGCAGTGATTCGCTCTCCTCTCCTCAGAGAAGACTTCTGTGTAAGGAGAGGAGAGCCGATTGCCTAGCAACCGGCTGTTTACATCACATGATGGCTGTGATTGGACACTGCCGTCATGTGCTCAGGAGGGACAATCACAGAGCCCTCCTGCCGATCCGAGATGCACCGTGTCCTGGTGACACGAGCACATCGGGATCGCGCTGCTGCACGGGCACGATCCCGCTACTTCTAAAGGACATTCAGGAACGTCCAGTCAGCAGTAGAGAGCTCCCACCCGGCCGTATATATACATTGGCCGGGTGGGAAGTAGTTAATAACATAAAAAACAAACAAACATGTCTATACTTGCCTGCTCTGTACAATGCTTTTGCCCCATCCTCTTCTTCTTGGGTCCCACACCGGCCCCTCCTCTTTGGCAGGGGCCCCCACGGAAAGGGCACCTGTGCGTTCTCGTTACTGAGCCGCCCTGCTTGCTGATAGTCCGCTGCTATAAATCTGCTCCAGAAGGTAGACAGTGGCGAGAGCCGCTGCTGTTGTGCACATGGCTGAATCGGATCAGGCTCAGGTAAGAAAAAAGGGGGGCTGGGGGGCAGCACATTAGGTTTTTCACCTTAACGCATTCTAAACCTTAAGGCCCTTTTGACACAGGCACCTCTGTGCAGTGTATTCCGCTTGCTCAGCGGGGGATCGATCTGCTGATCACCGCTGAGCAGGCAGATGACTGGTCCTGTCCGCTCTGGGGAAATCGGATGGGAACGGACTGTCTGTTTCCATTCAATCCGCCAGAAGGATGGAAAATAGGACCACCATCTATCTGGTTTTGGCGAACAGGATCAGATAGGATAGCGGTGGGTCAGTGGACGTGTCCAATGACATCCGCTGCTCCATAGAGGAGACTGCAAGGTCCAATCAGGTCCACCTAAAAAACTGACAGGCAGACCTGATCAGACAGCTGTGTGAAAAGGCCCTAAGGCTGGTCATACATGGGTCGAATTTCCTTTTGAAAATCAGAAATTTTGTGATCCGATGGTGCCACCACTGATTTCGAAATTCGACCACCCAAGCCTTCAATTTCACTTCCTGTTGCTACAGAAAATTTTTGTGGCTGGGAATCTTTTCTTTCTGGGAATTTTCTTCCCTTGCACATTTCTCGCATGATTCTCCCATCATAGATTTGAAAATTGTTTGTTTTTCAAAAAATTTCCAACATGCCCAATTTAAAATTAGATGGCCGCATGAAAACCTGCTATTGCTGCAGCCCACTAATGGTGCGAAATCTGAATGAAAATTCTTAGATAAGATTTTAAAAAGAAAATTCTTTTGAAATTTTGACCCATAGCCTTAGGCTTTAGAACCACTTTAATTTACTAAAACTGGAGTATAGCTGTTTATGGTAGTCAATCAGCTTGTTCAATTAAAGCTTTGACAAAAAATAAAAACCTGGAAGCTGACTGGTTTCTATGCAGAACTGCACCATATTTGCACTCTTCAGTTTTAGTTAAATCAACCCCACTGTTTTCAATAAATGTTGGAGTGTTTTCAGAAACAGTTTTTCTTGTCAGAGGAAAGTAGAGAACGTGTTCAATGACAGAGTTTGCCTACCTTTACAGATGGGATTTCAGCTGTTGGAACACTTTCTACTGGTACATAGCAAGTATAACAATAAAACATTCGGGAGCTGTTACACTTTGGACACTTTGATCGTCCCTTCTTTTGGGCTACTTCAAGCACTTCTTGAGCAGAGACTTGCAAGTTTTTCAAAAGGTCACTTTCCGAGGATCCAGAAACATTTTTCATTTGTTTTTCAGTTGACATTATTCATACAATGCATTTGACCTACAAGATGAAAGGGACATTTGAGGCACAATTTTAGTGAACAGCACCACCAATCAAAAGGCACTTCAAAGAGACATTTCCAAAGAGGCCATGACAACCAACATTAGAAAAACCTGACAGCAAAATATTGGCACTGAACCACTGACTGGAGATCACTGTGCAAGAAAACAGAATATTTGCAATTCATACACACATTCAACTTTAATTTAGAGGCAGGGGCAATGCTAAGCGTAAAATAGGGGGCAGCTAAAAGCTAATCAGGCTGTGTGCAAAGTTGCTTAACCACTTAAGGACCGCCTCACGCTGATGTACACCGTCAGAATGGCACGGCTGGGTACAAGCATGTACCTGTTCATTGCTCTTTAAGTGCCCAGCTGGCGGCGTGCTCACGACCTGGTCCTGAGCTTCCTGACTGTGGGACCAGCGGACCCGATCACCACTGGTGTCCCGCGATCGGGTCACAGAGCTGAAGAACGAGGAGAGGTCTGTGTAAACAAACCTCTCCCCGTGCTTCCTACTGTAGCTGTCAAACATCGTCTGTTCCCTCATACAGAGAAAGACCATCAGTGAGGTCACATGCCAGGCCACGCCCCCTACCATAAAAAAAAACCACACATAACGTCATACATAACCCCTACACTGCCCCCTTGTGGTTAACTCCTTCACTGCCAGTGTAATTTAAACAGTAATCAGTGCATTTAAATAGCACTGATTGCTGTATAAATGACAACAGTCCCAAAAACGTGTCAAAAATGTCCGATGTGTCCGCCATAATGTCGCAGTCAGAATAAAAATCGCTGATCGCCGCCATTATTTTATTTTTTTTTAAAAAAGGTGTTTATTTTAAAATATTTTTGAACATACATACAGCATATAAGGCAAACAGTACATAAGTCAAGGAGTCTCCCTCCAGAGGTGAATACAGAGGCAACAATAAAGACGCCTCGTTGGAGTAAACCAAACTGCTACCATTATATGCAAAAACACAGAGAAACCCCAACAAAACAAAGACACAACAACAGACATGCCAACATTCGCGCACACACACCCATCACACTCACACCTGTCACCGTCCCCCTATGCAGTATCATTTCAACATAAATAGCTGCCATATAAGGTCATACAGTAGTAAATTACCACCCCGTTTCGTTCCCCCCCCCCCCCCCCCATACCCGGGACCACCATCCACAAAGCCCAAACCTCTGGCCCTACCCCCGCAGCCCCCCCTGGGGGTCCTGCGAGGACAGGACCGTCCCCCAAAATGATCCAGAAACATCCAACCATGGTTGCCACACCTTATGAAACTTTTTCAAGCAAGCTCTGTGTTTATACACTATTTTAAATTTAGGGAGTTCACCATTAATAATACCATACAGTGATTGAATTTTGGGAGGAACATTGTCTTTCCAGTGCAATAAGATCATTTTACGTGCATAAAATAAAATGGTACGCAGAAGAGTCCGTTCTGACGCCCTGTGGACAAAGTCATTCAATATACCCAGCAGCCCCACCTCAGGGGTCTGAGGCACCGGGAGAGCAAGATGATCATCAAAGAATGTAAACAGGTCCGTCCAATACACATTTAGTCCAGGACAACTCCAAAACATATGAAATAGATCAGCATTATCGTGAGTACATCTAGGACACAAGGCATCAGTTCTCAAACCCATTCTAGCCAGTCTAGCCGGTGTGTAGTGCAGCTGATGAATAAACTTAAACTGAACATATTGGTCGGAAGTGCTGATAATATCCTGGAAGCAGGTTTCAGTAGTTTCCTCCCACCCCTCCTCTACCAGGGCAGGTATCAAACGCTATCGCCGCCATTATTAGTAAAAAAATATATATTAATAAAAATGCTATAAAACTATCTGCTATTTTGTAAACGCTATAACTTTTGCGCAAACCAATCAATAATTGCTAATTGCGATTTTTTTTTAACAAAAATATGTAGAAGAATACGTATCGGCCTAAACGGAGGAAAAAAAAAAGTTTTTTTTATATATTTTTTGGGGATATTTATTATAGCAAAAAGTAAAAAATATTGCATTTTTTTTCAAAATTGTTGCTCTATTTTTGTTTATAGCGCAAAAAAATAAAAAACAACAGAGGTGATCAAATACCACCAAAAGAAAGCTCTATTTGTGGTAAACAAAAAAAGGGCGCCAATTTTTTTTGGGAACCACGTCGCATGACCTCGCAATTGTCAGTTAAAGCGTTGCAGTGCTGAATTGCAAAAAGGGGCTTGGTCCTTTGACTGCAAATTGGTTCGGGCCTTAAGTGGTTAAAAATTGCTGAATGCACCAATCTTTTTCTAAGAGTCAGGCACTAGTAATGTGTACTACTGCTGGTCTCCAGCATTCACGTTGGCTTGGTACCATTCTCTTTGTTACATAGTAGGTAAGGTTGAATAAAGACAGTCATCCATCCAGTTCTACCTGTGTAGGTGTACGTGTGTCAGTGTCTATTATTATTTCCCATCTCCCTGTATGTTGTGTTCTTTAAGATGCACATCCAGAGTCTCTTAAAAATATCCAAACTCCTCATATCCACCATCAATTGTGGAAGAGAGTTCCACATCCTTATTGCCCTGACAGTGAAACCCCCCCTGCGCAGTTTAAGATTAAAACGCTTCTCCTCCAGTCTCATTGTGTGTCCCCGTTTCCTCTTAGCCCTTGTACACACGGTCGGACATTCTGCCAACCAAATCCGTTGGATTTTGTCCGACAGATTGTGTCCAAAACTGTTGCATACACACAGTCGGACCAAGTTGTCAGAAAATCCGATCGTTCAGAACGTGATGACGTTATTTCGTTACGACGGGACTAAGTTTAGGCTAGTAGCCAATAGCTTTGGTGTAGGAATTTGATCTGAGCATGCGTGGCACTTTGTCCAATCGGAATTCTCTACACATGATCGGAGTATGTCCGATCGGACCAGTTTGTCGGAAAATATTTCCAACAAGTTGGAAAATTGGGTCCGACGGAATCAGTCCGATGCATACCACACACAGTCGGATTATCCGACAACACGGTACGATAGGTCACATTCCGACGGATTCTCCGACCGTGTGTACAAGGGCTAACACTCCTTGAGACTGAATAGTTTTTTTCCTATGCTGGGATCACCATTGAGGTATTTGTAAATCGCCATCATATTGTGTTTCTCCAGCAAGAATAGATTTAGCGTTTGCAGTCGTTCCTCGTAAGCAAGGTCCTCTTATTAGTTGTGTTGCCCTTCTTTGGACTTCTTCCAGTTGTGCAGAGACTTGCTGTACTTCTGCTGGAACCGTAACTCTCAGCGCCTATTGTAGTGAATGGGCTGAAAAAAGTAAGAGTTCTACCACACCCAGCAGCAGCCACACACTTCATTGGAGACAATTTATTTTGAAAGCTGAATTCCAGGTATGGATTTTATTTTTTGTATAGTTATATTCAGCTTAAACCAATGTAAATATGCAGATGACATACATGTGGGACCAATGGGGAAGCAGAGAATTACTGTAATATTTGCGGCTACCACAGTGATCGCCGTGGTCTTCTCAATCCTAAGTAGACCCAGTTCTGCAGACTATGGAGCCCTTCTGCATTGTGAACAGAGGGGACTATCACTTGGCAGGGGTGCCATTCACTGGATGCCTTGCAACCTCCTTAATGAATACAAGACGTTTTCTGACTGAACAAAGTAATAGGGGCAGTGCGGTGATGTGAAGCTCTGCTGATTTTATCATCCAATCATGTGCAAGCTAAAATGCTGTTTTTTTATTTTCCTTGCATGTCCCCCTCGGATTTACAGTGACTGCACTTCCAAGTGCACTTGTGGCGCAAAGTCGATTTGCCATTTGTAAGTAACCCCCCCCCGTTCACTATGGAGAGGACCCGAAAGACAGCAGTGATCACTGTGATAGCGCTAGTGATGCACCGAAATTTCGGCCGCCAAAAATTATCGGGCAATTATATGGGATTTCAACTTTGGTCCCCTTTTTTTTTTTTGCACAATGATGGCTGCTGAAAACCCACAATTTTATCGTGCTTATAGTGTGTTTTTCATAGTTTATTTGGCTGAAAAAATGCATAAAAAATGCAACATGGGTGCATTTCTGATGCATTCTTGCTGTGTTTTCAATGCATTTCAATTGGGAGGTGCCTTTTTGGTACGGTTTTTATAACTGACCAGATATGCACCAAAAATACAGCAAGTAGGATTTTTAACACCAGGGTTCTGTGAATGGAAAAACTGCAAGAACCGATATTCTTTGTGGCTGTCGGTTTGTAGATCTCAATGAACTACCAGGGAGCTGTTGATCGTTCAAGGTAGTTCACGGAGCTTCTTGTCAGAGTGTAACTGCCTGTCCATATTGGAGGTACAGACAGACCGCTGTGCAGAGTCTGCAGGGCCGTGGCATCACACTCATGATCTGCTGATCGTGGGTGCAATGCTTTACAGGTCCCTAATTAAAAAAAAAAAAAAAAATTGGAAATGCATATTTTTTACCTGCAAAAAAAATGTGCATTTATTATTTGTTTTGCAAAAGTAAGGTTATCGTTTAACCACTTCAATACATTTTCACCCCCTTCCTGCCCAGGCCAATTTTCAGCTTTCAGCGCTGTCACATTTTGAAAGACAATTGCGCGGTCATGCGACGTTGTATACAAATTACATTTTGATTGTTTTTTTTCCCCACAAATAGAGCTTTCTTTTGGTGGTATTTGATCACCTCTGCGTTTTTTTTATTTTTTGCGCTATGAAAAAAAAAAAAAAAAAGCGTAAATTTTGAAAAAAACATGACAATATTTATTACTTTTTGCTATAATAAATATCCCATTTAAAAAAAAAAAACAACAACAATTTTTTTCCTCAGTTTAGGCCGATATATATTCTTCTACATATTTTTGGTAAAAAAAATATCCCAATAAGCGTATACTGATTGGCTTGCGCTTACAAAATAGGGGACAGATTTGCCATTTTTATTTTTTACTACTAATGGCGGCGATCTGCGATATTTATCATTACTGTGACATTGCGGAGGACAGATCGGACACTTCTGACACTATTTTCGGACCATTCACATTTATAAAAGAGATTGGTGCTATAAAAAATGCACTGACTACTGTATAAATGTGCAGGGGTTAAATGTGTGTCCTAGGGAGTGATTCTAACTGCGGGGGGAGAGGACTGATGAGGGGAGGAGACCGATCGGTGCTCCTCTGTAAAAGAAACATCCGATTAGTTCTCCTCTGCCCTGACAGGATGTGGATCTGTATGTTTACACGGCTGTTACCTGGCAATCGCGGGTGACTGGCGGAAATCGCAGCTGCCAGGCACACGCATTGGGTCCCCAGCGACGCGGCGTGCACACGCTCTCCACAATTCTGGGAAGCAGAGAACGTCATACGATGCCCACCCGGAGGAACAGTTCCTGCCACCGTCATTTTACAATACGGCGGTAGGGAACTGGTTAAAGAACAGGTGTCAAACTGGCATCCCTCCAACTGTTGCAAAACGACAAGTCCCATAAGGCATTGCAAGACTGAGAGTTACAAGCATCATCATGACTCCCTCAGGCAGAGGTATCACGGGACTTGTAGTTCTGCAAGAGCTGCTTTGAGGCTGGGCTCACACTGTTGCGTACTGGATGAGTGCTTTTTTTTTTTTCGCATCCAATTCGTATGTCAGGAGATTGTGACCGGCTCGCTATGAAGCCAGTTCACACATCTCCGCTGTGAATGGCAGAGGTCCTATGCATCTTTTGGTCCATTTCAGGTCGAAATTCAGCCAAAAATTCAGGCTGAAATCAGACCTGAAAACGGTGAACGGGGACGCACCGGACCCCTGCTGTGAGCAGCTCCTAAAGGCATTATAAACCTTTCTAACTGCACTGTTTTTCACTGGCATGACATATGCATTGATCATGTAGTTTCATGGTGTCATTTGTTACCCTGTACACACAGCCTATCCTACAGTAGATCTGTGTCAGCAGTTTCTGTTCAAACAAAAGCCATGCAGCACGGCACTGCACAGGTCAATGCATGACCTCTGTCTGTAGTCTAAGAAATGACACTTTCTGTGAAGAAACTATATATCTCACAATCCCTGGGTCATTCAGCCCAGTGTTTTTCAGGTGAGGGCTAATCAGTAAATAGATCTGGCACAGACCAAGCAGGCAAAGCAAATAACAGAGATCACCATTAGCACTCACACATACGTGACACAACAAAGAAAAATGGCAAGACAGTAACAGAATGCTATGTGACCCAAAACAAGAAGTTGCCTATCCCTTTATTGAGTAGGGACGAGCTGGTAAATGAATACAGGAACATCGTTAAGCCAGGTTACTAGGGGCAGGAAATTATTTTTGTTAAATTGTTGTTAGATTTGAATGGGGCTCTAAAATGAGTTGTTACAAGTCACACTGTTTAGTTATATTTTTATTTTTCATTTTTTTTGAAGCGTTACAAAATTACATTTCATTCAACTTCATATGGTGATCAATGACAAGCTTGGTTGTTTCCCGGCTAGGAACGGAACGCGCATGTGTGAGCCAATCATCTATGGCCAACGCTTTCCCTACTCTGCAGCAGCATGTACATTTATGGCTTTGGGGTAGGGAATGCCCTGACTGCAGAAGATTGACCCATACAGGCAAATTTGGATACCAGTCCAAGCAGGCTGGAGCTCTTCACTAATGGTGATTAACCACTTGCCTGCTGGATGATTTACCCCCTTATATGACCAGGCCATTGTTTGCGATATGGCACAGCATTACTTTAACTGACAATTGCAGTTGTGCGACACTGTACCAAAATAAAATGTATGTCCTTTTTTTCCCACAGGTAGAGCTTTCATTTGGTGTTATTTGATCACCAATGAGTGTATATTTATTGTTTTGCACAAAAGTTATAGCATTTACTAACTATGGGATATTTTTACTTATTTATTTTTTTACTATTAATGGCAGTGATAGTGAGACTGCAATATTGTAGCAAACATTCTGACATGGACACTTTTTGGACCAGTGTCACTAATACAGTGATTAGCGCTAATATCACTGTACTAATGACACTGTCTGAGAAGGGGGCTAAACATCAGGGGCGATCAATGGGTTAATTTTCTGCCTAGCTAGTGTTTTTGTGTACCGTGTGAGGTGCTTTTACTAGGGGGAGTAATTGATTTATTTCCCTGCTTTGCAGGGAAAGTAAATCCTTTACTTCCCCCATGACAGGACAGGGTTGTGCCTTGTTTGCATAGGCAGAGACCTGTCATGTGTGTGACCGGGACAATCAGCAGGTGCCAGCGGTAATCCATTATCCGGCACCCACTGATCGCCATCTGCTGTGTATAGTCAAATCACTTACTAGGCATGTGATCTGGTGCAGCAGAACTGCCTTATATCTGTTAAGGATAAGCTCAGGTGTGCATATTCTATTCTATTCTGCCAGAAAAAAGCCAATCATAAGAGGCTGAGGCATTTCCAGTCATGCAGTCACATGTATACAAGGGGTATGTATAAAAGCAGCTTTGACCACTTATGATTGACAGACTCCTGATTGGATAGCTCAGGTGGGTTTGGAGTAGGATCCAAACATGCCCGAGTTTACCCTAAATGATGACACTTGGTGCAGTGAGTTGCGCTAGTGCGTCCATGCTACATTTTTTATGCAGCACATACATCGATCAGCCATAACATTATGACCACTGATAGGTAAAAGTGAATAACACTGATTATCTCATTACAATGGCATCTGAAAGCGAGCGGGGAAATATAAGGCAACAAATGAACATGTTGTCCCTGAAGTTGATGTTTTGAAAGCAGAAAAAAAATGGGCAAGCATAAGGATTTGAGTATGGGTCATAGAATCTCCAAAACTGCTGCTCTTGTGGGATGTTCCCAGTCTGCAGTGGTCAGAACCTACCAAAAGTGGTCTAAGGAAGGACAACTAGTAAATTGGTGACAAAGTTATGGGCGGCTGAGGCTCATTAATGCACATGGGAAGTGAAGGCTGGCCCATGCAGTCTGATCAAATAAAAGAGCTACTGTAGCTCAAACTGCTGAAAAAGTTAAAGGCTAAAGGCAAAAACCTTCCATGTGCAGCCTCCCCCCCCCCCATCTTATATTTACCTGAGCCCCATCTAAATCCAGTGATGTGCATGAGAGCAGAAGCTCTTTCCCTCTTCATTGGCTCAAACATAGCAGCGGGAGCCATTGGCTCCTGCTGCTCTAAATCACAGCCAGTGAGGGGCTGAGCCCCACTCTGTGTGTCTTATGTGCACACAGAGCCATGCTTGGGAGTGAGCCACTAGCTATGGGGGCACTCAGCAAGGGTAAGGAACCAGGAGAACCCAAGAAGAGAATCCTTCGCTAGCTATGGGGTCACTCAGCAGGGGGCAGGAGCCATGAGCACCGACCTGGAGAAGAGGAGGGTCCTCTGCTAGCTATGGGGACACTGAATAGGGGGAGAAGCCAAGAGCGCATGCGAAGGACCCAAGCTGCTCTGTGCAAAACCATTGCACAGAGCAGGTAATTATTACACGCTTGTTATTTATAAAAAATAAACGTTACCTTTAGTATTACTTCAATACTGGTAATAATAGAAAGGTGTCAGAACATACATTACATCCATCGCAGATTGTTGTGTATGGGGTAGTGCAGCTGCAGACCAGTCAGGGTGCCCATGCTGACCTATGTCCACAGACAAAAGTGCCTACAAAGTGTACATGACCATCAGAACAAGGTGGCCTGGTCTGATGAATCCAAGAATGGTTTGAGGAACACGAGTTTGAGGTGTTGTGTTGACCTCCAACTTCTCCAGATTGCAATCCATCGAGCATATATAGTATTCTCTGGAAAAACCAGCCCAATCCATGGAGGCCCTACCTTGCAACTTACAGGACTTAAGAGGAGTTCCACTGGTTGTTTAGTTTATTAAGTCAGCAGCTACTAAAAGAATAGCTGCTGACTTTTAATAAACAGACATTCACTTGTCCCACGGTCCAGGGATGTGGCCACCCAAAGTCTCACTCCTCTCGGACACTGTGTGGGCACCCGACTGTGACCGCTTGCAGCTTCCCAGGGCGAGTCGCACTGCGCTCAGTCGTTGGCCAGGCAATCTTCTGGGACAAGTCACATGTCCCAGAAGATTGCCTGGCCAACGACTGAGCGCAGTGCGACTCGCCCTGGGAAGCTGCAGGGAGGGAGGGATCGCCTAGGCAGCCAGAAGATGGAAGGAGGAAGTGGAACAGGAAATCTCTTTCTCAAAACCTGGTACCCACCCCCGCCAAAAAAAAAAAAAAACTACATGCAAACTGTGGCGTAGCAGGGGGTGAGAAGTATTTAAACCGGAACTTCCACTTTTGGGTGGAACTCCGCTTTAAAAGATCTCACATATGCCGGCTTGGTGCCAGATACCACAGCGTACCTTCAGAGGTCTAGTGGAGTCCATACTTCGATGGGTGAGGGTCGGTTCACACTGGGATGACTTGTCAGGTGACTTAGCCGCCCGACAAGTCGTGTTCCATTCTGTACAATGGAACCGTTCTAATCAGAGCGACACAAGTCACTCCGACTTAGAAAAAGGTTCCTGTACGACTTTGGGGGCGACTTGCATTGACTTCTATAGAGAAGTCATTTTTCAAGTCGCCGCAGCAGTCGTGTCCAGGTCGCTCAAGACAGTCGTGCTGCAAGTCGTGGTGCCTCAGTGTGAACCGACACTTATGGTGGTCTGTCATATTGGTATGTAGGGATGAGCTCAGGCGTGTTCGCATGGAACACGTGCAGAGCCTGCCAGGAAGTGGGCACAGCGCTGCGCTAATCACAGACAGTGAGACATTATTATCCGCATCGGGACAATGTCTCACTGCCTGTGATTAGCGCATTGCTGTGCCCACTTCCTGGCGGGCGCTGCATGTGTTCCATGTGAACACGTCTCATCCTTACTGGTATGGCTGATGGCATGGGAAACAATTGTTTTCTAGGCAGATCAGTGGACTTGGTTTAAAACAAACCTCCGACTCTGATCACCCAGGTGTTTAGCCACAGTGCGAATCCCAGCAGGAAGAATCTACGGAATCCTGCGTCTGGGAATGAAAGCTGCATGTGAATAGCTGTGTCCGGGAGGCCGTACACTTCAATGCCTGGCTGTCAGTGGTCTCAGCTCTTCATTGCCTGCAGTGATTGCAGCTATCTGCACACCATGCATTTCTTAAGATAAGGGCAAACCATGGACCCTCCACAGGAGCAGCATGATCTTCCTGTCACCATTCTAACAAGTAGCATCCCCTCCATAGACCTTCATGCTTCTCTGCTGAAATGACAAGGCTGGAGAAAAAAAACCACCTTGTTACCTAAAAATAAAAGGAACCAAAGTTACTAGCAACACGCGGCTATATAGACTGACACACCTCTCTCACCAGAAACCGCTCGAGCCCGCAGGTTCCTATGCAGACCCCTGGGGACACAGGAAGTGCAGGTTCAGAAGGCCGGAAGGGGCGGAGCCTGGACTCAGCACAGCCTGTGGTAAATGAATTGGGTGTCCCCTCACAGACTCTTCCCCTGTGTACAAGGTCTGACATACCCGGCGGGATCCATAGACAGTGACATGGGAGAGTCCCGCCGCGGTGCTCTGTGTAATGTGTTACTCACCCGGGAGGGGGACAGGAAGGAGCTCGTAAGGCTGGAGTGGTGACTGCTCTATTCCGGTGTCAGCTCTGTGCAGCGGCGGGCTGTCCGGGCACACGGCGGTGATAGCGGGATCCTTAGGAAAGGGCAGTGGTAGCCGCGGGACACAATTAAATGTAACACCTCTAAATTGGTTGTCAATGGCAACTGTAAACACAGAGCTGTTCTTGTGGGATTCCATAGGGCTGTCAGTGTTCGTACGATCACCTACCGGCTTCTAGGTGACGAGTCTCCTGAGTGTGAGGAGGAGGCAGTACTCACCTCTGAGGTAAGGCACATTAGTCAGGAGGACTGTGGAAGAACCTTATAACTGGGGGCACAATTTCTATTTGGTTTTGGAGAAGGGTTAGAACCCCTGTCAGGTTTTTATTGCTGTTTGGGGGAGGGGGTCAGTTCACTAACGATGATCACATGTGATATTTGTTTGTTTTTTTGGGGGGAAAAAAATCACATGAAATAATAATAATACAAATTAAAATTATCAGAATAAAATATCACATTTGAGGAAAATATTGCAAATGAGAAATGCCATGCAATCCAGGTTGCTAAGTGCTACATTTACTGCGATTCTGCCCATTCAAAAGGAATGGGCTCAAGTCCCACCACATGGAACTGAATGTGAATTGCACAGGAACCCAGCGGGACATGTGATGGCATTGCGCAGGTGACAGGTGCTCTATATACTTCAAATTGGTTGTAAAGGCAGAAGGTTTTTTTTTTTTATTTAAAGCAAGTTCCATCCAAAAGTGGAACTTCCTCTTATCTGATTCTCCCCCCCCCCCCTTTTGGTGGGAACGGTTACCTCTTTTGAACAGGCACCCTGTCCCCACTTCTGTCAGACCTCACTGTGGTGAGGTACATCAGAAGTTCGGCCCTCCTCCTCCTCCTGCTGCTGCTGCTGGGCCAGTAAGGGCATCCATGGACTTGCTTCCGTGATTATGCTGCTTGCACACCCTCTGCGGTCCGTGGGCGGCATGCTCTGTGATTGCTGCGTCCTTAGGACACAGCTGATCACAAATCGGGGTAAAGGGCCAATCACAACAGCCCTTTGTAAAAAGGGGGAATGGTGTTGCGCTCCTAACAAAATATTGTATATATTTTTCTTATAATAGATTA
This sequence comes from Lithobates pipiens, assembly GCF_037356315.1. NCBI lineage: Eukaryota > Metazoa > Chordata > Amphibia > Anura > Ranidae > Lithobates > Lithobates pipiens. The sequence goes on from NW_027507903.1 coordinate 64,405,697, forward strand.
TTAAAATATTTGACTATACTTCAAACTAGCAAACATTCATCAGTGTCATCAATAAAGTGCAAAAGTGCAGATGAAATAATATCCTGAATTAAATAGCATATATGTTAAAAAAACAAATACAAAACATATATCAAACATGTGCGATGCTGCATAAAAAATAAAATATAAAGTGTCACTGCAAGTGATTCTAAAACTGTGCAACATACACAAAAAGTGAATGGTTCATAAAGGTGACTTATTTTAACATAGAAACCATTAAAATTATGTAAATATAAATGAAAAACGAATAAATAAAATGCTTTTAACAGACTGAGTGTAACAAGTCTTAGTGCAATATTGGACGTTATTCCTTGGTCCAATGTGCAACAATGGTGCAGGTGTGCAAGTGTTTCGTAGGAACACTGTGTGCTGCTATCTTGACATTTGGTGATACTGTGCCTTTAAGTGCAAAAAAGGTTAAATCTTCAGTGTCACTGACACCCGTGGTTAAAATGATATATGTTTTATATATTTTTTTTTTTTTAACATATATGCTATTTAATTCAGGATATTATTTCATCTGCACTTTTGCACTTTATTGATGACACTGATGAATGTTTGCTAGTTTGAAGTATAGTCAAATATTTTAATAATCTATTATAAGAAAAATATATACAATATTTTGTTAGGAGCGCAACACCATTCCCCCTTTTTACAACTATACACATATTTGGACACGAGTTTGGTCCTTACGGTGAATGCAGCACCTATCGTTCAAATATATTACAAATTCCTTTTAGCGCAGGAGTACCTACTTTACAACAGCCCTTTACCACATGATCAGCTGTGTCCAATGTCAGCTGATCACAGTGTAAACACAAGTCGGCTATCAGCATTCCATGAGGAGAGGAGCGCTAACAACTGGTTTGTGTTAAAGGGACATCTACACTGATAACCAGGGCAGTCCCACCAGTGCTGCCCATCTGTGCCTCTCATCATTGTCACCTATCAGTGCAGCCTCATCAGCACACATCAGTGAAGGAGAAAAATTACCCGCTTGCAAAATTTTATAACAAACTCTGAAAAACTTTATTTTATTTATTTATTTTTTTCTCGTTTATTTAGCAAAAAAAAAAAAAAAAAGTGGTGATTAAATACCATCAAAAAAAAGCTCTATTTGTGCTAAAAATGTCATACAAGTACAGTGTTGCATGACCGTGTAATTGTCATTCAATGTGTGACAGCACTGAAAGCTGAAAATTGGCCTGGGCAGGAAGGGGGGTAAAAGTGCCAGTTGGCAAAGGGTAAATAGCCTTGTTTTTACCCTCAGTGGCATGATGTTGACAGGATCTCTGAAACATGTTCATCAGCCCACTCAGTCCTATGACTTTGGCCTCTTCCATCAGTCCAGAGGGAAGCCTCACACGTCTATACGCCTGGAGATTCAGCATTCCATCTCCTGCCCAAGCAGTCCTACATCTCACACTGCTTGGGAGTGAATCCCCAACTCATCTTGCTGTCCTGAGTCCCTGTGAGTCCTACTCCAGTGCTACTCAGCCCTCCTAGTTTGCAGCATCAGTCTCACCTAGCGGAGCAGAGGTCTCAGTGCACATGCTGACAGTTTATTGATCAAGAGTGGTGTGGCATCCCACAATCCAGCTCAGTGATCCATGGTTTGTGTCTGCTATTTACAGCTTTCATCTCTGAAGTGCTTCTGAGACTGTTTTGTAAGTCTTCTGGTGATGTTTTAATAAACTCTGGAGGCATGGGGTTTTATTAAACCCCAGTGTCTCCCTTGCCTTCCAAAGCGTCTATCCATGCAAAGAGGTTCCCCAGTCTCCTCTCGCTCAGCCTCCTAAAGCCAGTGGTTGTGGTCCTGGTAAAAACCTCGCTGGGAGGAGGGGAATAGTGCCCTCACTGTGAAAGTGATCAGGCGGCTATACAGTCACTGGATCACTTTTACTGCCAGGAGTTGGTTAAAGAAATGGAGCACAAACTTATGGCTGCTATAATAATATTGTAGCTATCAGCTGGTACTTAACCCTTCACTCTTTGGATGTATTACATCCACCCAAATACAGTGCCTTGAAAAAGTATTCATACCCCTTGAAATTTCCCACATTTTGTCATGTTACAACCAAAAACGTATATATATTTTATTGGGATTTTATGTGATAGACCAACACAAAATGGCCCATAATTGTGAAGTGGTATAAAAATGATAAATGGTTTTCCACTTGTTTTACAAATAAATATCTGAAAAGTGTGACGTGCATTTGTATTCAGCCCCCTTTACCCTGATACCCCTAACTAAAATCTAGTGGAACCAATTGCCTTCAGAAGTCACCTTATTAATAAATAGAGTCCACCTGTGTGTAATTTAATCTCAGCATAAATACAGCTGTTCTGTGAAGCCCTCAGAGGTTTGTTGTAGAATCTTAGTGAACAAATAGCATCATGAAGGCCAAGGAACACACCAGATAGGTCAGGGATAAAGTTGTGGAGAAGTTTAAAGCAGGGTTAAGTTATAAAAAAAAATAACTCAAGCTTTGAACATCTCACAGAGCACTGTTCAATCCATCATCCGAAAATGGAAAGAGTATGGCACAACTGCAAACCTACCAAGACATGACCGTCCACCTAAACTGACAGGCCGTGCAAGGAGAACATTAATCAGAGATGCAGCCAAGAGGCCCATGATAGCTCTGGAGGAGCTGCAGAGATCCACAGCTCAGGCATAATGTCGCAGTTACGATAAAAATCCCTGATCGCCGCAATTATTAATAAAAATGCCATAAATCTAACCCCTATTTTGTAAATGCTATAACTTTTGGGCAAACCAATCAATAATTGCTTATTGCTTTTTTTTTATTTTTTTATTTTTTTACCAAAAATATGTAGAAGAATACGTATCGGCCTAAACCGAGGAAAAATAAATATTTTTTATATATATTTTTGGGGAATATTTATTATAGCAAAATGTAAAAAATAATGCTTTTTTTTCCAAAATTGTCGCTTTTTTTGTTTTATAGCGCAAAAAATAAAAACCGCAGGGGTGATCAAATATCACCAAAAGAAAGCTCTATTTGTGGGAAAAAAAGGACATCGATTTTGTTTGGGTGCTACGTCACATGACGGCGCAATTGTCAGTAAGCGACACAGTGCCGAATCGCAAAAAGTGCTCTGGTCTTTGGCCTGCAAAATGATCCGGGGCTTAAGTGGTTAAGGTAACCCCTTTTAAAGACCAAAGTTTTATTTGCCTTTCAGAGATGCTTAACTGCTTCAAGACCACCCCACATACATTTACTGCGGTAGGGTGGCCCATGTGCACGAAATCACGTATGTGTACATGTCGTGCATGTGGTTTATGGGGTGCGCGCACACGATTGCCCCCGCTGTGATTGGACACAGCGGGAGCCAGTGAGCGGTTCCGGCAGCTGCGATAGCAGTGACCCGATGATCGTTCATAAGAGACACGGAGCATCTGTGTGCCGATGTAAACAAAGCACCATGCTGTTCTGTCAGGGAGGAAAAGAGAGATCACAATCTCTCTTTTCCTCCAGTGAATCCACTCCCCCCACAGTTAGAAAGCACCTCCCAGGGAACACATTTTACCCCTTGATCGCCCCTGGTGTGAACCCCTTCCCTGCCAGTGCCATTTATACATTGATCAGTGCATTTTTTATTTTTTTTGCACAGATCATTGTATTGGTGTCACTGGTCCCCAAAATGTCACTTAGGGTCAAATTTGTCGACCGCAATGTCGCAGTCCCGCTAAAAGATGATGATCGCCGCCATTACCAGTAAAAAAATAAAAGTCCATAAATCTATCCCATAGTTTGGTTTGCACAAAAGCTATAGTGTCTACAATCTATATACGCTTATTGGGATTTTTTTTTTACCAAAAATATGTAGCAGAATACATATTGGCCTAAATTGATGAAGACTTTTTTTTTTTTTGTGGATATGTATTATAGCAGAAAATAAAAAATATTGTTTTTTTTTTTTCAAAATTGTCCTTTTTTTTTTTTTTTTCGAAAAATAAAAACCCCAGAGGTGATCAAATGCCACCAAAAGAAAGCTCTATTTGTGGGGGGAAAAAAGACATCAATTGTTTTCGGCTGCAGCATCGTGCGGCTGCGCAAATGTCAGTTAAAGTGGCACAGTGCCGTATTGCAAAAAATGGCCTGGTCAGGAAGTGGGTAAAACCTTCCAGGGCTGAAGTGGTTAAGGGGGCCCAGCAATAGTTTTTTTTTTTTCTGTATACTGTAATTGTATGGTGGCCAAAGAAGTTCTAGATGGATAGATCTAAAGCAGAGCAGAAGATACATATAATCCAACACATAAAGCAGCACTCATGGGGCGTCTAAGGTCAACACTCAGTGATGAGGTTTGTTTTGGCATTTTGACGAGGCACATCCTGAGAAAGATGAGCTTGTGCTGCGTTGAAATAAAGCTTATCGCTGAGTTTTCACCTTTAAGCCCATAAGTGCCAGTTTATATTTTGGATTAATCTTTCATATTTATATGTCTGTCTTAAGGGCCGTTCATGCCAGATACAGTGGGACTGTGCTGGCTGTTCTTTCCAGCTCAGCCCCAAAGCATAGACAAGGCAAGGTTTCCTGTGATGCCAGTAAATACCAAAGCAATACTGTGGTATGCAATGAAAAAGTACTGCATGCAATACCTTTTTTCAGTGCATCAGGTTGAGATGTGAAACACCAAATCACAATGCCACTGTGATGAATAGAATCCCATTAAAAAGGTCTTTTCAATAAAGTTTGTTAAAAAAAAAAAAAAAAAGTAAACTGTGTGATATCAGTTCCTGAATCAGCACATCGGCACCGTGTCACAGATTGCTCACCAGTGGCTGTACATTTAATGCTGCTCACTGGTATGAATGGGCCCGAAAAGCATAATTCCAGGCATGGCTACATTGTAATAAACAATCAGTGCTGCGCTACTAATGCAAATAGTTAAAAATAGTGCTCCTCAAATAATCAATGAAGACATGAACTATCAAAACCATTCCAGTCCATGAACAAGTGACGTATGAATAAAATGCAATGTGACAATTTAACGAAAGCGATCCACCATTCTTGTGCAAATAAATCCAGAAAGAGCCTGTGCTCTCCTCCACCTGTGTTTTAGGCTGCTCCCCTCTTTCTTTGACCTCTGTTTCACCAGCTGGTCAAACACAGCAGTTCCCCCTCTGGGGATATCAAAAGAGACTGGTGTGATGCTGGCACTGATAGTCCTCTATTTCTTACACATCCTCTCTGTTTCTCAAAGCCTCGATGTGAACAACGATCAGCTAACATATAAGAAAGAAAATCTAGTGCTCTCAGTATAAAAGCAGTTTATTCCCATAAAAAAATGAGTAACATACTCACAAAAATGGCACTAAAAGCCATGCCAGCTGTATAAGCATGGATTCAAAGTATATAGAATGGTCACTGTGTGAAGTCAGCATGTAGGCTCCGCCCCCTGCAGCGTATCGTTCGAGCATAGACTTCTTCAGTAGGGGTGGAGCTAGAAACGCCACTCCGCTGTTAAAAAAAATCATTCCTAATGCTTACGCTACTCAACCGAGGCTAATCAGCTGCTCATTGACCTTCCCACTGCAAGAAAATCAGTGACACAGGAAAGGAATGTACAGACATCGCAACAGGAGACACACGATTACCAGGTCAATTTCCCAGAATAATGAAGAGCCTACCTGCTATTCCTAATCACATTGTGGCCATCTTACCATTATATAGTACATAGATGAATATCACACAAATAACTCAATAAAGAGAAAAAAATATAAATAAAAAAGAAATAAAAATAAAGACAGATCTAAAATTTCAATAACTACAAAGATAAAATTATAAAAATGAAATAAACTAAAAAATATAAATAAAAAATAGTATTAATAAAATAAAACAAATAGATGCAAAAATATATGCATTGGATATTGCAAAAATGAAACTAATGCTAAAAATCCATTAACAAATCTAATAAGATAAAGATACATTAAACATCTCCACGGATACCTAACAAATAAATTCCTATACCCACTGATTGTGGCTACATTGTACTTAGCTACATAGATCCAAGCTAGAACAATATAACTATGTATATACCACACTTGGCCGATTCCCCTGGAACCTGAAAGCCGCTACTTCAATGGAAAGTAAACGCATTTTATGATCTTGTACCTACAGGCAAGCTTATAATAAGGCTGTAGGTACTGTGAATATCTCCTAAACTTGCGGTGTTTAGGAGATATTCACACTGGATTAGGTAGTATATGAGGGTCCCTGACGCTATATAAAAACCTGACGGGGAACCTAAATAACTAACTGGCTAACCAGTGTCACCAGTGACACTTATACGGCGATCACTGGTGAAAGGGTTAACTCTAGGGGCAATCAGGGTGTTAAAACCTTTATTAGGTAGTATATGGGGGTACCTAAAGCTATAAAAAATTGGCGGTGAACCTAAAAAATAACTAGCTACCTAGCGGCACCAGTGACACTAATGCAGCGATCAGAAAAACGATTGCTTAGTGACACTGGCAAAAGGGGGTGAAAGGGTTAACTCTAGGGGCAATCAGGGGGTTAAACCCTTTATTAGGTAGTATATGGGGGTCCCTGACGCTATATAAAAACCTGACGGGGAACCTAAATAACTAACTGGCTAACCAACGTCACCAGTGACACTTATACGGTGATCCCTGGTGAAAGGGTTAACTCTAGGGGCAATCAGGGGGTTAAAACCTTTATTAGGTAGTATATGGGGGTACCTAACGCTATAAAAACCTGGCGGTGAACCTAAAAAATAACTAGTTACCTAGCGGCACCAGTGACACTAATGCAGTGATCAGAAAAACGATTGCTTAGTGACACTGGCAAAAGGGGGTGAAAGGGTTAACTCTAGGGGCAATCAGGGGGTTAAACCTTTATTGGGGGGTGGTAGGGGGCTACCCTGGACCTAACACTAACTGCCCTGACAGTTTTTACAGTTACAACTGACACTAAATGCAGTGATCAGTAAATAAATGATCACTGCAATCAGTGACACTGTGACTGGGAGGGGGGGTTATCGAGGGGTGACTGGGGGTTAAAGTGTGCCTATGTGTACCTACATGTCAGTGTAGTGTTGGTGCACACTTACTATGTCTTCTCTCCTTGCCGTCCGGTCAAAAAGACCGCCCCAAGTGGCATCACTTTCTCCTGCCTGTGTTTACACTACACAGGCAGGGGAAGCTTCTCATTCGCCAGGAGCGATCGAGAGGGGATGGCCAGAAACCAACGGCCATCCCCTCATCCCGGATTGCTCTTGAAGCGAAACGGACCGCCGCAGCCAGCGGGAGGGGGTCCGATGGGACCCCCCCACCCGCTGGAGGACAGGCACGTACGGGTACGTGATTGTGCCCGTCCGTGCCATTCTGCCGACGTATATTTACATGCGGCGGTCCTTAAAGAGGAAGTAAACCCTGATGAGTTTACTTCCTCTTTCATTCCCTGCAAAGGCAAAGCATAATGGACTACTATGCATCGCATAGTAGCCCATTATGTGTCACTTACCTGACACAGGAGCTAGCGAAGTCGCCGCTGTCCCCTGTAGTCCGCCGCATCCATCTTCTTGGTGGCGTCTCGCAGCTCCGCCGCTGTCATTCGGCGAAGCCGCGATGACGTCACTCCCGCTCATGCGCACGAGAGTCGACACGCGCGGCAGCTCCATTCTTGGAGCGCCTGCGTGCCGCTGTCTACGGTGCATGCGCCGTAGACAGCGGTGCCCGTTTTCTGGCAAATATCTCCTAAACCATATAGGTTTAGGAGATATTTCTTGGACCTACAGGTAAGCCTTAATCTAGGCTTACCTGTAGGTCAAAGTGGTTTGTAAGGGTTTACAACCACTTTAAGTGGTTAAGTATTCACTCTCTATATTTTATCAGGGATGAGGTGCATGATGCATGCTTTGACCTAACTGCTATCCTACAAAAATCTGTAATAGATACCTTGGAGTGTGCAATGAGCGCTGGGAGGTGGAGAGACGGGTTGGGGGACATTCCCTTCACCACCCCTGTTGTTGGCCTTTTTGGGAAGGGAAGCAAACAGTTGTGCACCTCCCTCCCTGGCTAGGGAAGCCTACATCGGAGGCAGAGTGATTCTCCTACTCTTCTAGTTCTTGATTTGTGTATTATACTGCTATTATCTAATTACCATGCGTGCAGCTTTTCACCCGCCTAGAGACATTCGGCATAGCTGTGGATCCTTTTGTATGACTTTTGATTTTATGTCTCGCTTTGACAACTTTTGTACATCTGTAAAGTTTCAATAAAGAGTTTCTGGAACAAAAAAAAATATCTGTTTTATTTATTCATGCAAAACCTTTATCCTAAAAGGGGAAAAAACTGTTTGCTGTAACTGATTATAGAATGTAGACTGGAGTTTGGCTTCAATTTGCTAGTATATCTAAATCTGCTAATACATGTAACACCTCCCTCCCTCCTAAACTGACAATTCTGCTGTCTGCGGTGCCTCCTGTGCTCATTCCTACAGAATTGTGTCTCACTTATACAGGAGGCATGTTACTAGTAAGATCTCCAGGTGAAAACAGAGGGGGAAAAAGCCTAAGGCCCCTTTCACACATATGGACTGTTTGTTTTTCCTCCATCCGTTGACAGATGAGAAATGGCCATCAATGTATGTCTATGTAAAAACGGATGATCATCTATTTTCATCCATTTCTGTCAATATCTGTTTTTTTTTTTTTTGAATGGATCGGACAAAAAACAGATGTAAACTGACAAATGTTCAGTTTTTCATTTATTTTTGCATTGGTTGTTAGGGGCAACCAGTCGCGCGGGGGGGGGGGGGGCGGGTTTGTGGCAGAGAAAGGCAGGAGAAGTGAAGAGATGTACATATAGTGAGGGGACAGTCTGTACAGCCAGGCTCCCTCACTTGCAGAAGCTGATGGTTATTGTCAGCTCTTTTTCTTCTATACATAATAGCACCAGGAAGGAGCAGTCATTCCCTCCTGCTACTAAATTAAGAGGCGGGGTCACCGGGTGATGTCACTGAGTGACCCTGCTCCTTTGTTTCACTTAGTGGCGGGACCGAATGACAGCTCCATCCTGGCACTATTAAGTATAGAAGAAAAAGAGCCAACAATTAAGGCTCATTTACACTTGCTTCAGCTTCAGTGGTTCCTGGCTAGTTCGGGTTGCAAGAAATGAGATAGGCCACCAGTACATCAGGTGTGATCAATTTCTTATGATTTGCACCTTGTAGACTCTCTAATTTTCACACAGACCAAATGTTATCCAATAATTTGGGTAATTTTTTAGCAAAGATAGATAGCAGTATAAATTGTGGCCAAAATGTAATATTTATATATTTATCTATGCTAAAATAGTGCTACGATATGTATAACTATATCATTTATATCAGGGATATGCAATTAGCGGACCTCCAGCTGTTGCAGAACTACAAGTCCCATGAGGCATAGCAAGCCAGCTACAAGCATGACACCCAGAGGCTGAGCATGATGGGACTTGTAGTTTTGCAACAGCTGGAGGTCCGCTAATTGCATATTCCTGATTTTATATTCACTTTTAAAGCTCTATTGCCACTTATGCTATAATTTGATTTATGATTGATAACTGGGTATTATTATTATTCAGGATTTATATAGCGCTAGCAATTTACGCAGCACTTTACAATATAAGTAAACATATATATTCATAGCCACTATTGTACCAATGTCTCTATATACATTTTTTTTCCCTCCTGTATTGTTCAATAAAAAATGATTGAACCAGTAAAGTGGATTAGAATCTAATATAATTCCTGATAAAAAGCAGCAGCATGCTTCCACACGTGACCGTACCTATGCATTTTTGGATTCACAGCAGCTAATCCAGAGTTTGCCACAATCTGAATCATTTCCTGTCTTCTCATGCCTCTGTTCGCTGGATTGCCTTAATGGCATCAGACTGATGATTCTAGGAACAGAAAGAGCTACATATTGTACAGAACAGTTGACAATGTGGGCCAATTTAAAAGAGCAGCTGCACTGGGCTGTTTAATCACTTTCTGACCACATAACTTAGTTATACAGTGGCGAAGCGGAGCTCCTGCACTGGATTATGTCCCTAGTATGCGAAACATAGTACACACAAACTCTGGTTAAGCACTAGGGATGAGCCGAACACCCCCCGGTTCGGTTCACATCAGAACTTTCGTACGGACCGAAAATTTGTGCGAACTTAAGAACCCCATTGAAGTCTATGGGACTCAAACGTTCGAAATAAAAAGTGCTAATTTTAATGGCTAATATGCAAGATATTGTCCTAAAAAGGGGTTGAGGACCTGGCTCCTGCCCCAGGGGACATGGGTCAATGCCAATTTTTCTTTTAAAAACAGTTGTTTTTTCAGGAGCACTGATTTTAATGACAAATATCGTGCCTGGGTATGCCTGTGAAGTGGCATGTGTTTCTCGTGTTTAGAACAGTCCCTGCACAAATTGACATTTACAGTGGTGTGAAAAAGTGTTTGCCCCCTTCCTCATTTCCTGTTCCTTTGCATGTTTGTCACACTTAAGTGTTTCGGAACATCAAACCAATTTAAACAATAGTCAAGGACAACACAAGTAAACACAAAATGCAATTTGTAAATGAAGGTGTTTATTATTAAAGGTGAAAAAAAATCCAAACCATCATGGCCCTGTGTGAAAAAGTGATTGCCCCCTAAACCTAATAACTGGTTGGGCCACCCTTAGCAGCAACAACTGCAACCAAGCGTTTGCGATAACGTGCAATGAGGCTTTTACAGCGTCCTGGAGGAATTTTGGCCCACTCATCTTTGCAGAATTGTCCTAATTCAGTTACATTAGAGGGTTTTCGAGCATGAACTGCCTTTTTAAGGTCATACCACAACATCTCAATAGGATTCAGGTCAGGACTTTGGCTAGGCCACTCCAAAGTCTTCATTTTGTTTTTCTTCAGCCATTCGGTGGTGGACTTGCTGGTGTGTTTAGGATCATTGTCCTGCTGCAGAACCCAAGTTCGTTTCAGCTTGAGTACACGAACAGATGGTCGGACATTCTCCTTCAGGATCTCTTGGTAGACAGCAGAATTCATAGTTCCTTTTATCACGGCAAGTCTTCCAGGTCCTGAAGCAGCAAAACAGCCCCAGACCATCACACTACCACCACCATATTTTACTGTTGGTATAATGTTCTTTTTATGAAATGCAGTGTTCCTTCTATGCCAGATATACTTGGACACACACCTTCCAAAGAGTTCCACTTTTGTCTCATCGGTCCACAGAATGTTGTCCCAAAAGTCTTGGGGATCATCAAGATGTGTTGTGGAGAAATTGAGACGAGCTTTGATGTTCTTTTTGCTCAGCAGTGGTTTTCTCCTTGGAACTCTGCCATGCAGGCCATTTTTGCCCAGTCTTTTCCTGATGGTGGAAGCATGAACGCTGACCTTAACTGAGGCAAGTGAGGCCTGCAGTTCCTTGGACGTTGTTGTGGGGTCTTTTGTGACCTCTTGGATGAGTCGTCGCTGCGCTCTTGGGGTAATTTTGGGCGGCCGGCCACTCCTGGGAAGGTTCACCACTGTTCCATGTCTTCACCATTTGTGGATAATGGCTCTCACTGTGGTTCGCTGGATTCCCAAAGCTTTGGAAATGGCTTTATAACCCTTTCCAGACTGATAGATCTCAATTACTTTCTTTCTCAATTGTTCCTGAATTTCTTTGGGTCTCGGCATGATGTGTAGCTTTTAAGGATCTTCTGGTGGACCTTACTGTGTCAAGCAGCTCCTATTTAAGTGATGCCTTGATTGTGAACAGGTGTGGCAATAATCAGGCCTGGGTGTGGCTATAGAAATTGAACTCAGGTGTGGACAACCACAGTTATAGTATATTTTAACAAGGAGGGCAATCACTTTTTCACACAGGGCCATGATGGTTTGGATTTTTTTTCACCTTTAATAATAAACACCTTCATTTACAAATTGCATTTTGTGTTTACTTGTGTTGTCCTTGACTATTGTTTAAATTGGTTTGATGTTCCGAAACACTTAAGTGTGACAAACATGCAAAGGAACAGGAAATGAGGAAGGGGGCAAACACTTTTTCACACCACTGTAACTGAAAAAAAGTCATTTAAAACTGCTTGCGGTTTTAATGTAATATCTGGTTCCGGCAATATGGATGAAAATCATTGAGAGAAGTGGCATGGGTAGCCCCCCTGCCTATTACCAGCCCCCTTGTATGGATATTAAGGGGAACCCCATACCCATATTAAAAAAAGGAAAAGCGTGGGGCCCCCAGGCCCTATATACTCAGAACAGCAGTATACAGGCGGTGCAAACAAGACAGGGACTGTGTAGGTTTGTTGTGTTAAGTAGAATCTGTTTGTAATTTTGAACTGGTACATTTTTAAAGTGTAGCTCCAGTCAAAAAATATATTTTTAAGCTTTTTGGAAAACATAGGGAAGGGTTATCACCCCTATATAATTTTTTTTGCCATCCGTCTTTTTTCATCTCACTTCCTTTTCTCTCCTTCCGTTTGCAAGTAGGAGACGTTTGTAAGTTTGAAAGTAGGGGCCTGCCCTATATGCTCTGCAGAAATTGGGGCCTAAGGTGTTGGTGTTGCCACAACACTGTAAGCCCTCAAAGTGACTCTTGGTGGGCACTGGAGCACCCTGCTGTGAACGATTATATCAAGAATTGTAATTACATGCCATTGTTGAACAGTGGTAGAAAAATTGGGCCTTTGGTGGTTGTGGTGCTGGTGCCACAACACTATAAGTCCTCACAGTTACTCTTGGTGGGTGCAGAAACAGGCCCTGCTGTGAAATATTATATCAAGAATTGTAATTACATGCCCCTGTTAAACAGGGGCTGAAAAATTGTGCCTTATGCACTGCTTGCTGGTGCCACAACACTGCAACCTCTCCCAGATACTCTAGTTGGAGTGCAGGAATGAGCCCTGCTACAAAGCATTGCATCAAAAATGGTATTACATGCCCCTGTTAAACAGGGGCTGAAAAATTGGGCCTATACACTGCAACCTCTACCATATACTCTAGTTGGAGTGCAGGAATGAGCCCTGCTGCAAAGCATTGCATCAAAAATTGTATTACATGCCCCTGTTAAACAGAGGCTGAAAAATTGGGCCTTAGGCACTGGTGCTGGTGCCACGACACTGCAACCTCTACCATATACTCTAACTGGAGTGCAGGAATGAGCCCTGCTGCAAAGCCTTGCATCAAAAATTGTATTACATGCCCCTGTTAAACAGGGGCTGAAAAATTGGGCCTATACACTGCAACCTCTCCCAGATAGTCTAGTTGGAGTGTAGGAGTGAGCCCTGCTGCAAACCATTGCATCAAAAATTGTATTACATGCCCCTGTTAAACAGGGGCTCAAAAATTGGGCCTTAGGCACTGGTGCCACAACACTGCAACCTCAACCATATACTCTAGTTGGAGTGCAGGAATGAGCCCTGCTGCAAAGCATTGCATCAAAAAGTGTATTACATGCCCCTGTTAAACAGGGGCTGAAAAATTGGGCCTACACACTGCAACCTCTCCCAGATAGTCTAGTTGGAGTGCAGGAATGAGCCCTGCTGCAAAGCATTGCATCAAAAATTGTAATTACACGCCCCTGTTAAACAGGGGATGAAAAATTGGGCTGGTGGCATCACCCAGAACCAAAAATGTTCTTCCAAGATATCATTGAGGAGGAAGAGGATAGTCAGTCAACATAACAGGACAGTCACTCAGCATCAGCATAGGCAGTCTTGAAGGGATGTGACATCTCCAAAAAAATTATTCGGTTACATCAGCTTCAGGTGCTTGGTAGCTGGTGGTGATCCAAGACTTATTCATCTTTATGAAGGTCAGTCGATCAACTGAGTCGGTTGATAGGTGCACCCTGTGATCGGTTACAAAGCCACCAGCAGTTCCGAAATAACGCTGGATGCAGGACAGGCCAGTAGCTCAATTGCATACTGTGCAAGCTCTGGTCAGTGATCCATCCTCAAGACCCAGTAAGCCAGAGGATTTTCGGTGGGAAAGGTGTCCAAGTCTGACCTTGCCCCTAGGTATTCCTGCACCATGTAAATCAGATGCTGGCGATGGTTGCTGGAACCCATCATACCTTGGGGCTGCGGACTAAAAAATTGTCTGAACGCATCGGTCAGAAGGCCTCCTTCTCCACCTCTCCTTCTGTGACTGACCGAAGCCTCAGCAACACATTGTCCAGTACCAGGAGTTTGTAACCTCCCAGTCTCTGGGAACGCGTTGCACAGACCTTTCTGCAAGGCCTCCTGGAGATGTCTCATCCTCTGCTCCCTCTGCAATGGCAAGATAAGGTCCGCAACCTTACCCTTGTACTGTGGCCAGCAAGTAATGGTCCCTCTCCTTGATCCGAAGAATACGAGGATCCTTCTGCAGGCTTTGCAGGATCAGGAAGGCCATGCAGCTTAGGTTAGCTGAGGCATTTGGTCCGGAGTCCTCTGGGTCACTAAGGACAACATGATCCGCAGCCACGTAGAAGTCCACGGGTTTCTTGGCACTGTAAATCATCCCTACAAGACTGCTGATGCTGAGTGCCAGGCTCCACCTCCATGCTGGCACAATCCTCCTCCTCCTCCTCATCCTCTTCCTGTGTGATGAGTGGGACAGCAGGAACACCGTCTGGATAAAGGGGGCCTTGAGAAGCAAGGAAGTCCTCCTCTTCCTGTCTCTGTTCTGCCTCAAGTGCCCTGTCCATTATTCCACGCAGCGTATGCTCCAACAGTTGACAAGAGGTGCAGTGTCACTGATGCATGCACTGTCACTGCTCACCATCCTTGTGGTCTCCTCAAACAGTGACAGGACAGTGCATGCATCCCTGATCATGCCCCACTGGCGTGGTGAGAAAAAACCAAGCTCCCCTGACCCTGTCCTGGTGCCGTAGTCGCACTGGTACTCATAAATGGCCCTCTGCTGCGTGTGCAGCCGCTGCAGCATGGCCAATGTTGAGTTCCACCTGGTGGGCATGTCACATATAAGGCGGTTCTTGGGCAGGTTCAACTCCTTTTGGAGCTCAGCCAGCCGAGCACTGGCATTAAATGATCGGCAGAAATGCACACAGACTTTCCTGGCCTGCCTCAGGACATCCTGTAAGCCTGGGTACCTGCCCAAAAACCGCTGCACCACCAGGTTAAGGACATGAGCCACACAGGGCACATGGGTCTGTTGTCCCTGTCGGAGGGCGGAGAGGAGGTTGGTGCCATTGTTGCAAACCACCATTCCTGGCTTAAGCTGGCATGGCATCAACCAACTCTCGGCCCAGTGTGGCTCCTATCCCCCAAACAAACCAGCGCAAGCATGGCATGGCATCTTTTTGCATGCGCACTTGCGTAGCTCCCTTGAACGCCTACGGAGCACCGCTGTTTCCGAGGACAGAGCACTGGAAGAGGCCATGGAGGAAGAAGAAGAGGAGGGGGTGGAGGAGAGAGGTGTGTTACAACCAGTAGTAGCATTTTGGAGGCGTGGTGGCAGAACAACCTCCAACACTACTGCACCTTCTCCTGCATCCTTCCCAGCTGCCAGAAGAGTAACCCAATGGGCCGTGAAAGATAGGTAATGTCCCTGTCCATGCCTGCTGGACCATGAGTCAGTGGTAATATGCAACTTACCGCTGACCGCCCTGTCCAGCAAGGCAAGGAGATTGCCTTCCACATGCCGGTAGAGAGCCGGAATCGCCTTTCGTGAGAAAAAGTGGCATTTGGGGACCTGCCACTGAGGAACCACACATTGCAAACTTACGGAAGGGGGCCGAGTCTACCAACTGAAAAGGCAGCAGTTGAAGTGCTAGCAATTTAGCCAAGCTAGCACTCAACCGCTGGGCATGTGGATGGCTGGGAGTGAACTTCTTTAGATGGTCCAGCAGCTGGGGCAGGGAAATTTGCCTGCTACAATCGGACATGGGTGTACTGCTAGCAGACTGCCCACAAGTACTTGGCTGTGACACACCTAATTCTACACCTTCATTCCTCTCAGTGCAGGTTTCAGAGAGGACTGAAGGTCTAGTGGGGTTGGAGATCCCAGCTGATGAGGAGCAAGGAGAGGTCCAATTTTAGTGTGGGTCTTTAAGGTACGCTTGCCAACAAGCTGCATGGCAGGTCAACATATGTCTGGTCAAGCATGTGGTGCCCAAGCGGCTCCTGGAGCATGTAGCCAACACTGTACTCAAACAGTTCGGGGGACTCCTCAGGAGCACATGGTGGGTCTAGGGAAGGAGTGACTGATGATGACATTGAGAAGAGGAAGAGGATGCGTTGGCAGCTGCTTTGCTAGTACCCTGAGCCTGGGTGAGAGAGGATGAGGAGGATGAAGAGGGCTTGGTCATCCACTCTACCAAGTCTTCGGTATGATGCGGCTCAACACATCCAGCTGCTGAAAATAAGGACAAGCGTGTCCCATGGCCACGTGCTGATGACGATGCACCGCGTCCACGACCAGCACTGTTGTCTCTACGAACAGAGACTGCTTGCCCTCTTTTATTGGCTCGTGACTGTCTGCCTTTCCTTGTTGGCCTTCCAGACATAGTAATGGCCTGCAGGGAGATGGGAAAACCAGAAACTGGGTAGTGTATATTGTGCTGGAGGCACACAACGCCCACTAACTCCTGCAGATGCCTGTATGATAGAACACCAGCAATAAAGGGTAGATACAGGTGTATACTGTGCTGGAGGCACACAACACCCTCAAACTACTGCAGATGGCTGTATTAGAGAACACCAGCAATAAAGGGTAGATACAGGTGTATGCTGTGCTGTGCTGGAGGCACACGACACCCACTAACTCCTGGAGATGGCTGTATTAGAGAACACCAGCAATAAAGGGTAGTTACAGGTGTATGCTGTGCTGGAGGCACACAACACCCACTAACTCCTGCAGATGGCTTTATTAGAGAACACCAGCAATAAAGGGTAGATACACGTGTATACTGTGCTGTGCTGGAGGCACACAACACCCACTAACTCCTACAGATACCTTTATTATAGAACACCAGCAATAAAGGGTAGATATAGGTGTATACTGTGCTGGAGGCACACAACACCCGCAGATGCCTTTATTATAGAACACCAGCAATAAAGGGTAGATACGGGTGTATACTGTTCTGGGGGAACACAACACCCACTAACTCCTGCAGATGGCTGTATTAGAAAACACCAGCAATAAAGGGTAGATACCGGTGTATACTGTGCTGTGCTGGAGGCACACCCACTAACTCCTGCAGATGCCTTTATTAGAGAACACCAGCAATAAAGGGTAGATACAGGTGTATATTGTGCTGTGCTGGAGGCACACAACACCCAATAACTCCTGCAGGTGCCTTTATTATAGAACACCAGCAATAAAGGGTAGACACAGGTGTATACTGCGCTGGAGGCACACAAAACCCACTAACTCCTGCAGATGGCTGTATTAGAGAACACCAGAAATAAAGGGTAGATACAGGTTTATATTGGGCTGTGCTGGAGGCACACAACACCCACTAACTCCTGCAGATGGCTGTATTAGAGAACAACAGCAATAAAGGGTAGATACATGTGTATACTGTGCTGTGCTGGAGGCACACAACACCCACTAACTCCTGCAGATGGCTGTATTAGAGAACAACAGCAATAAAGGGTAGATACAGGTGTATACTGTGCTGTGTTGGAGGCACACAACACCCACTAACTCTTGCAGATGGCTGTATTAGAGAACAACAGCAATAAAGGGTAGATACAGGTGTATACTGCGCTGGAGGCACACAACACCCACTAACTCCTGCAGATGGCTGTATTAGAGAACACCAGAAATAAAGGGTAGATACAGGTGTATACTGTGCTGGAGGCACACAACACCCACTAACTCCTGCAGATGGCTGTATTAGAGAACACCAGCAATAAAGGGTAGATACAGGTGTATATTGTGCTGTGCTGGAGGCACACAACACCAACAATAAAGGGTAGATACAGTTGTATACTGCGCTGGAGGCACACAACACCCACTAACTCCTGCAGATGGCTGTATTAGAGAACACCAGAAATAAAGGGTAGATACAGGTGTATACTGCACTGGAGGCACACAACACCCACTAACTCCTGCAGATGGCTGTATTAGAGAACACCAGAAATAAAGGGTAGATACAGGTGTATATTGTGCTGTGCTGGAGGCACACAACAACCACTAACTCCTACAGATGGCTGTATTAGAGAACACCAGCAATAAAGGGTAGATACAGCTGTATATTGTGCTGTGCTGGAGGCACACCACACACACTAACTCCTGCAGATGGCTGTATTAGAGAAAACCAGCAATAAAGGGTAGATACAAGTGTAATACTGCGCTGGAGGCACGCAACACCCACTAACTCCTGCAGATGGCTGTATTAGAGAACACCAGCAATAAAGGGTAGATACAGGTGTATATTGTGCTGTGCTGGAGGCACACAACACCCACTAACTCCTGCAGATGGCTGTATTAGAGAACACCAGAAATTAAGGGTAGATACAGGTGTATACTGCGCTGGAGGCACACAACACCCACTAATTCTGGCAGATGGCTGTATTAGAGAACACCAGAAATAAAGGGTAGATACAGGTGTATATTGTGCTGTGCTGGATGCACACAGCACCCACTAACTCCTGCAGATGGCTGTATTAGAGAACAACAGCAATAAAGGGTAGATACGGGTTTATACTGCGCTGGAGGCACACAACACCCACTAACTCCTGCAGATGGCTGTATTAGAGAACACCAGAAATTAAGGGTAGATACAGGTGTATACTGCGCTGGAGGCACACAACACCCACTAACTCCTGCAGATGGCTGTATTAGAGAACACCAGAAATAAAGGGTAGATACAGGTGTATATTGTGCTGTGCTGTAGGCACACAACACCCACTAACTCCTGCAGATGGCTGTATTAGAGAACAACAGCAATAAAGGGTAGATACGGGTTTATACTGCGCTGGAGGCACACAACACCCACTAACTCCTGCAGATGGCTGTATTAGAGAACAACAGCAATAAAGAGTAGATACAGGTGTATACTGCACTGGAGGCACACAACACCCACTAACTCCTGCAGATGGCTGTATTAGAGAACAACAGCAATAAAGGGTAGATACGGGTGTATAATGCGCTGGAGGCACACAACACCCACTAACTCCTGCAGATGCCGGAAAGCATTACACAAGGCTGCCGTGCTGGCAGCCTTATATAGTGTTGGGCGTGTACTAAACCCCCTGAGCTATAATGCCTGTGACCAATTTTGGTTCTCCTCGCTGCCGGCGCTGTGATTGGCCAAGCATGCGGGGTCACAGTGCATGCTTAGGCAACCATAAGCCAGCAATGCACTGCGATGGCGCAGTGCATTGTGGGCCGTGAGTGCCACACGAATTTGGCTTCGCTGAACGGTCGAACAGCCGGTGTTCGAGTCGAACATGCGTTCGACTCGAACACCAAGCTCATCCCTATTAGGCACATGTTTAACTATTAAACTAGATGTTTAACCCCTTCCCAGCTAGTGTCATTAGTACAGTGACAGTGTATATTTTTAGCACTAATCACTGCATTAGTAGTGTCATTGGTTGCCACAAAGTGTCAGTCAAGCTGCGTACACACGACCGGGCTTTCCGGCAGAAAAGGTCAGACGGTCTCCCCAACGGATTTCCGACGGACTTTCGACCGAATGGACTTGCAAACACACGAACGGATCAAAGTCGGTTCGCTTTGAACTTGATGACGTACGACGGGACTAGAAAAGGAAGTTCAATTGCCAGTAGCCAATAGCTGCCCTAATGTTGTATTTGGTCCGTTGGACCAGCATACAGACGAACGGTTTTCCCGATAGAAATTGATTTCATCAGACAGATTTGAATTGTTCTATTTCTAGGTCCGTCTGAAGAAAACATATCAGATGAAGCCCACACACGATCGTAATATCTGACGGAATAATTCCGTCTGACCTTTTCTGCCCGAATGTCTGGTCGTGTGTACGCGGCATTAGTGTCAGACTGTCCACCGCAATATTGCATCCCCACTATAAATTGCTCATCACTGCTACTACTAGTTAAAAAATAATAAAAATGCTAGTATATATCCCATAGTTTGTAGACACTATAACTTTTGCAAACAAATCAATATACGCTTATTGGGATTTTTTTTCCCAAAAATATGTAGCAGAACACATATTGGCCTAAATTTATGAAGAAATTAAATTTTTAAGAAGAGTAGCAGAATGTATTTTGGGGTGTAATTTTTGCTATATGCATGCTATGTGTTAGAAATATCTTATAAATGGACAACTTTGTGTAAAAAAGAATGCGTTTAAATTTTTTCCACTCATTTTCCAAAAACTTCCGGAAAAAAATTAACCATTCAAAAGACTCATTATGCCTCATAGATTATACGCTGGGGTGTTTTCTTTCCAAAAAGGGGTAATTCTGTGGGCAATTGCATTTTTCTGGTGCTCCAGGGCCTTCAAAAGTGTAATAGGTGGTAGAGAAATGAGATATGTCATTTATGCTGGTAGAACGCCTGAAGGTCCTCTGTATGTGGCCAGGTTGTGTAAAAGTCTCACACGTGGTATCACCATACTCAGGAAGAGTAGCAGAATGTATTTTGAGGTGTAATTTGTTGTATGTATATGCTGTGTGTGAGAAATAACCTGACAATATTAAAATTTAGTAAAAATAAAAAAAATCTTCATTTTGCAAAGAATTGTGGGAAAAAATTACAACTTAAAAAAACTCACCATGCTACTTACTTAATACCTTGGAATGTCTACTTTCTAAAAAGGGGTCATTTGGGGGGTATTTATACTTTCCTGACTTGTTAAGTGTCTCAAGAAATGAGATACACCTGATATACCGAAGGCCTGATCAGATGTGATCAATTTTCAGTGATTGGCACCATAGTTTTTAGACTCTATAACTTTCACAAAGACCAAATAATATACACTGATTTTGGTTATTTTTACCAAAGATAGCAGCATTGTACATTTTGGCCAAAATGTATGAAGAAACAATACTAATTAGCAACATTTTATGACATAAACAAGAAAAAGGCATTTTTTCACAAAATTTACATATTTTTTTATTTATAGCACAAAAAAAAAAACACTAGTGATTAAATACCATCAAAAGAAAGCTCTATTTGTGTGAAAAAAGGACACAAGTTTCATATGGGTACAGTGTTGCATGACTGAGTAATTGTAATTCAAACTGTGAGAGCGCTGAAAGCTGAAAATTGGTCTGGATAGGAAAGGGGTGTAAGTGCACTGTATTGAGGTGGTTAAAGAATATCCTAGCTTTTAGTGAAGTTGTTTACTCCCCCCAGTGTAACAATGGAACAAGTTGCTTACTTTTAGCCTTGCTCCAAAGAGCTTTATGGGGCCATTCCCACTGCAGCACAGACTTTATAAGAATAGTTTGCAGTAGGGACCAGGGCCTACTGCACATGCGTTCCTAAGCCTTGTTCTTTCCTATGGCTAGGTCAGTACTTCTTTGGATGTCTGTCCACCTGTAGGAATTTGTAGCTAAGTGAATATAGATAAGAGCTTTCCTCTGTGAGTAACGCGTAAGCTGTAAAGGACAATATCACTAAATGTTGTCCTCCAACCATTCCCTAAATTAAGCCCCTAATCCCATAAAAGGTGCACTAAAAGAGAATATGAACTTAAGAAGCTGTACCCAAAAAATACAAGCAGAGGTCAAATGATTAGTCACCACTCTGGGCTGTCGTCTCCCTGAAGCTGATCTTTTCCTAATTACTGACTAACCATGCTTTGTTCTGCACTATGTCTCTTAGTGGGGGCAGTCGTTTTTGGTAGAGGAGCAGGGTTTTACTTCCTTAAGTCAGTGCAACAGGAAAGGTGGAGGAAGCACAGATCCACATCCTGAATAAGGAGCAGGATGACCCTTGCATTGCAGATCCTCGGCTACAGTTCTCTTTCCAGCATGCCCCTAAGTTAAGGGATGCTAGTAGATTTAAACTAACTGTGCTGTTCACCTCCATCACAAGAGCAAACTCAGATTCAAACACCATACATGTGCAGTGCCCTATCTACCCTGTTGCTGTGATGCTGAGCTCAGAGCTACTGCAACGGAGGAGAGACAGTGCATGCCGGGGTTGGAATTAGAGAGTGCTCTTGTGATGTGGAGACGAGCATTCACAGCTGGATAGTTGGCATAGCAGTGTCCTAGCAACAGGGAGGACTGGGAAAAGTAAGCTATGGGAATGTTTTGGGCAGGCCACTGGAGAGGCAAACATGGCCTTCAGCAATAGCAGGTACCTTATTCCAAATTTTTCACATCAGCGAAGCAATTTTTTATGTACTGGTGTCCTTTACTCTGTAGGCATTTTTTTTGGCAAAGGTGAATTAACCGTTTAACCAATACAATAATCAAATCTTATACTAAATCCTTTTGCGTAAACTCATGTTCTGCTAAATACTCTCTTAGTCCTTTGCCAGGAGCCTCTGCAATGATAGGAAACAGTCCTGCTGCAAAATCATGCAGCTCTAGATTCTGGCACCAGAAGTAACCAATACTTCATTTTGAAAGATACAGAACTTAGTTTTTTCCCCTCAGTTAATTAGATTTATTTGGTCATTGTTCCTTCTATGGAATTTATCATGCTTATATTTTAGACAGCAATAGCTTGATAGGATTGTGGTTCATATGGAAGATCATGAGAAAAGGTTAGTGAAATAACGAGTACTGCATTATATTTTTAAGCCTGGCAGACATGAAGGCAGCTGTGAACATGGTGCGTCAATCTGTGTTAGATGTACTATCCAGAATGAAATGAGTGGCTAAATCTAATAAATATGTAATTTACTGTGAAGCAGACTCTTTAATGCTGGATAACGTTACCTTGGATAAAGTACAATTAAGCAGGGTAGAGTGCCAACAATCTTATGCAATGGATACTCCAACCAATAAATAAAGCAGAAGAAACTCTAATTACAACCAGCTGTGAAATAGCTGGAACTACTGTCAGGGATTCCACATTCAGTACTGGTGGCATCTAGCTAGTAATATCTTTGTTACACAAAATAGTTATAATGTGACATAGTAGCAAGTAGCTTCAGACATTTTATTTTTTTTGTAGCGGGGAAACCTACAGCAATAAAAGCCTCTCAGAGGTTCTAATTGCTATAACATAGAAGGACACATTTGTGGGAGTCTGATAGGGCTGCACACCCAGATACAAGTATTTGAAAAAAAAATGGAGGATTCCCCATGGGGCTTTTTAGCAGCAAATATGAGTCAAAGAAAATATGTAAAAAAATCCCAAATTTTATTCACAGAAAACAATTGGACAATGGTCAAGTACAAAATATGAGCTCTGGTATATACAATGCGAGACCCTTTGATCTAGGAAAGAAAAAAATAAACGGTCTCACATTCTATATACCAGAGCTCATATTTTAACTTTTGTACTTGACCATTGTCCAACTGCTTTCTGTGATTAAATTTGTGATTTTCTTACAAATTTTCTTTGACTCATATTTGCTGCTAAAAAGCCCCATGGGGAATCCTCCATTTTCTTTCAAATAGAGGTTCTAATTGCTACCTGCTATGTGCAGAGCTGAAAAAAGTTTGAACTGGAGTTTCACTTTAAAGAATAAGTGAACTTTCACTTTTATTATTGGTTGCCTACCTTCTTTTATAACTGTAGTGTATTCACAGTGTATGATACTATAGCTTAATGGCAGAATAGTAAAAAGTAATTTTGAAAAGCCCTTAACATTTTGGTATGCATTTTGTACACTAAATTGCTTTCATATTTGCATGTTTTTCATGTAGTGGTGTTGTTTGGACATAATGAATAAGTGGTCTACCATATCCAGCAACACAAGCTGTTTCATTTTATACCAAGTTCTTGCAGCCATGATCTTGTCTGCCATGGGGTGAAAGACACATCCTTTTAACCAAAGCATTAAATGCATAGTTCACCTTTACCAAAAAAAAGTGCCTTGCATCTGTAGCTAAAAACAGATTGTACAGCTTTGACCAAAGTTGAATAATGTCCTTTCAATAGGTGTAGGCCATTTACATACCTCCCAAAATTCTGAAAACCCTCAGAGATGACATCACACCATCCTGCTTTGCTATTAGAATGTTGCTCAGACACTCCCAGCTGTTACTGTTCACCGCCACTATCACAAGAAAATAAAAATGAAGGACACAGTGAATGTTTGAGGTCCTGAAAGATACAGAATAATTGTTGGTTTCTTCAGAAGGAAAATTATACACAAAGCTTAATAAGTTGGGTTATCTTCCTTGCAAGGGCCAAATGGACTTGCCCATTAGAATCCCATGTGCATGAAATAGTAGGTTAATAGGGCTCCTACATCAAAAAAGTATAGTACTGTAGCCAGTCGATGTCTAATCCTTCAAATCGGTCCATGTAGGGTCCACCTGCTGTCCAATATAATACATTCTTCATCCAGAGTCGCCCCCCCCCCCCCCCCCCAACGCTTCTCCCCCGGGGGACTTGGTTGTGTGGGATTTATGACTAGAGAGATTTTGACTTCAAATATAGATTCTCTGAAGCCCTCCTCAGGAAGTGGGTATACCCCATGAAATGCCTACATATGTGTACTATGATTGTCATGTTATGCGCAACATTAGTTAAACAAGGGAGGTCCAATGCACTAATCAGGGACTTAAAATTGGAACGAGATCCATTTAAATTTTGGCTTGATATGGCTTTTGAATTTTAATGTGAATAAACTTTTGTAAAAATTTATAATTTTTAGTTTGTTATAATTCAGCCGTCAAAAGTCCACTGTGTCCATTTTCTTTCTTTTTCATTGTATAGATCGTGGTGCCTAATTCATGGGACCCACTGCTCTCTAGACATCCACCATCACAGAAGTAAGCGCTTACTCTGATTCAAACCCCCTCACTTGCTTTCTCTTCCCTGATGCAGTAGCTGAGCTCAGCATTTGAGAGCTTGATCCTGTGATTATGGGGAGAAAGCAGTTACAGCTGGGAGTATCTAAGCAATGTCCTTGCAGCAAGGCAGGATGGGATGATGTCATTTATGAGAGTTTTACAGCCGTTTTACAGCCGATATAAGGAAATGGCCTATACTTATAGGAAGGGCATTATTACTTTTATCTACAGGTACCCCTTACAGTTCCTGGATAAGCAGTGTTTTGGTAAAAGCAAACTATGCCTCTAATGTCTTCCATAAAGCTACTCCAGGTCTAGCTAAAGATTTGCAAATGCTTTGCAAAGTTTTTTATACACACTGGTCTTTTACAAGCGGAAGACAGAACAGAACAAAATAGTTGTTCAATGGGCAGCAACTCTAGAAAATATTTTATGTACAGCATTTTTTATGGTCAAGTGGCTTATTCCTAGTCTAAACAGACATGTAAGGAAATATGTAAAATGATTGTTCATTTGTTCCTTGACATCAGTTAAACTGTTTTAGATATCCTATGTTGAATGATCATACATTGTTTTTTGAGCTATGTGGATATGCAGGACTGAAAGATGCTGTCTTACGGTTTTGATCCCAGTTTTCTCTTATAAGGCCTGTTTTGCATAGGCTTCAGCTTTTATAGGAGCAATGTAAACAGTGAGCTTTTACGAAGCATTTGCACAGTTTTCAGCAAGCTGTGCTGTTTTTTTTTTTTTTATAGTAACATTCAGATACAGTTTTTAAATGTTGAACACAGATCCTAACAGGAGTGCTGATTGCCACTTTGAACAAGCTGCTAGTAGGCTTCAGCCCTTCTGGAAGCTTCTTGAAAGCCTGCTGAAGTTTTCTAGAGGCCTATTTAAAGTGACAACCAGCACTCCCATTAAGATCTGCATATAACATTTCCAAGCAGGAGCTGAAGTTTACTTTAAAGGCATAGAGAAAGCTGCTTGAAGCTTTCCGAAAGCTTTGCAAACGTTTGCTGAAAGTTTCATAAACACTTGTTTTTCACACTGTTCTTATACAAACTGAAACCCACGTGAAACAGGCCATAGTTTAGCAAGTGAGTCCCATTTGGTATATGTTCTTTTGTCCCTTTTGCCAGACTATCTCTCCCCCCAGCGTAAGGGCCCATTTACACCTTTGTGGTGCTTTTCGGCTGCCTAACACCAATAAAATGTACACTAACCTCGTATTGAATTGTGGTGCCATTGAGGATGAATGGCAGTGTAGCACACTATCACGTGTTACAACAATGCGTCAGTGTAAACAGGCACATAAAGTTGGTGAAGCATAGGCACGTGCTGTCCTGCCTATTTCAAGCAGTCAATTTCTATGTAAATGGCTACTTCATTGACTGTGTATTTTCCTTAAGTGACATCAGCACAAGGTGGTGGAGAATATTCCCTGTCATCATGGCTGCTTTTCTGATTGAACGACTTCTATACAGCGGCACCCATCATCCTATACCATCTTTGATTGTCACCTTTTGGCTTCCCTCGAACGCTAAACATTAGTGCTGCGAATCTTGTCACTTCCGCCTGTCTCCTACTTGCTTATTTGAGTGCAACTTTTTTTTTTTTTTTTAATACTGCACTATAGTGGCCTTTGCGCCTGTTGATTCTCTCTCCCCTTGTGTTCTTCCTCCAGAGTCCCACTGCAACACTGAGGCCCTGGAGATGATAGGGCACAAGGTTTACAATACATTTCAGGAGAAGGAAACTCAATCACCCATGCCACAATAGTAGTGATCTTTTGCCAGGCCATCTACTTCATTTCAAACAAGAGCTTACTATGGTGTCAAGCAGATTTCCTACTCTTCTCTAACTCTCTTTGTCCCAGCCCATTACAGACATGGAATGTCCGGTCAGGTTCGGATTGCAGTTTAACAACTTTACTTTAATGTAATTTGTTAGCAAACAATATTTTCATCACAAAGAGGCTTTTTTAATATGGTGGTTTAAGACAACGTAATAGAACAAACATCTTTTAGAATTGATAGTACTTATGTGCTTAGAGTGTTACGGGTGCTCATTTAGTCTGTCCAAAGGGTGGTAACTCTGTCTTCCACAGAAGACCCTCCCAAGCTAAGGATAAAGGCCTTTACAGCTATGTTGCCCCCCCCCCCCCCCAAGATCTGGACTTCAGGATAACCAAATATTGTCTAAATTCAAGAGGCAGGTGCATTTGTATATTTAATCCTGGTGTGCTTTGAGTATTTCTTCCAGATCTTTGAGGTAATCCAGTGTGAAAATTTGCCTCTATACATGGGCCCCATGTAATAAAGACCGGTCACACTTGCTCTTTCTCATAGTTTTCTGCAGGCAGCCTGTATTGTGTGGGTCCTCTGTGCCCCTTCTACAGCTCTGACCTCTGCACAGGCTATGTGCAGCACAGTGATGATGTCTTCACTACTTTTAAAAGTCAGTTGGAGCACACAGAGTGGTTTATATCTTTTGTGACTATTGAGGAATATATTTAAATAAAAGTTTTTGTTCCTGAAGATCAATATTAAGTCTTTCTTTTCCTGGAGTTCTCCTACTTTCCTCCAAAAAGGAAGCCCACTTGTAAGATGAGCCTTAGTCTAAATTGTGGCACACTCTATTTCCCTGAAAAAGACTCTTCTTTATTGTGAAGTAGACCTACTCCCTGGCGGGGGGCCACGTGGACCAAACTCTCAGTTTCATATACGTGGCTCTCCTCTTTAGTTGCCATGCAGGACTTTCCTCCTGTGATACAATAAAAGGTATTTATAGATCATGACTGTGCCAAAGTAACCACTAAAATTTTGGGAGAGCTTTGTTTCTCATTACGACACATACCTTCCCAAAAAGGTGCCCTGAGCCCACAGCAGAAGACATATTAGATCCTACACAGATGCATTATAAACATCTAGTGGCACCTGAGAGCACTGCAGCAAAGTTCTCCCAAGGAAGTTCAGTAGGGTCCCAACATCTTGGTATGGCTTTTTATGGAAAATATCTTCAAAGAAATCCACAGTTTCTCAGAGGTGAAATTTAAACAATATTAAAAAAAAAAAATACAAAAATAACAACAGTAGAAAAAAAAGTCTGGGAGAAAGAGATCCCAGATTACATAATCTTTTAAAAGATGATATGACTGGGTTTTCCTATCCTGAAGTCCTCTTTGCTCCTCATAAATGACTTAGCCCCCTGTTCACACCTATGCGAATTAGATGTGCGTTTCGCTGCATCTAATTCGCATAGTAAGAGAATGTGACTGGCTCCCTATGGAGCCGGTTCACATAACTCCGGGGCGGCTGCGAAGCGCACTGCAGAAAAAACGCGTGCGTCTTTGGCTCCATTTCAGGGCCAAATTCAGGCATAGAATCAGCCCTGATTTGTTCCTGAAATGGGGAACAGGAACGCACAGTGCTGCTGTGCATTCCGCAGCGGGTTATAGTGTGAACCTGGGCTTATAAAATGTAGGCACAATGTGAAATAAACCTGCGGTATCCACTCTCTATAAGAAATAGCCCGATGAGTTAGCTAAATTAAAATATTTGCAATTCATTAGGATCTACGATGAATTAGTGGACAAAAACTTTTTGAGTTTGTGAGTATAGTACGCCTGATTTCTGACTGTCAGCCAGTCTGCCCATTATCATTAAAACATGACAGTATTGTACAGTAAAGGATCAAACCAACTGGCAGGCCTCTTCAACGTGATTGTGAGCTATACAAGCTTATTTTAGTGCAATGGTTGTGCTATTTAGTGGTCAAATTGAGAACAAAAGAGTTAATTCTGTGTGACAAGTTGCGTACAGAAGATCTGCCAAACTACTGAATGACCTAAGTAAACCATATTCCCAACTCAATGGGCGATGACATGCAAGCTAGACAGCTTTACCTCTGCTTTAAGCTAATCCAGATGTCATTGCAAAGATGACAGAATACATTGAAATAAAGGTGTGCTTTGATGTTTGAAGTGGTCTGCGTTGGCATGGACAATTTGAATATCTGTTAGCTGTCTTTGACTAGTGATAATGCATAGAAAGCAAACATAGATATTAAAAAAGCTGAATTTTAAGTACTGGTAAATATTACAAAACTGTAATAATTTTTTTTTTCCTTTTAATATATTTCAAATAATTACTGTGCATAATATCTGGGCAATTACAAAAAAAAAAATCAAGTTTAAGTTTAAGGAATTTAATGTTGCTTAATTCCTTCTGCAGTTACACTTTCGGAAGCAGCAGAATGTATTTTGGGGTGTAATTTCACATATAGCTGTGTCATGTGTAAGCAATATATCATTTAATGACAACTGTGTAAAAAAAAAAAAAAAAAGAAAAACCTGTGGCAAAATATAAAATATTCCATGAACTCAACATGCCTATCAGCTTAGGGTGTATATTTTCAAATTAAGGGCCATTTAGGGGTATTTGAACTTTCCTGGCATTTTATGCCCAACATTAGAAGCTTATGCCACACATCACCCACTCTTCTAACCATTTGAAAACAAAGCCCTTTCTGACACTTTTTGTTTACAGGAAAAAAAAGAAAAATTCTTGATAGAAAATTACTTTGAATCCCAAACATTATATATATATTGTACAGGACGCTGTGGCTGGGTCCTGGAAGGTCGCTATGTTTCCCCTCTGTTTGGACTGTGGTCCCTTTAAGGGAACAAAAGTGGTTAACTCACCTGTCAGAGGAAGTGTGTTTAAAAACAAGACAGGAAGTGGTAGATGGGTGTGGAGGAGTGTAGAGAACATGGTGGATGGTGTTTGTGTTTGGGTTGCAGCAACAAAAGTGGACAGCAGTGTCCTGCCTGGAAGCCTCCTGGCAGGGGAAGCTACCTGCCATAAAAATCAAGGACTGTTTGATTGAGACAGCTATTCTGGACTTTGCAAGTCGGTGAGACTAAAATCTTTTTCTTTTGTTTTTTTTGGATGCTGTAAAGCTGTTTAGGTTTAATAAACCTCTTTTTGTGTGAAAAGCCTGTGTCCTGCGATCTAGCTGGTCCCCCGAACATTACAATATATATATATATATATATATATATATATATATATATATATATATTATAATATTTTTTTTTTTTTTTTTTTTTAAGCAAAGGCCCTACAGATTAAAATGGTGGGTTTTGCAATTTTTTTTTCACACTGTATTTGCGCAGCGATTTTTCAAATGTAATATTTCTGGAAAAAAACCACAAAACTAAAGCACACTATATTGCCCAAATGTTTGGTAAGATATAAAAGATGATCTTATGCAGAGTACATAGATACCAAACACGACATGCTTTAAAATTAAGCACAACCATGCAGCGACCACAAACTAAATACATTTTTAAAGCCTATACAGGTTACCACTTTAGTTTTACAGAGGAGGTCTACTGCTAGAATTACTGCCCTCGATCTGGCTTTCGCAGTAATATGTCACATGCATGGTGCAATTCACATCACAGGGAATGCAATTAGGTGCTGCAATAGGTAGTGACAGGTACTCTTTTTTTTTTTAAATGTGGGGTCTATTAGACTCTAGATTTCTCCTCTGCCCTCAAGGTGCGATCAGATGCTCTCCCAATTTCCCAGTGGTGCTGTTTATATCTGGCAAAACCGAAGTCATGAAATGCTTGTAGCTTCTGGTTTCTTAAGCCATAGAGATAATTGGAGCCATTCTGGTCTCCGATCAGCTCTATGATCAGCTGGCGGAACCACCAGCTGCATTTTCTGGTTCCCCGATGGGGCAGGAGAGCCCAAGAAAACCATGGAAGACGTCCGGGGACATACCCTCCCACTGCTTGTAAAAGCAGTCTAGCAGCTAATTAGCCACTAGGATTGCTTTTACATGAAAGCTGACCGCCAGCTGAAAAAAACGATACTAATATGATAACTAAACCTACCGACATCATTCCGGTATAATCACTCAAAGTCCAGCAACATACCAGTGCATAAATTATAATGGTCTTTTTTCATGCAGCCTGTGGGCTAAATGAAAAAAGGGAACCTAACAGATTCCTCCATTCACATTGATTGATCAGTGGTATGCCCACCATTAGAAAACTGCCCTGCATCCACCCATTTCTAATAATGGGCATACTTGCACCATTTTTTTTTTTTTTCGTTCAGCCCAAGAGCTGAACGAAAAAAAATAACCTAACAGTTTCCTTCATTTGCATAGATCGATGTGGATAAAGAAATCTCTGCTAAGAAAAGTTAATAAAAATATATGCCGAAGTACAAGGGCGATCCGCCCCTATGTCCACCCCTGCCCCTATGCTTCAGCCAAAATCCTTTGGTAATACTCAGATTTCATGATGCCTTGCACACATTCAAGGCACCCAGTGCCAGAGGCAGCAAAACAACCCCAAAACATCATTGAATCTCCACCATATTTCACTGTAGGTACTGTGTTCTTTTCTTTGTAGGCTTTATTCCATTTTCGGTAAACAGTAGAATGATGTGCTTTACCAAAAAGCTTGTCATGGTTATGCAGTGATCTTCCTATTTTTGCTTACCTCCCCTCATGTGTTCAGACTAAGAGGACAGCCGCTTCCACCTGGTGGTTTTTATAACCTCTCCTCTAAGCATGGCTCCACCCCAGGCCCTATCAGGTACCCTATATTAGCCTGTGCACTGCAAGCCATCGGTGCTGATCAACCATTGTGTATTCATTGTGTGTTTGGCTTCCTGGTTCCTGCTTGCCGTGTGCTCTATGTTTGACTCTGTTACCGACCTTGGCGTGTTCTCAACGATTCCTGTCTGCTTGTGACCTTGACCTTTTGCATGTCCCTGACCATCCCTGTCTGCCTGTGACCCTAAACCTTTGGCATGTACTCTGTTGTTCCTGTCTGCTAGTTGCCCTGACCTCTACTGTATCCCCTTATTATCCTTGTTGTTTTAGCCTGCTGCTTCTTTCTCCTGTAGTCTACTGTGAGCGTGAGCTGTGAGACCCTAGGGGCCGCGACCTGGAGCCAGACTGCAGCGAAGTCCATCCTCACCACTGGAGGCTCTGGCGAACACCCGCTGGCTCTTAGACTCCGTGCCCTGGGGAATCTATGCTCCAGCTCCCATTGGGATCTGTGTTAGTGATCCTGTAGACCTGTGTCCTGAATCTCCCTTTGTACAATCCACAGCAGTCAGTCCTAAGGTCCACTACCTAGCGGTGCACTTCCGACTCCTACGGAGTGCATCTGTCACCTGGTCTCAGGTGACCTGACAAAGCTCTATCTTGGTCTCATCTGTCCACAAGATGTTTTCCCAGAAGGATTTTGGCTTACTCAAGTACATTTTGGCAAACTGTAGTCTTGCTTTTTTATGTCTCTGTGTCAGCAGTGGGGTCCTCCTGGGTCTCCTGCCATAACGTTTCATTTAATTTAAATGACGACGGATAGTTTGCGCTGACACTGATGCTCCCTGAGCCTGCAGGACAGCTTGAATTTCTTTGGAACTTGTTTGGGACTGCTTATCCACCATCCAGACTATCCTGCGTTGCAACCTTTCATCAATTTTTCTCTTCCGTCCACACCCAGAGAGATTAGCTACAGTGCCATGGGTTACAAACTTCTTGATTATGTTGCGCACTGTGGACAAAGGCAAATCTAGATCTCTGGAGATGGACTTGTAACCTTGAGATTGTTGATGTTTTTCCACAATTTTGGGTCTCAAGTCTCTTTTCTCCTCTTTCTGTTGTCCATGCTTAGTGTGGCACACACAGACACACACACACACAGACACACAATGCAAAGACTCAGAGCCGGTTCACACAGGGGCGACACGACTTCCAGGACGACTTTGTGAGGCAACTTGGAGACGACTTGAACACGACTTAGACATGACCTGGGGCCGGGCGAATTTTGCTGTGGCCAATCAGAGAATGAGCTCTGAAGGGGGAACTCTGGCATGGATTCCCCCTCCGAGAGCATACCAGGCCTTTAGGTCTGGTATGGATTCTAAGGGGAACCCCCTACGCCAAAAAAACGGCGTAGGGATCCCCCACAGATCCATACCAGACCCTTATCCGAGCGCGCTACCCGGCCGGCCAGGAAAGGGGGTTGGGACGAGCGAGTGCCCCCCCCTCCTGAGCCGTACCAGGCCGTGTGCCCTCAACATGGGGGTGCCATGTTGATGAGGACAAGGGCCTCTTCCCGGCAACCCTGGCCGTTGATTGTCGGGGTCTGCGGGCGGGGGGCTTATCGGAATCCGGGAGCCCCCTTTAATAAGGGGGCCGCCAGATCCCGGCCCCCCACCCTATGTGAATGAGTATTCCCCTACCCATTCACCTGTGAAAAAATGTACAAAAAAACAACACAAAAGGGTTAAATAGTTTATTGCACAGCTCCTGGGGGTCTTCCGTCTTCGGGGGTCTTCTCGCCAGACTCCTCCGCTATCTTCTGCTAGCTCTTTTACTAGCGGAGGAGCCCGGCTTTCTTCTTTGCCACCGCCTTCTTCTTCCGACTTCGGGGGTCCTCCTGAAATCAATAGGTACCAGTCGCCTAAAAGTTGGATTGAAGTAGTACAGGAACCTTTTCTGAAGTCGGAGCGACTTCAGTTGTGTGCATTAAGACGGCTCTCATTCACTTACATTGATTTTTACATGTTGTCTGACCTGAGGCAACTAGGGGAGACCTGAAGTCGGATCTGAGTCGCCCCTGTGTGAACCAGCTCTCAGTGAACTTCTCTACTTTTTATCTGCTTTCAGGCTTGATTTTTATATTACCCACACCTGTTACTTGCCCCAGGTGAGTTTAAAGGAGCATCACATGCATGAAGCAATCTTATTTATCCACAATTTTGAAAGGGTGCCAAGAATTTTGACCACCCCATTTTTGAAATTTTGTGCGACATTATGTCCAATTAGCTTTTTTTCCTCCCTTTTTTTGTTTTGTTCCAACATATACAAAGGAAATAAACATGTGTATAGCAAAACATGTGTTACTGCAATACTTTTCTGTGAGAAATATTTGATTTTATGGAAAAAATTCTCGAGTGCCAACAATTTCAGCCATGACTGTGTGTACATTTATATGTAGACGTCGGTCAAGCTTGGTAGCCAACTGGACCAGGTCTTCTAAAGATGCAGGGGTATCTACCCGGGCCAGTCAGTGTCCCCAGACCATTTGCAAAACTCTACAATATAGTCCTCTACAGGTCTTTTTCCCTGGGTTAGGGAGTGCAGGATGGCTTCGGCCATAGTGGTGCGTTGAGGGTCATCGTACAGTTGTGACATGGCTTCAAAAAAGGTCTCTACGGAATCGAGAAGGGAGCTCTTCTGTTCCAGGAGGTTATGGGCCCAGGACTGCGGTTCATCGGAAAGCAGAGAGATGATGAACCCCACCTTCACTGATTCAGAGTGAAAAGTCCTGGGCTGCAGGGACAGGAGGCATGTGTTTTTGAACGCCCTAAACTTCTTTCGGTTGCCCGAAAAACGCTCTGGAGTAGGGACCCTGGGTTCCGGAAAGGGTCATCACTACTGCAGGTGTAGCACCGCCTTGAGCTTGCGAAGCGGAAGAGCTGCTGGCTGTAGAAGATGAAGGATCCGATGGATTGGGAGAGATCGTCAGGTGCTGTAGACAGCCTTCAATCTGAAAGTAGCCATTCTGGAGTCGCTGCACTCCCTGACTGAGGGCTGCAACCTGCTGGCAGAGAGCCTCAAAAGGTGAGCCAGCTTTGTCGGCTTCTGACATGGCTGGGTTGTACTGTCAGGTACTCACCAGAGCTAAAGTGCTGAGAGCGGCTTCCCTTGCAGCTGGGTGCACAGTACCCCTGAGGATGGAACAGTGGGTACAGGGCACGGAGAGACACAGGTTGCCAGCAGGTGACTTGTATGCAGAAGGTCTTCTGAAGGAAGAGATGTCCGTGCAGATGGTCTTGGAACTTGTTAGAAGGGAATGCCCGGCAGGGGTTCTAACACCTGGAGTGAAGGCCGAGGGTCAAACAATGGTATCAGTCTGGGAGCCAGCAAGGCTAAGAGCAGGAAGTCCGTTAAACAAGCCAGGGGTCAGGTCAGGAGAGAATCAGAGGAGTCTTCAGGCAATCTGGGTCACAACAGGAAGTGGTAAACAGGAACAGGAAACAGAGGAACACAGGTGAGCTGAGGAGACAAACCAGCAAAGACACAGAGCACATTGATGCCTTTTATAGGCCTGTCAGGCCAATCAGGTAAGGCCCATAGCCGTGTGCACATGCGCGTACGACATTGTATTGTATCACGCATATGCGTGCGTCGCTGTGCCGCTCTTCCCCGCAGGCACACAGGGAAGTGCTGGCGTTGAAGTCTGCTGATTCCCTGACAAAGTGGAAGTGTGTGTCTATTGTGTTATGTCAAAAGATGAGGTTAAGTTGAGAAGCTGAGCTGCTGCCAGGCTGTTAACATTAATGGGAATATTAAAGTCACCAAGAATTATAGCAAGTATTTCACAGGAAAGTAGGGTAGCCAGCCATAGAAGTCATCAAAAACTATCATTTGTCCTCGGATAATAGGGATAAATAGATAGACATGTTTGGCGTGCTCATCAGGAGAGCAGCCCAGAGGGAAAACCATTGCTCCCACCATAGATACAGAGGAGGGGTTATGTAGCCACCCAGGGGCAGGAAGTCTGTTATTTGCAGGATTACATAGTTACATAGTAGGTGAGGCTGAAAAAAGACACAAGTCCATCAAGTCCAACCTATGCGTGTGATTATATTTCAGTATTACATTGTATATCCCTGTATGTTGCAGTTTTTAAACTATCGATACAACCCCCTCGCTGAGACCACCGTCTGTGGAAGGGGATTCCATATCCTTGCTGCTCTTACAGTAAAGAACCCTCTACGTAGTTTAAGGTTAAACCTCTTTTCTTCTAATTTTAATGCATGGCCACATGTATTTTTAAACTCCCTTTTGCGAAAAAGTTTTATCCCTATTGTGGGGTCACCAGTGTGGTATTTGTAAATTGAAATCATATTGTCAAGGCTGGGCTCAGCCCTTCCTTCTCAAAGCTGGCTGCTCAGCTGTTGGCTAATTGAAACTTTCAGCAGTCCAACAGTGGCCCCGACCAGTGGGTTTACTTCCTCTGCAGCGGTTTCTTGGCTTTGCCAACTATTATCGGAAGTTTATTCATAACTTCTCATCTCTGGTCAAGCCCCTTACTGATATGACCAGAAAGGACGGTAACCCAGAGAGTTGGACCCCGGAGTCCATTAAGGCCTTTGATAGTCTCAAGGCTGCCTTTGTTTCTGCTCCTGTGTTGGCACATCCTGATCCTATGTTGCTTTTTATCCTTGAGGTTGATGCTTCTGAGACAGGAGTTGGCACCTTTCTGTCTCAACCTCCTACCTCTGAGAGCACTATGCATCCTTGTGGCTACTTTTCCAAGAAATTGTCACCTGCGGAGTGCAATTACGAGATTGGTGACAGAGAGCTGTTGGCGATCATTTTAGCCCTGAAAGAATGGAAACGCCTCCTCGAAGGTACCACTGTGCCCGTTCTCATTCTTACTGACCATAAGAATCTCACATTCTTGTCTGAGGCTAAACACCTCTCTCCCAAAAGGGCTCTTTTCTTGTCTATTTTCAATTACATTGTCTCTTTCTTACCCGGTACTAAGAATGTAAGGACTGGCGCTTTGTCACAACAATTTTCCTCCACTTCCAAGATCCTGGCTATGGTTCGCACCAGTCTTACTTCTCCTTTGGGTGACAAAATTCTCAAGTCCATGCTCAGGTCCATGCTCCTCCTGAGAAACCTTGTGACTTCTGCTTTGTCCCAGAGAGTCTCCATACTGCCGTGCTCCAGACTTACCATTCTCCCAAGGCTGCTGGCCACCCTGGGAGGAATCAACTCTTTTGTGCCATTTCTCAACAATTCTGGTGGCCTAGTCTATGTGCTGATGTAATCGCCTTCGTAGCTGCCTGTTCCGTGTGTGCTCAGAGTAAGACTCCACAACACCTTCCAGTGGGCCACGACACCTTCCAGTGGGGATCCTGCAACCCATACCCAAGCCCTGGACCCACATGTCTATGGATTACATTGGGGAGTTACCCAACTCTCAGGGCAACACAGTTATCCTTATGGTGGTTGACCGGTTCTCGAAAATGTCCCATTGTATTCCACTTAAGAAGTTACCCACGTCAAATGAACTGGCTTCTATTTTTGCTCGGGAGATCTTTCGCTTACATGGGCTACTCAAGGTGACTGTCTCAGACAGGGATAATCAGTTTGTGTCCCAGTTCTGGCGAGGCTTTTGTGCACAGTTGGGAATTCGACTAGCTTTCTCCTCTGTGTATCACCCTCAGTCTAATGGGGCCGCAGAATGAGCCAATCAGTCCTTGGAGCAATTCCTATGTTGCTATATTTCTGACCATGGGCGGAGTATGTCCACAATAGTGCCTTGAATTCTGCTTCCCAATTGTCCCTGTTTATGGCAAACTATGGTTTCTGACCTTCCATGTTGCCTGACTCGTTTGTTCCTCAGAGTATTCCTGCATTAGAGGAGTATCTCCGTGGTCTTCGTTCCACTTGGGCACAAGTCCAGGAAGCTTTGCAACATGCTAATGAGAGGTACAGACTCCATGCTGACCGCAGATG
The DNA here is from genome assembly GCF_037356315.1 of Lithobates pipiens. Taxonomy (NCBI): domain Eukaryota; kingdom Metazoa; phylum Chordata; class Amphibia; order Anura; family Ranidae; genus Lithobates; species Lithobates pipiens. The sequence goes on from NW_027507903.1 coordinate 64,443,212, forward strand.
CCTCCCTGTGCCTTCCTACCATGTTGGGGACAGGGTCTGGCTGTCATCAAGCAACCTCTGAATTTGTGTTCCCTCTCTGAAGTTCGCACCTCGGTTTATTGGGCCTTTCTGTATTCTTCGCAAGATTTACCCAGTGGCTTACGCATTAGACCTTCCTTCTAATGTGCGTATCTCGAATGTATTTCACGTCTCCTTTGGTCTGCAACTGCTTTACCATCTCGGTGTCTCGTCCTCACCGAGTACAGGTTAAGAACCATGAGGAGTATGAAGTACAGTCAATTGTTGACTCCCGTAGGTTCCGTGGGTGCATACAGTACCTGGTGCATTGGTAAGGGTACGGTCCGGAGGAACGCTCTTGGGTCTCATCCTCGGACGTACATGCCCCTGTCCTCCTCCGTGATTTCCATAGAAATTTTCCCCTCAAGCCTAGTGGTATTCTGAGGGGGAGGGATCATTGAGAAGGTGGTACTGTCAGGGCTGGGCTCAGCCCTTCCTTCTCTGAGCTGGTCCCTCAGCTGTCGGCTAATTGCCAGCTCCTTTCTCTCCACAGTGACTCACCTGTTGATGATATCCTGTTTGTCAGTCCTGCCTATTTAAGCTGTCCAGTCCAGATGATCTCTGCTTTTGCCTTGGTCATATATGGCTATATGGTGCTTAAGCCCACTTACTGCGACAAAGTATCCCATGATTAGTGGGTCCTACACTATCCATAGACTGGGAGATCCTGCTTTTCTGAACCATGGGAGCAATACACTCCTCTATATGGGAGAACTAGAGGTCTCCACCCATGACACAGGTGGACACTAATGAGAGGCACTGATGAAAGAGTGGGTTGCTATGCGCCCAAAAGGATTTGGTCCTTTAGATAATATATTTGGGCGGCACACCCTAAAAGATGCATTAAAGATGGACTGTACAACAGAACAAATTATTACAGTGCACACACTCAAATACATTTACCTCCTGCAAGGCTTATTTAAAACACCTCGACATTTTCAAAAAACATTATCAAAAAATATGGGGATTTGGTCACACCGTATTGCTAAGAACCAGGTCTCTGAATTTCCCACAAAATCCAAATCTTCTTCATACAACAGTATCCCTGGTTCACCCATCTTGTCCGCCAGCCTCCTGGCATTGGTGAACATGCCACGTAGTTTAGACTGGTCACATACTATCCTCTTATTGGGTGTTCCGAGATTACAACTAGGACTTGTTACTATACTTACCTTGGGTTTATGTTTACCCTCTGGAATATGTTCTGCGCTGACTATCCCAATACTTTTGGTAATATAGTGTATCTATCTATCTATCTATTTATGTAGCAATTTTTCTGTTTTTCAGAAGCCTGTTATACCGGGAAACAATTTCAATAAAAAATCTGTAAAAATTGAGATTTACAGTAAAATAGTGTATTACCACTGTATATATGTGCTCACTTGCTTGCATGCCCTATCATGAGATATGGAGTGATGCACATAACAAAAGAATAGAGTGGAGAGACAGTAATTACCTAAAAAAAACAGTATTGTCATTTCAGTTTGATAGTTTCCCTCAATTAAAACATATGCTATCCTTAACAGATTATTTTATGGTCACCATTAGTTACAATATAAATATGCTGTTCATTTTAAAATGTAAATTATGGTTTGCTGAAAAGATTTTCCTATTGTTAAAGTATTTGAGACTTATTTGTATATTACAATTTCATGGGGTTAAAGTGCAGCAACAATATAAGTTGTTATTATACGCTTGTTTACAGTTATTTATAAACAAATTTTATTTAAAAATGAACAGAAAATTAGTGGTAAACTACAACTGAAAATAAAAATTGGCAGAAATGTATTTTTTTTATAAATTGCACTTATACATTATACAGGATTGTGTCTAGGAGGGTGACTACAGACTAACAGCAATTAGTCTGTAGACCGCCAACACAGCTCACAATGGTGATTGAGAACCAATGAGCTATATCAGTATGTTTGTCTTGTGCCTCTTGGCTCATACTCAGTGCCTTACTGTAAAACACATGCAAGTAGAAAGAATAAATCAACTGGGATTTGAATGTTAAATAAACACAGAAGGTCTATTTAAGTGGATGTAAACATATGGACAATTCTCAAGACTTCTAATGCGTTTAAGAACCTTTTAATAATTCTCTTTATACAGCAAGTTAATGAAGCATGTATCAATATGCCAGAACAAATGAGATAACATTTTGTTAGAGTGAAAACTTTTAAAAACCAGTGATTCTCAAGTTTAGTCTGGTAGACTAATAACATACCCTTTGAGACAACGTCGTTATGTCCTCTTGACGCTTTCTTGATTTTCCGTAAAAGTAATTAATAAGTAAAAGCTCAAAAATGTTCCACAATCTAAAAATGCCCCATATTCTTTTTGTATTTTTTTTTTTTATAAAACATACATTTATTTCATACATCCTAGCAGCATAATCTGAGCTGTAAACATGTTTTTCCATGTTCAGAATGCTGGACTAAAGCTCCAAAATAAATAATATCTTTTTTCGCAGTACACATAAAATTTTGATGTTCCTTTCAAAAAAAGTATAAATTAGTAGTTTGCTGTTGAACTGCAAAAAAAAAAAAAAAAAAATTAAGAACCCCTCTTATTTTCTATTTATTGTCAGATTGCTTATATCTTGGTTTCCATCTGTAAATCATAATCCACAACAATGATGGTAAATTAGTTCTTGGTATGGAAATTTCTGCACTAGAAACAAATAAAATGGGTACATTTCCTTTAACTGTCGCTAATCATTGACCTCCCCCTATGCAAATTTTTAGCCTTTTAATTAACTATAATGACCCTCATGCACAACCTTAGCCACCCTAACCATAATGCGAACACTAACTTTGGACCTGTAAGCCATTTTAAATGTCTACTTTGCATACTCTTTTGATTTAGATTTTCTTAATTAAAGGTGCCTGACTTATCTGAATTCTGAGGTAAATATTTATTAGGCTGCATATTGATGTGCAAATAAAAGTGCTGGAAAGCCGCACTCAGGAATGTATTAGGTTGCTGCCGCCCTGCAAGTCCTCAGCCCCCACCTGGAGGCTGTGGATATTGAACTGTTTTTAAAATTAATATGGGGCTTTAGGCGCTACCTCTAAATTAATTGTGGGCTAAGTCCGTAATTTATGGGGCTTTCCCAATCTTCTATGCTGGTCGTGACCAGTGGCTCAACTCCACTGTGGGAAGGAGGGACCCCAAGCTTTCTTCAGTATTCAAATTGGGCTATCTAGTCTTAGGCAAGTTACAATATCCAGAAAAAATGTTTTTGTATAATATAATATTAAGAATTTTATTGAAACGATTTTTAATATTCTTAATATTTTAGTTATTTAAACATGCTTTGTAACCCTATTTTTTAGTCAAAGTATGTTTTTGTAGATTTTTTAGATACATATATGTATCCTTTGTTTGGGATATATATGTGTATGCATTTACATATGCGGCCGATAATTATTTACTTTAGTGATCTTCCTTCTTGGCTGTTTTTTCTGATATATTGTTTTGAAAAGAAATATTCTTTTATTCTTTATGCTCACTGTCAATTTATCTTTTATTATTTTTTGCCTATGGCCATATAATGGCCGTTCTGATGTTGGTTTTGTGCAATACTAACCACCAGAACAATGGCTGCTTACATAGCCCGAAAAAAACTTCGAGAAAATGGCCGCCGGTCGAGCTCTATAGGTTCTATCGGCTTTGCCTTTTCTCGATGGACATGATTTTTATATGCCTATATGTTTGCATACTTGCAGCCGGCGAGATATATTATGATCCTGGCAGTGCTTTTAAATGTAGGATTTGTTTTCTGTTTTTCGTCCTCCCCTCCTCCCCCTAATGGCTGCTGTATACTGTATGTGCCCACAGTGGGAGGTGTATTCAGTCGGGGACACACCCGCTCGTCCCGATTGGCCCGCTCCCGCCAGCACTGGTAGTCACATACAGCGGTAGTATGCTAATAGAGGGCGGCGCCGACCCGCCCAGTACACTCATAAGCCACTTCCGGTACCCTTTGAAAATATCCCAGTTGAAGTCTTGACGACGTAACGCGTAGGAACCCGGAAGTGACGTTCATATCCGGTCTGCTGTTGTTTGTCACTGTGTATTTCCCTAACTTCTTTTGTGAGTAGTTTTTATATTCTTAATAAATAATATACGTTTGAAATACTACACTATGGCGGTTCTCCTTGGTTTATCCCTCTGAGCTTATCCACCATTCACCACATATGAGGAGGTTGGAGGAGTCTCCAAGAGCCTGCTGCACAGCCATCCCCGTGATCATCCCTTGTTACCTGGTTGCCCTGCATTATTTTCGCTGTTTACCTTACAGCGGTGAGGTAATTGCATATCATTAGCATCACTTGCACGGATCATCACTGAAGGATTGTTGGCTCAGCACGTTGCACTTTAATTTAGTGTGTTTACCGAATTGCACTATCTGATCATGTATGGGACACTTTAGTGTGATTCACTGCTGTCACTTGGATTCAGATTCGTTTTATTGTTCACGTTATCATCTGTCACCATTCGCTCCACTTTTTGTACATATTTAATTATTTTTACACTGTTTTTTTGTTTATGCATTTTGGTGTTTGCAGCAAACCATATGATTATTATGCACACAGTCACTTTGTGATTTATTGCAGCAAACCTTATGAGTATTATGCACATAGCCACTTTCTGATTTATTAATGCACCGTTGCACTTTCCAAAAATTTTTTTTTACATTTATGAATATATTTGCATTTCATTTTTTGCCATTAGTAGGGCTATCTCATTTATTTATTATTGTTTCAAACGTATGGTTTTAAATTAGCGCATCACACCCCCACCTTTTTTAAAGTTTACATTAGTGAGAGCCAACTCATATAGTGATTGCTGCTTTTTTCATTCGCTGTTTTTGTCTTCTTCTATTGTCCATAGAGCGCAGAAGTCCCTAGCTATACACATTGAAAAAGTATTCATACCCCTTGAAATTTTCCACATTTTGTCATGTTACAACCAAAAATGTAAATGGATTTTATGTGATAGACCAACACAAAGTGGTACATAATTGTGAAGTGGAAGGAAAATGATAAATGTTTTTCAAAAGTGAAAAGTGTAGTGTGCATTTATATTCAGCCCCCCTGAGTCAATAGTTTGTAGAACCACCTTTCACTACAATTACAGCTGCAAGTCTTTTTGGGTATTTCTCTACCAGCTTTACACATCTAGAGAGTGACATTTTTGCCGATTTTCTCTAACCAGCTACCCTGTCCCTGCTGGACAAAAGCATCCCCAAAACATGATGCTGCCACCACCATGTTTCACTGTGGGGATTGTGTGTTCAGGGTGATGTGCAGTGTTAGTTTTCCCACACATAGCATTTTGCTTTTAGGCCAAAAAGTTAAATTTAGGTTTCGTCTGACCAGAGCACCTTCTTCTACATGTTTGCTGTGTTTCCCACATGGCTTCTCGCAAACTGAAAACTAGACTTCTTATGGCTTTCTTTCAAGAATGGCTTTCTTCTTGCCACTCTTCCATAAAGGCCAGATTTGTGGAGTGTACGACTAATAGTTGTCCTGTGGACAGATTCTCCAGCCTGAGCTGTGGATCTCTGCAGCTCCTCCAGAATTACCATGGGACTCTTGGCTGCTTCCCTGATTGATGCTTTCCTTGCCCAGCCTATCAATTTAGGTGGAGGGCCATGTCTTAGTAAATTTGCAGTTTCCATTTTCGGATGATGGATTGTACAGTGCTACATGAGATGTTCAAAGCTTGGGATATTTTGTTTATAACCTAACCCTGCTTTTAACGTCTCCAAAACTTTGTCCTTGACCTGTCTGGTGTGTTCCTTGGCCTTTATGATGCTGTTTGTTCACTAAGCTTCTCTAACAAACCACTGAGGGCTTCACAGAACATCTTTATTTATACTGAGATTAAATGACACACATTTACTTACACATTTATTTACTAATTAGGTGACTTCTGAAGGCAATTTGGTTTCCCTAGATTTTAGTTAGGGGTATCAGACTTAAAGGTCTTTATATATATTTTTTTTGGTTGTAACAAGGCACTGTATGTGTAAACAATACATGAATAACGATGAATGAATAAATAATAAAAAAAATTACAATTCATATATCATGTGGTATGAACATGTACTGTATAAACATTTGCCACAAAACTAAACAGCTAATGACAAAAAATGAATGATCAATACATATTAATGGTTAAACATACAATTACTGATGCAATAAATATAGTCAACAAATATAAGCAATTAGCAATAAATGCAGAAAATATAAGCAATTAGTAATAAATGCAGCAAATATAAGCAATTAGACGCGTATGTAGTGACACCACACCAATAAATAATAACAATGTTGTGCCAAATAAAGATTTTTTTTTTTTTGCACAACATTGTTATTAATTATTGATGTGGTGTCACTACATACACATCTAATTGCTTATATTTGTTGCTTGTATTGCTAATTGTTTATATTTGTTGCTTATATGTGTTGTATTGGTAATTGTATGTTTAATCATTAATATTTATTGATCATTAAGTTTTTGTCATTAGATGTTTCATTTTTTGGCACATGTTTTGGCACATGTTTATACAGTACATGTTCACATGATATATGAATTGTCACGATTTTGAATTTATTCATTCACCATTATTTATGATTTTTTTTTTCACATATATTTATGTATCTGGTTAAGGGTTGGAATATCAATTGGTTTTACACATATTTTTACGCCTTTGGTTAACCTTTTTTTGGGCTTATCGTCAGCGCCCCCTATATTCCATTTTTTAATTTAGTGTCATACATTAGTTGGGTGGTAGCTTATTAGTATTTCTTTCACTGTTTTTTTGCATGATAGTTATTTATACAGATATCATGGTGCACAGGTTTACCAATATTATATATTACTAAGCGTGCATACAGATGATCATTTTTGGTTTTGCATATTGTGGAATACCTCAGTATGATTTCTAGGCACATATTCACAAACACCCACAGTATGTCCATGTTCCCAAAATATACAGTGATTCTTTAATTAACGTGGGTGACTTTCTTGGCTAGCTCACTAACATGGATTTCCAAATGGTTAGTACATTTTTCTTGCTATCATTGATTAATATTATGTAAGTGTTGTTTTACTAACAGCAGTGGTCCAAATGCATGGAACTGAATTAATCTGTGTGTGTTAAATTGAACAGCTAGTTCCATTGCATATCCATGGGAACTAGTTGGTCACTTAACATTTAGTCTTTGACATTTTTGAATGGTCATTGCAATTGAAATGTAGATGATTAGTGTCAGTTTTGAATGGAAAATAGCAGGTTAATAAAACATTGTAAATGCATAATCTGGATTAATTTACCAAATCTTTTAATCAAATAATTTACTTTTTTGCAACTAGTGTCACTTTCTTAATCACATGTTTGAATTGAGGGCTAAGCTGCTACCTTCCTGTCCTCAGTATCTAGTATTGCATTTTCAATAGACATTCATTAGCCTCTCATTAGATGAGGGAATGGCAGTTGGTGGGACTTAGAATTAGGTTTATGGTAACAAAGGAAAATAATTTTCAGAGGGGAGTTTTCTTTCTGGCTAACACATGTAATGGCAGTCAACCAAAAATGTCTCATCTAAGGTAGGTCTTTTCTTTCAAAAGTTTAAAGTGGCAGATAGGTTCACTTAAGATTTCCATAGGATGTTCATCAGGGCCACTGTTAGAAATCATGAGGCCCCACACAGCTATCTGACAGGCCCTCACCCCCCTCCACCCCTCTACCTCACAAGACCAGGGCCTGAGCCTGACCACCCCTCCCCTGAGACTGCAGGATGGTGTGCTTTGTGAACAAATGTGGCTGTAACAAAATTTTAAGAGGAGTTTAAAACTACTTAGCACAAGGATCAAAAGTAGGTAACAGAGTGCAGGTGTCTGGAGTATGTAACATATAGAGTGCAGGTATCAAGTGTATATAATGTACAAAATGCATCTGTCAGGTGTATGTAATGTACAGAGTGCAGGGGTCAGGAGTGGGTAATATACTATATGTTGTTCAGGGTTCAGGAGTGGGTAATTTACATAGTTCAGGAGTGGGGAATGAACAGGGTGCAAGTGTCATGAGTGTGTAATGTACATAGTTCAGTGGATATAAGTGAATAATTCATAGAGTTTAGGGGTCAGGTGTAGGTAACATACAGATGCATGGGTTAGGTTGGGGTAATGCATGAGTAATGCATGAGCAAAGGCAGCAGAAGAGGCAAAAGCTGCAAAGGCAGTGGATGGTTGTGTACATATGCTACAGTCGTGATGCTTTACATCAGGGCATGGCAAAAATTATCCCCCTGCCAGGTTCGACTGTCGAACGGGACACTATATGGGACTGCCACGCAACCAGATACAATGCATGCAGATGCAGCACAGTGGTTTTTGGTAGCAAGGAAGCAATATAGCACTTCCTCACTGCCTGTCAAACACCCTCTGAAAAGTGATCCACAGCAGTTCGCTCTTTAGAGGGTGACACAAGTGTACACGAATATGAAGCTGGGAGTGGAGATTTCTGGAAAAGTTTGCAGCAGTTTAGAAAAAAATTCCCTCGGTCTCATTTGTTCAGTGGGTGTTCAGGGGGAGAAAGTAGACTCTTTAATGGCTTTTGAGTACAAAGGATAGGCCGAGTTATCTGCAGTGTCATGTTTACCGACAATTAAAGTCTCAGGCTTCCCCGGGCAGATTGATATAGGAGGAGATGAGACGTTTTTTACTTATTTATTTATTTAAATATTTATTTATTTTTTTGTTTCCAAAATTATTTAACACTACAATAAAAAAAGCAAGTGAGCATTCTCTTAATAACATAGGGGAACAATTTATACAAACATAAAAATGTATTTTACCAAGAGAGAGCTGAGAGAGAAAACATATAAACACCTTCCTCCCTTCCCTCTGCTCTGTGTTCAGCTATATTCCATTAGTGCTTCCCCTTATTTCTCTACTCCCCTCCCCTCCCTACCCCATACATTCATGTATGAATCCTACCTGTTGAATGTACCTGTTAACAGTTTTTTATTATGTTTTTATCCCCTGGGTTCTACATAGGTTTTTTTTAATTAGCTCCATATCCTTTATTTTCTATTCCTCTAATATTTATTTTTCCCATTACTTATCCTGTCTGGATTATACACCATTATTATTATACCAACTATTCAGGGGGGCCCATTTTGGTCAACCATGAGTACCACATCCTGTCAAACTCATTGAGATTACCTCTTTTTAAATACACTGTTCTTTCTCTACACAAGGTCTCATTTATTCTCCTTATCCAGTTATTTACTGTGGGGGGTTCCTTTGATTGCCACTTGATTGCGATCAATTTCCTGGCTTGAAACAGACATCTTAAAATTGCTATTGTAGTGCTTTTCCTCTCTTCCCTTTCCCTTCTATAGCCTAGTATACATACTATAGCCTCCTTCTCCACTTTGTTCCCAAATATATCTCTCATGATGTTGGTCACACCTTCCCCATATTGGAACAATTTAGGACATTTTCACAGCATGTGCAAGAGGTTACCCATCCCTTGACATCTGGGACATTTATCGTCACGTCTCCTACCAAACTTAAATATTCGCTTGGGTGTATAGTAAGCTCTATTTACCAACATCAGATGAGATATCCTCTGTGTGGGGGATACTGAAACCATCAAGCCCTTCTCTAATATTCTCCTCCACTGCTCACTTGTTATTGCTCCTATGTCTTCTTCCCATCTTACTTTTTCATTTTGAAGTTTCCCCCTTGCATTCACTTCATGACTTATTTGCCCATATATCTCCGATATTAACCCTTTAGTAGAGCCTGGCTGTAATATATTTTGAGAAAGAGGTATTTTATTCCATATCAGAGATTGTCCCGAGAATTGGGCTTCAAGGGCGTGTCTTATTTGTAGATAGAAATAGAACGTACACTGTGGTATGTTAAACACACTTTTCAACTCTATACATTTTTTGAGAGTGTTGCCTTTATACAGTTGTCTCAATCTTTTGATACCGTGTTTTTCCCACTCTGTTTTTTCCTAGCTGGAGAACGTCTTGTAAGTTATTATTATCCCAAAGAGGAGTGTAATCAGACATCCCACCATAGCGTATCTGTTTTTTAACTGTTGTTCAGAGTTTGATTATCAATTTTATTGTAGGGTATCTATTGCGAAAGGAGTCCGCCTCTAGGGCTTCTATTATTGTATTATGCCTTGCCTCCATCAATATTATTTTTCCATTGGGGTACCCCCCTCCGGGGTGCCACATTCCATTAACTGTTGCAGCTGTAATGACCAAAAATAGCGCTCTGGGTGGGGCACCCCCTTTCCCCACAGGGAGTTGCAAAGTACGGAGTCAAATCCTGGCTTGACCTCCCTTCCATATTCCCTGAAAAGGGTCTCAATTTTTTGGAACCACTTCCTGCATATCCATACCAGGGAATTGTGCAGTATGTACAGCAGTTGTGGCATCCAAATTATTTTTATTAACCCGCATCTTCCCGCTACTGACAATGGGAAGCGCTTCCAAATAGTGATTTTTTTTTTCTTAAATTTGGCCAGTAGTGGTACAAGGTTTTTGCTTATAAACTGGTTGGGGTCTTTCGTTAGGACTATCCCCAGATATTTCAGCGAGTCCATCACCACTAGATAGGGCATTCCTGGTATTGCTACCTCACTAATGGGGTCTATTGGCAGTAGCCTATGAACCTATCAAATTCCTCCACCATGTTCATTGCTTTTGTTAATGACTTGCCGATATCTCCCAGAAAAAGCAACACATCATCCACGTATAACGCAATTTTTTTCTTCTCCTCCCGACTTCCTCTGAAATCCCGTTATCTCAGAGCTAGTTCTTATACCAGTGGCCAAAGGTTCCATTGCTAGGGCGAAGAGAAGGGGTGATAAGGGACACCCCTGTCTCGCCCCCCTCTCCAGCTTTATCTTGTCCGAGATTTCATTATTAATTTTTAATCTAGCAGTCAGTCCATCGTAGAGCAACCTTATCCCTCTGGTGAAGGAGGGACCAACTCCAAATTTCTTCAACCCTCTCCATATATATCCCCACTGCATGCTTTCAAACGCTTTAGTCACGTCAAGTGACAATACAGCTCTTGGTCCCTCATTCACCGCTGGACATACAAAAGCGGGGCAGATTGTTTAGTTAAACGAGTCTCCTGAAGACAGATCAGCCCTACCCCAAATCCCTCCAACATAGAAAATACTGCCGCTTTCTTAGCCGGGGTCCCCAGTCCTCTAATATTCCAGGTTCCTATACTCTGTGTCATATCTTACTTATGAAGTGGGAAGACTAGCACAACCTGTGATAAACACCTATTCCAGGCTAAGCTCATATTTACTTCAATCCATAACTCCCGTTTGATTATCATTATTTTGTGATGTGGGCCCCATTTCCAGCTCTCTTTACTAAACGAGCATTGTAACCAAAAAGTGAATCCAAAAATAAAAAATAAATCTTGTACACATTTCAGACCCTGTTTTCCTGTGGGTGTATTTTTTTTTTTTCATTGAAATTTCCTGTGATAAGTCTTTGTATTGTGCCCTCGTTTAACCCACACCCTCTTTGTGTTAATTGCTTTACTCCTTGTTTATTTCCTATAAAGCCTCCCCCCACCCCCCCTTCCCTACCACCTTACCTGGTGTACCCCAAGGGGCTTCCAAGTGACAGTTTCCCATACTACCAATTCTACACTTCTACTATCATCCATCCCTCCCATACAACATTTGTGTATATCTATCTGCCCCCCCCCCCAGATATTACAATACCTTACGTGAATCGAATCAGGGGGAAAAAAAAAGGGGAAAAGGGGGGGGGGAAACCCAATCATATTAAGCATTATATCCAGGAAAAAACATTTCCCCTGTTCCCTCCCTCCTCTCCTCCCTCCCTTCAGGTTGTCATGAGCTTCTCCTTGTTTTCTTCCATCCAGCTCTCCACTGCTTCTGGGGAATTAAAAATCTGAGTTCCCCCCCATGCGATTACCCATAGTCTTGCAGGGTAAAGAAGAGCATAGGGTAACTTAAACTTTCGTAAAGTGTGCTTAATCTGTATAAACTCAGCTCTCTGTCTCTGAAGTTCTGGTGAAAAATCAGAATAAAATGAAATCTTAGTCCCATTAAAGAGGATACTTCCTGCTTCCCTTGCTTTCTGCAGCAGAGACACTTTATCCTTATGGTTTAAAAGTTTCATCAGGAGTGGCCTAGGGGAACCCCCAGCTGGCGGGGCTCTAAAGGGTACTCTGTGTGCTCTTTCAATAGAAAACATTGTTGAAAAGGATTATTTTCCAAAAAGATCAACAAACCATCTTTCCAGGAACTCTATAGGGTTTGAGCCTTCACTCTTTTCCGGTAACCCCACCACCCTCACATTGTCCCTGCGGAGCCTGTTTTCCTTCTCCTCAAGTTTTTGTCTAGCTATTACAGTCAATTATGCCACTATGAGTTTGTTACCCAAAGCTTTAGCTGTTACCACAGGTAATGCTGCATTGCTTGGTTGATCCTGGCTATTTCTCTCTGATGAGCCCCCTTGTTGTGCTTTATTCTGTAAGCTCTTTTTTGATGGTGTCTGAATGGTTGTATGTGCGTATTGCTCCGACTTTGCTGCAGCTGAAGCTTGGGAGTTTTTCTCCTTGGCCGAACGTAGATGTTACATATTTTATTCTCCACTTAACAGGGGGGATCAGAGTTACATAGTTACATAGTTACATAGTTAGTCAGGTTGAAAAAAGACACAAGTCCATCCAGTTCAACCTTAAAAACAAATAAATAAAATAAAAAATAATCGTACAATCCAGATACCCAATTTTATGCCCACAATTGATCCAGAGGAAGGCGAAAAAAAAACAAGCAGAGCATGCTCCAATTTGCTACAGCAGGGGAAAAAAATTCCTTCCTGATCCCCCAAGACGCGATCGGATTTTCCCTGGATCAACTTTACCTATGTTAGTACCTAGTTATATTATGTACCATCAGGAAAGTATCCAGGCCTTTCTTAAAGCAATCTACTGAACTGGCCAGAACCACCTCTGGCGGGAGTCTATTCCACATTTTCACAGCTCTAACTGTGAAGAAACCTTTCCGTACTTGAAGATGAAATCTCTTTTCCTCTAGACGTAAAGAGTGCCCCCGTGTCCTCTGGGTTGACCGTACAGAGAACAACTCAACACCAAGTTCACTATATGGACCCCTAATGTATTTGAACATGTTGATCATATCCCCCCTTAATCTCCTCTTCTCAAGAGTGAATAAATTTAGTTCCTCTAATCTCTCCTCATAGCTGAGTTCTTCCATGCCTCTTATCAGTTTGGTTGCCCTTCTCTGCACTTTTTCCAGTTCCTTGATATCCTTTTTGAGAACTGGTGCCCAAAACTGAACGGCATATTCCAGGTGAGGTCTTACTAATGATTTGAACAGGGGCAAAATTATATCTCTCTCTCTGGAGTCCATACCTCTCTTAATACAAGAAAGGACTTTGCTCGCTTTGGAAACAGCAGCTTGGCATTGCATGTTGTTATTGAGCTTATGGTCTACCAAAACCCCCAGATCCTTCTCCACTATGGATTCCCCCAGTTGTACTCCCCCTAGCATGTATGATGCATGCATATTCTTAGGCCCCAAGTGCATAACTTTACATTTATCAACATTAAACCTCATCTGCCACATAGTCGCCCAATTAGACAGTGTATTGAGGTCGGCTTGTAAATTGGAGACATCCTGTAAGGACGTTATTCCACTGCATATCTTGGTGTCATCTGCAAAGACAGAAATATTACTTTTGATCCCAGACCCAATATCATTTATAAAGATGTTAAAAAGTAAGGGTCCCAGCACTGAACCTTGGGGTACACCACTGATAACCTTAGACCATTCAGAGTAAGAGTCATTAACCACTACTCTCTGAATTCTGTCTTTTAGCCAATTTTCTATCCATTTACAAACTGATATTTCCAAACCTGTAGACTTTACCTTACACATGAGCCATGTGTGGGGAACTGTATCGAATGCTTTTGCAAAATCCAAGTATACCACGTCCACTGCCACCCCTCTGTCCAAAGTTTTACTTACCTCCTCATAAAAAGAAATCAGATTTGTCTGACAACTTCTGTCTTTCATGAATCCATGTTGTCTGTTGCTTAAAGTGTTCTTGTTCAGCAAGAACTCGTCGATGTGGTCTTTTATTAAACGCTCCAGTATCTTCCCAGCTATAGAAGTTAAGCTAACAGGTCTATAGTTACTTGGTAAAGACTTTGATCCCTTTTTAAATATAGGCACCACGTTTGCCCTGCGCCAATCCAGTGGGACTATTCCCGTTATTAATGAGTCAGTAAAAATTAGATACAATGGCTCTGAAATTACAGAGCTCAATTCTTTTAGGATCCGTGGGTGGATGCCATCAGGGCCAGGTGCTTTATCCACCTTTATTCCGTCTAAGTATTTCTGGACCATATCACTTTTGAGCCATTGTGCATCATTTGGGGCTGTGTCACTATCACCCCCATTATGGACATGCGCTCCCCCATGCTCTTTTGTGTACACAGAGCTGAAGAAAGTGTTTAATAAATTAGCCTTCTCTTTGTCCCCAGTCACCAACTCTAGATTGTTTTGTAAAGGGCCTACATGCTCAGACTTGACCTTTTTACTATTAATATATTTGAAGAATTTTTTGGGGTTTGTCCTACTATCTTTTGCAATCTGTCGTTCGTTTTGAATTTTTGCATCCTTGATTTCCTTTTTACATATTCTGTTAATTTCTTTGTAACATTTAAATGACACTAGTGATCCTTCATTTTTATATTTTTTAAAAGCTCTTCTCTTACAGTTTATAGCTTTTTTAACTTTGGCCGTGAGCCACATAGGTTTTGTTTTTAGCCTTTTAAACTTATTGCCCATGGGAATATACTTTGCAGTGAGGTCCGAAACAGTCTTTTTGAAGAATTCCCATTTCTGTTCTGTGCCCATTGAAGCGAATATTCTCTCCCAGTCTAAGTCCTGGAGAGTAGCCCTCATCCTTGGAAAATTTGCTCTCTTGAAGTTAAGTGTTTTTATCTTTCCCGTATGTATTTCTTGTTTAGCGCTAACATCAAAGGAAATGATGTTATGATCACTGCTACCCAGGTGTTCCTTTATCTGGACATTAGTAATAAGCTCTGCATGGTTTGAGATTACCAGGTCCAACAGAGCTTCATTCCTAGTTGGGGCCTCAATAAACTGGACCATAAAATTGTCCTGTAATAGGTTTATCATTTTTTGCCCTTTAACTGTCCCAGCAGTGCCATTACTCCAGTCAATTTCTGGGTAGTTAAAATCCCCCATTATTATCACTGTCCCAGCCCTTGCAGGCCTTTCCATCTGTGCAAGGAGCTGAGTCTCCACCTCCTCATTCACATTGGGTGGTCTATAACAAACTCCAACGATTAACTTTGAACTACACCCATCTAAATGCAGTTCCACCCATAATGCTTCGGACTCATCACACTCTCCATCCACCAGGTCCTCTTTCACACTTGCTTTGAGATCACTTCTCACATAGAGACAGACCCCGCCACCTTTCCTTTTTACCCTGTCTCTCCGAAAGAGTGCATAGCCAGGAATATTAATAGCCCAGTCATGAGAGGATTGAAGCCAAGTTTCAGAAATACCGATTACATCATAGCTCTCCTCATGCACCACAGCTTCCAACTCGCCTATTTTGCTTGGCAGACTTCTGGCATTGGTGTACAAACACTTTAATGCATTATTACATTTTGCTCTGGTCTTTTTCATATTATTTTTAGTAGTACAAATTGCACTATAGTTTTCAATGGCTGTTTGCAACATGGGAAATTTCTTGTCACCTGCCATATCCCACCCCCCATCTATCCCCATTCCACCCTCCATTAATGTCTGACCCCTAACCGACCTGTCTGCCCAATGTACTTCTGGTTCACCCTCCCCCCTCAAACCCAGTTTAAATACTCCTCCAGCCTTCCCATAAACCTCTTCCCCAGCACAGCAGACCCCCTTCCATTCAAGTGCAAACCATCATTAGCATATAGGTTGCACCCTAATGAAAAGTCAGCCCAGTGCTCTAGAAACCCAAATCCCTCCTCCCTACACCAGGTCTTTAGCCATGCATTCAGCTCTCTAATCACCCCCTGCCTTTCCTGTGTTGCGCATGGCACAGGCAATATTTCAGAGAATATCACCTTGGAGGTCCTTCCCTTCAACTTGCAGCCTAGTTCTCTAAATTGATTCTTAAGGAGCCTCCACCTTCCATGTATACGGTCATTGGTTCCAACGTGGACCAAGACTGCTGGGTCATACCCAGCCCCTCCCAGTAATTTATCCACCCGGTCCACCACATGCCGAACCCTAGCACCAGGGAGACAGCAAACTATTCGGTTGAGGCGATCCTGGCGACAAATTATTCTATCAGTCCTTCTGATTATAGAATCCCCTATAACCACCAACTGTCTAGGCCTATCTGCACTCCCCTCACCTCCTCTACTAGATGGGCTGCTCTCCCGGCTGTTAGGGGAGCAGTGACATCTAGGGCTGCCATCTCTGTGTTTGCCACCTCCACATTTTCACCCAACTCGGCAAATTTGTTTTGATGCACAAACACAGGACTAGCCTTCCTTTTCTGCGAGCCCCTTCCACTCCCTCTAACTACATTAACCCATCTTCCTATGTGATAATCCTGACTTGCCCCTCCACCCTCCACATCAACCCTACTGACCACCTGCTCAGCGAGCAGAGGACCCCTTTCAAGGTTGTCCTTTCCGCCCAGTGTTGCAACTTGCTCCTCCAGATCTCTAATGCGAGCTTCCAGAAGGGCAACCTGCTCACATCTGTCACAGCGGTATGCATCCTGGAGCTCTTGCACCAGTTTTGCATACATGTGGCACACTGTGCACTGAGCAAAACCTTCAACCCTGCTAGCACTCATTTCCCAGTTACAATACAATTACTTAAATGAAGTTTAAGATGTTACTTACAGGTTAGAGACTCCTGTCTTAACTCCTGTTTTCAACTCCTGGTTATTAACTCTCCACTTTAGTTTAAAATTCCACTTGTGATCACAAAATCCACATGCAAACCACCAACAGGGAGCAAGCTCCTTGGGGAGTTTGTATACCTACCTTTATACACCTGTGAACAATTAACCCCTCCCCTAAATTAGCAGGAAGAAAGAGAAAAAAAAATGCTGTTTAAAAAGTGTCAGAAAAAATGTCTTTTAAAAAAAGTTCTAGGTAAGTAGTAAGTAGTAAGCAGTATTATTTCCTGGGATTGTCAGGGTTGTCATTTGGGCCGGGCGGGAAGAGAAAAAAAAAAGTACCAAGCACTTAATTTTCCCCTCAATGCCTCATATACAATGTTAGATTAGATTTATTGTAAAATGACAATCAGGACTTTGAGGCTTAAACTGCCCGTCTATTGCTGATTTGCTTTCTTAAAAAGAAGAGAAGTGCTATGGAAAGAGAAGGAGGAGACACTGATTTAGGGCTTTGGGTCCCTTCCACTGCTCTCCTTAGTGTGAACCAACTCTGAACCACTATCACAACTAATAACTTAAGCAGTGTATACAGTCTCTAATTCGGTCCTTTAGTGCTCCCAGTTGTTCCATATACAGTGATACTTGTTGGTAATAAGTATTTTTCTAGAGAAAATTGAGTACTGTCCGTGATTTTTTTATTTGCACTATCATACAATTTTTCAGGACAAGCTTTCGGGGTATATCCCCTTCTTCAAGGTCCAAGCAGTACTGATTTACAAATTTTTAAGCAGAATGTAAAAACAACAACAACAAAAAAAAACATCTCTGAGGGAAAGGAGAAAAAAAAATGCATACAAATCAATGGCAATAAAGATAACAGCAGAGTCAGTGAGATAAGACAGAGGGAGAGCTATGGAATGGAGGGGGGTGTAAAACTTTAGTATAATGGGTAAGGAAACCTATATCTAAAATCAGGCCATTATTTTTTGTGTCAAAAAGAATTATCATTCTTAGTTCAAAGGTTTTCCTTTCCTGGATAGTTCTGAAATTCCCTTTTAGAACTAAAACATTGAGGTCTTCTATAGTGTGGTCCGGTTGTGAGAAGTGATGTCCCACAGGTGTGCATAAACTGTCTTCTTTATGTTCCTTGATGGTATGTCTGTGTAAATTCATCCTCGCTTGCAACTTCTGTCCTGTTGCAACCCCCCCCCCCCCCGTCACAATTGCACTAATATGGCTACAATCACATTAAGCATTTTCTAGAAAGCTGTCTTCAACATGTCACTTTTGCATTTGTATTTTGTAGTTACAATTAGTCACGTGACCATCGCTTTACCAGGTTCCAGTGGCTGTCTGCATGGCAACTCTGTATGACAACTCGGGCAGGTTTCCTCCGGGTTCCCAGCCACCACTAAATTCGCCAGCCCCCCCCCCCCCTCCGGTGGTCGTGTACAAAGGGTGCTTGGGGTGCTCGGAATTCCTTTACCGCAGGCTCACCGACCACAGGCTCACCGGCGCCCCTAGCTCCTCCACTCGGGCGGCTTGCGGTATTGGCGTGTGATATCGCCTTCGGCTTCGGCTCGGGACGGCTCGGAATACCTCGGGAGCATTCTGAATCCCTTGGGTCATACAGCTTCTTCCTGCACTGTGCTGTGCTATGCTGCAGGGGATGGGTCACTCAGCCCCAGTGTCTCTGCATTGAATCAGCACAATAGGGAGGTAGAGGGAGAGCACACAAACATCCTTTCACTCCCCTCCGCTGCTCAACTCATCTCACACCTCGCACATCCGGTCACACCCCCCTTCTGAGAAGATGAGACTTTAATTGTTGGCAACCGCAACACCTGCAGTCTCCTTTCTGCCCTCGGGCCGCATTTGTTTCCAGTGATACACCGCAGACAGCTTTCAGAGGGGCGGCAATGACTACCATTGCAAACCCGATCTAAACCCAGTCTAAAAAATAGGGGCGATTTAGTTCTTCTTTAGCACTTGTGTGCCAGCAGATTTAAAAAAAAAATTTCTCCTGGAGTTCTTCTTTAGACCAGTGTTTCTCAACTCCAGTCCTCAAGGCACCCCGACAGGTCATGTTTTCAGGATTTCCATTGATTTGCACAGGTGATTTGATCAGTTTCACTACCTTAGTAATTACCACAGCCATTTCATCTGAGGGAAATCCTGAAAAAATGACCGGTTGGGGGGCGCCTTGAGGACTGGAGTTGAGAAACACTGCTTTAGACACACAGGCTTCCAGAGGATACAATACTAACTCTGGAACCATGTTCCATATCTTTACAGCACTAACACTAAAGAACCCCTTACACAGTTTAAAATTGAACCACTTCATTGTGTGGCTTCTTAAATTAAATTGTTTTGGAATACATTTTAACCTTAGATTAAATTGTTTTCTCCCAATGATACAGTCAGCATTTGGAGATCTGTATATTGCAATCATATCCCCTCTTATGCACCTCCTCTCCAGGGAGAGTTTACCTTTTGTAGTTGTTCCTCATAACTGAGGTCCTTCAGCCACCTTATAATTTGTGTTGCTCTTCTCTGGTCCCCCTCCAGTTCAAGGACATCCTTTCTGAAGAATGGCAACCAAAACTGGAAAGCTTACTCGTGATGTGGTCGAACCAGAGTTTTGTAAACTGTATGAATTATAGTTTTATCTTGAGTAAATACACTTTTTTGCAAGATAATAGTCTGCTGGCCTTACTTGCTGCAGCTTGGAATTGCATGCTATTGCTGCGCTCTGCAAGTACCCCCAGATGCTCCCTCTTTTGAGTAACTTGCAAATGTGTTTTTAGCTCCCAGGTGCATTCATTTACATTTTTCAATATTAAATCTCATCTGCCATATAGCTGCCCACTAAAGTTGTTACACCCCATTGTAAACGCAGAGATTTAACTTTTTATTTTAAGCTCTCTATCTTTTTGAACAACTCTAGACCATTCAGAAAATATGGCATTAATTGCTACTCTCTGGACATGCTCTTGTAACTAGTTTTCTATCCATACGCTGAAGTGCACATTATACAGTCTGGATGGGCCCTAAAATGCTGACCAAGAATCCCAGAGGGGATGTCTCTTACACATAAAGTGGTTGTATGCCCGTGTAGTACCCTGGTGTTTAGGCAGGGTTGCTAGTAAATTTAGTTTGCCAGGCAGCAGTTGCCCTGGTTAAATGTTAGTAGATCCACTGATTCCTCTCTAGTTCTGGACTTCCTGCACCTTCTCTCTTCTGTCACTAGGTGGTGTTATGCTGGCAACATTAGATAGACAAGGGCTTAGCAAGGAAGCTGTCGCAACTAAGGGACCTTGTTACTGGAGACCACTGCGACCACTGAAGTCCCGGCGTCTTCCAATTACCATTGCATCTACTTAAGGATGTCCTGGTCCTAATCCTCTCTCCCACAGTTCTTGTTCAAGAGACAATAAATCTCTTTTTTTTTTTTTTTTTTAAATTATTTTTATTAATTTGCAAGTAAAACAATAAAACAACCTACAGCCTATTGGGCATACCCAGGCTGATTATTACAAACCCCCCCTGAGTCAAACAATCAGGGAACAACCAAATAACCCTCCCCCTCCCCCCACCCGATACACCGCCACCGGCGTGTGCATCCAAACAGAAAAAAGAAAAACCCCCCCCTCCCCCTGTACGCTCCAGCACCACTGCACATTACTCAGGACAGTTACTTAATTCGCCCATGCTCCACCGCAGTCCACACTCAGGCCCAGGATAAAATATGCATGCATCACCCTTCACCTACCAAGCCCCCATTGCCCACGCAAATACTGACCCAAGGTTACATGAATATCACACAACTTAGAACTCTTCCCCTAATCACTAATGAAACTCCATCAGTCCGGATTCAAGTCAGCGTTGGTGTCACGCGACTCCGTCCAAATACCCCATACTTTATGAAATTTAGTGCCACACCCTCGCGAAAGGTAGGTGGCCCTGTAAAGAGGGAGAGCCGTATTCACTAAGTGCTTCCAAAAATTAATAGAGGGGGCTACCGGGGCCTTCCATTTGAGAACAATCGACTTACGGGCATAGTACAGCAATAAGCCCAGGAGTGTTCTGAGCGCTCGGCGTGGAGCCAGCGGCTCGACCAGTCCTAAGAGGCATATCTCGACCGATAAAGGTATGTTAACGGTGGTAACCGCCAGAATAAAATTAGTCACCTCCACCCAGAACCCAGCTATCTGAGGACAGCTCCAGAACATGTGTATGAAATCCGCCGAAAGTGAGTTGCATCTCCAACAAGAATCAGGGACAGATGGATAGATTCTGTGAAGACGTTGCGGAGTGTAATATACCCTATGCACTATTTTGAATTGCACCAATCTATCTCTGGCTGACACTAACTGTAGGAAAGGATACTCCCATACATCTTCCCAGTCCTCCGTATCCAAGGAGGGAAAATCAGCCTCCCACCTTGCCCTTTGGAGTTCCAGACCGGTATGGACACCTGGGAGTAATACCTTGTAGATAGCAGACAACGGTTTGGACAGATCAGCATCTCTGAGCAGAGATTCCAACCTTGAGGTGTAAAATGCGACGGGGGCATTTCCAAACTGCGTTCGAAAGGCATGATTAAGTTGTAAGTATCTGAATAAGTGTGAGTTGGGCAGTGTAAACTGTTGTTTCAGCCTGTCAAAGGTCTGAATTTTGCCCTCAAAACAGAGTTGATCAATATATTTAATACCCCTGCTTGCCCATACACTAGGGTCGGGAATAGAGCCAAATTCCGGTAAATTCGGATTGAGCCAAAGAGGACTATGCGGGGAGATGTGTCCCGAGGGTACGGGGCGCATCAGATTGGCAGCCTTCCATGCCCTTATAACCGCCCTCATTGCAGCAGTAAGAGGAAAAGGGGCTCGCAGACCGCGATACACCAAGTGTCTTAGTGCCTCATACGACCCCAACCACGCCGCTTCCAGGACCACCGCCGCATTGGACTCGTCTGAAACCAGCCAATTATGAGCATGGGTCAGAAGAGCCGCCACATAGTAGGAGTGCAAATCCGGGCAAGCCAATCCACCCTCCCCCCAAGGCCTCTGCAATACCGTGAGCTTAAACCGTGGCTGACCAGCGCCCCAGAGAAAGGACACCAAAAGAGAATTTATCGTGCGAAATATTTTTTTAGGAATCCAGACTGGAGCATGTCTGAGAACATAGAGAAAAGCAGGCAAAAGCTTCATCTTAAATAAATTAATTCTCCCAATCAAGGTGAGAGGGAGATGCGACCATGCCTTCAGTCTAGTCCTCATCCGCCGCACCAGTGGATCCAGATTGAGGGCACAAAAATCAGAGGTAGAGGGGGAAATGTAAATCCCCAAATATTTCATTGTATCTGTCCACATGAGTGGCAGGTTGGGATCCGCAGCTGCCTTGGCTTCCCTGTCTATTGACAAAATTTGAGATTTATCCCAGTTTACCTTAAGCCCTGAACAGTCAGTGAAGTGAGAAAGAATAAGTAGCGTCTCCCTGAGAGACTGGGCCGGGTCACTTAAAAAGAGTATGAGGTCATCTGCATATAAGGCTACCTTCTCCTGTATGGAACCCACCTGTATCCCTCTAACTCCCTCCGCTTTCCTGAGGGCCGACGCGAGTGGCTCCATTGCCAGGGCAAACAGAGCCGGTGACAATGGACAACCCTGCCGCGTTCCTCTCCTAACAGCAAAGGGCTCTGACAGGGCGCCACCCAGCTTAATCTGCGCCAAGGGCTCCTTATATAAAATATGTATCCAATTACAAAATCCCACTCCAAAACCCATGGCCTCCAAAACTAAGGACATAAACTGCCAGGCCACAGAGTCAAAAGCTTTTTCAATATCCAGTGTAACTATGACCCTCGTAGAAGACTCAGTGGCCGGCAACTGCAAATGTGTAAACACCCGTCGTAGATTTATATCAGTGGACTTCCCTGGCATAAATCCAGTTTGGTCCATCTCAATCAGGGATGACAGGACCGTCCGTAACCTGGTGGCCAGAACTTTCGTCAAAATTTTCAGGTCATAATTTAGCAGGGAGATCGGTCTATAGGAAGCACACAGGGAAATATCCTTGCCAGGCTTAGGGATAAGCACTATATGTGCTTGATACATGGATGGGGGAAGCCCCATCTGAAGTTTGCTATCGGAGAACACTTTTAACAACTTGGGAGCAATCAGTGGGGCATACATCCTGTACCAGTCGCCAGGTAGACCATCAGGTCCAGGAGTCTTTCCACCAGGGAGTGAGCGAATTGCCTCCTCCACCTCCTCCAAGGTAAAATCCTTATCTAGGAATTCCCGGTCCTCCTGTGATAGAGAGGGCAAATTTAAGGAGGAAAGAAATTCCCTCTGCGCTTCCACCGACCCCCCTGGAACCTCAGCATACAGTTGTTCATAGAAGGCCCTGAACTCAGAAAGTATCATGTCAGGCGCGGACACCAACTGACCATCCGACCCATAGATCTCCGAGACAACTGTCTGCATTTTAGAATCAGCTACTAAATTTGCCAGAAGCTTACCATTTTTGTCCCCGGATTCGAAGATTTTCCCTGCCAGAGACTTCAGATCTAGGTGTGTGGCCTCCGCAAGATGAAGGGATAGGGCCCGTCTTGAATCAGCCAGCCGAGTGAAGCGCTCCGGGGTCGGCGAGGTGGAAAAAGCCTCAGCCGCCTCGGCCTCGCTCCCCTCAAGCAGCCGCATCCGAGATGACATCTCAGAGCGGACCGCCTTGATAGCCGAAATGTATTCCCCCCTGGTATTGGCCTTAAAAGCATCCCAGACCATCTGTACCGAGGCAGAATCCTCATTCAGATCCCAATATTGTTTCATCTTAGGAGCGACCTCCTCCCCCACCCGCAAGTCCTGTACCCATTTGGACGCCAGACGCCAACAACCTGTACCCCTGGTGTCCGACAACTGCAAGGTGACCTCCAAAGGTGTGTGGTCAGAGAGGCCTGCAGGCAGGTACAGGGCCCCCCTCACCGACGTCAGGGCCCCAGAGTTGCCGAAGACCAAATCAATCCGAGAGCCCGATCTATGTGTGGAGGAGTGGAAAGAATAGGCCCGTACGCCCACATTCCTCCATCTCCAGATCTCAGTGTAGTTAAACGTTTGGGCCCACTGCAGTAGATCTGGCGAATAAGCCCTGTTCGGGTTGGAGGAGTCCAGGGACGGGTCTAAAATAGAGTTAAAATCCCCAGCTATGTACAATCTGGAGAACTGTAGGGGAGCCAGCAGTTCAGCAATCCTATACAAAAGCTGTGGATTGAAAGGGGGGGGCACATATACGTTGACCAAAGCGTAAACCACCTGGCCAATCTCTAACAGTAGGACAATAAATCTACCCCCTTGGTCAGTGTGCAGGTGAACAACTTTGTAAGCTAGTGATTTGTTTAGCAAGATGGCCACTCCCCTCGCATAGCTAGAGTATGTGGCATGAAATGCCTGTCTCACCCAGGGCCTGCGCAGGGCAAGGATTTTATTCCCCAGGAGATGAGTCTCCTGAAGAAAAAGTACATGGGGTCTGTGATTATTCAGGTATTTAAACATCAACGCCCTTTTTACCTTATCATTAAGGCCCCGCACGTTCCAAGACACTAGTCTCAACGCCATGGAAGCAATTAATAATTATGATAGTACAGTAATACACATACAATATCCCAGTATCCTGCCAGCGAGCATGGTGCAAGGCAGCACAACATACAAAACAGGTGCATTTATCAGTGGATTCAGAGCGCACAGTGAAAAAAAGAAAAAAGAACAAGAAAACAGCAACATACTTAAAACAACAAAAAAGAAGAAAAAAAGAAAACCCACAACTCCCTACTAGCCAAGAGTGCCCCAATTGGTAAAAAACAAAAACCAATCGGGCACTAAAAAACATGACCAGTTTGATACCCAAAACCTAACCAAAACTTAAACCTCCAGACTTTAGTCACAAAAAAAGTTCCGAAGCAGCGGCCGCTCAAAGCCGCTTATTCTTGTCAGGTCAAAAAAAACCCTGTAATGAGGGGAAAGGCTAATAAGTCCTTAAGTGTCCCACGTCCGGGGAGCTCCGAGCTAAAAGGAGGTAGCTAAAGGACCTATAACAAAAAACAAAAAAAAACAAAAAACAAAAAGCAAAGCAGAGCAGAGTCAGGCAGGATCAACTGGAGAGATGGCAAGGCACCGCAGCAGCCCCAGGAGAGGCGGAGATCAGAACGCCGTCCGCCGGCAGGAAGAATGAAACAAAGGCGTCCACCCATCGATTGGAAAGTAGCAGTCCGTGAGTTCCGCAGCTGCCGTGTCGACAAACCGCCAGGAAAAAAAACAAAACAAAAACAAAAAACAAAACAAAACAAAAAAGGGGCCAGGAGCCCACAGCAGGATAACAGTGCAGGCAAGTAGTAGTACCCCCCATCAACGTAGGGAAAGCTGTAGAAGATTAACGCAGAGTGAGCAGCCAGTCATTTGCTTCCTCCGGGGTGTCGAAGAACTTCACTGATCCGTTATAAGGCACCCGAAGGCGGCTGGGGTATAGCATGCTGTATTTAATATCCTTGTCCCGTAGGCGCCTGCGGATATCATTAAAGGACCTTCTCTTGCGCTGCAAATCTGCCGAAAAGTCCGGGAACAGTAGGATTGAGGAGTTGCCGTATGGTAGAGAAGGGAGCCTACGGGCTGCGGAGAGGATCCTATCCCGGTCCCTAAAATTCAGAAAGCGGACCAGGAAGGGTCGGGGAGTCGCCCCTGGGATGTAACGTCCTGTAGGAACCCGATGAGCACGCTCAACCACATATGTCGGGGAGACTTCCGGGAGGCTCAACAGCTTCTTGAAAAAATCTTCAGCAAACTCCGCTGGCCGATCACCCTCCTCCCCCTCCGGCAGACCTATGACACGGATATTGTTGCGTCTTGCTCTATTCTCCGCATCATCAGCCTTAGCGACAAGCAGTCGCACCGTGCGTTGCAGGTCCGCTATGTTGTTGGTATGGGTAGCCGTGAGGTCCTCAGCTGCAGAGATTCGCGATTCTGATTCAGTCAGCCTACCCCTGATCTTGTCTAGGTCATTCCTAATAAAAGTACATTCTTCTGCAAGGCGGTCAATGCGTACCAGCATAGAGGCTTTACTCTGCTCTATGGCAGCCAGTATCACCGCAGTACTGTCCTGGGAGGGAGAGGTAGGCAAAGCCGCCCCAGAGGGGGAACCGGACTCCATGGCTAATTCCGCAAGCAGCGACTGCACCCTCCCAATAAGAGAGGGATCTGGTTGAGCAGGCGGATCAGGAGCAGGACAGCGCAACACAGAAGAGCTCTTGGGCCGATGTTTAGGGCCCATGAAGGGGTGTGGGCCGCAGGCGCCCGTGAGCCTCCGCTCCTCACAGCTACAGTCCCCAGGTAGCAAGGCTCAGGCAGTGACTCAAAATGGCAGGGCCCAGGGAGCTGGATGGATGGATGCAATGTCCGTCAGCAAGGGAGGATAGCCAGGGCCCTCAGTCAATGCACCAGAACAGCCCCCCCCTGCAATGAGAAGCAGTGTCCAGCAAATAAAAGGAGCAGCCACCCAAAGCACAGGGGCCAGGCCGACCACAGCACACCCCCCCCAGCCACTGGATGCAGGCTGCAAATTGATGCCCAGGCTACGTTAGGCCGGACCAGGCCGGGGCAGTCTTTTTAAGGCTCCACAGCTTCCCCACCAGCTCCTGCCAGGCCTGTGATGCAGGATTCGGCCCCCCACCGGCCGACAGCCGCCTCCGCCGCTCCGCTGGCCGATCGCGGCGCTCGTCCACCGGCCGGCCGGCCAGGAAAGTCCGGTCCGCGGCAGGCTTCACTAGGCCGCGCTAGGCCGCAGGCCCGAAAATCGCTCCAGCGGCCCGCGGAACAACGGGACAGCCCAGGGGGACAAGGGGGGCAGCGGATTAGTGAAGAGGAGCCCCTTACCTCTCCCACAGTCCCCGGATCAGCCCCGTTTGCTCCGCACAGGCCGGGAAGATGGCGTCCGGCACAAGGATGATGAACGGCCGTATCTCCGGCTCCACGGTCCCCCGTTCCACAAGAATCTCTCCAGACACCTTACGGCAGGTCAGTAGTCCCTCCGGGCAAGAGAAAACTCCTTTTGGGCCAAGGAATTAGGAGGATGGCAAAGGATTATTATGCGGATGGCCGGAGCTCCCCAGACACACGTCCGCTCTTCTTCACATCCGGACACGCCCCCCACAATAAATCTCTTTGCATTCAAAAAGTGTCTGGCATCCATTACTTCAACTTGTATTACACCCACCATGCCTTGTAACCCACTCTACCAAGAAGGATGTCAGCTCTGCCGGACTCTGGAGGTCACCATTAGGCCACTAGAGGTTCGGGACCTTGCTACACCCGCAAAAAAAACAACAACAAAAACCCTGTAAGACAAAGGCATAATAAACTAGTATGCACCGCATACTAGCTCATTTTTAAATACTTGCCTTAGGACAAAGCCCTGGCATCGCCTCCTGGTCACCACTGAGCAAGCTGATATGTTCCCGCTGCGCTTCTTCTGGGTTCACGTTTCCGCTGCTGTGAGTGGCCGGGGCCGTGATGGCCGAGGAGCTTTGATTTTATGGCAACATCCGCCGGACCGTCAGAGGGCATGCGCCACTGACGTCAACGGCTGCATGCAAGGTGAATATCTCCTAAACTGTACAGGTTTAGGAGATATTCATGACAATGATCCGCAAGCTGAGGGGGGTGTGGCATAGCGATGGCGGTGTAGTGAGACTCAAGCGTGGAGCACTGGCTGTCCTCCTCCAGCGCTCCGTTTAATCATTTGCAGCAATAAGGCAGCTAACCTGTCCCATTACCCCTGCAGCCCGAGAATGCTGCATTCCCGCCGTAGCAGATTCCGATACAACGGGTATCGCGGTAAGTGTGGGTGAGTGGAGGAGCGGAGAAACATGAGAGGAGGTGGAGGCAGAGGCGGAGAAGCGGCACAGTGCCGTTGCGGTGTGGCGGTTTGGCGGTGTGTGATGAAGCAGGGACGGTGAAGCATTGGTCAGCTGGGACAGTGCTCTCCCTTCGATCTCGTCCAGACCCAGTTCCTTTGCATGATGCAGGATGCAGGATGCACAGCACAAGGAGAAGGAGGGAGGAAAGGCCACTGCAAAAGGATCTCTCTCAGCAGGAGATTAAAGGCTTCTTCCCATATACACGAGCGGCCACAGCTCAGGCTTCTACGTTAGAGACCAGGGAGTTGGCTGGCACTGAGATCACGATGGTAGCACCCCAGATGAGCCTCCCGCTAACCCCAAATATAACACAGGTACAGGAGGGTTTGGAAGCAGGGTTGGAGGCATGATGTCGGGGCGCAATGGACATGTTCACAGGGGACATGGACTTGAGGTCAGTGATGCAGGCTCTCCTGACCCGTCAAGAGATAGAGGCCCTGAGAACAATTATGCAGGCTCTCCCAACCCGCCAAAAGATGGAAGCCCTGGTGTCCCGCTTGGAAGAGGGGCACAGAAGGGAAATGCAGTTAGTACGGTCGGATGTACAGGCACTGACAGGGTAAACGTGAA
Source organism: Lithobates pipiens (assembly GCF_037356315.1). Lineage (NCBI taxonomy): Eukaryota > Metazoa > Chordata > Amphibia > Anura > Ranidae > Lithobates > Lithobates pipiens. The sequence continues at coordinate 64,471,802 of NW_027507903.1, forward strand.
AGCATACGTTGTCAATAATTTGGAGGAAAGGGTTTCTAAGTTAGAAAGGGAGCAAATAGCCCAGGCCTCCTATATACAATTAAAATTGGAAGCAGCTGAAGATCCGAGTAGGAGGAATAACCTCAGATTTAGAGGCATCCCTGAAAACATCGAGGAGGATCAATTATATAGGTCTGTGGTCACTATATGTCAAAATTTGGGGGTTAGCACTGCCCCAAGAGAGATTGAATTCGATAGATTGCACAGAGCTCCAGGACCACGTTCCACAGACCTGGCTAGACCTAGGTATGTAATCGGGCACTTACATAGATACTCACACAAGGAGATGATCAGTAGGAAAGCTTGGGAAACAGTCCCGTTGCACGAGGGAGCCAGGATCAGTATTTCACCAGACCTATCGCGAGCCACCCTACAGAGGAGGGTGCAACTGCGCCCACAATTGGAGAAGATAATGTTCTCAGGTGGCACTTACCGTTGGGGATATCCAATATCCCTCACGGTCAGAAGGGGTTCAGCTTCCTTTGTGGTTTTGTCTCCGAAGGATTTACCAGCCTTATTCTCATTCCTGGAGGTCCATCCTTGTGAGGTACAGGACTGGCTTCAGCCAATAAAGAAAAGACAGTTAAAAGAGGGGGCCCTAAGAACTGCGCGTGAAATCACCTCACTGGGCAGTAAAGAAGTGGAGTTACAGCAAACAGCAGAAGCAGGCTTTTTGCCTAGGGACATTTGAAAACACATAAATATATAAATAAATAAACACACACACATATATGTATATATATATATATATATATATATATATATATATATATATATATATATATATATATATATAGATTTAACTTGTTAGAGGTATATTAGTTGGTTGGGGGCAATATGGAGGAGTAAATTAGGGGTTCACGAATATCACAATAATGTTCATTGTTTTCTCACTGGGGGGGGTTTAAAGATTATATACTTGGCAGGAAGGCCAGTTTGGCTGGTTTTGTGGTACAGGGGTTAGGGGGAGGGGGGGATATAATAAAGATCATAAACACACACAGATCTGGGGAGTGGGAGAGAAGATGCTATGATGAGAGGTATTAATAAATATACAAGATATTATGACACTAGAAGCACGAAGTAGGACACTTAGGTATATGTCTTTTTACCCTCTTTTTTTTTTTCTCCCCCATTGGGGGGGGGGGGGATTGGAATAAGTAACGAGAAAAAAAGAATACATGTGTGTTGGAGATTGCTGTTTTGTTACTTTGAGGGGAGGATGGGGGGGGGGGGAGGGGGGAAGGGTGTTTGCCCCGAAGGCAGGATGCGGTCACTGACCTAGGGTGGGGTATTATAGGTCAATTTGAAATGGAAATATGGGTTGGCATTGTGGTAAATTTGGTTATATTATGAGTTATACAATATTAAATAGAAGGGGGGGGGGGGAATAGGGAGGAACAAAGGAGAATAAATCATAGATGCTGCCTTAATGGATGCTAACATAATGGGACTTCCTGGAGGGGAGGTTGTGCTCTACTTACCCTGCACTTGTTAGCCACTCCCAGTATCCAACACCTACGGGAAACTGAGTACCCTTAGTTAGGTGTTGAGGATATTTCCCACAGATATTTTTCTCTTTGTGTGTCGCCCCCCGCCCAGGTGAAGATGGAGGGATTACGTGTCACATCATTAAAGCTAGAGAACTCAATATCCCCGAAAAATGTAAAATGTTATTAAATGATCTAAAACGTTTTAAAATTGATATTGGTATGGTGCAAGAAACACATCTGAAGGCGGGAGCATTCCCCTATCTTCAAAACAGATCTTTTCCAAATGTTTATCATGCCTCAAATCAAGAGGCTAAAACTAAGGGTGTAGCCATCTTAACCACTTTAGGACCGCCGCATGTAATTATACGTCGGCACAATGGCATGGACAGGCACAAGCATGTACCCCTACGTGCCTGCCTTCCAGCAGGTGGGGGGTCCGATCGGACCCCCTCCCGCTGGCTGCGGTGGTCCGTTTCGCTTCAGGAGAGATCCGGGATGAGAGGATGGCCTTTGGTTTCTGGCCATCCCCTCTCGATCGCTCCTGGCGAATGAGAAGCTTCCCCTGCCTGTGTAGTGTAAACACAGGCAGGAGGAAGTGATGTCACTCTCCTCGAGGCGGTCTTTTTGACCGGACGGCGAGGAGAGAAGACATCATAGTAAGTGCACCAACACTACACTGACATGTAGGTACACATAGGCACACTTTAACCCCCAGTCACCCCCTAAACACCCCCCCGATTACCCTCCGATCACCCCCCATCCCCCAGTCACAGTGTCACTGATTGCAGTGATCATTTATTTACTAATCACTGCATTTAGTGTCAGTTGTGACTGTAAAAAGTGTCAGGGCAGTTAGTGTTAGGTCCAGGGTAGCCCCCTACCCCCCCAATAGAGGTTTAACCCCTTGATTGCCCCCAGGTAACCCTTTCACCCCCTTTTGCCAGTGTCACTAAGCGATCGTTTTTCTGATCGCTGCATTAGTGTCACTGGTGCTGCTAGGTAGCTAAGCATTTTTTTATAGCGTTGGGTACCCCCATATACTACCTAATAAAGGTTTTAACCCCCTGATTGCCCCTAGTTAACCTTTTCACCAGTGATCACCGTATAAGTGTTACAGGTGACACTGGTTAGTTAGTTTGCTTTTTATAGCATCAGGGCGCCCACCATTTATTACCCAATAAAGGTTTAACCCCCTGATCACCCGGCGGGTGATATCAATTAGGTTTTAGGGTCTGCGTCGCCCCAGGCAGCGCTAGGTTAGTGCTAGTAACACCCACACGTAAAGCATACACCTCCCGTAGTGGTATAGTATCTGAACAGATCAATATCTGATCTGATCAGATCTATACTAGCGTCCCCAGCAGTTTAGGGTTCCAAAAATACGCACTGTTAGCGGGATCAGCCTAGATACCTGCTAGCACCTGCGTTTTGCCCCTCCGCCCAGCCCACCCAAGTGCAGTATCGATTGATCACTGTCACTTACAAAACACTAAACACATAACTGCAGCATTTGCAGAGTCAGGCCTGATCCCTGCGATCGCTAACAGTTTTTTTTGGTAGCGTTTTATATTTAAATCCTGAAGGCGGTGCTTGGTTTTCGGGGTCCCGTACACGGCTAGGCTCCCAAAAAGTCCCCCACATGTGGGAAGCAGCAGAATTTATTTTGGGGTATAATTTCACATATGCCCATAGCATGTGTAAGCAATATATCATTTAGTGACAACTTTGTGCAAAAAAAAAGTTTGTAATATTCCCGCAACTTGTGGCAAAAGATAAAATCTTCCATGGACTCAACATGCCTCTCAGTAAATAGCTTGGGGTGTCTACTTTCCAAAATGGGGTCATTTGGGGGGTTTGTGTTATTTTGGCATTTTATGGCCTTCGAAACTGATAGGTAGTGAGGAGTGAAATCAAAAATTTGCACCCTTAGAAATCCTGAAGGCGGTGATTGGTTTTTGGGGTGCCGTACGCTGCTAGGCTCCCCTAAAAGTCCTACACATGTGGTATTCCCGTACTCGGGAGAAGCAGCAGAATATATTATGGGGTGCAATTCCACATATAACTATGGCATGTGTGAGCAATATATCATTTAGTGACAACTTTTTATAAACTTTTTTTTTTTCTTTGTCATTATTCAATCACTTGGGACAAAAAAAATATTCAATGGGCTCAACATGCCTCTCAGCAATTTCCTTGGGGTGTCTACTTTCCAAAATGGGGTCATTTGTGGGGGGGTTGTATTGCCTTGCTATTTTAGCACCTCAAGAAATGAGATAGGCAGTAGTGATGGACGAACTTCCGACGGGACGTTTCGCGAACGCGAAACGCGAACGGACACAAACGTTCGCGAAAACGACCGTTCGCCGCGGGCTCCATTGACTTCAATGGGAGGCGAATTTCGCAAACCTTTAGGTCGAATTTGCGGCCACGTGGTAATTATTAGGGGGTAGCACGTAGTCCCACCACCTGGACAATAGCATAATACATGTATGAGGTGAATTTGGGATCGATAACTACAAGCATTTTTTTTTTATTTGGGAAATTGTTCTGACAATTCAGGACTATGGAGCTAATGAAGGCAATGGAGGAGAGGGAAGGTCAGGGACCAGGGTAGGCAAACAAGAGGGTGCAGGAGATACAGAGCACTGACAGCAGCACCGTAATACAGAGCACTGACATCAGCACCGTGACATACAGCGCTGACAGCAGCTCCGTGACATACAGCGCTGACAGCAGCTCCGTGACATACAGCGCTGACAGCAGCTCCGTGACATACAGCGCTGACAGCAGCTCCGTGACATACAGCGCTGACAGCAGCTCCGTGACATACAGCGCTGACAGCAGCACCGTGACATACAGCGCTGACAGCAGCTCCGTGACATACAGCGCTGACAGCAGCTCCGTGACATACAGCGCTGACAGCAGCTCCGTGACATACAGCACTGACAGCAGCTCCGTGACATACAGCGCTGACAGCAGCTCCGTGACATACAGCGCTGACAGCAGCACCGTGACATACAGCGCTGACAGCAGCTCCGTGACATACAGCGCTGACAGCAGCTCCGTGACATACAGCGCTGACAGCAGCTCCGTGACATACAGCACTGACAGCAGCTCCGTGACATACAGCGCTGACAGCAGCTCCGTGACATACAGCGCTGACAGCAGCACCGTGACATACAGCGCTGACAGCAGCTCCGTGACATACAGCGCTGACAGCAGCTCCGTGACATACAGCGCTGACAGCAGCTCCGTGACATACAGCGCTGACAGCAGCTCCGTGACATACAGCGCTGACAGCAGCTCCGTGACATACAGCGCTGACAGCAGCTCCGTGACATACAGCGCTGACAGCAGCTCCGTGACATACAGCGCTGACAGCAGCACCGTAAGCAGCCCCAGGAGGAAGTCAGCACAGCACAGGGATGGTGTGATCCCCTCATAATAAGAACCCCCAGGAGGAAGTCAGCACAGCACAGGGATGGTGGGAGCCCCTCATAATAAGAACCCCCAGGAGGAAGTCAGCACAGCACAGGGATGGTGGGAGCCCCTCATAATAAGAACACCCAGGAGGAAGTCAGCACAGCACAGGGATGGTGGGAACCCCTCATAATAAGCAGCCCCAGTAGAAATATGACACCGCTCAACCTCTTCAAAGAGGAGGGTAGGGGCATATAGTACGGTGTGCTTTTTTGGGTCAGGGAAGTGAGCCAAATGAATTAAGAAGGTCTGTGTGCTTGATTCCAAAAATTGTTTATAGACATATACATGGTCTACTGATCACATGTGTTGAATTCCTCCGAGATCCATGCCTCATTCATTTTTAGAAATGTGAGGTAGTTAACACTGTCGTGAGCTAGGCGAGTACGCTTATCGGTCACAATCCCCCCTGCTGCGCTGAACGTCCTTTCGGACAGGACACTGGATGAGGGGCAAGCCAACAGTTCGATTGCAAATTGGGCAAGCTCTGGCCAGAGGTCAAGCCTGCCCACCCAGTAGTCTAGGGGTTCATCACTCCTCAGAGCGTCCACATCGGCCGTTAACCCAATGTAGTCGGACACCTGACGGTCTAGGCGTTCCCTGATGCTGGATCCGGATGACACCTGTCGATGGGTCGGCTGAAAGAATGACCTCATATCCGAAGTCACCAACACATCTTCAAACCGGCCTCTTCTTGCAGGCGCTGTTGGATTGGTACCCGCAAATCCTTCTCTGGGAGTGGGAATTGCTCCTCTGCCAGCGCACGCAAAAGCAGAATGCAGCATTTCTCGAAGCAAGGCCTGGAAGTGCTGCATTCTGACAGCCCTCTGCGACGGCGGTAACATTTCCGCCATTTTGTGTTTGTACCGGGGATCTAAGTACGTTGCCACCCAGTACTGGTCCTTGACCCTCATGCTTTTTATACGGGGGTCCCTATTAAAACACTGGAGCATGAAGGCCCCCATTTGCACTCAAGCGGAAGGTATGTGGTGGTGGTGGTGTTGTTGGTGGTAGTGTCTTTGGGGGTGCACATAGCAGAGAGTGAAGAAGAGGGTGCAGATCGAGAGGATGAGGAGGGTGCAGAAGAATAAGGCTGAGTGAGCCACTCAACCAAGTCTGGTGCGTCCTTTAAAGTAATTGAACGCACCTTCTGCAACTTCCCACTTTGGCTCAAGGCTGTTGCTCCTGCCCTACCCCTACCACCCCTGCGGAAGGGCCTGCCTCTTCCTCTGCCTGTCATTTTTTAAATCACCCTGTGACAAAACTCTTAGTCCCTATACCGCTGAAGGACTGCTGCAGTATAGGGCAGCGGTCAGCAGTAGTGCACGTCAACCCTATGTATTGTGGACCGATAGCGGTCCTTACAGAACAGCAGACTGTACTGCACTCAGGCCTATGTACCGTAGCACCCTATACCAAGTTACCAGTCCTTATAAAATCTTTTGTGGACCAAGCAGGTTGTGTGTTAGTGATTAGCAGACTGTACGTCAGTCCCTATACCAATGAAGGACTGCTGCAGTATAGGGCAGCGGTCAGCAGTAGTGCACGGCAACCCTATGTATTGTGGACCGATAGCGGTCCTTACAGAACAGCAGACTGTACTGCACTCAGGCCTATGTACCGTAGCACCCTATACCAAGTTACCAGTCCTTATAAGAACTTTTGTGGACCAAGCAGGTTGTGTGTTAGTGATTAGCAGACTGTACGTCAGTCCCTATACCGCTGAAGGACTGCTGCAGTATAGGGCAGCGGTCAGCAGTAGTGCACGGCAACCCTATGTATTGTGGACCGATAGCGGTCCTTACAGAACAGCAGACTGTAACGCACTCAGGCCTATGTACCGTAGCACCCTATACCAAGTTACCAGTCCTTATAAGAACTTTTGTGGACCAAGCAGGTTGTGTGTTAGTGATTAGCAGACTGTACGTCAGTCCCTATACCAATGAAGGACTGCTGCAGTATAGGGCAGCGGTCAGCAGTAGTGCACGGCAACCCTATGTATTGTGGACCGATAGCGGTCCTTACAGAACAGCAGACTGTAACGCACTCAGGCCTATGTACCGTAGCACCCTATACCAAGTTACCAGTCCTTATAAGAACTTTTGTGGACCAAGCAGGTTGTGTGTTAGTGATTAGCAGACTGTACGTCAGTCCCTATACCAATGAAGGACTGCTGCAGTATAGGGCAGCGGTCAGCAGTAGTGCACGGCAACCCTATGTATTGTGGACCGATAGCGGTCCTTACAGAACAGCAGACTGTAACGCACTCAGGCCTATGTACCGTAGCACCCTATACCAAGTTACCAGTCCTTATAAGAACTTTTGTGGACCAAGCAGGTTGTGTATTAGTGTTTAGCAGACTGTGCGTCAGTCCCTATACCGCTGAAGGACTGCTGCAGTATAGGGCAGCGGTCAGCAGTAGTGCACGGCAACCCTATGTATTGTGGACCGATAGCAGTCCTTACAGAACAGCAGACTGTACTGCACTCAGGCCTATGTACCGTAGCACCCTATACCAAGTTACCAGTCCTTATAAGAACTTTTGTGGACCAAGCAGGTTGTGTGTTAGTGTTTAGCAGACTGTGCGTCAGTCCCTATACCGCTGAAGGACTGCTGCAGTATAGGGCAGCGGTCAGCAGTAGTGCACGTCAACCCTATGTATTGTGGACCGATAGCGGTCCTTACAGAACAGCAGACTGTAACGCACTCAGGCCTATGTACCGTAGCACCCTATACCAAGTTACCAGTCCTTATAAGAACTTTTGTGGACCAAGCAGGTTGTGTATTAGTGTTTAGCAGACTGTGCGTCAGTCCCTATACCGCTGAAGGACTGCTGCAGTATAGGGCAGCGGTCAGCAGTAGTGCACGGCAACCCTATCTATTGTGGACCGATAGCGGTCCTTACAGAACAGCAGACTGTACCGCACCCAAGCCTATGTACCGTAGCACCCTAGACAGACCAAGTTACCAGTCCTGATAAAGAGCTTTGTGGAACAAGTGAGTTGTGAATGATTAGCAGACTGCAGCAGAAGGGCAGCAGTCAAGTATAATATTCTTTCTATATTTGGAAGAAAGAATATTATACGTGTACAAGCCTATTACCGTACCACTGATACCAGTCCTGAAAAGAACCTTTGTGGAACTAATAGTAACAGCAAGTCTTTAAAATTATCCTCACTGCCTGACACACTGCTTCCTGCCTGTCCCTATACAAATTGGCAAAAAAGAGTAGGCTGGAACGATTAGCTGGAACAGCTCTTTTGTGGACCTGATAGTAACAGCTAATGATGATGATGATGATGATGATGAAGAAAGACTAATCTGGCTGAGCTGTCCCTAAAATAGCAGCATACAGCGCTCTGTCCCTTTATCTAAACTGACAAAAGAAACTCAGGCTGCTGACCTAACACCTATACCAGTCCTGAAAAGAACTTTTGTGTACCAAATAGCTAGCGTTTTCTCTGTCCCTACTCCACACAGGATCCTTTCCCTACAGTGACAGAAGAAAGAATGTAAAATGGCCACCGGATCGGGTGTATTTATAGGTTAGGGGGAATGTCCAAGTGTCCATGAGCTGTCATGTCTCAATTGGTTGTCCTGTAACACATGATAAACGTGTCACGAAAGGTTAAAGTTCTTGTATACATTAAACACGTAAGTCCGCCGGGGCGAACGACGGAAAAAGGCGTTCGAACCCGCGGACGGCGAAAGTCGGAAATTCGCCGCGAAACGACCGCCGGGCGAACCGTTCGGCCATCACTAATAGGCAGTCATAAATTAAAAGCTGTGTAAATTCCAGAAAATGTAGTTTGTAGACGCTATAACTTTTGCGCAAACCAATATATATACGCTTATTGACATTTTTTTTATTAAAGACATGTGGCTGAATACATTTTGGCCTAAATGGATGACTAAAATTGAGTTTATTCGATTTTGATTCGATTTTTCTTATAACAAAAAGTACAAAATATCTTTTTTTTTCAAAATTTTCAGTCTTTTTCCATTTATATCGTAAAAAATAAAAATCGCAGAGGCAATCAAATACCATCAAAATAAAGCTATATTTGTGGGAAGAAAAGGACGTAAATTTTGTTTGGGTACAACATTGCATGACTACACAATTACCAGTCAAAGCAGTGCAGTGCCAAATCGTAAAAAGACCTCTTGTCCTTAGGCTGACAATTGGTCCGGGGCTTAAGTGGTTAATCAATAACCGCATTGTGTGGTCACTGCTGGATAAATGCCAAGATCCAGATATTATTATAGGCTTACCTGTAGGTAAAAACGTGTAAGCGGGTATACAACCGCTTTAATAACATCTATGTTTAATATCACAGTTCTGTAAATGGGGCACTGCCATTGAAGTAACTACTGCTGTTTAAGGGCTTAAAAATGACCAGACTGAGACTTAAGAAGGTCTCTCATTGGCCCTAGTAACAGAGTTAAGTTTTAATTATGAGGTCTTGTATTCTTCTCAAGAGGCTCAGTCTCTGCCTCATATTTGGTTAAGGCAAACTTTCTAAACTCTCTGCTAATTTATTAGAATTATTAAAGCTAAACTGCGGGGAAAATTCAAACTACCTTTGCATTGGGGTACCATCTGTACTGCAAATGTTTGTTTTTGCAGAGAGTATCATCACAAAGCAGCTTTTTTAACATTATCCTTTGTGGCCCGGCAGCCTATGCTCTCCTATTCCCTCCAACACTTTTAAAGTTTATCAACTCGGGAGATCAAAATGCACAGCACTACAAATCATATATAAAGTGAATAAAAGTTAAATGCTAAAAACAAGCATGTGCATATGACTCTTATAAAAAAAAAAAAAAAAAAAAACATTATAATGCATAAAAATCCTGAGAGCAGGGTAAACTTTAGGGATTAACTGAATTTAAATAAGCATGAGGATCTTATAGAGATAAAATCATCAAAGTTGGCTAAATCAAATGCCAATGTCCAAACAGAGAGTGGAGGGGATTCACAGTGACAAAAAGAAAGTCCCTTTATGGTTCAGTGCAGGTGTGTAAATAGAAGAAGATCAAAGTCAAAGGAAACATCATGCCATCCTGGTATAACAGGCAGGGGCTTACCTGTAATATATGACCATTAATAAATAGTGGTCAAAACACATTTGAGCTGGTAATGAAATCCTCAAAATCCCTTGCCACATAATCTGAACAGCAACTATGCAGCCTTAAGATGTATCTCCTGGACTCCTGCTTACATGGGCAGCCATTCCCTCCAAGGCTAATTAATCTTGTGTTGTGTTGAACCTTACCTTCCCTGCACAGCCTGGGTGCTGGCTCTTTGTGTAGACCACATGCAATAGAGGAAATCCGGACAGCTGCACTCCAGTGAAAAATGCCTTTATTGAATAAAATCAGTCCTTACAGCAATCAAGGACAGTGGATAAATCAGCTGATTGGTTTCTCACCCCTTACTGGTGCTTAATCTTAGCTGCTACTTGTACTCGGGCACATGCTCCGATGCTTGATCTAATACCTGGACAGTCAGGGGTAATCGTGGGGGAGTTACAAGCACCGATCTCCCTGTATAGATTTCAATAAAGCTGACAGTCGCTTCTCCTCCCCTCCTTCCCGTGGCTTTCAGCTGCTTTATTGAAATCTTTACAGAGGGATTGGTGCTTGTAACTGCCCCACCGCCATACCGATCACCCCTGACTGTCCACGTATCCTCCTCCAGTTCCCCTCTGTGTCCTCCTCCGTGCTCCTCCAGGCTCCTCCAGTCCCCCTCCATGCTCTTCTCCATTCCCCCTCTGCGCCCTACTCCTGTTCCCATCCGTGCTCCGCTCCTTTCCCCCTCTGTGCTCCACTCCGGCCCTCCTCTGTGCTCCTCTGCCCCCTTTGATCTGTCAGGATGTAGAGCAGAGGAAAGAGCCGGTAAATCTGTCATTTACCGGCTCCTTCCTTTTCCGAATGTCCATTCATAACTGAGCATTGTAAACTGTGTTTACGATGCTTCAGTTTATGAATGAAGAGGAGCCTCTGTCTCCTGTCCATTCATCTTCTGTGCAGCTGAGCCTGCAGAGAAAGGGACTGGGAAATCTGTATCCTCAGTCCCACCAAAGCCCCCCAACAGGGCTGATAATAAATAAATAAATAAAAATTATAATAAATAAATATTTTAAAAAAATATTTTAAAAGCACTTTTATGGTTGTACATTGCATTCTCACTTATATGCAACCCTATTGTCAAGCTTTCATGTTTTACCATGTTTATCTGGATGTCCATGTCTTAAATCAGAATGCAATGCAATCGGGATTCTTAAGTTGCCTCATTTAGAGACTTATGGACTTTCGTTACAAGGTAGTACTGAATTTGAACCTTACTTACAAATTTTTGTACATTGTCAATGTGTTTGTTTGTGGCACTTGACTTTTTTGTATGTCTTACATGCAATGTTAACCATCGCATTGTTGACCTAATCTGTTGGATTGAATCTTAGTAAAATATTTTGTAAACGAGAAACAGGAACATGGGAACCAGAGCTGAAGACAATCCAGCAGTAAGGCCAGGCAGTCTCTCAGTTTAAATAGGCAGCTGGGTGCCATAATTAGACCTGTGTGCACGTGTATGCATACGTGCACAAATGCGCCATTGCTCATGGCATTTTGAATGTTAGTCTACAAGGCTTACACCACCCCACTTGTTTACCTTCAGGGGAGTAGAGAGTAACAGGGGCGGGTGTGGGGGGTGAGAAAATGGAAAGAAGAGGCTTAGAAAGGAAATATATATGCATGGAGTCAATGTGGGTGATTATTGTAATGAAACTGTTACAGTCAAAGGAAAATATGTTGAAATCTGCACTCCATTAGCTTCAATGGAGAGCAGGTCTTAAAGACCCCTGATGTCTCATTACCTGCTTGCTGACCAGCCGCCGTCATTATACTGTAGCTAGTCAGCGCAATCCCGCAAACCATTGTAGCTGTACGTCGGTCCCCTTAAGTGGGATAGCAGGTGCACGCGCCTGCTGCACTGCCGGGGGGTCGATGCACGTGGCTTCCGGTCGCAATGACCGCCGGTCATTCAAGATCATGGGCACCAGAGCTAGAACAGGGACGTGTGTGTGTAAAGGAGAGGAGAGACATATCGTGAGTTCCTACTAGCTAGGAACAACGCTCTGTAACTTCCTCCAGTCACTCCTATCCCCCTACAGTTAGAACACACACTAGGGAACACAGTTAACCCCTTGATCGCCCCCTAGTGTTAATCCCTTCCCTGCCAGTGACATTTACACAGTTATCAGTGCATTTTTATAGCACTGATCGCTGTATAATTGTCAATGATCCCAAAAATTTGACAAAAGTGTCTGATCTGTCCGGCCATAATGTTGCAGTCCCAATAAAAATTGCTGCTCACCGCCATTACTAGTAAAAAAAAATAATAATAAAAATGCTGTACATCTTTCCCCTATTTTGTAGATGCTATAATTTTTGCACAAACTAATCAAACGCTTATTGCAATTTTTATTACCAAAAATATTTAGACGAATACATATCGGCCTAAACTGAGGAAAAAAATTTGCTTTTTTAAAAAAAAATTGGGGATATTTGTTACAGCAAAAAGTACAAAATGTTGTGTTTTTTTCAAAATCGTCGCTCTTTTTTTGTTTATATCGCAAAAAATAAAGACTGCAGAGATAATCAAATACCACCAAAAGAAAGCTCTATTTGTATCGCAAAAAATGGCCTGGACATTGAGCAGCAAAATCTTCTGGGGCTGAAGTGGTTAAAGTGAACCTGTCACAAACAGTTGGTCCACTATGTGATATAAATAGTCATAAATAAAGTGTCCAAAACGAAAGTTACACCCAAGCACTTAGACACTCCCCAAAAAACATTTGATTTTTGTGCAGCTTGAGGATCAAGGCCTTTTTGGACCATGCAGTAGGTTTCACAATATTATTGCTTGGGACTCTATTAGCTCATTTGAGGCCCAAGGCTCTTTAATGTTTTCTGCAAAGCCACCGATCTGGATATCCCCCCCCCCCCCCCCCCCGCCCTATCATCTTCCAATTTGGTTAGGGATCTTGTAAGGTCTATTTTAAGCATGCCTATATCTTGTTTATGGGAATCTACAACTGTTATTGTGTCATCTATCTTGTCTTCTGGGTCAGTAATGTGTGAGTCTCTGGTCAGATATGGCTTGAGTTTTTCAGTTGTAGTGTTGAGCTCTTTCTGTAGGAGAAGTTTACATTTTTTTTTAGGAGAGCAAAGTCCCATCAAGTTACCTTGCCCAGGATATCCTGTTTAACAGGAGAGCTGCCATTTGATGAGATACAGTTTTTTAATTAAGTCTTGTGAGTAATATTGAGACTCCATTGAAAGTTTTACTTTGGGCATTTTTTTGTATCACATGTGACCGAATTGATGGTTGCTCTGCCTGTTTTATGGGAGGTAGTGGAGGCGTTTTTCCCCATATGGGAGTTATAGGAGTGGGGATTTCAAGAAAATACAAAAAACGTTTGCTCTATATCAGGAGTCTCCAAACTGCAGCCCTGGGGCCAGATGTGGCCCTTTGATTGCCTCTATCCGGCCCTTAGAGTACTATTCAATCCACAACTGACACTAATGATGGGGCTCCATTCCTCCGATTGACACCAGTGGTGGGTGGAGCACTATTCCTCCCACAGTGACCAATGATGGGGTGCTGTTCTGCTTACTGATATCAACAGTAGAGCACTATTCCTTCCACTGATACCAACAATTGGGTACTATTCTTTCCACTGATACCATCAATGGGCACTATTCCTTCCACTGATACCATCAATGGGGCACTATTCCTTCCACTGATATCATCAATGGGGCACTATTCCTTCCACTGATACCAACAATAGGGTACTATTCTTTCCACTGATACCATCAATGGACACTATTTCTTCCACTGATACTATTAATGGGGCACTATTCCTTCCACTGATACCATCAATAGGGCACTATTCCTTCCACTGATATCATCAATGGGGCACTATTCCTTCCACTAATACCAACAATGGGGCATTTTACTTCCACTGATACCAACAATGGGGCATTATTACTCCCACTGACACTGGAGCATTTTCTACTCCCACCAGCCACAGTCCTGCCCCCCTAAACTCTGAAGGATAGTAAACTGGCCCTTTGTTTAGAAAGTTTGGAGACCCCTGCTCTATAGGAAAGCAATGGATTATCACTGTAGTATATGGGTTGAGAAGTGGTAAATGGCTAAGGTAGTCTTCAGGGAGCCTAAGTAGTTTACAAATGTTATATCCCAAACCAAGAATGCAATAGGTTTGTCTCTAGACCACGGGAGGCTGGCTTTGCCAAGTGGGATGCGACCAGTGGTGATGGAGGGGGGTGCAGGCACTCATCTCTTGTCTATGGTGGCTGTCCACATACTTCACACTTGCAGGCAAAGGGAATGAGTGGGGAGAGGAGATCCTAGCTGCTCAACATAGCAGATTGCTAGTTCATTCCAAGTATCCCTTTGTATAGATCTTTAGTATTATAATCTCGATAAAGAAGAGATTGCATTTTTAAGCAGCCATCCAGAAATAATTCCTGTTACGATCACCTGAACAGTATATCTATGCAAACAATTTACTTATGTATATTGGGTTTTTCATTTTATGGTTTTCATTAAATATTGTTCTCCAATTTAGATAATTCCAATCTAGATAATGGAAAAGCCACCAAGTACATTTGAAGAATTTCTTAACTTCCGACATTTGGTAAGATGTAAAACATTATACTATGGATTTATCTGAAATGTTAAACAGTATATTTTCAGACACCTCATACTGAAAGTTAGATATACTGTAGGCCGTAAACATATAAGATCATTGTTCATTAGAAATCTAGAGAATGCAAACTTTTCTTTACATAGATGTTTGTGAAGCCTGCATAAGTGTTTTCATTGCTTTCTGACATTAACTGAAAATAACATTTGCAATACATGAAACATAAAGTGACTTTTTATTTATAAAACTTTAACATAGCGGTAAAGCTTCAAGAATACAGTATGCAAATCATTAAAACTATATTGAGCACCCTGATTTATTATTAAATTGGCAATGCATTAATTTTTTTTCCTTTTTAGGACCAGCATAAGTAGATGGTAACCTCTAATCAAATCTATTCTACCATACATCTATGAAACAAAAAAAAAAATAGCTTTTAGTTCTACTCTAAACCCTGGTATGCTAGAGGCGATTGAGAGTATAATTTAAATATGGAAAGTTTACTTTTGTAAAAAAAAAAAAAAAAAATGGCAAGGTTTTTTAAAACCTTGTTTGTACAGTGCAAGAATTTTCATAATACAGATAGTGTTTAAAATCACAATAAAAATAAACGATTCATGAAAAATCCTCTTGCCAGATGATTTTGCAGAGTGTATCCCATTGTATGCCCCAATGGACAAACAGTAAATTCATCTAATGTCACTAATGAAAACATATGTATGAGGACCACTTACATATTCAATATATACAGAGCAGCAGCAGTGGACCACCAAAATGAAGCCAAAATTCCAAAAAGTGCCGCCTCATCAGTGCACATCCGTGCAATAAATCAGTGCACATCTGTGCCAACCCATCAGTGCCCATCTGCTGCCTCAGCAGTGCCCATCTGTGCCGCCTCAGCAGTGTCCATCTGCCGCCTCAGCAGTGCCCATCTGCCGCCTCATCAGTGCACATCCGTGCAATAAATCTGCACATCTGTGCAATAAATCAGTGCACATCTGTGCCGACCCATCAGTGCCCATTTGTGCCACCTCAAAAGCGCCCATCTGTGCCACCTCAAAAGCGCCCATCTGTGCCACCTCATCAGTGCCCATCAGTGCTACTATGGCTAAACGTGTCTTTTCCGCTGAGGAGGCCGACGAGAGCAACGGGGAGCTCTCTTCAGATTCCTTTTCGATTTCGGATTCTGAAGCCGACGTAAATTATGAGCCAGTCCTCAGCAGTGAAACACTGACTGAATCCGAGGAGGAAGATATCCGGCCCATCAAGCGAAGGCGTTCTAGTGAGGCAGTGCCGTCCACCAGCACCGCAGTGCCGTCCACCAGCACCGCAGTGCCGTCCACCAGCACCGCAGTGCCGTCCACCAGCACCGCAATGCTGTCCACCAGCACTGCAGTGCCCCAGCAAGAAAGGCAAAGTACCAGTGGGGTGTCATCTCAGCCCCAAAGGGTTAGGAGCCATGCTGGCCTTCCCTATGCCCTTCAGAACCCCTTGTGGCTTCCTCCTAATTCAGGAGAGGCCAATGTTCCTCCTTTCACCGCCCAGCCACGAGTCCAGGTGGACACGGAGAATTTTAGCCCTATAGATTTTTTTAATTTAATTTTTACGGAGGACATGTTGGCGTCAATTGTGGCCCAGTGCAACCTGTATGCACAACAATTTATTTTTCAAAATCCGACCTCCTATTATGCCCGTCCCTACGAATGGAGAGACCTAACGGTGGAGGAGTTCAAGCTTTTTTTAGGCCTCACATTTAATATGGGACTCAACAAAAAAATCAATTACGTAACTACTGGTCAACCCACCCCCTCCACCACTCACCGCTCTTCTCCGCGGTAATGCCCAGAACCAGATATCAGATCATCCTGAGGTTCTTACATTTCAGTGACAATTCCCAGTGCCTTCCATGAAATGATCCAAATTATGACCGGCTTTACAAAATTCGACCAATACTAAATTATTTTTCAGAAATATTCCCCAAATTGTTTACCCCGGACCAACACATATGTGTGGATGAGTCCCTTATTAAATTTAGTGGCAGGCTTAGAATGAAGCAATTTATGCCCAGCAAAAGGGCCCGCTATGGGGTGAAGGTCTACAAATTATGTGACCGAGCCACAGGGTACACATATTCATTCAAGGTGTACGAAGGGAAGGACACCCAGCTACAGCCCCCTAATTGTCCGGACTACTTGGGATCCAGCGGAAAAATTGTTTGGGACCTCATATACCCCCTACTGGATAAAGGCTACCACCTCTATGTAGATAACTTCTACACATCTCTGCCCCTGTTCCACAACCTTCACCGGAAGAAGACGCCAGCATGTGGCACTGTAAAAAAGAATCGGAAGGGCTTTCCTCAAAGTCTGGTGAACAAGAAGCTGCGGAAAGGAGAAACCGCAAGTCTGAGAAACAAGGAGGTTCTGGCAGTGAAGTGGAGGGACAGAAGGGATGTATACATGTTATCTTCTATCCACAACGATACCTTCGTGGAAATCCCCAGAAGGAATGGCCCCGTAAAGAAACCCAAATGCATTTCCGAATATAATTTGTTCATGGGAGGAGTCGACTTCAACGACCAAATGATGGAACCATATCTTGTCACAAGACGGACATACCATTGGTACAAAAAAGTAGCAATTTATTTTTTTCAATTGGCCATTTATAATTCCTATGTCATTTACCGCAACGCCACCCAAAACCCCAAACGTTTCTTTGGCTACCAGGAGGAAGTTTTCACTGCCCTTATTTTCCCAAACGGCCCACCAGAAAATATCAGATCAGACGTTGTTAGTCGACTCTCCGAGCGCCGATAAAATCCCCCCCAAACCAACAGGCAAAAGACGCCAAAAAAGATGTAAGGTGTGTACCAGAGCAGGAGTCAGAAGAGACACATCTTATTATTGTGCACAATGTCCTTCCCAACCAGGCCTCTGTATAGGTGACTGTTTTCGGCGTTACCATACTTCAGTAAATTTTTAGTGAAGTATGGTAAACATAATCCTCAGTTCCTGCCTTCATACACCTTCACACCCCTTATGCCACTGCCTGCTCTGTAACTGACCCTGGCTTGTTATTTGACCACTCTTATGCCTGCCGATTCTGTACATACCGCTGCCTGATCTGGAACTGACCCTGGACTGTTATTCGACCATGCTTCTGCCTAACGATTCTGTACATACCTCTGCCTGATCTGGAACTGACCCTGGACTGTTATTCGACCATGCTTCTGTCTAACGATTCTGTACATATCTCTGCCTGATCTGGAACTGACCTTGGACTGTTTGACCACGATATTTGCCTGCCTCTTGGACTGATTTTGTATTCTGCAACTGGACTAGTGGGATTCAACACGGGGTCTCACATATGTGAGAGGCTCCAGTATAGTTTTTCTGGAAGAAGAAAACAATTTTCTTTGTTTTCTTATTCCTAGATTAGGGTCTGGAGACTCGGAGGCTTCAAAGAGATTTGGGAGGGAGAAGCCTCTACCCCTATCCCCATTCTGTCCTGAACGAGGCTCTACTTCTGTCTGCTGCCAGTAGGACTTAGTGCCATCATGCCACACTGACCCCACCACAAGGACCTGCCTACTACCAGGACCAATATTTTTGGCACTGCTGACATCTCTGCACTGACCCTGGACTGTAATATGGACAGTATCCCTGCCTGCTGCCTAAAAAACTGTGTTCGCTGTTGCTGACCAAGTCCCTGCCTGCTGCCTGGACCAGTGATATCCTCCTGTGGACAACTGCGCTTCTAAAACCACAGGTAATCTTTTCTTTACCCTTTGCTCAGCATAATGTATTTGGGGGTGTAATTCTTGGTATGTGCAGGCTATGTGTCCCTGGAACGCCGACGGTGTTTCTTGCATGTTGCGCCTCTGTATGTGGCCAGGCTGTGTAAACGTCTCACACATGTGGTATCGTTATACTCAGGAGGAGTAGTAGAACGTATTTTGGGGTGTTATTTTTGCTATGTAAATGCTATGCGTTGGAAATATCTTATAAACGGACAACTTTGTGTAAAAAAAAAATGCGTTTAAATTTTTTTCCACATTTTCCGAAAACTTCTGGAAAAAAATGAACCATTGAAAAGACTCATTATGCCTCATAGATTATACGTTGGGGTGTTAGCTTTCCAAAATGGGGTCATTTTCTGGACGTTTCCATTGCCCTGGTGTTCCAGGGCCTTCAAAACTGTAATAGGTGGTTGAGAAATGAAATGTGTAATTTATGCTCCTAGAATGCCTGAAGGTGCTACTTCAAAATTAGGCCTCTGTATGTGGTCAGGCTGTGTAAAAGTCTCACACATGTGGTATCGTTATACTCAGGAGGAGTAGTAGAACGTATTTTGGTGTGTTATTTTTGCTATGTAAATGCTATGCGTTGGAAATATCTTATAAACGGACAACTTTGTGTAAAAAAAAATGCGTTTTCATTTTTTTCCACATTTTCCGAAAACTTCTGGAAAAAAATGAACCATTGAAAAGACTCATTATGCCTCATAGATTATACGTTGGGGTGTTAGCTTTCCAAAATGGGGTCATTTTCTGGACGTTTCCATTGTCCTGGTGTTCCAGGGCCTTCAAAACTGTAATAGGTGGTTGAGAAATGAAATGTGTAATTTATGCTCCTAGAATGCCTGAAGGTGCTACTTCAAAATTAGGCCTCTGTATGTGGTCAGGCTGTGCGAAAGTCTTACACATGTGGTATCGTTATACTCAGGAGGAGTAGGAGAATGTATTTTGGGGTGTTATTTGTGGTATGCACATTCCGTGTGGGAGAAATAAGCTATTACAATGAAAATTTTGTGGAAAAAAAAATCGTAATTTTGCAAAGAATTGTGGGAAAAAATGACAACTTAAAATAACTAACCATGCCTCTTACTAAATACATTGGAATGTCTACTTTCCAAAAAGGGGTCATTTGGGGGGCATTTGTACTTTCCTGGCTTGTTAGGGTCTCAAGAATGGAGATAGGCCTTAGTACATCAGATGTGATCTTTTTTTGCAAATCTTTATGATTTGCACCATAGCTTGTAGACTCTATAAATTTCACACAGATCATATAATATGCAAAAATGTGGGTTATTTTTACCAAAGATGTGTAGTAGTATAAATTGTGGCCAAAATTTATGAAGAAAAATTGCTAATTTGCTAAATTTTGTCACAGAAACGAAGAAAAATTCTTTTTTTTTCAAAATTTTCGGTCTTTTTTCATTTATAGCGCAGAAAATAAAAAACCGAGAGGTGATCAAATACCACCAAAAGAAAGCTCTATTGGTATGAAGAAAATGACAAAAAAATCATTTGGTTACAGTGTTGCATGACTGAGTAATTGTCATTCAAAATGTGAGAGCACTGAAAGCTGAAAATTGGTCTGGGACTGAGGGGGGTTTAAGTGCCCAGTAAGCAAGTGGTTAATGAGTGAAATACGTATTTTATCCCCTATCAATCAGCAAGATTTCTAGCTTCCAGGTATCTTCTATACAAGTAATGAGCTGAGATTAGGAGCATTCAATCAATCAGATTCCAATCTCTCAACCATGGCCAAGACCAAGGAGCTGTCCAAGGATGTCAGGGACAAGATTGTAGACCTACACAAGGCTGGAATGGGCTACAAGACCATTGCCAAGCAGCTTGGTGAGAGTGTGACAACAGTTGGTGCGATTATTCACAAATGGAAGAAATTCAAAATAACTGTCAATCTCCTTCAGTCTGGGGCTCCATACAAGATCTCACCTCATGGATTTTCAATGATCATAAGAACAGTGAGGAATCAGCCCAGAACTACATGGGAGAATCTTGTGAATGAACTCAAGGCAGCTGGGACCATAGTCACCAAGAAAACAATTGGCAACAACTATGCTATGAAGGACTGAACGCCTGCATTGTCCACAAAGTCCCTCTGCTCAAGAAAGCACATGTACAGGCCCATGTGAAGCTTGCTAATGAACATGTGAATGATTCAAAGAAGAACTGGGTGAAAGCATTATGGTCAGATGAGACCAAAATCAAGCTCTTTGGCATTAACTCAACTCGCTGTGTTTGGAGGCAGGGGAATGCTGCCTATGACCCCAAGAACACCATCCCGACCGTCAAACATGGAGGTGGAAACATTATGCTTTGGGGGGGTTTCTGCTAAGGGGTCAGGACAACTTCACCGCATCAAAGGCACGATGGACAGGGCCATGTACCATCAAATCTTGGGTGAAAACCTCCTTCCTTCAGCCAGGGCATTGAAAATGGATGGGTATTTCAGCATGACAATGACCCAAAACATGGCCAAGGAAACAAAAGAGTTTCTCAAGAAGAAGCACATTAAGGTCCTGGCGTGGCATAGCTAGTCTCCAGACCTAATCCCATAGGAAATATGTGGAGGGAGCTGAAGGTTCGAGTTGCCAAATATCAGCCTCAAAACCCTAATGACTTGGAGAGGATCTGCAAAGAGGAGTGGGACAAAATCCCTCCCGAGATGTGTGCAAACCTGGGGGGCAACTACAAGAAACATCTGACCTCTGTGATTGCCAACAAGGGTTTTTCCACCAAGTACTAAGTCATGTTTTGCACAGGGGTCAAATATTTATTTTACTCATTAAAATGCAAATCAATTTATAACTTTTTTGAAATGCGTTTTTCTGGATATTTTTGTTGTTATTCTGTCTCTCACTGTTAAAATAAACCTACCATTAAAATGATAGACTGATCATTTCTTTGTGAGTGGGCAAACATACAATATAAGCAGGGGATCAAATACTTTTTCCCCTCACTGTACTTATTAGGCAGTGATTTTATACAGGGCTACCCCTGTGTGGCATTGCTGCTTCATGCAGGTTGTGTAAAAAAGTAAGTACACCATGAGGAAATTGTTAAAATTTTTAACATATTTGAACAGGCCAATGTTATATGGTAATTCAAGCTGTTGCTACAGATAAAGCTGATATACTTGTATAAAAAGAAAAAAGAAACTTTGCCTTTTCAATCAATAATTTAACAAAAATAACAATATATATAAGACCCCTTTCACACTGTTGGGGGGGGTTTGCAGTCGCTGTAGCGTTAAAAATAGCGCCTGCAAACAGCTACTCCATTCACTCCAGTGTGAAAGCCTGAGGGCTTTCACACAAGAGTGGTACGCTGGCAGGGAGTCAGAAAAGGTCCTGCCAGCAGCTTCTTTGGAGCAGTGAAGGAGCGGTGAACTCACTGCTCCTCCCCATTGAAATCAATGGGGCAGCTCTGTGGCGGAATTTTGCGGGCGGCTTTAACCCCTTTTCAGCCATTAGCAGGGGGTTAAAACCGTCCCGCTAATGGCCGAATATCGCTGCTAAAACATCAGTAAAGCAGCGCTAAAATAGAGCCTCTTTACCGTTGACACCCTAGGCGGCACAGTGTAAAAAGACTCTTATGCCGCGTACACACGACCGGACTTAGGTCCGTCAGACTTTCGACGGAGTTCTGACGGAGTTCTGACAGAGTTCTGATGGACTTTCCGAATGAACGGACTTGGCCACACACAATCACACCAAAGTCCGACGGATTCGAACGTGATGACGTACTACCGGACTAGAATAAGGAAGTTCATAGCCAGTAGCCAATAGCTGCCCTAGCGTCAGTTTTTGTCCGTCGGACTAGCATACACACGAGCGGATTTTTCGGTAGGAACTGGGTCCGGCGGAGTTCTGGCGGAAAAATTTGAAACATGTTCCATTTCTAAAGTCTGTTAGACTTTTGCAAATCAAAAGTCCGCTGCAGCCCACACACGATCGAATACTCTGCCGGAATTATTCCGTCGGACCTTTAATGTTGAAAAGTCCTGTCGTGTGTACGCGGCATAATGGTGTACTGTGGAAAATAAAAGTACACTCTTTTCCTCAAAATATGTTATTGCCCTATAATACTTCTAGTAAGCAGTTGCAATAACTGCTCACTGGCCTCTGAGGTTACCTTGGTGTAATTCCTGGCCACTGCTCTTTGCCATTTTTTTTCAGTTGCAGTGTGTGGGGGTTTTCTTGCTTGAGTTGCTTGTTTAAAATCCACACACACCATTTCAAATGGATTCAAATCAGGGCTGTCATTAGGCAAATGTATAACCATTTAATCTTTTTTGAACCATTCCTTTTAGATTTTCTAGTGTGCTTCAAATCATTATGTTGAAAAAAAGCTATTTTTGATTAAACTTCAATCTTCGAAAATTTCTGGCACAATGCAGGGTAAATCAGAAATGCAATTAAATGTTAGGGGTTTTGGATAAGGTCATACAGTCAGCTATTGGGTTTTAAATTTGCTAGGCTAGCCATTTTTGAACAAATTAGCCAAACTTAGTCACATTAAATACACTGCTTGTAGACCTAACAGCAGAATTATATATTTAAACTATTTGGTGATTTTTTAAATCAGACTCATAGCCATGGACAACCTTCTTTATGAGGGCCTGAGAGCGCACTTTTGGTCTTGGCATGATGACAGCATATATGTCAATAGTAAACAGAACACCGGACCCTAGATTTCAACCCTAGGAGTTTAAATAAGACAGGCTCCACCTGAATACTCCCTATGGACATGTTAATCATTGTCACCTAATCTGGAACACCTGTTTCTAATTTAATGAGTTTGCCTGTATGGTTATTTTTTCCATGTGACAAATCTGCAAGTTCATAAATTTTAGATTTTGAAAATAAATACACTATGAATTTAATGTCCATGTTCATATTGGAATGAATTGGCATGTGAATTGGCATGTCAAATCGCATACCAAATCGTAACCTATTGCCAGCAATTGCACCACCTGAATCAGTGCAACGCCGACTTTTCAACACCCCACCAATTCCCAAAATTGGTTTATGCAATACGTTTGGCGACTTCTGTCAAATCGCCCCCTAAGTCAGACTGAAATGGCAGTTTGAAATCACGCAAGTTCAGCTGAACTCACACAATTTCAAACCCGCCCTCAGTTTTTTTTCCTGTCCTGCAAGTGTACCACCCCAGTGTGAAAGCACTCAGGTTTTCACACTGGGGAGACATGAGTATTGCTTTTCAGGTGCTATTTTTAGTGCTAAAATGCCTGAAAAGCGCACCAGTGTGAAAGGGGTCTAAATGTAGAACATGGAGCAGATGCTGCTTCTAATTAATATAAGGTGCACAAGCCGCTTTGTTAATTAGAAGCGATCCATCCTGCCTGTGACAGGCAGAGCACACAGGACAGAGAATGGAGCTGCATGCTCTGATCTCACAGTCAATACTGACCCCCTGCTCAGCTCAGAACGGAGGGAGGATGAAGGTGTTAATCCTGTGCATGCTCTGCTCATGCAGTGTAAACACTGTATGGACAGAGAGAGGGATGTGAGCTGTCTACTGACAGCAGACATCCCCTATGAAAATGTCACACTTTACGGATATCTGTGGCAGTTCTTTAGATGGAAACCTGTCATATTCCCTTTTGTTAATCAGGTGCAGACCTGCATTAGCTTCTGTTTTACTCTGAAGTAGATATTGGCACAGGTGGCACAGATAGACCTGTAATGTGGTGCATGCTACATCTGATAGTTTCCTTCACCATAATAATGGTGCAGGAAGCTTAGATAATAGCCAGTGGTGAACTGAAAAGTGATTCATTGAACCATTTAACCATAACCTGAGTGAATAGTGAATGGGGTTTGGCACTGAAGTAAATTGCCAATTTCCAGTGAACCTTCACTTGGAACAAACTGGCTGGATTTACTGCTACCTGTCTCTTTAACCTGCTTATTTCTAACAACTCTTCTGTTGCTCCTGTTTTCTTTTTTTTTCAGTTATGTTATTCATAAATAGATACTTGGTTTTTTATTTTTAGTTTTTTTATCTACATTTGTAACTTTTAAATATAGAGCTAGAGTATGCATATGTAAATTTTGCATTACTGGGTTTTTGTCATATGTTCATTGCCTTTAACATTATGAGATTGTATCCATAGGTAATATTCTGTTTCAATTCAGAATTTATATTAAAAACATTATAAAATGTAAACTGAAGTAATTTAATCTAATGGTAATATTTTTTATTGCTGAACAGAAAAACTGGCCAGAAAATCCTCTTCTAGAAGAAAATCTACATAGAGATTTATTCTCTGCTAATAACCTTTCACTTGAAACGATTAATGAAGAATTTTTAAGGAAAGTACCCTTTAATAGCAAAGTTTTTGAAGATTTAGAAGCAGACATTGCAAAACACCTGACTTTTTTGAATAGTTATTCTTCTCAGATAATATATTTACCAACCTCAGAAGATCATCTTTGTTCAGTAAATAGGGGTAAGTAGAATGCTGGTCTTGCTTTTCACTGACTTCTAGTCTTCCAATCTTAATGTGATCATATGTAAATAGAGTAATATAACTGCAGAAGAATGTTCTTGTTAAATCGGTGAATTCTATATAATAATACTATTTTTTTTAAGTATGCAGCATTGTTAAAAAAATAGGATTTTTTCATCATACTTACCTGTAAAATCCTTTTCTTGGACATCACGGGACACAGAGCAAACATAATGATGACTATATGGGTTATACGCCACCTACTGGTGACTGGACACTGGCATATAGTCAAACAGGAAATCCTCCACTATATAACCCCTCCTACACATGAAGGACCTCAGTTTTGTAGCAAAGCAATGAATATACCAAAAAAGATGGGAGTGACCTGTGTGTCCCATGATGTACTCCAAGAAAAGGATTTTACAGGTATGATGAAAAAGTCCTTTTTTCTTTATCGTACATCACAGAACACAGAGCTACCATAATAATGATTATATGGGATGTCCTAAAGCAATGCACTTGAGGGGAGGGAGACACAATCACAGAAACTGCCACCTGAGAAGGACTTCTTCTGCCACCCAAAACATACTGTGGCCAAAGCAGTATCTTTTGTGGCTTTGATATCCATCTGGTAAAATTCTGTGAATGTATGAAAGGCCATGGAACGGCCTTAAAATCCTGAGCCACTGACTCGTGATGGCTGATGGTCCAAGATGCCCCCACACACCTGGTAGCGAAATCTTATAACAAAAAAAGTAGTAAGGGGCTTTGCCCTTTCAAGTCATAGGCTCGAATAATTAACTGGCGAATCCAATGAAAATAATTAACTAGGATCCCTGACCTGCACAGACAATTCAAGTAATTTTGACTGCCTGAAATGTATGCAATGATCTTACTCCTGCCAAATGAAGATCAGAAAATAAGGCAAGACATTGTCTTGATTCAAGTGAAAATTAGACACCACTTTGGAATGACTTTAAGACTGCAGTCCACAAATGGTCACCATCAAATTTAACTGAACTTGAGCCATTCTGTAAAGAAGAGTGGGCAAATATTTCAGAAGTCTAGATTTGCAAAGTTAGTAGAGACCTATCCCAACAGACTAAAGACTGTTATTAAAGCAAAAGGGGTTCAACAAAATACTGAAAAAAGGGGGAAATCCTTTTTCCAACTCAGTGATTCTGTTTTTGAATTGTTTTTTCTTTTTTTCTGACATGTTGGTGTTATATATTTTCCTTGGATGTTATAAGTTGCACAAACTGACACAACAAAAATTGTGTCTGTCTTCATTTCAGTCTGCAAAGCAACAAAATGTTATTATTTTAAAGGGGGGTGATTATTTTCTATACCCACTGTATTTGGTTTTATGACAAGAAATATACTGTGGTTTAAATCTCATGATTATAAATAATGTTTTTTTTCTGATTCATTTTACCCTTTACATTTTCTCTTTTAGCCTTTGTTACTGAAGTTGAGTTTCTTGAACTCTCTCAAAAAGCACAAGATAAAATTGAGGTACGCTTATTTATTTATTTACACATAGAATATACTTTCACATCAGTCCCTGTCCTCAAGGAGCTTACAATCTAAGTAGGTCCCTAACTCACATTCATACATACACATTCTAGGGCCAATATAGACAGGAGCGAAGTAATCTACCAGCATGTCTTTAGAGTGTGGGAGGAAACCAGTGTACCTGAAGGAAACCCACGCAGGCACAGGGAGAACATGCAAACTCTGTACGGGTGGTGCCATGGTTGGTATTCGAACGGACAACTCTAGTGCTGCTAGGGTTGTCATGCTTTGTATGTAAAAATGGTATGTAATTCCCTTTTGAATGGTATACCATTTGGACCTGCACGCCTGTAACCTTTATGCTGTATTTAATTTCTGTTGTTATTGTCTGATATTTATGTTATAAATACCCACCTTGTATAAGAATTTGCCAGTGTGTGCCGTTTAACCCAGATACTCAAACACAAGATGACAGTATTTTGCAACACGATCAGGTGACAATCTTATGTCACCTGTTGTTTGAATATTTAAATGGTTAGATTAAAAAAATCTACCTAGAGTGCGGTTGTTTCCCCATGTCAACTTAATATGCATAACGTATAAAAAGGGGAAAATTGGGGACAGAGGGGCATTGGGACTTTATATGAAACACACTGCTCGGGTAGAATGAGACATTGAATATAATAAAGAAAGATATATTATATAATGACAGCAATGGGCATAATAAGATATGATACAAAAGAAATAAACATAATTAGTATGTCATATTGTAATAAAGTTAATAACAATAAGGTAGACAAATATGATTAATACAAATATTGTAATATAATTAATATAGTAAGCTATGTACAACATGATTATAATTAGTATCAAAAATACACCCACACTAAACACAGACATAATGAACATATTATAATAATTCAATGGCTCAGCCGAATAAAAACCCATGATAAAAAGCATGGTGACCGTGACATGACATCAAATATTAAGGCTCTACAAAATCTATGGTCCCACTTAATTTCACTGTTCCCTGGCTGATCCCACCCTGCTGCCACCAAATGTATCTATAAATTATACGGTTTTTACACAATTCTACCTATACCCACAGGTAAGAGTGCTAGACCATAGATTTTGATTCCTCTCTTCCTGTGTTAATTTACTATCATCTATTATCCATCTATTTTTTTTATTTTAGATATTCCCAGATAGCTGCTCCTGACGAGTGGATACTACGCCACAAAATGCGTAGAGATTTAATATTTGATGTCATGTCAGAGTCACCATGCTTTTTACCATGGGTTTTATTCGGCTGAGCCATTGAATTATTATAATATGTTCATTATGTCTGTGTTTACTGTGGGTGTATTTTTGATAATAATTATAATCATGTTGTACATAGCTTACTATATTACTAATTCTATTACAATATTTGTATTGATCATGTTTGTCTATGTTGTTGTTTATGTCATGTTTATTTTTTTTGTATCATATCTTTAATTTAATTAAATATATACCAATTACTGCATTATGCCCATTGCTGTCATTCATTATATAATATATTTTTTTATTATATTCAGTGTCTCATCCTACCCGAGAATTGTGTTTCATATAAAGTCCCAATGCCCCTCTGTCGCCAATTTTCCCCTTTTTATACTTTATGCAAATAGGGATGGAGACCTGTGTGCTGGATGGCCATGGTCTTATATAAAGTCTCACCGGTCTTTTTCTAATTCAACTTAATATGCATAACTTAGCCAAGAGCATGCACTTAAGGCAGTTAGCATTTGCCTGTGTTATTAATTATTTTTAAAATGTATGGCAGCCTAAGCCTCATCTATAAGCCTTATCTTTGTGTAAAGGGACATGTTTGTTTATAACTTGCCTTTGAAAGTGTGTTTTCTGAATTTGTCACCATGAAATTGAGATAACATGGTAAACATGCCTAGTATCGCATGCTTATTTATATGTCTCTAAATGTCCCATAAAAGCAGTGTCCATTCTTAACAGTTAATCAAAATTGAAAAATAACCCCCAAAATATATATGAGGACAATGTTTGAGTTTTTTATTCAGTTATTACTGCATTTGATGATTCCACTCCTTTTTTTATGTGATATATTAATTTGGCAACCCTTTTGCATCCCTGCTTGTAATGATAAAAATGTCTTTATACATCCAGTCACTTACTTTCTTTAATGTGCAGAAAGTTTAATGAATATAGGTGTTAGTACTTACAGTGGAAAGTAAAAGTCTACACACCCCTGTAAAAATGCCAGGTTTTTGAGTTGCAAAAAACACACCAAGCTAAATAATGATTTACACCTTTAGTGTGACCTATAAACTGTGCAATTCAATTAAAAAACAACTGAAAATGTTGTTTCATGGCAAAATAAATAAATAAAATAATGTGGTTGTAGAAGTGTGCACACCCTCTTATAATTAAAGAGGTTGTAAACCTCCATGTGTAAGTTGTACCTATAGGTAAGCCTAGAATAATGCCCTGTACACACGGTCAGACATCCCGTCTGATTTTTTTCGATGGATTTTGGCCCAAACTTGTCTTGCATACACACGGTCGCACAAAATCCGATCGTTCAGAACGAGGTGACGTAAACCACGTATGACAGGACTATAAAGAGGCCAGTAGCCAATAGCTTTCGTCTAGTAATTTATTCTGAGCACTTTGTTCATAGGAATTGTCTACACACGATTGTAATTTAAACGATCGGATTTTGTTGTCGGAAAATTTTAGATCTGGCTCTCAAACTTTGTGTGTCGGAAATTCTGACGGAAAAAGTCCGATGGAGCCCACACACGATCGAATTTTCCGACAACACGATCTGATCGCACATTTTCCGTCGGAAAGTCCGACCGTGTGTATGGGGCATTAGGCTTACCTATAGGCACTGTAAATATCTCCTAAATGCGCCGTTTAGGAGATATTTACTGTATACTGCGCTGATACCCTCATGCACTCTGAAGTAACGGCCGCCCTTGTAATTTCTTTAGGAGTGTGTGCCATGACTGATGGCTCCCGTGCGCATGCGCGGGAGTGGCTCCGGCCAGTCACACAGCCGGTGTCTGTGGCCCCGGAAGGAAGACGGGCAAAGATGGATGCAGCCTGCAGCCGGGACAACGCGGGCTTCGTTTGCAGGTAAGTATCACATAATGTGATAGTATGTGATGCATACTTGCATATTATGCCTTTACTATGCAGGGAAGAAGAAAGGAAGAAAACCCCACCAGGGTTTACTTCCTTTTTAAGGATGTAGTTGTGTTCAGAATTAACCAATCACGTTCAAACTGATGTTAAATAGTAGTCAGTACACACCTGCCATCAGTGGACAAGACTATGATTAAAGTTCAGCTGTTCTAGTAGGATTTATTCATTTGCCTCTTACACCGAAATCCATGGTCCATAAAGAGCTTATAAAGCATCAAAGAGAGCTCATTGTTGGAAGGTATCAGTCAGGAGAAGGCACAACATTTTTTTACAAGGCATTAGATTTACCATGTAACACAGTGAAGAGGGTCATCGACAAATGGAGAAAATATGACACAACAGTGACATTACCAAGAACTGGATGTTCCTTCAAAAATGATAAGAAGAAAACAGGTCAAGGAGGCTGCCAAGAGACCTACAACAACATTAACCTCCCTGGCGGTATTCCCGAGTCTGGCTCGGGGTGAGATTTCAGTACCATAAGCGGTATTCCCAAGCCAGACTCAGGATCCCATCACAGGATCCATGTAGGGGTTTACTTACCTTGTCCCCTGGATCCAGCGATGTCTCCCCGCTGTGATCAGCGAGCCGCCGTGTCTCACTCGATCTGTCACAGTGCCGGGCTCCATTCCCTGCGATCATTGTGACGCACGGGGACGGAGTTCGGCGCCAAATTCAAAAAGTAAAAAACACAGTATAGATACAGTATACTGTAATCTTACAGATTACAGTACTGTATCAAATAATTACATATCCCTTTTATCCCTAGTGGTTTGTCCAGTGTCCTGCATGCAGTTTTATATTATAAATACTGTTCTTTATGCCAGGAAACTGGAGATTGTCCATAGCAACCAAAAAATGTCAGTTTACATCAAAATTGCCTTTAGACCAGCTAGAAAACAGCGATAATAAATTAGAATCAATTGCAGAATTGAGTGATAGTAATTTGTGGGGAAATTCGTCATCAAACACTAAAAGTAATGACAGTGACAATTCTGCAACTGAGCACATTTCAGTGTTTTTGATTTGATTACATTATTGAATAATTTTTATTATTATTATATTATTATTTATTATATATTATATATTATATATTATATATATTATTTATTATATATATATACAGTGGTGTGAAAAAGTGTTTGCCCCCTTCCTCATTTCCTGTTCCTTTGCATGTTTGTCACACTTAAGTGTTTTTCGGAACATCAAACCAATTTAAACAATAGTCAAGGACAACACAAGTAAACACAAAATGCAATTTGTAAATGAAGGTGTTTATTATTAAAGGTGAAAAAAAATCCAAACCATCATGGCCCTGTGTGAAAAAGTGATTGCCCCCTAAACCTAATAACTGGTTGGGCCACCCTTAGCAGCAACAACTGCAACCAAGCGTTTGCGATAACGTGCAATGAGGCTTTTACAGCGTCCTGGAGGAATTTTGGCCCACTCATCTTTGCAGAATTGTCCTAATTCAGTTACATTAGAGGGTTTTCGAGCATGAACGGCCTTTTTAAGGTCATACCACAACATCTCAATAGGATTCAGGTCAGGACTTTGGCTAGGCCACTCCAAAGTCTTCATTTTGTTTTTCTTCAGCCATTCGGTGGTGGACTTGCTGGTGTGTTTAGGATCATTGTCCTGCTGCAGAACCCAAGTTCGTTTCAGCTTGAGTACACGAACAGATGGTCGGACATTCTCCTTCAGGATCTCTTGGTAGACAGCAGAATTCATAGTTCCTTTTATCACGGCAAGTCTTCCAGGTCCTGAAGCAGCAAAACAGCCCCAGACCATCACACTACCACCACCATATTTTATGTTGGTATAATGTACTTTTTATGAAATGCAGTGTTCCTTCTACACCAGATATACTTGGACACACACCTTCCAAAGAGTTCCACTTTTGTCTCATCAGTCCACAGAATGTTGTCCCAAAAGTCTTGGGGATCATCAAGATGTGTTGTGGAGAAATTGAGATGAGCTTTGATGTTCTTTTTGCTCAGCAGTGGTTTTCTCCTTGGAACTCTGCCATGCAGGCCATTTTTGCCCAGTCTTTTCCTGATGGTGGAGGCATGAACGCTGACCTTCACTGAGGCAAGTGAGGCCTGCAGTTCCTTGGACGTTGTTGTGGGGTCTTTTGTGACCTCTTGGATGAGTCGTCGCTGCGCTCTTGGGGTAATTTTGGGCGGCCGGCCACTCCTGGGAAGGTTCACCACTGCTCCATGTCTTCGCCATTTGTGGATAATGGCTCTCGCTGTGGTTCGCTGGATTCCCAAAGCTTTGGAAATGGCTTTATAACCCTTTCCAGACTGATAGATCTCAATTACTTTCTTTCTCAATTGTTCCTAAATTTCTTTGGGTCTCGGCATGATGTGTAGCTTTTAAGGATCTTCTGGTGGACCTTACTGTGTCAAGCAGCTCCTATTTAAGTGATGCCTTGATTGTGAACAGGTGTGGCAATAATCAGGCCTGGGTGTGGCTAGAGAAATTGAACTCAGGTGTGGACAACCACAGTTATAGTATGTTTTAACAAGGGGGGCAATCAGTTTTTCACACAGGGCCATGATGGTTTGGATTTTTTTTCACCTTTAATAATAAACACCTTCATTTACAAATTGCATTTTGTGTTTACTTGTGTTGTCCTTGACTATTGTTTAAATTGGTTTGATGTTCCGAAACACTTAAGTGTGACAAACATGCAAAGAAACAGGAAATGAGGAAGGGGGCAAACACTTTTTCACACCACTGTGTATATATATATA
Organism: Lithobates pipiens; assembly: GCF_037356315.1. Lineage (NCBI taxonomy): Eukaryota > Metazoa > Chordata > Amphibia > Anura > Ranidae > Lithobates > Lithobates pipiens. Next base: position 64,504,330 of record NW_027507903.1, read on the forward strand.
TATATCGATATATATATATCGATATATATATATCTATATATATATATATATATATATATAGATATATATATATATATATATATATATATATAAGAATTTATGATTTCGTATTTCAAATTTTATCATACCCGGGATGATAACTCTTGCTTGGATGGATTTAAGTGAATTATTTCTAAGAATTACAGGCTTACAATATAAAACGCCAAATTTCCATGCAAAATAATGGTACCGCTTTCAGCACCTAAAATCTGAAATAATCATACCGCCAGGGAGGTTAAAGGAGCTGCAGGGATTTCTGGCAGGTACTGGTTGTGTACAACATGTGACAACAATCTCCCGTAATCTTCATATGTCTGGGCTGTGGGGCAGGGCAACAAGACAGTACATTTAGCAAAAACCTACTTCGCATGGGAAATATGATATGGTCTAATGAGACCAAGATCGAACTTTCTGACAATAATTCCGAAAAGTATGTTTGGCACAAAAACACTTTGCTTCACCAAAAAACACCATTCCCACAGTCAAGCATTGTGGTGACAGCATTATGCTTTGAGGCTGTTTTTCTGGAACTGGAAGTGTTATGCCGCGTACACACGATCAAACAATCTGGTGGAAAAGTCCGGCAGACTCAAGTCCGCCGGACAATCCCCCCGTGTGTAGCCTCCGGCGGACTTTTTTTACCCAAAAGTAAGGAGGACTTAGAAAGTAGTTTTGCACTCCAATCTTTCCGTCAGACTTGCATTTCGGCGGACAATCTGGCCGTGTGTGTGCCAGTCCGCCGTACTTTTGAAATGAACGGACTTTTCCCGCCCGGAGAAAAGTCTGCTCATTTTGAGCGCGTCTCCAGGTAGCCGGGGCCAGTGAAGGAAGCATCGCTGGCCCCGTCACCTGGTATGGACTTAAAGGGGAACCCCTACGCTGAAAAAATTTGTGTGGGGGTCCCCCCCAGGTCCCCATTAGACCCTTATCCGAGCACGCTACCCGGCCGGCCAGGAAAGGGGGGGACGAGCGAGCGCCCCCCCTCCTGAGCCATACCAGGCCGTGTGCCCTCAACATGGGGGGGTGCCTTGGGGAAGGAGGGGCGCGCGCCCCCCCCACCCCAAAGCACCTTGTCCCCATGTTAATGAGGACAAGGGCCTCTTCCCGACAACCCTGGCCGTTGGTTGTCGGGGTCTGGAATCCGGGAGCCCCCTTTAATAAGGGAGCCCCGGGATACCGGCCCCCCACCCTATGTGAATGAGTATGGGGTACAATGTACCCCTATCCATTCACCTGTGAAAAAAAGTAAAAAAAAACATAACACACAAGGGTTAAAATAGTTTATTGCACAGCTCAGGGGGTCTTCTGTCCGTCTTCGGGGGTCTTCTCGCTGGACTCCTCCGCTATCATCCGCTAGCTCTTTTACTAGCGGAGGAGCCCAGCATTCTTCTTCACCGCCGCCGCCCTCTTCTTCCGACTTCGGGAGTCTTGTCCCCCTCTTCGGGGGTCTTGTCCCCCTCTTCGGTTCTTCTTGCCGGGCCACGGCGCCTTCTTCTAGCTCTTTTACAGGCGTGGCCCGGTCTTCTGTTCCCCTTTAAGTCCATACCAGGTAATGGGGCCAGCGACGCCTCCTTCGCTGGCCCCGGCTACCTGGAGACACACTCAAAATGAGCGGACTTTCCTCCGCGTGTGTGGGCGAGTCCGTTCATTTCAAAGGTACGGCGGATAGTCCGGCGGACTTTGTACGCCGTATTAGTCCGCTGAAAAAGTGCCGTGTGTGGGCAAGTAGCCCGTTCGGAAAGTCCGGCGGGAAGTTCGTCAAACTAAGTCTGCCGCATAGTTGGCTACATGTGTACGCGGCATTAGTCAAGATGAAGGGATATATAAACAGTTCCAAATATCAGTTAATAAACCTTTCAACATGGCAATGACCCAAAGCACACCTTCAAATCTACAAAAAATGGCTTCACCAGAAGAAGATTAAGGTCTTGAAATGACCCAGCCAGAGAGAAGACCTGAATCCAATAAAAAATCTGTGGGGTGACCCGAAGAGGGCTTTGCACAGGAGATGCCCTCACATTCTAAAAGATGTGGAGCACTTTTACAAGACAGTGCATACCTCCCAACTTTTTGAAATGGAAATGAGGCAAAAGTTTGTAGGCTTAGACCCCTTTCACACTGGGGTGTATTTCAGGCGCTTTAGCGTTAAAAAAAAGCGCATGTAAAATGCCTGAAAGAAGCCTCATCTGCAATCCCAATGTGAAAGCCCGAGTGCTTTCACGCTGAAACCCCTTTCACCCTATGGCATTTTTCAAGGGCTTTAGCATTAACATAAGTGCCTGTAAAGCGCCTGAAAGAAGCCTCAACTGCAATCCCAATGTGAAAGCCTGAGTGCTTTCACACTGAGGTGCTGTGCTGGCAGGGCGTCCAAAAAATCCTGCAAGCAGCTTCTTTGCAGCGCTTTTGGAGCGGTGAATACACCGCTCCAAAAGCGCCCCTTTCCATTGAAATCAATGGGAAGCGCCTGCAAAACACCCGAAAAGCGCCTGCAAAGCGCTTTTGGCAGCAGCGCTTTTGGCAGCAGCGCTTTGTGGGTGCTTTTAACCCTTTATTTGGCCACTAGCAGGGGTTAAAAGCTCCCCAATAGCGCTTGAAAAACGCTGGCAAAGCGCTGCTAGTTTAAGCGGCACTTTACGAGCGTTTTTCGGGCGCTGACATTGTGAAAAGGCTCTTAAAGCACTCGGGCTTTCACATTGGGATTGTAGATAAGGTTTTTTTTCCGAGCGCTTTACAGGCACTATTTTTAACGCTAAAGCGCCTGAAAAATGCCTGAAAAACACCCCGGTGTGACAGGGGTCTTAAGGCACAATCCTTGACATGCCCCCTAAAGGAGACTTGTACAAGAAAATGATTAGTTAAACACACAAGTGCTATTCCTTTATATTCGCTTTTGAAATTTACAAATGCAGCAATTTAGAAATTGTATGAAAAGTTTAGCACTGGGAAATACTTTTAAAGATTACATTTTATATACAAATATATAAATCAGACCAAAATGAGGGACAAATAAGGAGGAAAGAGGGACAGAGGAACTTTGTTCTGAATGAGTGACAGTCCCTCGAAATCAGGGACAGTTGGGAAGTATAAGCCCTTGTACACACGGTTGGAGATTCCGACAACCAAATCCGACGGATTCTGTCCGTCGGATTTTGTCCGACGGATCTTGTCCGAAACTGTTGCATACACACGGTTGGACGAAGTTGTCGGAAAATCCGATCGTTTAGAACATGATGACGTTATTTCGTTACGACTGGACTACGTTCAGGCTAGTAGCCAATAGCTTTGGTGTAGGAATTTGATCTGAGCATGCGTGGCACTTTGTCCGATTGGAATTCTCTACACATGATCGGAGTATGTCCGATCGGACCAGTTTGTCGGAAAATATTTCCAGCAAGTTGGAAAATTTGGTCCGACGGAAACAGTCCGATGCATACCACACACAGTTGGATTATCCGACAAAACGGTCCGATAGGACACATTCCGACGGATTCTCCGACCGTGTGTACAAGGGCTTAGAGTGGGCAAAGATTCCCAAGGGAAGATGTGCCACGCTGATAGACTCATAGCCCAAAAGACTAAATGCTGTCATAAAATCAAAAGGTGCTTCAACAAAGTATAGGTTTAAAGGTTTGCATATTTGTGCAACCACTTTATTGCAAGTTTTTATTTTCCCCCCTTTAAAGATTTCAGTTTGTTTTTAATCAAACTGCATGGAGTATAGGTCACATTAAAGGTGGAAATTCCAAAGTTATTTGCCTTGCTCTGATTTTCTTTACTTCTCAAAAACCTGGCATTTTTACAGAGGTATGTAGACTTTTTCTTTTTTGTAGATGTTTCTCACATCAACCACCAATTTGAAAATTGCCTTGAATGCTTGAAACTTATTGATGAAGCATCAAGCAGAGAGAAAAAAAAACACAGTACATTACTAAAAGCATTGGGAGTGTCTATAGGAATGTTTGACCATTCTTCCAGAAGCGCATTTGTGAGGTCAGGCACTGATGTGGATGTGAAGGCCTGGATTACAGTGTCCGCTCTAATTCGTTCCAAAGGTGTTCTCTTGGGTTGAGGTCAGGACTCTGTGCAGGCCAGTCAAGTTCCTCCACCCCAAACTCGCTCACCCATGTCTTTATGGACTCTGCTTTGTGCAGTCATGTTGGAACAGCAAGGGGCCCTCCCCAAACTGTTCCCACAAAGTTGGGAGCATGACATGCCTTAAGAGTTCCCTTCTCTGAAACTAAGGGGCAAAGCCCAAACCCTGAAAAACAACCCCACACTATAATCCCCCCTCCACCAAATGATTTGGACCAGTTGACTTGACTGGCCTGCACAGAGTTCTGAACTCAACCTGATAGAACACCTTTGGAATGAATTAGAGTGGAAACTGGAAGCCAGACCTCCATATCAGTGCCTGACCCCACAGAGGCGCTTCTGGAAGAAAGGTCAAACATTCCCATAGACACACTCCTAAACCCTGTGGACAGCCTTCACAGGGAGAATTGAACCTGTTACTGTATGCCTGCAAAGGATGGGCCAACTTAATATTGAACACTACAGACTAAAACTGGGATGCCATTAAAGTTCGTGTGTGTGTGTAAAGGCAGGCGGCCCAATACTTTTGGTAATATAGTGTAGTAAGCATGAGTTTCATAAGGCAGGCCAGCAACACATTTCAGAGATATGTAAAATATGTATGCCATGGATGACACGAAATCCAGATTATAGTAAACTGGGTGTTTTTATTTGTTTGGAGTAGCTGATTAACTGCTTCCTCAACGTATACTGTATATATATATATATATATATATATATATATATATATATATATATAGGCGGCTCTCCTGTGCAGAATCTTGTACCTGTACATGATTCTGCAGTTCCAGGTCTGGGGCGGGCATGTGCACTACCGGCAACCAGCTTCCGCTGTGATTTGACACAGTAGGAGCCAATCAGCACGTCTGGTGCACCCGATGTCCACTGTGACCTGCCGATCGTTCCCGAGAGAAGCAGAACAGCGCTCTGTAAACAAAGCAGATTGCCATTCTGTGAGAAGGGAAGGTAGTGATCCTGTGTTTCTGCTAAGCAGGAACACAGATCTCTGCCTTCTCACAGTAAAAGCACTCCCCACACAGTTAGTAACCACTCTCTAGGAACAAATTTAACCCTTTGATCGCCCCTGCCAGTGTCATTAGTATAGTGACAGTATGTTTTTAGCACTGATCACTGTATTGGTGTCACTGGTCCCCAAAAAAGTGTCACTTAGTGTCAAATTTCTCCTCAGCAATAAGTCACTGATTGCTCCCATCACTAGTAAAAAAATAAATAAAAATTCCATAAATATTTCCCACAGTTTGTAGACGCTATAAATTTTGTGCAAACCAATCAATATATGCTTATTGGGATTTTTTTTTACCAAAAACATGTAGCAAAATACATATTGTCCTAAATTGATGAAGATATTAGATTGTTTCCATTTTTTGTTATTGGATTTGTTTTATAGCAGAAAGTAAACAATATTGTGTGTTTTTTTTTTTTTCCACCGTATATGTCTCAAACCCTTTTCACAATAAATTTCTACAGTACGCTCCTATACTTCTGCATGCGGTAGCTGGGAATGGTTTACATGATGAGCAATTAAAGGCATCCCCTTAGCATAACTTATCATCACACTGAAACTGCACTCTGAAACACTCCAATCGTTTTCATTGTATAAGTCTAAAAAAAGCTTGGAGCTCAAGGCCTACCCCTTAGGTTAATGTGTCATTGTATTGGTTATAGAAGTGATGGTGAAGCATGGCACCCCAGATGTTTTGGAAATACATTTCCCATGATCCTCATGCACTCTGCAGTGTAGTGGAGCATCATGGGAAATGTGGTTCCAAAACATCTGGGGTGCCAAGGTTCGCCATCACTGGGTTATAGCATTTGCAGTTGTCTGTAATATATTTCTGTCCATTATTTAGGCACTCTCCAGAATTAATTATGAAACAGAAAACTTTGTTGAGGTAAGTCACCAAAAGAGTCAGAAAGCGATTCAGTTCGCATTGTGCACTATACAAGTATTTCATTCATTCATTCAAGAAGGTTAACTTACTTAGCTTCTGAATTAATGTGGCTATTCTTCTCTATATTCCTGAAGTTTGAATGCTCATTATTAGATTAGTGAAAAAAATTGTTTTTCACTATTCCACACATACATTTGGTGTGTTTTTGACATAGGAAACTGCAGTGAGGAGAAGCTAAAAGAAAATTTTGAGAAAATACTGAGAACATGAGTGCAGCCTACATGAATATTTGTGATATTCCTCCAAAGAATATTTTATAACTAGACCCCCAATATGTTTGTATTAACTTTTTTTGTATGACAAATAAATAGTAAGAGGCTTAAAGTGACACTAAAGGTACAGTTTTTTTTTTTTTAAATAACATACATATCATACTTACCTCCACTGTGCAGTTCATTTTGCACAGAGTGGCCCCGATCCACCTGTTCTGGGGTCCCACAGCTGCTCCTCCCCGCAATAGATCACCCCCTCTGGGAAGCTCTCTCCTGAGGGGTTTACCTTGCAGGCGCACTCCTGTGTCATACACTCGGTATCCATAGCCGCTGAGTGTATGACTCGGCCCCACCCCCCTGTGCCCACGTCATTGGATTTGATTGACAGCAGTGGAAGCCAATGGCTGCGCTGCTATCAATGTATCCGATGAAGAGCCGAGAAGCCGCGGAGAGAGTGACGCGGAATCGTGCCCACGGAAATTCGGGATCAGGTAAGTAAAACAGGGGGGGGGGACCGGGGGCCGGACACTGCAAGGTGTATTTTCACCTTAATGCGTAAGATGCATTAAGGCGAAAAAAACACAAACTTTTACAACCCCTTTAAGGTGAACTTAAAGCCTTAATAATAAATATCAGAACAAAATGAGGGACAAATGAGGAGGGAAGAGGGACAGAGGAACTTTGCTCCAAATCAGGGAGAGTCCCTCTAATTTAGGGACAGTTTGGAGCTATGATTTTTCACATTCATTGTCATAAATTACTCCCCCATTTATGACGTCTATGAAAGTGACCATCTCGAAAGGAGAAATGGCAGTAGGAGTTGTGCTGGATGTGGCGTTTCCCCCTTCGCCTAAAGGTATAGTGTTATCTTGGGGTATACTTTCTCTCCATTGTGTGAAGGCAGATTGTAAGGATAATCCCATGTTCCAGGATCATTCCTGTACCAGGCAGGTGATGTTAGTAGATCCCCTGGGTTGCTGGGTGCTAAATCTCAGCACTTGCATTTAATATTGGCACCTGCGGTCATTATATATATATATATATGTATATGTATATATATATATATATATATATATATATATATATGTGTGTGATTTTACATTTCTGCCTGCAGGGGGCGCATGCGTACCAGGCAGCTTCTGCTGTGATAATTCACAGCAAAAGCTAATCTGTGGGTCCCTGGGACTAGTCAGCACCCGCCCGATCGTAGTAAAACACAGAGAGCTGAGATATGCCTATGTAAGCAAGGCACATCTCAGCTCTGACAGTGGGGGAAGGGATTATCCTGTCTCTCTGCAAAGCAGAGACTAGAATCGATATCTTCCCCTAGTAAAAGCAGCACATACTGTACACACATAATCACTGGCTAGGCACACAGTTAACCCTTTGATTGCCTTAGATGTTTAACCTCTTCCCGGCCAGTGTCGTTAGTACAGTGACAGAGCATATTTTTAGCACTGATCACTGTATTAGCAGTTAGTGTCCGAATGTCTGTGGAATATTGCAGTCCCACTATAAGTTGCTGATTACCACCATTATTTTTTGGACAAAAACATGTAGCAGAATACATATTGGCCTAAATTTGAAGAAATTGAATAAAAAAAAATAAAAAAAATATTGGATATGTTTTATAGCAGAAAGTAAAAAATATTGTTTTGTTTTGTTTTTTTAAATTGTTGGTCTTTTTTTGTTTGTAGTGCAAAAAGAAAGCTGTATATGTGGGTATTTTGGTACAACATTGCATGACAGCGCAATTGTCAGTTAAAGGATCGCAGTGCCGTATTGAAAAAAATGTTCTGATCATAGCTACATACCTATAAAACTGGCTAAATGGAAGCTGCCCATGCAGACCATTCAGGATTCATCTATTCTTTGTGTAAATTAAAGTGGTTTTAAAGGCAGAAGTTTTTTTTTTTATCCTAATGCATTCTATGCATTAAGATATAAAACCTACTGTTTCTGTTTGACATTGGGCCTTAGAACTAGGAACATGCATAGCATAGTTCTGCATTCCTAGTTCTCTGCTGCAAAGATAATTTACATTCTCATGGTCAGGGTTGCCAACCATCAATAAATTTACAGTTTGTAAAAATCTGTGATTTGTACAATTGTCTGTGTAGCGGCCATAACCCTTGGTAGGGCGGCCTTAACTTTTGGGCTTACCGGTTACCTCCGCTTGGCTTGTTCTTCCACGTCTAGGGGTTCCCAGGGTTAGTACCCAACAACTTTGGATGCTGACACCATAAAAGTCATTTAGAAAGGTTTTTATTTGCAGGGGTAACATCTAACAAACACAGAAAAAAGGGGGTTGTGTTGCGCTTCCTTAGTACCAAAAGAACTAACACAATCAATAAAAAATATGAATAAGTGTTAAAGCAGAAAGTGCAATAGTGCTTTGTAAACTACAACAACACTTAGTGCTTATGAAAAAGTGCATCTGTGCATTACATAAACGACTAGTATAAAGTGTTCCTGTGCATCACTCAGGTGTCTGAAAATACGCAAATATGTGCTTAAAACCATAAAGTGCATATAACAGGTTAAAAAAAAATTCAATATATAAAGAAATAAATATTTGTGATATAAACGCAGAAAAAAATCTGTTCTATAAACGTAGAAAGAATTTTGTGATCTAAACGCAGAAAAAATGTAAAACCAATGCAAAAAAACAAAATGCATTCATTGAATTACAAAACAAAAAAACAAAATTCAATAGCAGCAAATTAGTGAATCTCGATAGAGTGTCCCATACATAGTCCAATCGTGCAATTTTGGATGCAATATCACAAACACAAGTAAGGTGCAATGTGCCAAGCCAACTCTCTTCCAATGGTGTTCCGTGCCAGTGCTAGTTATATTAAATAATTACCTCACGGCTGGGAGGTATGCAGCAAAACAGCTAATTTGCAGGGGGTACTTGGGAGAGTCAGGGGGACTGCAGAGAGGACTTCTGACGGTGCCGCTTTCCTTGTAGTTGTTACCAGCGAAAATGCTCAAAATGACAGGTAAAAAACATCCTCCATAGTGTAGTATTTAAAATAGAAGATTTTATTTAAAACAACTTTAGCTACTCACAAGAGGGAAGGGGAAAACAGGCACACAGCTAACAACAGATCAGTGAGCGACTTGCTCAGATGTAGACGTCACTTCCGGTTTCCCAGTTGAAGTCCATATGTGACGTAACGCATAGGAAACCGGAAGTGACGTCTACAAACGAGCAAGTCTCGTTTTTCTCATAAGCACTAAGTGTTGTTGTAGTTTACAAAGCACTATTGCACTTTCTGCTTTGACACTTATTCATATATTTTATTGATTGTGTTAGTTCTTTTGGTACTAAGGAAGCGCAACACAACCCCCTTTTTTCTGTTTCTGCATTATTGAGAGTCAACTCATTGAGTGTCTGCTGCTCCCATTAGAACAGAATTTTGCCTTCTCACCATTTTTTTGGCCATATAGCGCAGGAGCCTTTGATATATACATCCAACAAACACAGTCTCGTATGGGAACAGAGGGAAAGGGTGAAGAAACTCAGGCACCTTGAACTGCTAATCATCACAAAGTCTCTAATACCACCCAGAGAGTAGCCACTCACAGCTGGGCGCTTCAAGGCTGAACAAATCTCTAGCCAGAGATTATGGCAGTCAGCATTTTGATCCGGAACTTGTGAAATCTCTGACCTTGAATAATTGGTAACAGAAAGTGAACAGGAACCTTTTTCTCAGTACCTGGAACGTTCTCTGTCTCCTTGGCAGTACTGGAAAAACGTGGATTCACTAGTGTTCTTCACAACCCAGCAACCAGGCACTTCTGGGGATGTCAGCTTGTTGGCCCACCTCCGAAGAGTCCTCCCCCAGTCGCTTACACGAGCTGCGGTGCCTCTCCAAGCCGAGAGCACACCCAGACGCCTTGAATCCTCCCTCAGTTACTGTGTCTCGGACCATCCGGTTCCGAGACTTGGGAACAGACGAATCCCTACCCCAGACCAGGCGAGTCTATTGGGGTTAGTCCCCCGAACCATGTTGCGGAGCGACATACGCTCCCGTGACCGGGACCCCTCGCGGGGATACCCCAGTCCAGAATCAGGAACCAGCCGCTATGGCCTCACAAACGAACCCGGAACATGTGACTTCAACATCTTAAGTACCCTTCCCCAGACTCCTCAGCGGGACCAGGCGCACCCACTGATTGGCTCCGGGGAACTCTGATACCCAAAGCGTCCAACCAGGCCTGGTTCTGAGCCTGTCATGTGCACTTAACTGTACACATGAGCAGGCAGAACTCTAACACAGCCCAGCCAAACTGATGTCAAAGTTAAACCTACATAGTTAACCCTCAGAACCTCTTTACTGTTCTGAGGCAAAAACTAAATTTGTACATGACAGACACCTTGTCCAAAGTGTCATCGCTACATCTGTAAATATCAGGGGCTGATAATATGTCATGCTCTGTTGAATTTTTAAGTGTAAACCAGGCAAATTACTTGTTATGGTTATTGTAAGTGTTTCCATATTGTGTTCATATTTGAATATCGATTGTCTTAGTTTTTTATAGGAGTTCTATTCATTTTTAGGTTGTCAGTAAAAATGTGCTCCGTCAGTACATTTTCCATGTTTATCAGTAAAAATGCTGTGGGAGGTCAGCAACCCCGCTCATGGTAAAGGGCATTTTCCATGTGGACTTAAAAAAAAAAATATTGTTGGCACGATGCGATTAATAAAAATATTCAAAAGAAACATAACAGAGTTTTCGATAATGACTTACAAAAGTAACTTTGGTGTTGTACATTTTTTTTATCAGAACTGTGTGTTTCCTGGCTTCAGTAGTGCAGACTTGCCTGGACATCTGGAGGCCACCCAGATCTTGCAGTGTATTGCTAAAACCAAGCAATATCAAGTATGTATATTTTGGTATTTAATTGTACTAACCTCCTTAAATGAAGAAAAACCCCAATATTTCTTATGCTTCACAACATCTTGTTTTACAAGTGTGACTGCTACTAGCACAGATAACTTTTCTGATTGCAGCATAGTTTATTTGGATGTATTATTAAATTGTGGAATATACTCATCTAAGCCTAGGATTTGATTTACTAAAATTGGAGAGTGTAAAATCTGATGCAGCTGTGCATAGAAACCAAACAGGTTCCAGGTTTTTTTTTTGTCAAAGCCTAATTAAATAAGCTGAAGTTAGAAGCTGATTGGCTACCATGCGCTGCTGCACCAGATCTTGCACTCTCTAGTTTTATTAAATCAATTCTAGTCGGCTAAAGAACTAGCACTAAGAACTGATAACCTGGATGGCTGCTTAACAAGAACTGTGTCCATTATCCATAGTAAGAGGTACCTCTTTAACCACTTAAAGAGGGAGTCCACCTAAAAAAAAAAATATTAAAAGCCAGCAGCTACAAATACTGCAGCTGCTGACTTTTAATAAATGGACACTTACCTGTCCAGCGATCCCCCAGTCAATACCAGACCCTTCGGGCATGCAGCCTGGCAGGTCAGGAAAGGGAGGGAGCTCTCCTGAACCATACCAGGCCACATCATGCCTTCAACATGGAGGGCGTGGTGCTTTGGGGCAGGGGTGCTCTGCCCATCCTACCACAAAGCACCTTGTCCCCATGTTGATGGGGGCTAGGGTCTCTTCCCCACAACCCTGGGCTGTGTTTTTGGAAGTCTGTGGGTAGGGGGCTTATCGAAATCTGAAAGCCCCCTTTAACAACAGCCCCCTTGTAACGTCACTGACCCAGCATGCATCGGTCTGTGACGTCACAAGGGGGCAGGGACATCACTAGGTGGCCCCACACCCATATCCAGCCCCCTATGTGAATAAGTATGGGGTATGGGGTTATGTACCCCTACCCATTCACCAAAAAAGTATCATAAAGTAATAAAAACAGAGACCGTTTTTGAAAATTCCTTCATAAAAAAAAAAAAACAGTGTACCATTCTGATTCCATTGTCAATACCACTGCCTGCCGCACCCAAAAAATAAAAAAAAATAAAAAAAAGCCTTCATTGACAGCTGACTGCCGAATCCCAAATAGCAAGGATAACTTGACACAAATTTATGGCAGTGCTGAAATGTAATGCCGCGTACACACAATCGGACCAGAGTCCGCTGGACAAATCGCCGTGTGTAGGCTCCAGCGGACTTTTTTCTCCCAAATGTCCGGTGAACTTAGATAGAAGTCATGACTCAAAATTGTCCGCCGGACTTTTGAAATTAACGGACCTGCGCACACGGAGTAAAGTCCATTAATTTTAAACGTGACTCCAGGTAGACGGGACTAGCAAAGGAAGTCAATGTGGCCGCCTCCATGTGTGAGATTGACACCTCGTGAGCCCCTTCGCCTGGTATGGATTTAAAGGGGAACCCCTACACCGAAAAAACGGAATGGGGGTCCCCCAAAGTCCATACCAGACCCTTATCCAAGCACGCAGCCTGGCCGGTCAGGAAAGGGGGTGGGGATGAGCGAGTGCCCCTTCCTGAGCCGTACAAGGCCACGTGCCTTCAACATGGGGGGTGCTTTGGGGAAGGGGGCCCTGCGGCCCCCCCACCCCAAGGCACCTTGTCCCCATGTTGATGAGGACAAGGACCTCTTCCCGACAACCCTGGCCATTGGTTGTTGGGGTCTGCGGGTGGAGGGGTTATCAGAATCCGGGAGCCCCCAGATACCGGCCACCCACACTATGTGAATGAGTAGGGGGTACGTGGTACCCCTACCCATTCATCTGAGGGAAAAAGTGTTAATAAAAAAACACAACACAGGTTTTTAAAATACTTTATTAGACAGTTCCGGGGGTCTTCTTCCATCTTCAAGGGTCTTCTTGCCGGGCTCCTCCGCTATCTTCTGCTCATTTGCTAGCGGAGGAGCCCGGCTTTCTTCTTCGTCGTCGCCGCTGTCCGGGGGTCTTGTCCTACTCTTCGCTTCTTCTGCCGGCCCTCCGCTATCTTCTTGCAGCTGTTTTACTAGCGTTGGCCCGGTCTTGTTGCTGTCACCACCTTCTTCTTCTTCTTCTTCTTCTTCTTTCTTCTTCTTCTCTTCTTCCAATGTTGACACAACGCTCTCTCCAGCCGCAATGGTGGGGACACGTTGCGCGGCGACTTATATAGGCATAAGGGGTGGAGTCACTGGGTGATGTCACCTGGTGACCCCACCCCTTATGATGTCACATTCCCAGCACCCCATGACTCTGACATCATAAGGGGAGGGGTCACCATGTGACATCACCCAGTGACCCCGTCCCTTATGCCTATATAAGATGCCGTACAACGTGTCCCTGCCATTGCGGCTGGAGAGAGTGTCGTGTCAACATCGAAAGAAGAGAAGAAGGAAGAAGAAGGCGGCAACAGCGACAAGACTGGGCCAACGCTAGTAAAAGAGTTGCAAGAAGATAGCGGAGGCCCGGCAGACCCCCGGACAGCAGCAACGACGAAGAAGAAAGCCGGGTTCCTCCGCTACCAAAAGAGCAGAAGATAGTGGAGGAGCCCGACGGGAAGACCCCCGACGATGGAAGAAGACCCCTGGAGCTGTCTAATAAAGTAATTTAAAAACCTGTGTTGTGTTTTTTTATTAACACTTTTTCCCTCAGGTGAATGGGTAGGGGCACCGTGTAACCCACACTCGTTCACATAAGGTGGGGGGCCGGTATCTGGGGGCCCCCTTATTAAAGGGGGCTACCAGATTCTGATAAGCCCCCGCCCGCAGACCCCGACAACCAATGGCCAGGGTTGTTGGGAAGAAGCCCTTGTCCTCATCAACATGGGGACAAGGTGCTCTGGGGTGGGGGGGTCACAGGGTCCCCCCTTCCCCAAAGCACCCCCCATGTTGATGGTACCCGGCCTGGTACAGCTCAGGAGGGGGTCGCTCGCTCGTCCCCCTTTCCTGACCGGCTGGGCTGCGTGCTCGGATAAGGGTCTGGCATGGACTTTGAGGCGACCCCACGCCGTTTTTTCGGCGTAGGGGTTCCCCTTTAAATTCATACCAGGTGACGGGCTCGCGAGGTGTCAATCTCGCCGATGGAGGCGGCGACATTGACTTCCTTTGCTAGTCCCGTCTACCTGGAGTCACATTCAAAATGAACGGACTTTACTCCGTGTGTGGGCAAGTCCATTCATTTCAAAAGTCCGCCGGAAAAGTCCGGTCGTGTGTGGGCGTGTGTGGGCAAGCCCGCTCATTCAGAAACTCCGGCGGACCTCCACTGCAAAGCCCGGAGGATTGTCCACCAGATAGTCTGATCGTGTGTAAGCGGCATAAGTCTTGTTAACTTGCTGCACATGTTCACTGGCAAGTTGTACACTTGCAGATTTTACAATTTGCATGTCAAGTCTCTAGCAAGAGCAAAGTTGCATTGGTGAGTCTACAGAAAGAGCTCTGCAAGTCACAGTGACCCCTGTGGTGAGATGACTATTGCACAACATACCTGAACCAGAACTTGCAGCAGACTTGCAGAATGTTTGCAAAAAAAAGTTGTTCTGGAGTCATGCAATGTGGACTTGCTGCAATTGTGCAACAAACTTGTGAAGCCTAGCAAGTCTAGCAATAGCTTAGAAATTTATTTTCAAACTTGCAGCTCAATTGCTTGCTATTTGGGATGCCTTCTCTGCTGTTTGACCGTTGTTATATAGTTAAGGGTGGGGCCACCTGGTGTCGTCACCTAGCTCATCATTTGTTAAGGATGCCGCAGCTGGCTTCCCGGGCGCGCTCCTTAACAACTAGCTTTTACTGCATCCTGATTGGGAAAACCTTTGCCCAATCAAGGCACAGAATGCGCTGTGCAGTACACCCGCCAAACACCCTGCAAATCCAAACCATTTGCCCGACACTAGTTACTAGGTTTACTTTACTCTAGTGGTACAGAGCTCTACCCTAAGCTACTATAACATAGTGATTACATTGCCTAATAAACTGTGATTGAACTAATTATCTATTTTATCATTTGTGCATATACTCCCATTTACTTTAACCCCTGGTAATATATTGAGTTTCTTTACCACTAACTGGTCTAAAGTTTGCTTTCTGATACTGAAACATATTTGTGTGCAGGATATTTATATTTGTGCTCACAATAGTATTGCAGTATCCGTTTGATTAACCTGGTGTGTCAGATGGGCTGAGGTTGTTCATAGAGTCAAGGCAAAAGAAAGAAGAACCCCAATCTACGAAGCAGCTCCTGTGAGGGTAGCGCTACAAAAGTGTTTTTTTATACCAAAAGGAACTACATTGCAGTCCTTTTTACTCCAGGCTAAAGCTTAGATACATTACGATTTTACATACTATCATTTGCATGCAGTAGCTTTTTTCATTTTGTGTGTGGTGCGTGGGAATGTGTGTGCCTGTGTGCGTGTTTGTCTACTGTATATGTATATTTGTAAAACACATGCATTTTAATTACTTTACTGCCTTGGATACCTGTTCTCTGCTTTTCCCCATTGCAAAATCCCAACTCTATTGGGATCAACATTTGAGGTTCCAGATCTCACATGCCAAGGAAATATGGTGATGCAGGTCAGGCTCTCAGCTTTGATGATATTCAATGAGTGTATTATGACAGAGCTGGACATTAGTATGCCAAGTACATGTATCCAGCAGTGGGGCACGTATTGATTTTTGATGGGGTGGGCAAAAAGGACCTCTCTATGTCACTACACGGACTAATTAAACACAACCGCTAAAAGTTAGTAAACATCATTAGGGACAATGTCAAGCTAGTAATGCAAACGAAAAAAAAAATTGTAATGAAATTCAGTAATGTATACTTGTATTGTTTTTTTACTGTACAATTCATGTATAATGAATGGTTTGTAATTAACATTTTTTTGAAAATCCTAGGATCTGCATGGAAAAATGTTGTCAAAGTTTCTTTTGTCAGAAGATTCTGTAGTCATGCTTAAAGATTGTTTCTGGTGGTTTTTTCTTCATAGATTCAAGGTAATCGAATCAAATTGTTAGATAATGGTTTTGACTGAACTGGTTGAAACAGAATGCCCAGCAGTTGTCTTGAGAAGCATTGCCAAAAATCAATGTTGAGACTGTAATTTTATGGGACTATTGCAGCTACTCTGTCAAATTTCTTTTTTAAAATTGCTGTTTTAGTTTATCAATCACCACGTTTCTCAAAAATGTGTCTGGTCTATTCCTAGTGAAAGAAAACCTTATCAAATGACCATACAACATATTCTATAAATTGAATAGTCTTTATATTGTAGACTGGGATAAACAGGCTATTCAACTCAAATTCATACCTAAATTAATATTGCCATTTTAGACTTTGCACTTCTATCAAAATAGCATTTCTTGTGGTTACAAAAAAAGTAATCAAAGATTCTTTGTAATTTAAAGCCCTGGTGCCCAACCTGCCGTTGAAGTCAGTTGTTTAGTTTGGTTCTTACTCAAGCCATTGAAGGAAAAAAGTTCCTTAGCCTAACTTCCGCTAGTTAAATGATTTTCATGTTTTCCTGGATGCGGGCTTTAAAGCGGAGGTCCACCCTAAAATGGACCTTCCGCTCATCGGATTCCTCCCCCCTCTGGCGCCACAATTGGCACCTTTCAGGGGGGAGGGGGGTGCAGTTACCTGGATAATCCAGGTAACTGCACCCACTTCCTCTGCGGAAAGGGACGTACATTACGCCCCTTTCCGCAAGTGCCCGCCCCCTTCCACAAGTGCCCCGCTGCCTGCTGGGAAACACACAGATCCCAGAGGCAGCGGGGACCGTCCTCATTGCGCAGCGCGGCTCGCGCATGCGCAGTAGGGAACCGGGAAATGAAGCCGAAAGGCTCCATTTCCTGATTCCCATACCCAAGATGGCGGCGGCAGCACTCGAGTGTCGATCTAGAGATCGGCTTCGGGTGCCGACATCGCGGGCGCGCTGGACAGGTAAGTGTCACTATTTTAAAAGTCAGCAGCTGCAGTATTTGTAGCTGCTGACTTTAAAAAAAAAAAAACGCGGAGTCCCGGCGGACTCCCGCTTTAAGCTCCCCATAATGCATTTTACAAAGTTATTAATTAATTGTGATATATGTAAAGATATACTGTATACATGCATTAATTAAGTCATACAATCCAATGTCTTTCTTCAGCCTCAACAATTAGCACAAGATCACCTCTTTGACAGACTATCGGACACTTTTGTTGCTCTTTTTTGTCGTGTACCTACTGATGTCAAGGATTTCTTCTTTAAGGTAAGTTTAAAGTAATTATTTTAGTTAAAAATCAGAACATGGTCCTTTTATCCTAAGGGCTGCTTTAAAAGCACTGCATGGTTATCTGACCTGTAACTATTGTTACATCCATCAAAAATGTAATGGAACCTATCCATGTGCTTCCTTTATGTGTTTAGCTAAACCTAAGAACAGACATTTAATATATATAGCTTATCATTCCTTAGTTATAGTGGCTGCTATTTTCTTTCCTGTCCTAGGATGACAATGCTCACTCGCTGTACTAGAACCACAGGGCTACTCATATCCATAATGTGAATGGGAGGTGTTCTGTAGTTCAATGAGGTGAACTGGGCATGACTAATAACACATTTTGCCATTTTAGTGCAGAAGAGGCACAGGAAGTAAAGAACTTACTGGATTTCTTGCAGAATCAATGAGGCTTTTATAGCAAAACCCTTTCAATGGTATTGTATATTTACCAAAAAAAAAAAAAGTGACAAATGCTTGGCATTGTGACATGGTATTTTAATGTTTTAATGCCCCTTGAGATAAAAAAGACAAAACAAACAAAAAAGAGTATCAAGAGGCAGTAGTATTGCGTCCTAAAAACTGCCCCTCGGCAGCCTCTGAAAAAAACCTCTAGTCAACTGACACAGAGGCTCACCGAACTGAAAGAATTCGCTGCAGCCAGGCCCTTTAGTACTGCACGTGGCATGTTCTCCCAAGCCTAACCAGTTGTCCATGTGCTGTGGCACTCCATTCGCTTTGGGGCTGTCAAGGGAGCCATGTCTGTGACACTTTCTGTCACAGCCTGCCTGTTGCAGGAAACAGTCTGGCATATTTTTTATTTAAATTTGGTGCCCTATTTTGGGTAGCCAAGGCCAAAGCCTGGAACCTCTAAAGAGTCTGCGTAGCCTCTTCCTAATCCCTCTGATGCCTCCTTGATGGCTATTCCCTCTGTCTGTTTACTGATGAGTTTCCTCTCATCAACCCCTGAACACCCTGGGCCTCTCTGCCCCGAAGTGACTTATCACAGCAGGTACACCTCCTTCGCACACATAGTGGATCATAGGTGCAAGGGCTGTGTCTTTAGAGCACTGCTAGCTTTCATCTAGCTAACAATTCAAAGAGGGTTTGCCAGTCCAGACTTTTGGCTTCATTCTAAATGTTATTCATCTCTAAGGCCCCCTCTGTCTCTTCAGGACCCCCTCTTCCTAATATTTGTGTAGACAAGAATTTGCCAATATGATGTCTGAATTTATGGCGAAAATGTTTTCGCTTTTAAAGGCATCAGATCCTCAAGGCTACAAGCAAACCCTCATCTTCGGCACTGAACAATGATAAGGCTGCGCTGATGTGCACTGATGGAGAATGATGAGGATGCACTGATGTGCATTGGTGAGGCAGCACCGGTGGGCACTGATGAGGCTGCACTTATGAGGCACTAATGGGAACTGATGAATCACTGATAGGCACTTATGAGGAGACAATGACAAGGCTTCACTGATAAGCGACACTGATGGGCACTAATAAGCTAGACTGATAGGCACTAATGGGGCTGCACTGATAATCAGGGCACTGTCTGTGTGGGGAGAGGAGAGCTGATATGAGCCGATAACTGTCAAAGTGGGTTTACATTGTAACAACTGTGATTGGACACAGGTCATCACATAGTAAAGGGCTGCTGTGATTGGCCCTTTACCCCAATCTGTGATCCACTATGTCCAAGGCACACAGCAGTCACAGAACACTCACGATGCATGCCCCAGTGGCTGGGGGCGGCGCATGTGTGGCAACAGGAGAGCCATGCTGTAGACGTTTATCGGCTATAGCATGGGTGAGAGCTTCTTGAAACCTTGTTGGTACTTGTTGAGGATGGCCCTGTGTTCAAAGACTACACAGACAAGAGCTTGGACGCCCTCCTCAAGGCCTTTTTTTACCTCGGTGGGCACTGCTTTGCAATCTCCCGTTGCCACTATGGCTGTCTGCCAGACTTTGGCCACCTGGTCAAAATCTATGGCTAAAGAACCTGGATGCAGTCTAACAAATCCTTCTGCACTCCAGCAGTTGGATCTCTTTCTTTATCAGGTCTTCCTTTAGTCCATATGCAGCGTGAAAGCTGTTTGGTCTACGTGAATTTTATATTCCTGCCCTCTTTGCACATTCTCAACATGGACTTTCCCAGAAAATGTTTTTTTAATCCAGGAATGGTTCAAGCTCTCTGTCAAACGTGAGGAGATTCTAGAAGTAGATCTCCTGGCTTCCAGGTTGAAAAATAAACTGGACATATTTGTGGCCAAGATCTGGAATAATTTAGCCTTTGCAGTGGATGCTCTCTGAGATCAGTACAACCTGATCTATGCCTTTCTTCTTTTGAAGCTTCCTCCTCATCTCCTCTGCAGAATAGAGATAAGGACCATTCTGGTTATTCTCATTGCACGATACTGGCCCAGGTTGGTTTGGTTATCAATCATTGTTAGCCTCCTGTTGAAAATCATAAAATTATATATATATATATATATATATATATATATATATATATATATATATATAATGTGTGTGTGTATATATATATATATATATATATATATATATGTATATATATATATATATATATATATATATATATATATATATATATATACCTGTCTGAATTTCAGCTTAAAGGCTAAGGCTCGATTCACACTAATGTGTTTTTTTATGCATTTTGCATTTTGCAGAAACGCAGGGAAATTTTTTAACATCAATGCATTTTTGTGCCTCTGCGTTTTTGCATGTAATAGAATTCAATGGACCTGCATCCAAAACACAAGTACTGCGTTTTTTACCGTGATTTTGCAGCAATTTACGTTTTGCATTTTTTTATTTCTTTTATTACACTGTATATAGCTGGTTGCTAAGGAGGGGGCTCGAAAAGCCAGCCGTCGTGTCCTTAACAAACGATGAGTCATCAACTGTCAGCTGGCTTCCTGCGCAATCTAAAAATAAAAATGGCGGCTGAAAAAAAACAGTGTGGGGTCCCCCCCAGGTCCATATCAGGCCCTTGGGTCTCGTATGGATTCGGAGGGGACCCCACACAACAATCTTAAAATAAAAATGGCTTGGGGGTGTCCCCAAAATCCATACCAGACCCTTATCCGAGCATGCAGCCCGGCAGATCAGGAAAGGGAGGAGACAAGCGAGTGCCCCCCCGAACCAAACAAGGCTGCATGCCCTCAACATGGGGGGATGGGGGCTTTGTTGCAGGGGATGCTCTGCGCCCCTCACCCCAAAGCACCTTAGCCCCATGTGGATGGGGACAAGGGTCTCTTCCCGACCACCCTTGCCCAGTGGTTGTCAGGGGCTGCGGGCGGGGGGCTTATCGGAATCCTGCCCCCCATGTAAATGAGTATTGGGTACATTGTACCCCTACCCATTCACTAAAAATAAATTAGTGTAGCGTTAATAAATAGTAGACAGTTTTTGATAAGTCTTTTATTAAAAATCTTCTTCTATTTCTCTGCTTCTTCCTCCGGTCTTCCTAAATCTTCTCCAGGATCTTCATTCTCTGGTCTTCTCCTTCTCCCCCTGCTTCTTCTTCCACTCTGCTTCTGTCTTCATTGTCTGGTGTTCTTCTTCCTCTGACGCTGATCCAGCTGACAACCTTCCTCCGATTCTGTATCGCGCCGATGTCCTGCATTTCTTAAATAACGATGGGGTGTGGCAATCAGAGTATGTCATCCGGAGTCCATGCCCCCTTGTGACGTCACCGCCTGGGGTATGATGGGTCCATTGGGACCAAAATAGAGGAAATAGTCCCTCCCCTGCCGCCACCTAGTCTGCAGATAGCTATCTGCACAAAAAAAAAAACTTAAAAATAACCGGGGGGTGGTGGGGGCTATTTGGTTGGTAGTTGAGTCGGACCGACTCTGATCGGCCATGGCTGGAGGATTTTTTTAATATTAATTATTTATCTGTTCAGCTTGCCTGGGCCCCCCTGCTGTCCGGGTCCGGTAAAACAGGGCCAGTTGTACTGGCCTATCAGCGGCCCTGTTCCAGGGTATTGCAGTTCCCCCGTTCGTAGGTTTTCATTGATTATTCCACGCTTGCTCGCTGCTCCAGGCCAGAGTGGGAGACTTGGAGGTACACCAAGCTGCGACCCTACAAGACCCAGTCACCATCGCCGTCCCTGTATCTTCACCTACAGGTACGCCCGACATCTGCACAACTGTCTTCCCTGTGCACCTTGTCTCAGCTGGCATCAGGAAGGACAGCTTGGATGGCAAGGACGTTAACCTAGCATCTTTCATTTCAGTCAACGATATGGCTAACAACAAGTCATATTCCTGGGGGGACTTCTCAGTCATCCTGAAGACGAAAGACCCTAGGCTTAACCGAAAGCTCACTGTCACAGAGTTTGTGCTAGCCTTTGGGATGGTCAAAGATGTTCTTTGCATAGCCAATCCCAACAGGAGGGAAGTACTGGACCTGTATCTGCCTACAGTAGTGGATTTGGGTCATAAGTATGGGGAGGTTTTTATTCTATGACTACCACCGGTCATTCTCAGCCAAGGCAGCATCTCGACTCTCTCAGTTCCAGATTACTACCAACTGGAGCACCATTGGCACAGAGCTATTTTGCTGCCAATTTGCCTGCCTAAGCTCCCCACCCTGCACTAACTACCAGTCTTCCACCCATACAGCAAACTGGTGCTCCGAGCTAGGTGGCAGATGCCTCCCCAGCTATCCACCCACCTCTAGTGCTGCGAAAACTCACTGGCATTCACACAGCCACCCCAGGTGGACAGGTTAGGATAACCAATCCGCTCACTGGGGGGGTGCAGCTATCTGTAGTAATTTAAATTTCAGAACCTGCAGCTACTCTCACTGCAAGCTCCTTCATATTTGTCTTGCATGCCATAAAGCACATCCCAAAGTCAAATGGATTATCAAGCAGCTTAATTCCTCATGACTAGGTCGCATGCATGTAGGGTGGCTCAGGTTCTACCTATCTTCACACCCGACTCCCTCCCTGGCCGCCTCCCTCATTCAGGGGTTCAATGCAGGATCCCACACCAGTTTTATCACGCTTCCCCACACGACCCACGAGTGAAAGAACTTAATCTCAGCCGCCGCAGATGAGCCAGCCATCAGCACCCTGTTGCAGACTGAACTAGCCTGGGGAGGTACATGATCAGCCCCTTTTCCAAGTCACCTGTCACTGTATGGAGAGTCAGCCCTATTGGGCTTGTCAAGGGCAAGTTTTCCAATATACTTTGTTTAGTGTATGATTTGTCCACGCCTCATTGTTCTCACATCCCATGTTTAAACTCCCTCATACCCTCAGAGGAGTTTTCCCTTAAATACTCATCATTCAAACTAGCTATACAAGCTATCATTTGTATAGGAGCAGGCGCTTGGCTGTCCAAAGCAGACATCTCAGACGCCTTCAAGTTACTCCCAATCGAGTCATACCTCTGGCGGTGGCACAGAATCAAAAGGAAAGGCTTTTACTATTTCGCCACCAAATTAACATTTGGCCCTAAAAGCAGCCAGTGGCTCTTCGATACATTTGCCCAGTCCCTTTCCTGGATCCTGTCACATCACGCACGTTGTCAGAAAGTGATCCACTATCTCGATGACTTCCTGCTCATCGAAAAACCCGGTGAGCCCCCAGTAGATTTAAACAGGTTGAGAGAGGTATTTAATAATCTTAATGTGCCCATAGCAGAAAATAAAGTGGAAGGCCTGGCACAGTCCATCACCTTCTTGGATGTCACGATCGACACGCGCTCCATGCAGGCCAGCCTGCCTCCCGTCAAATTGACCCGCATCAGGTCGGTCATTCATACCTTTACCCTTACTCGAGGCTGCACCAAGAGGCAGCTACAATCTTTGCTTGGCATGCCTAACCTCGCCATGAGGATCATCCCTCAGGGGCGGGCCTTCATCTCATGCCTCTTAGTTTTCTTCTCTCAGGTGCAAGATCTCAACCAGATTCTTCAACTAGACACAGCAGCAATAGCAGATTTGTCAATGTGGGACGTATTTCTCTCGAACTGGAATGGCATATCAGTGTTCATTCCAACAGCATCCTCTTCTTCACCTCATGTAGTCACGGACGCCGCAGCCTCTACAGGTTTCGCAGCAATATTTAGCCATCACTGGTTTCCAGGACCATGGCCTCCAGAAATCCTCCTGATTCCCAGGTTCAGTCAGTCCTCCTTGTTATTTGAACTCTACCCCATTGTGGCAGCAGCTCAAGTCTGGGGTAGCACCTGGTCAGGACAAACAGTCATGTTTGCCACAGACAATCAGGCCACAGCCAATATCATAAATAAAGGTAGGTCCAAATCGCTGGGCATCATGTCCTTCCTGAGCAGGCTGGTGCAACTATCCCTACAGCACCAATTCAATGTGCACTGCATCTATATCCCGGGCAAGTACAATACCTCGGCCGACGCACTATCCCATTTTAACTTTGCGTCATTCTTTTTGCAGGAACCCGGCCACATTGCTTATTCCACCTTGGTCACAGCTAGCATTGGATTAAGGCAACACCTTCATGACACGACCCACCTTATTAATCAATCACTATCTTGCAACACTCTGAAGGCCTTCCTTACTGCTTGGAAGTCCTACGACAGGTTCCTAGCCTCAAACCCCAGGGTGGTATCAGGAGATCTCAAGCACATCTTGGCTTTCATATCGTATTGCCATACACAGTTGGCATTGTCACAAAATACCATTAGACTCTACTTAGCTGGCATCCAGCATTTCATTTCCTTACAGGATCCCACCAAACCATCATTGTTCGCTGCCCATACAGTCAAAACCATCCTACTCTGCATTCACAGGCAACAACCCCAAATCAGTAGCAAGTACTTACCTGTTACCAGTGCCATTTTTAGAGACATGTCTACCATCCTGTCATGTTCCCCTTTCAGGTCACGACCCGGCCTGATCATTCAAGCAGCCATCTACCTGGTCTTCTATGGCTTCTTATGCCCGAGCAAGTTCATTGTCACCGGCCCCAGTTGCCAGGTGTTACGCAGACGCTATCTGACTTGCCACCAGATTTACTTCATCCTGCACCTCGTGGCATCCAAAACACAACAGGTCGTTCCCAGGGTAAATATAAAACTTTTCCAGACTCACAATGCCTGGTGCCCAGTGGCCATTCTAGATCAGTTGTCAGCTCATCTGTCCAACCTCTCAGATTCTAGCCCATTGCTACCTTTCCCTACTAACCCTTTAAGTGGTAACCAGTTCACCAGACACGTTAGAATCCTCTTGCCTAATTTAGACCTTGACCCCAGCCAATATTCTGGACATTCCTTCCGCATTGGAACGGCATCAGCAGTGTCACAAAATGGGGTCGCAGACCACGTTATCAAGAATATGGGCAAGTGGAAAGCCGCTTGTTTTTCTTGATACATCCCCAATCTGCAAGCAGAAATGTCACAAGCCTTAAGCAAGCTTGTCCTGTAGGACATTATCAGCTCAAATAAATAATTACCTCCCTAACCAAGTCTTTTGCCTCCTTCTCTTGGCATACCGTCCTGCAGACCAGGGCACACTTCAGGTCTACTTTATGTTGTTAGGCTTGTGACTTGTTTATGTGGTTCACATCTCTCCCGAACATAGGGCTCTGACCATAAATAGGAAGGACAGTATGGTGGAATGAAATTATGGGAGGAGCCCAGGGGGTATTTAAGCAGACAACCCACACTGGTCTGTGTCGATTCCAGTGTGCTGTACCCACCCACCCATTCCCCTTCTTAGGGTACTTCTCTTAAAACACTTTCTCTACAAAACCATCCACTCACTTACCTTGAGTATGCCCCCTTTGCTTGGCATACCGTCCTGCAGACCAGGGCACACTTCAGGTCTACTTTATGTTGTTAGTCTTGTGATGTGTTTATGTGGTTCACATCTCTCCTGGACATAGGGCTCCAAATATATATATATATAATCTCACAAAAGTGAGTACACCCCTCACATTTTTGTAAATATTTTATTATATCTTTTCATGTGACAATACTGAAGAAATTACACTTTGCTACAATGTAAAGTAGTGAGTGTACAGCTTGTATAAGTGTACATTTTCTGTCCCCTTAAAATAACTCAGCACACAGCTATTAATGTCTAAACCACTGGCAACAAAAGTGAGTACACCCCTAAGTGAAAATTTACAAATTGGGCCCAAAGTGTCAATACTTTGTGTGGCCACCATTTATTTTCCAGCACTGCCTTAACCCTCTTAGGCATGGAGTTGACTGGAGCTTCACAGGTTGCCACTGGAGCCCTCTTCCACTCCTCCATGATGACATCACGGAGCTGGTGGATGTTAGAAACCTCGCGCTCCTCCACCTTCCATTTGAGGATGCCCCACAAATGCTCAATAGGGGTTAGGTCTGGAGACATGCTTGGCCAGTCCATCACCTTTACCCTCAGCTTCTTTAGCAAGGCAGTGGTCGTCTTGGAGGTGAGTTTGGGGTCGTTATCATGTTGGAATACTGCCCTGCGGCCCAGTCTCTGAAGGGAAGGGATCATGCTCTGCTTCAGTATGTCACACTACATGTTGGCATTCATGGTTTCCTCAATGAACTGTAGCTCCCCATAGTGCCGGCAGCACTCATGCAACCCCTGACCAAGATACTCCCACCACCATGCTTGACTGTAGGTAAGAAACACTTTTATTTGTACACCTCACACACACTTGACACCATCTGAACCAAATACGTTTATCTTGGTCTCATCAGACCACAGGACATGGTTTCACTAATCCATGTTCCTAGTCTGCTTGTCTTCAGCAAACTGCATGCTTTCTTGTGCATCATCTTTAGAACAGGCTTCCTTCTGGGATGACAGCCATGCAGACCAAGTTGATACAGTGTGCAGCGTATGGTCTGAGCACTGACAGACTGACCCCCACCCCTTCAACCTCTGCAGCAATTCTGGCAGCACTCATATGTGTATTTCCCAAAGACAACCTCTGGATATGACGTTGAGCACGTGCACTCAACTTCTTTGGTCGACCATGGGGAGGCCTGTTCTGAGTGCAACCTGTCCTGTTAAACTGCAGTATGGTCTTGGCCACCGTGCTGCAGCTCAGTTTCAGGGTCTTGGCAAAGTTCTTATAGCCTAGGCCATATTTATGTAAAGCAACTATTCTTTTTTCAGATCCTCAGAGAGTTCTTTGTCATGAGGTGCCATGTTGAACTACCAGTATGCAAGAGTAAGAGCAATAACGCCAAATTTAACACACTCCCCATTCACACCTGAGTCCTTGTAACACTAACGAGTCACATGACACCGGGGAGGGAAAATGGCTAATTGGGCCCGATTTGGACATCTTCACTTGGGTGTAATCACTTTTTTTGCCAGTGGTTTAAACATTAATGGCTGTGTTGAGTTATTTTGAGGGGACAGCAAATTTACACTGTTATACAAGCTGTACACTCACTACTTTACATTGTAGCAAAGTGTAAATGATTCGGGGGCGTGGCCTGGACATGGCGGCGTAGAGACGTGCATTGCCTGAGCTCCCGGCCGTCTCCCACCTTTCCTGTGGACGTTTGCAGATTACCGCATTATGCCATCCTCAAAAAAGCGGGCAGCGCTACGGAAAAGCATACCTGCTAAGCCGGCTCTTCCCACGCCGCAATCCGGTGATATTGAGCGGCTTTTCCAGCTTTCTCAGCTCCGCTCCCCGGGCCCTGTCATGGCGGCACCACGTGACCACGGCAGCGGAGGCCGCGCAGACTGCGCCTCGCCGGACCTCGACCCCGATGCCTCCACTTCGGATCCCCTACCGGACACCCCATCGACTTTCCTCCTGATACTCAGCGGGTGGCGGTGCCGACGCTGCACATGGATGCGGAGCTTCGCTCGCTCTTGCACTCCCTCCCTACCAAGTCGGACATCACCTCGCTTTTTGGAGCGGTGGAAGCTGCTCACCGCAAGGAGATCGCTCTCGTCCGCGAGGAGGTGAAGGTCCTCAACACCAGAGTGACTGGCAGCGAGACGTCCTTGGCGGCTTTGGCAGAACGGGTGGCGGCTCTGGAGGACGTTCGGACCACCCAGGCGAACGCTTTGCTGATGCAGCAGCTGAGGCTGGAGGAATTTGAAGATCGTAGTCGTAGGAACAACCTGCGACTACGGGGTCTCCCAGAGGCGACGGGGCCGGAGGATCTGACGGACACGGTGGCGGCGATATTCCGGAGCATTCCTGGAGTTGACCTACCACCTCGCCTGGAGTTTGATAGGGTTCATAGAGCCCTGGGCCCACGATCAACAGACCCCGACAGGCCGCGCAATGTAGTCTGCCGACTGCACCATTACCAACACAAGGAGGAGGTCCTGCGGAAGGCCTGGGAGGCCCCTGCCGTGGAGCTGGATGGTGTGGAACTAAAAATTTTACCGGACATATCCCGTGCGACACTGCAGAGGCGAGCCCTATTAAAGCCTCTGCTAGAGCTGGCCCGACGTAGAGGGGCGACTTACCGCTGGGGCTACCCCTTGTCGTCACGTTCAGAAAGGACCAGCGGTTTTTCACGCTCCGCCACCCTGGCTCATTGCCAGACCTGTTTGCCTTTTTAGCGGCGGACCCCATTACCCTTCCGGATTGGCTGGCTCCTCTGCCCCGCAGCCAGGGTACAGATGCAGGTCCTGGACACCGGGGTGGCCTGCCGCCCAGACAACAGAGAGGCCGTCGGAGGCCCAGAGCGCCCTCTCCGGAGATTTCCCGGGAACTCTGAGGTAACTTTTTCCTTTGGACTTCGCCCTCTCCCTCCTCCCACTTACCGCGGCTGATGCCGCTGACACCCAGGACGGCCTGTCCACCTCTGTTCCCCTGGTGGCCGGCTGCGTTTGGACAGCTCTCCCCTGTTCACTGATCACCACCGTGATGGCTGATGTGGCTTCCTCCCCCCGCCTCCCTGGGCCACACGCTGTTGCGGTGGTCCACCACCTCTGCCCGAACTGCTGTGCGGCTTCCCCCCCCCGCTGATGTACATGTTTTTGCCCGTGACTTTTTCGGGGTGCTGATTGACGTTGCAGAGACCTCTCTGCCTCCTGTTCTGACTTTTGGGGTCCCCTGCGGGACCTAGACCCTACTGTGCTCTGGCCTGCGGGGGTCTTCCCCCGCACCGCATGACGTCTCACTCTCCCTGGACTGTTGGCGGGTTCCTCTGCTCCCCCCCCTCGTTGTTTTGCCCTCTGCTACCCGCTCACGCCTGTTCTCTATGGCCTACAATGGAAGTATCTGCCCGCCCTCCTGGGAGCCGTGGGTGCACTGTTCTCTATGTGACGGCTTGGAGATCGTACGGAGCTGTCGTTCCAAAGAGGATTGTATGTTCTGTGGGTGGGGACTCTGGGACTTGTGGGGGGTGGGTGGGGTGCTGGTGGATCTCCCCCTGATGTGACTGTGGGGTCACCCTCCCGGAGATATTTGGTGAACGTTGCTCCACCCTTGTTTAATGGTTCTGGGACTGGGGTTTGGTGAGGGCGGAGATTGTTTGCAGAGACGGAGAGAGCTGAGGTTGGGTCTCCTGTGGTGGGGCGAGACGACTGGTACGTGGCACCCATACCTAGGTCTGAGTTGGCACGGGTGGGGCCTTGTATCGCCCGGCTTGGTTATTCAATCGGGGGCCCACGTGTCCTTTTTTCCTGGGTGTGGAGGTGGGTGGGAGAGGTTGGGTAGGTGCCCATACATGGGCGCTCTGTGGATGGTGCGCGATCTCAGTACCTGGCTGTGAATGCGTATGGCCTGAGTCGTGCATCGTCTGGGTTCGTGCACCGTCTGGGTTCGGTTTACCTTTGTAGCTAATGTAATTCCTTAACTGTTTTTATGACCTTGCTATCTGTTCACTGGTTAAATGCGGGACGTTTGCTATTTTGCCGTTTTTTTGTTTACTTATGCTTTTTTCTTTCCTCTTTTTGTGTATAATTTTATCTGCAGATGTGCATTGTGCTATGGTGATATCACAAGGTGGGCGGCGGGTTTAGGGAGCTGTTCCCTGCGCTCCCTGCCCGGTTCACTCCCCCCCATAGGCTAGCACGTTTTGCTAGAGGGTATGTTGTACCCTCGACGCATTGTGTGCACATAACTGATTTAGTTTTGAGGGGCGTGGCCTAACGATGCACTAGAGCAGACGTGCTTCGCGGGAGCTCCGGCATCGGCGCGGATAATTGATCTTATTTGACTAGATCCCCCTCACTACTGCTTGCCCCAGGCATGGGGAGGAAAACGGGCAAGTCCCTGCCCAAGAAGGGCTCAGCTTCTGGCAACATCAAACGTTTTTTGGCCGCGGAGTCCGAGGAGGTCCCGGACCATGACGGCCTAGGCCGCACGCCGCACAGCACGCTGCCGATACTCACCCCCGCCTCTTCAGCTAGGCCGGAGAGTAGATCCCGCTCGCCCGATACCTCGGCCGAATCGGAGGATGAGAGAGAATTGGCCGGCCCTGCCGAGATAGCTACCAGGGTGAGTGATCTCCCGACTAAGGCCGACCTCGCCTCGATGCTATTGAACCTTGAACGAGCGATTCGGAAGGAAGTGTCGGCGGTCCGTTCAGACTTATCACAGGTACTGGTACGTGTGGAAGAGACGGAACAACGACTGGACAGACACGCGTCTGCTATTCGATCGCTTCAGACGACTACCCGTCAACTTACGATCGCCCACCGTACGGCTCTATATAAAATCGAGGACCAGGAAAACAGAAACCGACGCAACAACGTTCGGATCCGTGGCCTTCCGGAGGCGACCGGAGACGACGACCTCTTGCCTTCAGTCAGGGGCATTTTTAACAGCCTTCTCGGCAAGGCGCCCGACGCGCCGTTGAAGATTGATCGGGTCCATAGGGCCCTCCGACCTCGCTCCATGACTGCGGAGGTTCCACGTGATATCATCTGCAGACTTCATCACTACCCGGATAAAGAACTAATTATGAAGAAGGCCCGGGATGCCACGCCATTTGATTTCCATGGCGCCTCCCTCACCTTATATCCGGACCTGGCCAAAGAGACTTTGGATAGGCGGAGAGCCTTGCGCCCCCTCACGGAGCTTCTACAGTCTGCCTCTATCAGGTACCGGTGGGGCTTCCCTGCTGCTTTAATCGCCTCGGTCAACGGCAAGACCTCTGTCCTAAGGTTTCCTGAAGACTTACCACGCTTCTGTGCTGACCTGAACCTTGAAGTACCTGAGCTACCGGGTTGGACCGATGTCCTCCCGCCACCACCGAAGCTCCCTGACCGTCAATGGCACAGAGCGGGCCGGAGGCCTCTGGCTGCGGATCTGGCTTCCCAGGGGCACCCCTGACCGGCGTAATGTGTGGTTATCCCTGTGTCCCTTCTCCCTCCGGTCCTCACAGACACCTTGGATCCTGCAATCGGGAAGCTGATTCTCTAGTACTTGCCACTGACTTGGTTTTCCTTTATTGGCCTCTGGATTACCTTCCTTGCTGCCTGTGTTCTGCCACAGCGGGACGCTGTTCTTTTCTGTTTTCCCAAGTTCTTGCTGTTTCCTTTTTGCTAGTTTTTGCAGTCCCGGATACCCATCAATGCTTGATCTCTGGGGCCTTCCCCGGTTCTACTCCGCCAGCTGTCTGAGCTTTTGCCGGGCTGTGCGACATATCCGTGACCCCCTGTGGTCTCTGGCCCTGAAACTGATCGCTTGCCTCTTGGTACCGTACTCAGTTCCTGATTGGACTTGAACCCTGTTTGCCGACCCTGTTTGGATCACTGTAATTTACATTTTGCCGTTGTTCCCCTTATTAACTGTTTTTCATTGGAAATGTTTATGTATATGTAGTGAGTTTAACTGCGGCGCCGGTGCCGGACTGCCGTGGCGTGACCCTGGCCCTCGATGGCGTGGTTTGTCCTCGGTGGCCTGGTTTCCGCCGCCCCCCCTCTTGGTGGGTGCCGCCTTGCCCGGGGTCCCGGTGCCCTTGCCCCGCTTTGCGGGGGGGGTGCGGGGTTCGCGGGCTGGGTGCGCGACCCGCCGCTGCACTGCAGTTTTCTGCGTGCGGTTAGTTCTGCTACTATGCTGCTTTCTTTGTTGCTACTATTCTGTTTCTTTCCCTGTCGCTCTCCCTACTCTCTTTTCTCTCCTTTGGTTTTCCTTCTTGTCCCCGTCCCTCCCCTGCCCAACCCTTTCCCCCTGGTGTGGGGGGCCCTATCTGCCTTGGTTGTTTCGCTGTTGGGGGGTGTGGGAGGTGGGTGCCCCCTTTCTGTGACCCGATGGCTGCGGTGAATTTTATCTCGTTTAATGTTAGAGGCCTTCATGCCCCTGGGAAGAGACATCAATTGTTCCGGGAACTGAATCGTCTCCGGGGGGATGTGGTCTTTCTACAGGAGACCCATCTCACCCACACCACTTCCGTCAAATTGTATTCTCCCAAATACCCTACCTGGTATTATGGTCTCTCGGATATTGCTAAGGCCAAGGGCGTAGCCATCGGGTTTCGGAGGGGTACCGCGTTTAAGTTGGATGATATGTTATGTGATCCGGCTGGCCGCTATTTGTTTCTCCGGGGCACTCTGGGCAGCATGTCATGCACTTTAGCTACTCTTTACTCCCCCAATAGACAACAGGCCTCTTTTGTCGCCTCGACACTCTCTAAACTAGGAGACTTCGCGAGGGGTTGTGTGGTCCTGGCGGGTGACTTCAATGCGGCTCTGGAACCTTCTCTGGACACTTCCAGGGGGAGTTCGCCTTTGTCCTATAAACAGCTGAAATGCATACGTACAAAACTGCATGAGCTGCAGTTGATGGACACCTGGAGGATCGCACACCCCCGCGAACGTGACTTTACCTTTTTCTCCCCGGTGCATCATACCTACTCGAGAATTGACCTCTGTTTTCTCGATCACCAGCACCTGCCACTCTTAGTTAAATCGGCCATTGAAACATCTCCCCTGTCGGACCACGCTCCGACTTCGTTTACCCTTAAGGTTGAATCTTTGCCGCCCAAGGCTGCTACTTGGCGGTTGAACGAGACCCTTTTATCCGAGGAGGCGGACAGGAAAGTTTTGGGTGAGGAACTAGATTTCTACTTTCAGACTAATATGTGTAGCGAGATCTCCCCGGGCGTGCTATGGGAAGCGCACAAGGCCTTTATTAGGGGTAAACTTATTGAACTGGGGGCCAGCAAAAAGAGGGAACGGGTGGCACAGCAGCTTCAGTTAGTTGCGGAGATTAGGAGCCTAGAGAAGATTCATAAACGGAGCCTCTCAATCCCCGTTCTGCACACCCTTACAGCGAAGCGAGAAACTCTGAAGTCCCTCCTGCACTTGGACCAGAAGTCTAGATCGAGGCTGGTAGCCCAGCGCTTCTACGAATGGGGGGATAGACCTAGTAGGTTGTTAGCGGCTTCCATTAGGCGACGGAGAGCCGCTGCGTTTATACCTAAAATTAGAACCTCGGGGGGGTCCATGGCCTACGAAACTCCTCGGATTGCTAAGGAATTTCAGGAGTTCTACCAGCAGCTATATCATGTTCGTCGTATAGACTCAGACGGGGAAGCTCGGCGGCGGCTCATTCGGGAATACCTGGACCGGGCGGCCCTCCCTCAGCTTTCCGCTGAGGCCCTGGCTGCTCTGGAAGGGGAATTTTCGTCGACGGAATTATTGCGAGCACTCCGAGCTATGGCGAAGGGCAAAGCACCCGGCCCGGACGGCCTTTCAGTAGCATATTATCGCTTATATGCGGATAAATTGCTCCCCCACCTTTCTAATTACGCTAATGTGACCTTGTCCGGGGGGGTTCTCCGCCCGGAGACTATTCATGCCCATGTTACGGTCATACCGAAGGACGGGAAGGACCCGGCCGATTGTGCAAGCTATCGCCCTATCTCGCTGCTCAACATCGACGCCAAAATTTACGCCAAGGCTATTGCGAATAGATTATTGCCTCTGGTCCCACAATGGATTACGCGGGATCAAACCGGTTTTATACCGGGGAGAGAGGCTCGCGACAATTCTCTACGCACCATCACACTGATGTCGCTTGTACGGCGTCGGTCCCAGCCCACCCTGCTGCTTTCCACGGATGCTGAGAAG
Organism: Lithobates pipiens; assembly: GCF_037356315.1. Taxonomy (NCBI): domain Eukaryota; kingdom Metazoa; phylum Chordata; class Amphibia; order Anura; family Ranidae; genus Lithobates; species Lithobates pipiens. The sequence continues at coordinate 64,537,860 of NW_027507903.1, forward strand.
GCTTTTGACAGGGTGGACTGGGAGTTTCTTATGGCGACGTTGTCCCGTCTCGGGGTCAGCCCTTCCCTCAGATCGCAAATTTTAGCTCTTTACAGTCATCCCACGGCCCAGTTGAGGGTTAACGGTACTCTCAGTGACCCCTTTACTCTATATAACGGTACGCGCCAGGGTTGCCCGCTTTCGCCCATACTTTTCGCAATATCGCTGGAACCTTTCCTGTCTATTATCCGTCGTAACCCGAACATACACGGTGTTGTAGTGGGTGGGACGGAACACAAATATGCGGCCTATGCCGATGATATTTTATTTTATGTGCAACAGCCTCTGATTTCTCTCCCTAACCTCGTAGCCGAATTTACAGCTTTTGGCAGGGTTTCGAATTTCAAAATAAATATGTCTAAATCCGAAAATTCTAAATCTCACGGTCCCTCCCCTTGTAGCCACGTCTCTCAAGCAATCCTTCCCCTTTACTTGGCAGACACGGCGCCTAAAATATTTAGGTATTTATCTGACGCCCAATCCACTTGCTCTTTTCCGAGCCAATTTCCTCCCGCTTCTTAATACGCTAAGGTCAGACCTACAGAGGTGGTCCCAGGTGGGTCACTCTTGGATGGGTAGGATTGGGGTGGTGAAGATGAACCTGCTGCCCAGGGTGCTCTTCTTGCTGCAAATGATCCCCTTTGGGGTGCCGGTGGGGTTCTTCACTATATTACATTCAATGGTTTACAGGTATATCTGGAATAGGAGGAAACCCCGACTGCCACGGTCCCTGCTTATGCGCCCGCGGAGCGCGGGGGGACTGGCGGTGCCGGATTTTCGATTATATTTCCGGGCTATTGTGCTAGCCAGGCTCTCGGACTGGAAATATGGTATGAATACTAAATTGTGGGTCGAGCTGGAAACGCTGTTGGGTGGGACTGACCTTTCTAACCTTATGTGGCTTCCAAAGCATCATAGGACTCTGTCTGCTGATTCTTCACCTCTAACGACCTCTTCTTTGGCAGTGTGGGACTCTTTGTACAAAAAAAGCTCCGGGCTCTATAACTCACCTTTACTGTCTTTGTCAGGCCACAACTATTTTCCGCCCGGTAATGTGGGGCCTAACTCACGTGCCCCTTGGAGCCTTGGGGACAAGACTTTCCTTTACCAGCTTACCGGACCCTCCGGGGTTCTTCCTCTCCCCACCATTTTGGGAGAATCGCCTATTTCACCTATGGATCAGTGGAAATACTACCAACTGTCGGCATTTGTTCGATCTCTTCCTAAACCGCTACGTTCCGTATCCGAGCTTACACCACTGGAGTCTGCTTTCTCAGGTGACCTACCTGTGGAGAGACCTGTCTCCTATTTTTACCACCTGTTACTATCCCTAGAATCTCACAGGACACCTACTTTTATCCGCAACTGGGAGCTGGATTTGGATGAGACACTCACTCCTGCCCAAGTGTCTACTATTCTTCACAGGGCACACGCCACTTCGGGGTCGGCCAAGACAGCTGAGATGTCCTACAAGCTTCTGACCAGATGGCATTACACGCCTGTAACGCTACACCGGTTTTTCCCCCAGACCTCACCGCTCTGCTGGAGAGAGTGCGGTGAGCGAGCCTCCCACGCCCACATCTGGTGGTATTGCCCACGTATACGCCCGTTTTGGCTCGCAGTTCTGCATTGGATCCAGCAGATTCAGGGTCAGGAGGTTCCTAATGATCCATGGCATGTGCTATTCCACTGTTCGGAAAAGCCGGCAGGCTCATATAAACGCTCTATTACGCCCCATCTTCTCAATGCGGCAAAGACTCTTATCCCGAGATATTGGAAACAGAGGAAGATTCCCACGCTCCGTTGCTGGCTGCTCAAAGTTGATCAAATATACTACATGGAAGATATGATACTCTCCCTGAGAGGCAAGTCAGACCTTGCAAAAAAGATTTGGGCCTGCTGGGTCGCCTTTAAGTACACACCCCCGTATGCAGCTATGGTATCCAGTCCTGTGTAATGTAATATGCTGTAGCCATGTATGGTTCTTGTTTTGATGTATTTCGATGTGCTATGTATATCATGTTTTAGCCTCTGAAATTTCAGTCTGGCGGTTGGGCCCCCTTCCCCCCCCCCCCCCCCCTGCTTTCTTCCTTCTAGTTGGACTTTCCTTTCTTCTTTTTCCTCTTCTGGTTACAAATTGAAGGGAGTCATGTACATTTTTTGAGCTACCCATGTTGGAGTCTAAGTAGTTTGTTGGGTGATTGTTGCCTACTGGTTGTATTGCTCCTCTGATCTTATGTCTGCGATGACTTGTGCTCCTTCTCTTTAATAAAAACTAATTAAAAAAAAAATAAAAAAAAAAAATAACTGATTTAGTTATTACTGGAGACGCAGGGCGTTAGGCCCGGTTTCCGATCACAGTTACCCTTCTTTGTTTTCTTGTCTTTTCCTTCTTTCCTGTCCGTTCCTCCCTCTTCCCCCACTTCCCCTCTGTCTTTCCCTTGCCCTCCCCCTACCTCCTTTCCGGCTCCCTCCGTCTCTCTTGCGCCCCCTCCTGTTCCCCTTCCCTAGTTATGGCCTCGTCTCGCCTCCGCCTTTTATCGCTTAACGCGAAAGGCCTCAATACACCCGAAAAGCGACGTATCCTGCTGGCGGACCTGAAGAGGCTGCACACGGATATAGCCTTTATACAAGAAACGCATTTTAAATCCCGTGCGTTACCATACCTCCGTAATAGACACTACCCTTTTTCATACCACTCTATCAATCCGACAGCCAAGTCCAAAGGGGTCTCCATCCTTCTTTCCCACAAAATCCTGTGGAAATGCCAGGATTCTCTGATAGACGCTGCCGGCCGTTATGTTTTCCTGAAGGGTCTCGTTGGCACGGTTCAAGTGACTCTGGCGTCCATTTATGCACCTAATGAACTTCAGGCCACTTTTGTGGAGGGAATTATGGAGAAACTGCAGGGCTTTAGAGCCGGTCAGTTACTGTTGGGTGGGGACTTTAATTTACCCTTATTGCCCTCTGTAGACACTTCGGCTGGTCGTACCTCCTTGCCGGTGAGTCAGCTTAAACGGGTTGCGAAGGCGCTCCATAATTCCCAACTGATTGATGTCTGGAGACTACAGCACTCTAGCGAGCGGGACTACACTTTTTACTCCTCTGTACATAAGGTCTACACCCGCATTGACTATTTTATGATCCCTCATTCCCAACTACATGCGGTGGAGCACTCCTCCATCGGAAACAGGACTTGGTCAGACCATGCACCGATCTTTTTGACGTATCTACTATCTGACACCCCGCCTCTAGCGACCAGATTTTGGCGCCTCAATGAAAGCTTGCTGCAGGCCCCAGAGGTTCTGGAGGATGTGACCACAACACTGCGCCACTACCTCCGGGAGAATGGTCTCCCGGATTGTGATCCGGGGGTACTTTGGGAAGCCCATAAGGCTGTGGTTAGAGGGGTTCTTATCAAACATGGGGCACGGCTTAAACGGGAATGCACTGAATTTCTCGACCAACTCTTAGAAAAACTACATATAGCGGAAGCCCGACATAAACATGCCCCTACACACTCCTCTGACACCGATGTGCAATTTCTTCGGAAACAAGTAACAGACATTCTGTATTACAGGGCTAAAGCAGCCATGCAATCCTGTCATAAAATGGCCTACGAATCGGGTGACAAGTGCGGGAAACTGCTGGCGCGGCTGATAAGAGAACGTAAACTCTTGACGTATATTCCCCACGTTGTTGCGCCTGGGGGACGGAGGGCTACTTTGCCTCGGGAAATCACTCGGGAATTCCGTGGTTTTTATTCCGATCTTTATAATCTCCAGGCTGACCCGCAATCGCGGTCGGATATGGAGGACTATATTGTAGCATCCCATATGCCCTCTATTTCACCGGAAGCCAGAGCGGAGCTGGAGTCCCCGATAACCTTGATGGAGATTCATAAGGCTGTGGGGTCCATGAAGCCTGGGAAGGCTTTACCCTGCAGTACTATAGAACGTTGTTAGATCTGCTGGGTCCGTCTATGCTCACGCTATTCAATGCAATAGGCTCGGGCGGGTGCTTTCCTAGAGACTTCTTGAGTGCCCATATCTCTGTGATACCCAAGGAAGGGAAGGATCCTGCATCCTGTGGTAGTTACCGGCCGATATCCCTTTTAAATATTGATTTAAAAATATATACTAAACTCCTGGCCACTAGGATAGCTGCCCATCTCCAACACTTAATCCACCTGGATCAGGTTGGCTTTATCCCCTCTAGAGAAGCCCGGGATAGCACCACGAAAGTGTTAAACCTGCTCCATGTAGCGACAACCACGAAAACCCCTTGTGTTCTGCTGAACACTGACGCCGAGAAGGCCTTTGACCGTGTGAGCTGGTCATTCATGTTTGCAGTGCTCCGACATGTGGGATTGGGGGAGAGAATGCTCAACTGCATAGCTGGTGTGTACTCTACGCCCACAGCCCAGGTTAAAGTTAATGGGGCTCTCTCGACCCCTTTTGCAATAACTAATGGGACGGGGCAGGGATGCCCCTTATCCCCTCTTTTGTTTGCGTTATCCCTGGAACCCTTTCTGGCTACGGTCAGACTTAACCCCGATATACAAGGGGTGCGAGTGGGACGGTCACAGCATAAGATTTCAGCTTATGCTGATGACATGCTTTTTACACTGACCAATCCAGGGATATCGTTACCAAATTTGCTATGGGAATTTGAGAGATATGGGAAGCTTTCCAATATGAAAATCAATTTCACCAAATCAGAAGCTATGGGTCTCATGTTGCCGCCCCGATTGCTGTCTGCTCTACAATCCTCCTTCCAATTTAAATGGACATCTACCACCCTGACTTACCTCGGGACTAAAATCCCCTCGGACCTGTCGGACCTCTTTGAAAAGAATTTCCCCCCCCTCCTCGCTGGGGTGAGGCTGCTTCTGGACTCATGGCGGAAGGGGATCCATTCATGGTTTGGTAGGTGCAATCTGTTGAAAATGTGCATTTTACCCAAATTCTTGTACCTTTTTCAGGCGCTACCGATTAGGATTCCGCCCATGTACTTTAAACAGGTCCAGACCTTGTTTACTCGTTTCGTCTGGGCACAGAAGCGGCCTCGGGTACCTCGATCCCAACTCTCCCTACCGAAATCCTACGGGGGGTTGGCACTCCCTGACGTTAAACAATACTACTCTGCCGTACACTTGGGTAGGATTCTGGATTGGGGTCGTAATCTTGATACTAAACTATGGGCACAAATTGAACAACAACAGTGCCCCTTTCCGTTGAAAACAGCTCTCTGGTGCCTCGAGGCACTACCACGAGCGGTGAAATCTCACCCCCTCATAGGTACCACGGTCTCTCAAGGCGCAAAGGCGGCGTTGCAACATTCTCTGACGACCACGGCGTCCCCGCTAACTCCGATCTTAGGTAACCCCTGTTTTGCACCTGGACTATCTCGGGCACGTTTTCGACCGCTATGGGACTCCGGTCTTTCTATGGCCTCTCACTTTGTCAGGGGGGATGGCTGGACTTCTATCCCGGATCTTGTGGACCCTTTAGGCCCGTATGGTCTGCACTTTTGGAACGCCTGCCGCCTGCATCACTTTCTCCATTCTCTCCCGAACCCCCTAGACTATTCCAGACCGCTCACTACTTTTGAAGAATACTGTTTTGACGCTGAGCCGATCTCCCGAATCCTTTCTAAAATGTATGTGCTACTTAATACACCTACACAACCATCACACATCGCGAGTCTCGCTAAGTGGGAAGCGGACCTGGGCCGCACTTTTACGCAACCACAGGTTAATAACATACTGCGATTCGCTTTGCGATCCTCGCTTTGTACCAAAATACAAGAGACGAATTACAAAATTCTTGTGCGGTGGTACCTGACGCCTAGTCGCCTCCACCTTATCTATCCGGACGCATCTGAGTACTGCTGGCGCTGTCGTGAGGGGCGGGGTACGATTTTTCACGTTTTTTGGTCCTGCCCTAAGCTTTTGGAGTTCTGGGCCGCAGTCCGGACCATATCTCAGAAGTTTACTGAATGGCGAATCCCTAATGACCCGGCCTTTTTCTTACTACATGTTTCGGACATACCTCCTAAGACATACGCACGATCGATTCTACGTCACTTAACGAATGCGGCCATGTCCTGTATCCCCTTGCTATGGAAACAAGAGATGCCGCCTTCAGCGGCAATGTGGGTAAAGAGGGTGGAGGATATAAACAAAATGGAAGACCTGGTGCTTACAGCTCAGAATCGGCAGGAGACGTATCGTAAGACTTGGTCTCTCTGGAACGTGTTTGTGTACTCGGAGGAGGGCAAAGCCTTATTTGGCCGCTAATTTACTGGCCACTGGGGTCTGACGTACCGCGCAGGTGAGGCCAATCCCGCCCTACCCCCCCCCTCCCCTCCCCTTTTCACCTTACTTCTTCCTCCCCCCCCTGCCCCTCCCTTCCTTTTCTCCCTTTTCTCTGTTATTCTTTCACTTTCCTTTCCATCTTCACTCTCTCTTTTGGCCGCGACTCCGAACATGCTCCCAATGACCTTGTGCCGAAGCGTCAAATCAGGCTTCGGCGTGATTGCTTCCTATGCAGAAGCGGGGGCATCTTTGCCGGCCCTGGCCAGGGGGGTTTAGTCTCCGAGGCCAGCAGATAAGCCATGGTTTCCTGATAGTCTATATGTTCCCTTGCCATTACTTATACCGCATGTTTGTGAGGCTGCGACCTCTTTTGTCTCTCCTGTTATACTTGCTGTTGTTTGTTTTGGGGTTCTCCCAATGTATGTCTTTATTGTTCAAAATTCTAATAAAAATTATATTTGCAAAAAAAAAAGTGTAAATGATTCAGTGTTGTCACATGAAAAGATATAATAAAATATTTACAAAAATGTGAGGGTGTGCTCACTTTTATGAGATACTGTGTGTGTATATAAAAGTTTAGAGCGAACTCAAAAACCTTCTTAAGAATAATGACTCTATACAATCATTTAGTGCATAATAATGTTGCTGATGCTCAGAAATTGACAGAATTGCAAGTCAAGAATAAGACAAGTTTCTGTAGACCTTATTGAGGACGGTGAACTCACTTAATTTGCTATTTTATTGGTGCATTTGGTGACATTTATTCTTTTTTGCTTTGGCTTTTATGCAATAAGTGTGGGTGTGCTATATGTAGGCCTTTTTTTGCTGGAAATTGGAACTTCTTTAACCACTTGATGACTTAAGTCATATGGCATATGTTATAAAAACTTCACCAAAATACCATTGGCGTATGCAGTACACCCTGTTCCCCTTTCCCCGACCGGCTGGCAAATTACAACCCAGGCTCATACAGTGGATACAGCTGCATCCATTTGTATACAATATATAAATTACATTCTTAGTTATTATAACACTGAATACTCTGTCTACATTGCAAATAGTACAATTCTGTATTGCCATATATACTGAAATTTATAGTACATCTCAGCAAATGCTTATACAGATTTGGAAAATACATAATTTATTAATTTGCAGCATTTTTTTACGTAAAGCTTTATAATCCTATTTCTTCTTAAATTTCAAGTTCCAGTAACTAAAATTTATTTTGTGGCAGATTTATCCAAATTACTTGTCAGAAGCCGTGTTTACTGCATTTTACAAAGCATTTCCACAATCCCTTCCACAATTTAATGGAGAATTTAAGAGTGAAATAGTAGACCTAATTTTCCAGTGGGTGTCTGGTAAGTACAACACATTTTATTCAAATTCTGTTTTTAGTTCTTGGGTACAGTGCAGATTTTTTGTTGAATAAAGCCACAACTAAGCTGTCGTAGTATGTTATTAAATCCTACACTAAGTTTGAAGTTTCATGGACAGAGTTTTTGTGAAATGTGTATGCAAACCTTTCAAACTGCTATAATAATAATTTTAATCTAGCTAAGGCAGTGTTTCTCAATTCCAGTCCTCATGGCCCACTAACAGGTCATGTGTTCAGGCTTTCCATTATTTTGCACAGGTGATTTGATCAGTTTCACTGCCTTAGTAATTACCCCAGCTGTTTCATCTGAGGGAAATCCTGAAAACATGACCTGTTAGTGGGCCATGAGGACTGGAATTGAGAAACACTGAGCTAAGGTGACCACGTATGCGATTTACTTATTATTCATTTGTCTCTTACCTAGCAGTAATAATAAACTGTATGTTTGAAAATCATTTTTATTTTATTAGTTACAGTATTTGTTTGAAAGCACATTTATTAACCCCTGCAATACATACATAATATTTCTTCGTCTTCATTGCGGGACACTAGAATTCAGATACAGTCAGGTTATACTGCCATCTACTAAAAGAATGGACATTGGAAACCAGAAAAATTGTAAGCAGGTATTCATTGTAACCCCTCTTCTACCCAGCATGCCTCAGTTGGTTGCTATTGTCCTTTCTCTAGAATGAATGTGTGGGGCTAGTCTGGAAAGTGATTTTCAAGCACTGGGATAGGATTGTGGTGCTTTCCAGACTTGGCTGTACCAATAAAAGTAGGCCAGAGAGCACTTTCAATGTCTCATGCTGTAGCACAGCCCCAGAGTATGATCCTGTCTTTGAGGACTTTTTTGTGAGTAGGGCCATTCAGGCTACAGCACCAGGAGCCAACCTCATTATCAGCACCTATGGGCTCCTTTAAAACTCCCCACCACTGTTGACTTTACCGTGGAAAGGGTTAACACTATGGGAGATGTAACCCCCTAGATGGAATGTTGGACATGCTCCTTGTTCTCTTTCCTGTCATTCATCCTAGCAGCTGCCTGGATTTATCAATACCAAAGGCCTTGCCATGCAATTTGAGCCTAGCTGCTTTAAAGCTACATTGAGCAACACCTCTGTGCAGAGACACAGAGGGGACTGTGTATACAAGGAGGAGTGTGAAGTGCCACCATCTAAGTGCAATTAGTCTAAAAACAATTGAAACCAGAGATAAAAAAAAGGTGGCACTCACATTTGGTGAAATTGTAACAACACGTATCCTGGTGGAAACTATGAAGAGCTTGGCGGGGTCACAGCTGGGTCTCTACGATCAGTCTGTAGGAGCCGCTGCAAAGGTGCTGTTGAGACTTTGGAGATCAGTCCTACAGACTGTTGGTAGAGATCCAGCCGTGACCCTGCCAAAATGTGGTGGTAATTAGTGAATTTCTCCTTACCTTGGTGGTCAGCGGTGAGTGCCTCTTTATGCTGGTGGTATGTGCCCCAGTGGTAAATGCTGACGAGTGTTTGGAGGTCATTGCTGAGTGCCCCCATTAGTTGATGGTCTGTGATGAGTGTGATTCATTGCTGGTCAGTGATTTGTGTGTCCCTGTTTCTTTTGGTCGTCAGTAGAGTGTGCACCTGTTTCATTGTTGGTCAGTGGGTAGTATCCCCATTTCATTGTTGGTCATTGGTGGATGCCCTTGTTTTATGGGTGTTCAGGAGTGAGTGCCTCCTGTTATGTTAGTGATCAGTGGTAGGTGCCCCTATTTCTTTTACGGTCAGTGGAGAATTCCTTTAAAGCTGAACTCTGCTCACAAACACTATAATTTAAATATATTTCTTAAAAGGTATCTCTACCTTTTTACTTGAAAAAAAAATCATAAATCCTTGCTAACAGCATCCCTGCTCCTTCTTTCCCCACTGCACTTATCCATATTTGTTTTCAATCATGTACCACCTACAGTTGCTGTTGTACAGTTCTGTGCATTTGAAAACTCTGTACCTGGGCCCCAGAAACTGTGTAGAAGCATAATTTGTGCAAAGGCTTCCAGCCATTGGTCAGTGTGGACATGTGACAGTGCTGACCAATGGCTGCAAGTATACCAGCAACAATATACCCCTAGTACAGCGCTTAATACTGTATATAATTTAAAGTAGTGCAATAAATATAAATCACCATACACCCTCTAGTGTAAATTAAACAGTGATACAATATAAATACAGGTTTGGTTTTTTTTGAGAAAAGAAGTGGACACTGGTGCATTAGATATGTTTATATTTATGTGATGGACTTTCATGTTACGTTTGTGTTTCATTATCGATACTGTATTTATGTTGTGTAATTGTTTATTTTACATGAGGGGTTTTTCTGATTAATATTGATTGCACTACTTTTTCTTGTTATCTATTAAGTGCTGTATTAGGGTATATTGTTTCTGGTATACTTCAGTCTGTATAACCCTATCACTTCCTAAAGCTTATTTAGTGTTTTCCACTTCTAAAGCCCCATACACACTATCAGATTTTTGTCTGATTTTGGTCTGCAGATTTACCAAAACCATGTAGTAGAAGGGCCTGCCTGATTGCATCCAAATTGAAACTCATAAGGTTTGACCTCATATATATATATGGTTTTGGTAAATCCGAAAACAAAAATCATCAGAAAATCTGATAGTGTGTATGGGCCTTTAGCCTTTTGCCATGTTATGAAATGTGGTGGACAAGAATAGCTTTTGATCAGAGCAGAATAAATACACAGGTACTTTTCTGGCTAAGGTATCTTTTTTATTGGCAGATGTGTGATATATGTATTGCTTCCCTATTATATATGCTGTATAACACTTCACACTATGAATACATACTTATGTATGTAGTTTTGATGTTGCATGGATACAAAATAAGCAGGTAATAACTAATTGCATTCTCCCTAGGTAGACATGGTAATGTTTAAGGTAGTGTTGAAGAAAACCACTATGGATGCAATAAAAGTAGGAACTTTCAGAGGATGACCTTAAATTTATCAATTGAGTTTTTTAGTATGCATTTTTTAAGTAAAAGTTCTTTCCATCATACAGGAATTAAACCTGTTCCTTGTTCATGGAAAAAGTGGGATTTACATTTTCTTGAAAAGAGTGATCAGTTTTCTAAAGGAAACGTTACCCTTCCACTAGAAAATCAACCAAATGGTATGTTGAAACCTTCTTCTTATTTGTGAGTTTGCTATATTTACAGATGATCCCAATTATGCTTTATAGATAGGTATATACTGTATTAGTACCAACCTGTTTTTTTCCTTTGGTGTCAGTGAGTTCAGAATCTGGAACAGTAACGCTGAAAGGTTTCCACTTTTAAACTAGCCGTTATGGCAATTATGTAAAGCTTTGTGTAAAGGTTTAACTGCAATTTCTTTTTGTGTCATTGTGCATTCCTGCAGCCTCAACAGTAGTGATGATGACATAATTCGGTTTGGTTCAAGGGAGGTTCGGTGAACATTACTAAAATTTAGTTGTCAAATCCGAACCAGATTGAAGTCTAGCTGAATGTGAAAAAACAATAATGGCCAGGCACAGGCAAGGGTTTGTAAAGCAAAAAATCTTTTTTTTAATTCTATTTTCTGGGGAGCAGCAGTTTTAGTAATGCTTAAAGTGAACCATTAAAAATGCACACCTCCATTGACCCCGACTGAGCCCTGATCTCAACACCATTGAGTCTGTCTGGGATTACACGATGAGGCAGAAGGATTTGAGGCAGCTTACATCTACAGATGATATATGGTTAGTTCTCTGAGATCTTTGGAACAACCTACCTGCCAAGGTCTTTCAAAAACTGTGTGCAGGTGTAATTATAAGAATTGATTGCTGATTTGAAGACAAAAGGTAGTCACACAAAATATTTTTTTTTATTTCGATTTTTCTTCTGTTTGCTCACTTTGCATTTTGTAAATTGACAAAAATACACAAGTAAAATATATATTTTTTAAAGCATTCTTACTTTACATCATTTCTAAACACCTGCTCAAAACTTTTGCACAGTACTGCATGTATGTGTGTGTATGTGTGTGTGTGTGTATATATATATATATATATATATATATATATATATATATATATATATATATTTTAAATCTTACTACTTTTTAATACCTTACCTCTGCATTGGCGCTCAATGCAATCCTTGTCCTTGCTCTGCATTGGTGTTTTGGTGTTCCATGCAAACCTTATTCTGTATTTGTGTTCCATGCAAACATTACCCTGTATTGGTGTTCAGTGCAAACATTATTGCTGCATTAGCGTTCAGTGTAAACCAAATTCTGCATCAGTGTCCAGTGTAAACCAAACTCTACATTAGTGTTCAGTGTAAACCAAATTCTGCTTTGGATTTTAGTGAAAACTGAACTCTGCATTGCTGTTCAGTGCAAACCAAATTCTGCGCTGGTGTTCAGTGAATCCCTTGCTTTGCATGGGTGCAAACCTTATTCTGCATTGGTGTTTAGTGCAAACCTTACCCTACATTGGTGTTTAGTGCAAACCTTACTCTACATTGGTGTTCAGTGGAAATCTTACTCTACATTGGTGTTCAGTGGAAATCTTACTCTACATTGGTGTTCAGTGCAAATCTTACTCTACATTGGTGTTCAGTGCAAATCTTACTCTACATTGGTGTTCAGTGGAAATCTTACTCTGCATTTGTTTTCAGTGCAAATCAAAATCTGCATGGAAAAAAAGCTATGGCAGTTGCAAGAAAGAAAATAGTTTAAGGTTATGCCAATTAAAAATGAAATATTACGACATATGTAAATCTTCACCACTAGCATAATAGTACACACAGCATATTCCACCTACAGCAAAATCTCAGTAATATGTGAAAAGAGTCCAACTAATACACCAAATGATTCCTCCTCCTAAATAAACAATTTAATTCTTCATTACTTGGAGAAGAGATAATAACTTCTTTGTATCCCCCACCTCCAGCAATATAATGCTCACCAGTAGTAGGATCCCAGTAATCCTGCTACTCAGTTACTCCTTAAGCCCCATACACACTATCAGATTTTCTGCTGATTTTTTCCTTCAGATTTACCAAAACCATATAATATGAGGTCAAACCTTAGGAGTTTCAATTTGTATGCAATCAGGCAGCCCTTACACTACTTGGTTTTGCTAAATCTGAAGGAAAAAATCAGCAGAAAATCTGATAGTGTGTATGGGGCTTAACTCAGTTCCATAACAGTAAAGTTAAATGTTCTACATACAGATCAAAGAGTAATACAATTCCCAACAGTAACTTTAATTGTTCAGACCCTGGTCCTCCAGTGTTGTGAGTATCACATACAGATCCAGCTGTTCCTGTTGCTTAGCAGTCCTTTATATCCAGTTTGTAGACTTTGTGAAAACTGCTCTCTAATCCCGGCCTTTTCCGTTTGTTACATCAGGAGCTGGAACTGTAATGCTGTGTACACATGACTGGACTTTTCGATGGACTAGGTCCAACGGAATGAATCCGCCGGACTATTCGATCGTGTGTGGGCTTCATCGGACCTTTGTTGTCTAAAAATCAGACGGACTTTAGATTTAAAACATGTTTCAAATCTTTCCGATGGACTCGATTCTGGTCAAAAAATCCATTAGTCTGTATGCTAGTCCGACGGATGAAAACCGACGCTAGGGCAGCTATTGGCTACTGGCTATGAACTTCCTTATTCTAGTCTGGTAGCACCTCATCACGTTCAAATCCTTCGGACTTTGGTGTGCTTGTATGTGACCAAGTTAGTTCGTTCGGAAAGTCCATCGGAACTCTGCCGAAAGATCGTCAGGAAGACCGTCGGAACTAGTCCGTCGAAAAGTCCAGTGGTGTGTACGCGGCATAAGAGTTCAGTCAGGCTGATCACAATCCATCAAGCAGTACTGGTTGACTATGTATCAGGGCATTAAAGTCACTATTGAGCAGATACAAATCCACTGCAATGGTGGACTGCGATGGAACACCTGGGGTCATACCAGTTCTGTACGGCCCAGTTGAGAAACCCTGATTTATTAGGATGGGTGTCCCTGCACAAGGGCTTTCATCCCTTGTTCATGAAATGGGGTTGTGACAGGAGTCAGTCACTTTGGGTGCGGAGTTTGTGGAACTCGAGCTTACCTTGGAGAGCTCTGGAGGCTCCGTGTCCAGCTCCCCTGGCTCCTCTTATGTGTAAATCACCCTGCGTCCATTAGGGGCACAGGGTGACTGAGAACCCCGCTATGATCTGTGCTATTTAAACACATTGTACAGCCACACTGGAATGTTGTATTTATGTATATATTGTGTTGTCTCATGCTGTTGTGGACTCTTTGCTGTGATCATTTTGGGTGGGGTTGTATTCCAATGTTCTATTGTGTCTGTCTGCCTTGGATATTATGAGATGTGTATGCAGATTAGCTGTGAGATTGATGGGGGCGAATTCGTCCAGTGGCTATCCCTGCTGATAAGACTGTTTACTAATGAGATATTTGAATACACCTGACCTGTGTGTCTATTGTGATTGGACAGTTTACCCTGCCCTGACAATAAGCTGCACGCTCCATAGAGTTAGGCTTTATGGAAGAGTGACCAGAAGAAAGCCATTACTTTCAGCAAAAAACAAAAATGCACATTTTGAGTTTGCGAAAAAAAAGTCATGTGGGAGACTCACAAAATGTATGGAGGAAGATGCTCTGGTCTGATGAGACTAAAATTGAACTTTTTGGACATCAAAGAAAAAGCTATGTCTGCTGCAAACCCAACACATCACATAACCCAAAGAACACCATCCCCACAGTGAAACATGGTGGTGGCAGCATCATGCTGTGGAGATTTTTTCAGCAGTCAAGCCTGGGAAACTGATCAGAGTTGAGGGAAAGATGGATGGTGCTAAATACAGGGATATTCTTTGTGTGATTTGAGGCTAGGATGGAGGTTTATCTTCCAGCAGGACAATGACCCCAAACACACTGCTAAAGCAACACTTGAGTGGTTTAAGGGGAAAAATGTAAATGTGTTGGAATGGCCTAGTCAAGTGATGGCAAACCGTGGCATCCCAGATGTTTTGGAACTACTTTCGCATGATGCTCGTGCACTCTGCAGTGTAGTTGAGCATCATGGGAAATGTAGTTCCAAAACATCTGGGGTGCCAAGGTTCACCATCTCTGGCCTAGTCAAAGCCCAGACCAATAGAAAATCTGTGGTCAGACTTATGCCCCGTACACACGAGCGGACTTTTCAACATCCAAACTCCGACGGACTGAGTCTGTCAGACTATTCGATCGTGTGTGGGCTGCAACGGACTTTTGATTCGCCAAAGTCTGACGGACTTTAGAAATGAAGCATGCTTCAAATTTTCCCGACGGAACTCCGCCGGACCCGGTCCCCTTCGAAAAATCCGCTCGTGTGTATGCTACTCCGACGGACTAAAACCGACGCTAGGGCAGCTATTGGCTACTGGCTATGAACTTCCTTATTCGAATCCAGTCGTACGTCATCACGTTCGACTCCGTCGGAGTTTGGTGTGATGGTGTGTGTCCAAGTCCGTTCGGTCGAAAAGTCCGCCAGAACTCCGCCAGAACTCCGTCGGAACTCCGGCGGAACTCCTTTGGAGGTCTGTCGGACATAAGTCCTCTCGTGTGTACGGGGCATTAAAGATTGCTGTTCACAAGCACATACCATCCAACTTGAAGGAGCTGAAGCAGTTTTGGAAGGAGGAATGGGCAAAAATCCCAGTGGTAAGATGTGGCAAGTTCATAGAGACTTATTCAAAGCAACTTGGAGCTGTGATAGCCGCAAAAGGTGGCTCTACGAAGTATTGACTTTTTCTGCTATTTTGTACTATTTGTTGTTTGCTTCACAATAATAAAAAAAAAATCTTCAAAGTTGTGGTATTGTTCTGTAAATTAAGTGATGCAAATCCTCAAACAATCCATGTTAATTCCAGGTTGTGAGGCAACAAAACATGAGGGTGAATACTTTTGCAAGGCACTTTAGGAAGAGGTCAAGAGTAACTAAACTGTATATTCCAAAGGAATAAAGAGTCAGGTCACACAAAAATAGTATTTAAGTTTTTGGTAGGTGTTGGAGAGTTCAATGACCGAACAAAGTCTTTTGGCGATGATATTGGTTCAAAGTCTGTGCCTGAGTTCCAGTATCTGCACGTCTGCAGTGGTCATTTTATGGAATTCCCACATTCCCTGTTGGGTTACCTATTGAGTAACATTATAAGCAAGCAACTTGTAAATAATTTCCTTTCTGAGTCAAATTACATTTGATTTGCTAGTGGCACAAAACAAGCGGAAGTAAACCTGAAGTGTTACATGGTTACCTAATCCAAAGCTGTCAGCTCATAACAGGTCATCAGTCTCTGCCTCCTTTGTACCAGGAATGCCCAGATGTACATCCTCTACAGATGGATCAGAAGCCTGAACCTTCCCATTCCTGTTTTCTAAGCTTTACTTTTGGCCCATTACTGTAACATGTAGCCTCTCTGGCTAGTAGGGAGGCTTAAGAGACAGAAAGGTTTGGGACCAGTCTCTTGACCTTAAGATTGATGGTACTGGATTAGGTAAGTTATAGGTTTGCTTTAAAGTGACACTAAACCTGTTTTTTTTTTTTGTTTAAATAAAAATAATTTCATGTATGCATTATTAACTACATTGTAATGCTCTTAACCTCTTCCACATCTTTATATTCCTTTTTTCATTTCTGATTGTGACTTCCTATAGAGGGTGACTTTTGTTCTCCATCGTCTCACTGTATGTAGCAATGTAGCCATCTTTCCGACATGGAATAGGGACAATGTACTGTGGACTATAGTAGGGGTCTCCAAACTTTTTACACAAAGGGCCAGTTTACTATCCTTCAGACATTTGAGTGGCTGGACTGCGGCCATCGGGAGTAGAAAATGTCCCAACCTCAGTGGGAGTAAAAAATCCCCCATCAATAGTGTCAGTGGGAGGAATTTTGCCCCGTCAATGGGAAGAATTGTGCCCCATCATTGGTGTCATTTGGAGGAATTGTGCCCCAACGCTTGTGTCATAAGGATGAATTTTGTCCCATCCTTGGTGTCGATGGGTACCATTGTTGGTGTCATTGGGAGGAACTGTACCCCATTGTTGATGTCATTGTAAGGAATTGTGCCCTTCATTGGTGTCAGTGAATGAAATAGTGCCCCAAGGATCAGATAAAAGTAAGCAAAGGGCCACAGTTTGGAGACCACTGGGCTATAGGATGTGTAGAGTGCATAGAGCTGTGTAAATGATCACAATTAACGTTCACTGCATGTTCCAAACAAACAAAAGTTAGGGGGAAAATAAGATGTTCGAGAGCTCACGGAGGATATTCCAAGGAGGCAGAGAAACATTGGGGTTGAGTTACTAAAGGCAAGTAAACTGGGCACCTTTCAAGTGGAAATTTTCCAGAACTTAATAAATGAGATAAAGCTTCACTTTGCAAAAAATACCCAATCACATGCAAGGACAATTTAAAAATAGATGCATTTTTGTTTGCACTTTAGTAAATCAACCCCACAGTAAGAAATTATTTAATTGAAAATAGATTAAAGGGCCATTAGATAGTGAATGTGTGTGTGGGTCATCTTTGGAAAATAAGGATAGTCCCTTTAATCTGCATAGTAAAGCAGGCTTTTATAGTTGCATTTTGTACTGCAGAACAGATAAATAGTAAATTTTCCCATAAAATATTGGCTGAATGAAAAAACATTTGTCTACATTATTTTATCTCAAATTACCTTTCCGGGGCTTTGTTTGAGAATAATATAGGGCACATGATATTTTGCATATTTTTATTGTTCCCTCAGAGACGTCCACTGCTGCTGTTGCCGCAGGCTGTCGTTTTTGTCTGACATCCAGTGTATGCTGGCAGCCAAGTTGTGTACTAGACATGGCGTCTAGTCACTCGGGAAAAATACCACTGCTTCGCCAGACTTTCTTGTTATGTTTTGTTATTTTGCTAGAATTAAAAGCATATGAAACAAATACAGCTTAATAAAGTCTCTTTTTATAAATAATATCAATGTAAATAACTATTATCAATAAAGCTCTATTACAGATAAAATATAAGAGAAGAGAAGAGTAATAATAATTGTTCAAACACATTCAAAGCTGTGTACTCTAGAAAGAGTTATACAAGGCAAAGTGTATATCATGTATTAAACAAGTGTTAGCCCTTGTAAACACGGTCGGAGATTCCGACAAACAAATTCGTCGGAGTAATTCCGACGGATTAATTCCGGAAGAGGTCCAGAAGTGATGTTGCATACACAAGGTCGGACTAAGTTGTCAGAAAATCCGATTGTACATAACGTGATGACGTTATTTCGTTACGACGGGACTACTATCAGGCTAGTAGCCAATAGCTTTGGTCTAGGAATTTGATCTGAGCATGCGTGGCACTTTGTCCGTCGGAGTAGGCTATACATGATGTCCGATAGGAACATTTTGTTGGAAAATTTTACCGGCAAGTTGGAAAACTTGGTCCGTCGGATATTCCGACGGAAACAGTCCGATGCAGACCACACACAGTCGGAATATCCGACAAAACGGTCTGATAGGACACATTCCGTCGGAATCTCCGACCGTGTGTACAAGGGCATAATCTGTCCTGCTTGTATGTGAGAGATAATGTATGAATTTTTTTCTGTATTCTATGCCTTTTTTCCTAGTTTTAAATAAAGGGTTAAAGGATTAGAACCCCTGTCCTGTTTTACTGAAATCTGGGCCTCAGTCAAAGAGATTTTTCCATCACTTTCTGTTCTGGTGAAGTATGGGATAATCTGCAACACAGCCACATGAATAAAAAGCTGACAGGTTCAAGCCTTCTCCTACTGTACTAAAGAAAAAGTCCCTTATATTTCTTGTCTGGTGAAGGGATGTCAGCAGGACAGGAAGTGAGGGGAAATCTCTCTAATGGAGCCCTGGGTAGCAGTAAAAACCTGACATGTATTCTAACCCTCCCCCAATCTATATAAAACAAAACTAAAATTGGATCAATATACAGTTTAAGAAAATGCTCACTTATTTTAAATTCATAACCCCTAATCATTTTCTTTAGAATTTATAAACTTCTGCTGTAATTTGATAGAAAACCATTTAGGCTGGGTTCACATGCGGCTGTGGCTCACAGCAGGGGCCTGATGCATCCCTTTTCATCGATTCAGGTGCAAATTCAGGCAGAAATTTGGACCCGATTTGGAACCAAAAATGCAGAGGACCCTTTCCAAATGTGGACCGTGGCGGCCCTGGAGGTGTGTGAACCCGGCTCCATTGAGAGCTGGTCACACTCTCCTGCCATGCAAATTGGATGAGGGGAAACCCACATCCAATTTGCATAAGTTTGAAACCAGCCTTAGAGTAACACTCTGCATTTCAAAACATTTTCCCCTGAATGAGTCTGAGATCATTAAAGGACAAGTTATTTTGGCTGTACTTCTCTATTGATCACAGGAGTGCACAACAAATCCGTTTTCAGTTAACAGCGTGCTAAAGTGTCAATCAGCCAGTCCAGGCTTTACAGTACATTCACCTTGGTGCTTGGACAGGCAGCTGGCTCAACCTCTCAGTGAGCTGCTGGGAGACTGAGTCAGCCGTTCACACCCCCTGCAGAGCCCAGAGCTCCAGTGAGCACTGAAAAGGTAGAGCAGAGAGTCAGCGACTGACAGTCAGCCAAGATTGAGAACTGAGCAATCAGTGGTCTTTGTACGCTCACTTCTCACTCTTTGAAGCAGTGGGGGACAGATGCAGCAACGAATCGATGCTGCATCCACCTAGGTGATTATAAATGTTTTAAAAACCCCTACTTCTCTTTTAGAAGAGATTATTCAACCCTGGGCAAACCACATATTAAAAACATTGCTACAACCTAATAGTGAAATACAATAAACAAAAACAAATGTTTTATTTAAATAACCTTAGCAATCCTACTTTGGATCTTCTCATTAATCAAGGCTTGGATTTTAACTTACTTTTCTGTTTATATGTCATTCCTGTGAAAATTTGTAACAGGAAGGTATTTAAGGTAAGTCTAAAGTTAAGAAGAGTTAGAACCATTGTCAGGTTTTTACCGGTGTCCATGTTTCCTCTAGGGAGCGTCACCCTCTTTATTTGTCTTGATGACCATTGTTAACAGAGGACTGAAAATTAGGGAATTCCTATATATAGATGCAATTAATGTCTAACCGCTGGCAACAAAAGTGAGTACACCCCTAAGTGAAAATGTTCAAATTGGGCAAAAAGTGTCAATATTTTGTGATGTTACCATTATTTTCCAGCACTGCCTTAACCTTCTTGGGCATGGAGTTCACCAGAGCCTCACAGGTTGCCACTGGAGACCCCTTCCTCTCCTCCATGACGACATCACGGAGCTGGTGGATGTTAGAGACCCTGCGCTCCTCCATCCGAGGATACCCCACAGATGTTCAATAGGGTTTAGGTCTGGAGACATGCTTGGCCAGTCCATCACCTTTACCCTCAGCTTCTTTAGCAAGGTAGTGTTTGTCTTGGAGGTGTGTTTGGGGTTGTTCGCATTTTGGAATACTGCCCTACGGCCCAGTCTCCCAAGGGAGGGGATCATGCTCTGCTTCAGTATGTCACAGTAAATGTTGGCATTCAAGGTTCCCTCAATGAGCTGTAGCTCCCCAGTGCCAGCATACATGCAGCCCCAGACCATGGCACTCCCACCACCACGCTTGACTGTAGGCAAGACACACTTGTCTTTGTACTCCTCACCTGGTTGCCACCACACACGCTTGACACTATCTGAACCAAATAAGTTTATCTTGGTCTCATCAGACCACAGGGCATGGTTCCAGTAATCAATGTCCTTAGTCTGCTTGTCTTCAGCAAACTGTTTGTGGGCTTTCTTGTTCATCATCTTTAGAAGAGGCTTCCTTCTGGGATGACAGCCATGCAGGCCAATTAGATGTAATGTGCAGAGTATGGTCTGAGCACTGACAGGCTGACCCTTCACCCCTTAAACCTCTGCAGCAATGCTGGCAGCACTCATATGTCTATTTACCAAAGACAACCTCTGGATATGACGCTTACCACGTGCACTCAACTTCTTTGGTCGACCATGGCGATGTCTGATCTGAGTGAAACATGTCCTGTTAAACCGCTGTATGGTCTTGGCCACCGTGTGCAACGCAGATTCAGGGTCTTGGCAATCCTCTTACAGCCTAGACCAGCTTCATGTAGAGAAACAATAATTTTTTTCATTATTATCAGATCCCCAAAGAGTTCTTTGCCATGAGGTGCCATGTTGAACTTCCAGTGACCAGTATGGGAGAGTGAGACCAATAACACCAAATTTAACACACCTGCTTCCCATTCACACCTGAGACCTTGTAACACTACTGAATCACATGACACCGGGGAAGGAAATTGGCTAATTGGGCCCAATTTGGTCATTTTCACTTAGGGGTGTACTCACTTTTGTTGCCTGCGGTTTAGTCATTAATGGCTGTGTGTTGAGTTATTTTCAGAGGACAGCAAATTTTCACTTTATTTATACAAGCTGTACACTCACTACTTTACATTGTAGCAAAGTGTAATTTCTTCAGTGATGTCACATGAAAAGATATAATAAAATA
Source organism: Lithobates pipiens (assembly GCF_037356315.1). Classification (NCBI taxonomy): domain Eukaryota; kingdom Metazoa; phylum Chordata; class Amphibia; order Anura; family Ranidae; genus Lithobates; species Lithobates pipiens. The sequence continues at coordinate 64,559,192 of NW_027507903.1, forward strand.
TTTACAAAAATGTGAGGGGTGTACTCACTTTTGTGAGATACTGTGTGTGTGTGTGTATATATATATATATATATATATATATATAGCACCTGACAGAGCCTTTAACTATTTCCTAAAAAAGCTTTAGATATATTTTAAACAGGGCCTACAGTTTTCAAAACACAACGGTGTAATGCCGGCCATACACGGTTCGAATTTCAAAAGAATTTTCTTTCGAAAATCGTATCTAAGAATTTTCGTATGAATTTCGCACCATTAGTGGGCTGCAGCAACAGCCGATTTTCGTGCGGAAATAAAATTTGAGGAATTGGACATGTTGGAAATTTTTAGAAAAATGAACGATTTTCTAATCAATGATGGGAGAATCGTGCGAGAAACGTAATAAGAAAAGAAAATGTACGGAGATAAAAGAAAATGTACGGTGATAAAAGAAAATTTACGGAGAGAAAAGAAGATTCCCAGCTAAGAAAATTATTTTCTGTAGCAACATGAGGTGAAATTGAAGGCTTGGTCGGCCGAATTTTGAAAATCAATGGTGGCATAATCGGATCACAAAAAAAACGAATTTTCTGATTTTGAAAAGAAAATTTGTTCGAAATTCGACCGTGTATGGCCTGCATAATTGGGGTCTTCGTGTAATATAGACAACACAAAAGTGATGACACACAATTAAACAACCATCAATAGCTTTCTATTCTAGGTCACAATAGTTTACCCAAACTAGAACCTCTTCTGGCATGATATATACACTTCTGTAAGTTTGTAGTCAATACTATTAATATATTTACGACTGAAGGGGGAACTGAATGTGGTTGTATAAATGTCACTAACCTTTGCTCCATTGGTTTAGGTTAAGGATTATGCACTTCTACAGTCTGCTATTCTAGATCTCTTATCATCCTAAAGGGCAGTTTTGGATATCAATGTATATGGATTTGTAGCATTACTAAACTCAGAAGTTCTTGAAGTAGGATTTTTAAACATAGAAACCTATAGGCACAAGAGTGTTTCATAGACTTGTATTATGCTTGTATGCTGCCTCTAGCAATTGGGTTTCTCTTTGTTTTTAGAAATTCTTTTAAAACTACCATTTGCAAATTGGTGAATTTACTACAATATAAAGATTATGATTTACCATTTTATGTTCTGCTGTATTTTTGTGCAGATCAAAGTTTATCTAAAGCCAGTAGATGCAGCAGAAATTAAGAGGAAAATCTCCAACATTAAGTGTCCTTAGTTGAAGATTTCTCCTCTAGTCCTGTTCTTGTGATTACTTCACCTTTGTTTCCAGTGCTGGAGCACAGCAATAAAATTATTATTATTATTCAGGATTTATATAGCGCTAACAGTTTGCGCAGCGCTTTAAAATATGAGGCAGACAGTACACTTACAATACAAATCAATACAGGAGGGATCAGAGGACCCTGCTTGTTAGAGCTTAAATCCCAACAGTTTTATCAACATACCCCTAAATTATTACATCAGATACACTTTAAGGTCTATAGTAATAGTTAAAGTGACAATGAACTCTGATTTAAACAGACTCTTCAAGTATGTATTTTTATTTCAAAGTACCTTTATATTGCTGTCAGCTTCCTCCAAATCAATAAAAAATCTTTTTTTTTTGGAGTGTGCATAAAGATATGTTACAAACAAATGAGTGAGAGGAAAAGGAGAGGTTTGGCAGCTCATGGAGGACATTATGTTAACAAAGAGGCAGAGAATGCAGTTATTAATGATTTTTAAGAAAAAATTATTACAGGGCCATTAAAGTGGTTCTAACCCTAAAAAACAAAAAAAAACAAAAAACTTGGTGCTCTATTGACTGTGGTACAGATCACGCTGCGCCCCGAAGATTACAATTTACTGGAGCATCTGGTATGAAAGTAGACGTTGAAGACGACAACCCCTTGGCATGCTTACAACTATTTCTGACCGATGAGGTTATTGAAAAAGTTGTTACTGAGACAAAATGGTACCAAAAGCAACAATTCGCTATTACACATTGAACGTTTCCAAGAAGCAGAAAGTGGGAACCAGTCACCAAAGATTTGGAAATTTCTGGGCCTAATAATACTTCAGGATGTGGTGGAGAAACCCCTGCAGAAGTGGTATTGGACAACTAATACATTACTTGCCACTTCATTCTTTTGCACGGTCATGTCAGAGTATAGATTTTCCCTGATCATTAAATATTTACAATTTGAAAACTAAGAATTTGATGAAACTACTCACCCTGCACCAAAACTAAAGAAAATTTGGAAAGTATCTCAAATGATTCTAAAGAATTTCTAACAGAGCTATGTGTCAGAAAGAGATATCAGCATAGATGAAAGTATAATTGCCTACAAGGGAAGGCTGGGTACAATACATTGCATCAAAGAGAGCATAAAATCCTACATGCTATGCAAATCGTCAATAGGCTACATTTGGATTTCAGTCCTTCACACTGGAAAAGGAACAATATTCAATCCACAATACAGCAACTATGAAATAGAAACATCTTCTGTTCTTTCACTCATTGAGCCATTGCTAAATCAGGGATATTGCGTAACAACCGACAACTTTTATACATCTCCTGAACTTTATGAGTTTCTTCTGCAAAACAAAACAGATGCCTATGGAACCGTTAGGGCTAACCGGCGCAACATGCCGCCAATGTTTGTCAATAAGAAGCTGAAGAGTGGAGAAATGGTTGCCTGGCAGAATGGCAAAATGATGGCACTGCAATGGCGTGACAGATGCGTGTCTAATGAGTACAATTCATAATACCTCCACTGTTATGGTACGCAGGAAGGGTGGGAAAGAAATCATGAAGCTACAAGTAGTCAACAGAGCCGGCCAAGCAATGACATTCTACCCAGCAATGAGGAAACAGCAAAAGAAGTACTACAAGAAAATCTTCAGGCATCCTCTTGAGCAATGCTTGTGGAATACCTATATTCTGGTAAAAAAAAAGTGATAAGCCTGTGATTCACTCTGACTTCATTTGGAAAGTTGCCAAACCAATCTTTGTGAACTACCAAACACCATCAATGGCTGTGAATAGGGCTTAACGTTGTGCTGTTGGCATTGTCAACCTGGAACGCCTGACCTGACGTCACTTCATGGACTGCATCCAACGAACTGAGAAAATTCAGCACCTACAAGGATGTGCGGGGTTTGTTGCTCGAAGAGTATTGGCAATGGAAATAAAATCCAAAAGGAAACCAGGTTCCATTGTCTTGATTGTGACGTCAGACTTTGTGCAGTCCCATGTTTCAAAATGTATAATACCCGGGATGTTTACTAAACCAATTTGCAGTGTCTAGTATTACAGTGACTAGTAATATTACACTCTTGTTTGGACAGCTTTCAGTGTTTTTGATTTGATTACATTATTGAATAAAATGTATTATTGTTATATATATATATATATATATATATATATATATATATATATATATATATATATATATATATATATATATATATATATATATTTATAATTATTTATAGTTATTTATTATATTATAATTCATGATTTTGTGTTTCAAACTTTATAGTATCTAAGATGTGTACTAGACTCTTGTTTGAAAAAGATTTAAGTGAGTTATTCCTAAGAATTACAGGCCTACAATATAAAATGTCAAATTTCCATGCAAAACATTGTACTGCTTTGACATTCAAAACTCAGACATAATCAGACTGCCAGGGAAGTTAAACAAGAAATATCTCCACAACTGTACTAAAGGAAAAAAAACTGTCAAAGTGTATCTAATCCCAAGGGCAAAAATATATATATTGCATTTTGACAGTCTTTTGATATGATAGCTGTATAAGTGTTATTTTTTTACTTTATTTTCACCCAGTGGTCCTACAAGTAACAAACTTCCTTTCAGAGAGTGACAGTACTCACTCTTGGTACTGTATCTATGGTGGACCAGCATTGTGATCCTAGGTGACTCACTCCCAATTTAAACTACATACCATCTCCCCCTCTCATTGTCTCTATAGTATAAGAGGAGGTATTCTGTAGTCTATAGAGGTGAGCTGGGCAAAGCTGATAACAGTTTGAGATTTCAGAGCAGCATTGTCAGCTCACTACAGTAAATTTAGGAGCTTACATGGTTTCTGCCAGGATCAGCAGATATATTTTGCACTAATCTAACTGATATAAATTAAAAGGGACCGACTAAGAGAAGTTCATTGTTGGGATTTGCATACACTTTCGTTTTAAGAGCTGGATTATCCAGTAACAACCACTGATAGTTATCCTACAACTGATACATTTTAATAAACAAAGGCATTATTTTACAAGATATTTTTCATATAACTGAAATGCTTTTATTAAGTTGGTATTGCAAGAAATTGATGTTCTCATATGTAGACCAAACTGCACATAGACAAGCAAGTAATGAATTTGTAGTACTGTTGGTTTAAAATATGAGCAGCATCTGGCATTCTTATAAGTGAGGAGTAAATAACAAATTGTATATCCTCATTTGATAAATACATTTTAATTAGAATGCCATAGTCACAAAGGTAAAATATTATGTTTCATTTATATTATATTGTGCATACAGTTTCTTCACTAAGAATCATTTAGGTACCGCTCAATGTCTACATGCAAAATTTACTTGAAAATCTGACATCATTCCAGCAGCCATACGGTCCAACATATTTTACATAACACTATTATCTGCTCTTTTAAAAAAAAAAAAACACAAAAATATTTTTTATTATAGCAGCCATATTTGACAAGCAGATTTTATTTTAAATATAAATCATCGGATGATCAAGTCAATCCTCCTTCTTTTGGGATAATTTAACAAAAAAAAATAATACCCCAGGATTATGACTACATATGTTTGTACAACGCTTCAAAATTTTTACATCCTGAATTTAAGTATATCTTGCTTTGGCTAAATTATTTACGATTTTTCCTTGTATATTTTGAGCAGAAGTCCTTTTAAGTCCAAGTTTGCGCAAGTCCAGCTTGTTTGGATTTTCAGTAGTAGATCCAGCTTTTGTTTTTTCACTTGTATCATTTGTATGTTTTTATTATTAATATTATTAATAAAATAAAAAATATATATATTCCGCTGGAACTGGTGAACAACGGTTAGGACATGTGCACTGGAAGGAAGTGGGAACTTTTGTTTTCTTTCTTGGATTTCTTCCCCTTAATAGGAGACCCTTTATTGTTCAATGCAACAAACATCTCTTTCCCATTATGTGTCCACTGGGCAGATGCATATGTGTTGTATTTGTTCTCTTGGATCAACTCTTTAAAATTGCAGTCTTCATTGCACAATTTCTGAAACATAAAAATGAATTAATAATATTAAAAAAACACTTAAAAATGACTGAACTTTATCAGCAGTTGCATTTCATATTATTGTTATTATTATTTAATGTACTTATATAGCGCCATCAATTTACACAGCGCTTTACATATACTTTGTATATTCACATCAGTCCCTACCCTCAAGGAGCTTACAATCTAAGGTTCCTAACTAACATGGTCACATATAGTCCCAACTGTAATATATTTCTGACAAAAATTATATTTGCTTATGCTTTATAAATGCTTGTTTCCAGCAGGTACACTAAATATTTGCATTCCAGTTCATTTTAAACACCTTATTCTAAGCATGTAATCTCTAATTCACAATGGCTTCAGCATGTGAACTCTTCTCCAAGCAAGCAGCATAGTTGACAACAGGTTTTATTTCACAAACATTTTGTAAAGTTTAAACCAACTTCAGACAGCTTTCTTTAAACCCTTAAAGCATATTGAGCTCCAGTTTGAAAATTGTGGTGCATTTCCTTCCAAAAATGGTAGTTGCTTTGATGACATTAGTCACAGTATTTTTAGAGTTGCTGACCTAGGACAAGCATGATGAAAAAAATCCAGATTGAGATCAAAGCTCTTGATCTGAAGATTAGGACTGCATTATCCGCTCATTACAGATTTCCTTTAAGCTGTATATATAGCCAAAATGTTTTCTTTACTTTTGGATAAATTCGTTTTTTGCTGTCTGTATCTGGTTGGAGAGATCTTCCATCCTTTGTTTTGTAATGCAGTGCAAGGCAAGTGAATATGGAGCCTAAAGCCGGCCATACATGAGTCGAATTCTGAAAGAATTTTATTTCGAAAATCAACAAATTTTTGTTCAAATTTTGCACCATTAGTGGGCCGCAGCAACAGCCGATTTTCATGTGGCCCTCGAATTTAAATGATCAGGCATGTTGGAATTTTTTTTAAAAATGTATGATTTTCTAATTAACCTCCCTGGCGGTACGATTATTTCGGATTTTAGGTGCTAAAAGCGGTACCATTATTTTGCATGAAAATTTCGCGTTTTATATTGTAGTCCTGCAATTCTTAGGAATAACTCTCTTAAATCTGTCCAAACCAGAGTCTAGCAGACATCCCGGGTATGATAAAGTTTGAAAAATTAAATCATAAATTATAATATAATAAATAATTATAAATAATTGTACCAAATAATAATATAACAATAATAAAAATGATTCAATAATGTAATCAAATCAAAAACACTGAAATTTGCTCAGTTGCAGAATTGTCACTGTCATTACTTTTCAGTATTTGAAGACGGATCTCCCCACAAATCACTATCGCTCAATTCTGTGAGTGATTCTAATTTATTATCGCTGTTTTCTAGCTGGTCTAAAATCATTTTTGATGTACAGTGACAGTTTTGGTTGCTATGGACAATCTCCAGTTTCCAGGCATAAAGAACAGTTTTTATTATATAAAACTGCATGCAGGACACTGGGCAGACCACTAGGGACAACGGGGATGTGAAATATTTACATACAGCAATGTAATCTGTAAGATTACATTATACTGTATGTTTACTGTTTGTTTCACTTTTTGAATTTGGCGCCGATCTCCGCGCCCGTGCGTCGCAACGCTCGCAGGGCACGGAGATCGGCGATGTAATGCATCGAGCGAGACACGGTTCGCTCGTACAGCGGGGAGACAACGCTGGATCCGAGGGAGAAGGTAAGTAAACCTCCTCCTGGATCCAGCGATGCAGTCCCGAGTCTGGCTCGGGGATACCGCTTTTGGTATGAAAAATCCACCCCGAGTCAGACTCGGGAATACCGTCAGGGGGGTTAATGATGGTAGAATCTTGTAAGAAATAAAATCATAAAAAACGTGTGAGTGAAAGAAAAGAAAATTCCTGGAAAGAAATAAAGATTCCTGGGCACGAAAATTATTTTCTATAGTAACAAGGTGATAATGAAGACTTGGTTGGTCAATTTTCGAACTCAATGGTGGTACCATTGGTTTAAAAAATGCGCAAAACTTCTGATTTTCTAAAGAAAATTCATTCAGAATTCAACCCATGTATGGCCGGCTTAAGCAGGACTCTCCTTGGAAATTCAGGACATTTGGGAACTCTAGTGGCCTGGAATTTGAACACCCTTTAACCTCCCTGGCGGTATGATTCATTCTGGTTTTAGGTGATGAAAGCGGTACAATTATTTTGCATGGAAATTTGGAGTTTTATATTGTAGTCCTGTAATTCTTAGGAATAACTCTCTTAAATCTGTTCAAACCAGAGTCTATTAGACACCCCGGGTATGATAAAGTTTATAACATAATAAAGAATAATAAAAAATATTCAATAATGTAATCAAATCCTAAAACACTGAAAAAGGGACACTTTTTGGTTGCTATGGACAATCTCCAAATTTCAGGCAGAAAAAACAGTATTTATAATATAAAAGTGCATAAAGGGCACTGCACAGACCACTAGGGACAAAGGGGGTGTGTAATTTTTTTAATACAGTACTGTAATCTGTAAGATTACAGTGCTGTGTGTGTTTTGTGTCTTTTTACTTTTTTGATTTTGCCGCCGATCTCCGCTCCCGTGCGCCGTAACGTCGCAGGGAACGATAGCTCGGCGGCATTCGGCACTGTGAATTGAGCGGAGGACAGCTCGATCACACAGCACGGAGGACATCGCTGGATCCAGGGGACAAGGTAAGTAACTCTCCCTGTGTCCTCCCTGCATCCAGCGATGCGATACCGAGTCTGGCTCGGGGTTACCGCTCGTGTTAGTAAAATCCCAACCTGAGCCAGACTCGGTATTACCGCTAGGAAGGTTAATAACAAACTATAGATTTAATGTGGGTAGATTTAAATAGGCTCAACCTATTTTGCCACATATTGTATAGTATTTACCTTTCCATAGAGCTTTCCAGATTTATTCATAGCAAGAAAATATTCACTTTGCACTCCTTTGATTGCAACAATTCCAACTGTCACTGTTCTGATCTCCAGAATACCTGCAAAATGTAAAAGAAAAGTATGTTTTTTACATGGTGTCATGGTAGTAAATGATTATATGTTAAGGACAGTTTTACCAAGTTTAATTTATTAAGAGTATACAGGAAAACGCAATAGGGTTGATTTACTAAAACTGGAAAGTGCAAAATCTGGTGCAGCTGTGCATGGTAGCCAATCAGCTTCTAACTTCCGCTTGTTCAGTGAAGCTTTGACAAAAAAAAACATAGAAGCTGATTGGTTTCTAAGCAGAGCTGCACCAGATTTTCCTCTCTCCAGTTTTAGTAAATCAACCCCAGTGTCATTAAAAAGTAGTTTTTTCAAAACAAATATTGGTTTGCTTATGTAGTTGTTATATGAAACAATTTAAGAAGTTAAAGCTTATTACATTGTGTAAAAACTATTTTTTTTTTAAATGTGCTGGCTACATGAAACAGAATACATAATCACATCATTGTACCATGGTATTATTATTATTATTATTGTTTTTTTTAACAAAAGAACCCTGTTATTATGTAATTATTATTCAAAAAGAATATTTAATGCATTATTTTTTCATGATAGATGCTGCCCTCCTTTTCTGACCAGCAATCAGCAAGTAGGAAAGGGCAGAGAGTCCTCTTTTGCATGTTAGCATGTAGCTAAGCCTCACACAAGGGAACAAATTATTTAGGAAAATAATCTATGTGTATCTATTCACATTTTTTCTCCTGCTTTTCTGTAAATCCCCCTATATGCTTTTTGACCCAATTAACATAAATCCACAATGTATTTTTTTCTTAGTTGTCAGTTTTCACAGTTTTGTTGTAACATGATGAAAAAAAAATCTTGACGGTCTTGTGACTTGTGAAGACTGTGAGAAAGTGATTAACACAAGTCTACCTATATCACTTCCAAAGAAAAACAGAAATCCTAGCATGTGTAAATGATACAAAACAGACCACTATGTATTGTGCTTTCAGTAAGATAAAGGAACTGCTTGACCTTACTGGGCCTGAAAACCTGATAGGATTTTGCAGTGATTTATGCCTGTGAAGATAAACAATTAGTGACTGTTCACTTAATTTTACATCTGTTTAGCGCATACCATCATTTTCCTTTAGGTACAGTAAGACCATGAATATTTAAATTTGAACTTGTTTTTATTTTTTTAAACTAACATTGCATGTACAATATATATAAGACACTGAACAATTTCAATCAGTCTCTACCATCATAGCAGTTTATATTTATATGTGCCTTCCGCTGTCACACACAAAATTGCCAGGATCACTTTGACTGGAGCTGGAGGTGACCCTGGGGTGCTTTTAGGTTTCTTCAGGGGTGCCTTGGCAAAATGCCTAAAAATTGCTCAAAACTTGAATACAAGCCAGCAGGTAGATCAAGCCTACCCTTTAGTTACCCAAAGTCACAGTATTTCATTATGCACTATTACAACTTTATAGACACTGGCATCCTGCCAACCAATGATCAGTTAATAAGCAGGATGTCTGTTGCCTCCACAGCATCCTTGTTTGACCCTTCTGTAACCCTGTCTATTAGAACTGGGGTCACATTAGCTGACTGGTGGAGAGAAATTGAGGGAGAAGAGAAACACTGGAATACTAGTCAGTACCAGAGTGCAAAAGTGTATTTGATTTGGAAGAATAAATCACTTCTAAAGTTGGGTATCCTCCATGTGTGGATGTTGCTTCATTATATAAAGCTATTAGAATAGGTTTTTACATTTTTGGATGGGGTGCCTTGAGACTGTCCATAATTTTATACATAAAGGTGCCTTTAGATTCTCTATCATTTTAAAGGGTGCTTTGACTGAAAAAAAGATTGAGAAGCACTGCAATAAACAAATATCTCTGACGGGAATCAAATCTAAAATCCCAGTGGTTTGTAGCAGTAAAATTATGTAACTTTATGTTTTTGTAATACATAAGCTAAAAACATTCAAAATTATATAATTTAACTGTCGGTAAAATATATTTACATCTAGTAAATACATGTATTTGACATTTTTAAGGGGAAAAGCTGAACTGAAGGCCAAATAAAATTTTTCAAAATTCATGTGAATAACTCTATTGTGGTGCATATAATGGTAATGCACATGTTACTGCAATGCACATTAACATCTTACTCATTTTGAATGGCACTCTTATGCACTTGGCAGCACAGCCTCGATGCACGTGTTGCAGCACACCACAACGCAAAGTAACACACTACATTGTCCATTCTGGTGCTGTGGCAGCACAACCAAAATGTGTGAACTGCATTAATGGAATGCATGCTAACATGTGGCACAAAACCTAAGAATGGCAAAGTATGAATGGGCCCTAAATCTATTTAATAAATAAAAAAAAACCTTCTAATTCATTGAGGAGCAGAAAAGTAGCAATGCGTTACTTTAACTGACATTTGTGCATTCATGCAACACTGTATCCAAACAAAATGTCCTTTTTTTCCCCAGAAATAGAGCTTTATTTTGGTGGTATTTGATCACCAATGCGGTTTTTATTTTTTTGCACTATAAACTAAAAAAAGACCGACATTTTTGAAAAACTAAACTTTTTTTTACTTTCTGTTATAAAACATATTCAATAAAAAAAATGAAAATGTCAAATGTCTTCATAAATTTAGGTCAATATATATTCTGCTACATATTTTTGATTAAAAAAATCCCAGTGGGCATATATTGATTGGTTTGCGCAAAAGTTATAGCATCTCCAAACTTTATGGGCTATCGTTATTAATTTATTTTTTACTAGTAATGGTGGCGATCAGCAACTTAAAGCAGGACTGATACGGACATTCTGACACTAATTGACACCTTTTACACTTTTTGGGGACCACTGACACCAATACAGTGATCAGTGCAACAAAAAAAATGCACTGTCACTGTACTAATGACACTGGCTGGGAAGGGGTTAACATCAGGGGCGATCAGAGGGTTAACTTTGTGCCTAGGCTGCGTTTTACTACACATAGGGGAGCTGGAAAATGGGTTTCCAGAGCTCTCTAAGGTAAGCTGGGTTCCTTCCACAAGCCCAAAAAGTGACTCCCATCACAAATACCATGTTCATAAATCTTTGCTTTTCATTCCTAAGTGGAACTAAACCCTCCTATCCTTTTGCAGCCAAGGAGGCTGCCATTTTAGTGTCTGTTTGATCTGTGGTTGTCGTGATGCTACACATGAGATCAGTTATGACAGCAGCCATTTCATGGCTTGACAGTTTGTTTGAGAACACAAGCAATTGTTTTTATTCATGGCATGCCTTGAATGTAACTTTTTTTGGTAAACTGTTGAATGAATGGGTTTACTTCCACTTTGTCCTATCTCACCCTACTGTCACAGCCAGTTAGAGGCTAGAGATAGTTACACAATTCCTGCTTGCTAGCCTGGAGAGCCCACATAGCCTATAACAGTGATGGCGAACCTTGGCACCCCAAATGTTTTGGAACTATACTTCCCATGATGCTCAACTACACTGCAGAGTGCCAGAGTATCATGGGAAATGTAGTTCCAAAACAGTACATTACTGATTTGGGTCTATAGGAGATAAACTACCTTTTCTCATATACCTGTGTGTGACACATAAACATATGGGACCTTTTGTGATAAGGCTATTGAGATGGTATGTTTGACAAAATGATCGGACCCAAAAAATAAAACGAGAGGTACATGAAGTTTGGTATCTGGGAAGGTTTTTTTTTTTTACTGCAACTGGGAGGTAACATCCCTGGTAGGTTGCAATACATACAATAATGAGCCAAAATAGGATTTTTAAGGTACCTTATACATAAGACATTAAATAATGTATCTATATATGTGATACTACTGACTATATTATAGGAATCCTTATAAAAATGAATAAAAATAATATACTTTGTGAAGAGTATTCACAAACCTTGTTGATGCGTAGAGAACCCAGAATATCTCTAAATTCACCTTTTTTCACCTGTCCATAGTCAACAGGTAGACCGCCATAGATGTTACAGTAAATTAAAGCGGTTCTTCACCCTTAAGGGGAAGTTCCGCTAGTATTATCCCTCCCCCCTCCGGTGCCACAATCGGCACCTTTCGGGGGGGAGGGGGGTGCAGTTACCTGGATAATCCAGGTATCTGCACCCACTTCCGGCCAGACCGCCGCATGGCTCCGCCCACCCCCGCATGGCTCCGCCCCCCCCCCCCGTTCTGTTCTGGGAAACACACAGTTCCCAGAGACACAGCGGGGGACCATAAGAGAAGCGCAGCGCAACTCGCGCATGCGCAGTAGGGAACCGGGCAGTGAAGCCCTCATGCTTCACTTCCCGATTCCCTGACAGAGGATGGCGGCGGTGGCTGCAGCGAGACGAGCGATCGCTCGTTATCTGCCGCCGACATCGCTGGAACCTGGGACAGGTAAGTGTGATATTATTAAAAGTCAGCAGCTGCAATATTAGTAGCTGCTGGCTTTTAATATTTTTTTTTTAGGTGCAGCTCCTCTTTAAGTTTACTTTTTTACAGTTCCTGTATTTACTGGCTAATATCAATAGCCTACAGAATGTTTTCACTTGTTGCCTGAAATTCATCTTTAAAAATACTTCACAACTGTGCATGGTAACATGTGTACAGCACAATGTGCAGTATATCTAAGTTGACATTTATTCTGGATGGCACCCCAGTGCACAAATACAGTATAAACAAATATACCTGTCCTTCAGTGCACCACAACATACAGATATTATTTCATATTGCAATGCCAAAAAGAAGATACTTTTTTATGCATGGATTTAGGATTCAGTCAAAATGAAAGGGCAGCCTTAAAGTAATGTGGCACAGGTGTGAAGCGAGCCTAAATATTATATTAATTAAACCCTTGTAGTTCCATTGCTTAAAAAGTAGAACATATACATTTTCATCTTCATTATCCCCAAGTAGGTGGAAATTAATTTAGTTATTAAGTGCCGTTCAACTTGTTACCTCTTCAAGAATCCAGTTGCAAAATTTCCCTTCAGTAGTTTGAGTCTCTACTCCTTCACACAATGAAGCAGTGAGGTTTGTTGCTCTACCACAGCCTTTCTCAACCTTTTCAACACAGAGGAACCCTTGAAATAGTTCTCCAGTCTAGGGGAACCCCGCTAAAAATGAGAAATCTACAACTCATGATACATTAGTTTGATGGTCAGTTGGAAGAATGGTCCTTGGCCCCCGTACACACAGTCGGACATTCCGACAGCAAAATCCGTGAGATTTTTTCTGACGGATTTTGTCTGAAACTGGTGTTGCATACACACGGTCAGCCAAAGTCCAATCATTCAGAACGTGATGACGTTCGTTTGTTACGACCGGACTACGTTCAGGCTAGTAGCCAATAGCTTTGCACTCGTACTTTGATCTGAGCATGGGTGGCACTTTGTCCGATCGGAATTCTCTACAAACGATCGGAAAAAGTCCGATCGGATTTTGTTGTTGGAAAATTTTAGATCCTGCCCACACACGATCGGATTTGCCTCCTTACAGATAGCTAAAAAGATCAGTGGTGTCAGTGGAAACTTATCTGAGAGGCAGAAATTGCCCAATGCTGAAGGAAATCCTAGCAACCTTTGGAGGAACCCTAGGGTTCCACGGAACCCTGGTTGAGAATCCCTGCTCTACCATATCTGGTTTTCCAGTTGTTTTCTTTATTCTGTATTATGAAGAATCCACCAGGAAAACCTTTGTTTGTCATTGTAGTAGTAATAACCACTGTGTGTAACTGCAAATTCTTACAGGAGTTTAAGAGTAAAATTCTGAAACATTTAAGAAGACAACATTGCCAGCATTCATTTAAAACTGAAATAACAGTTTTGGACAGTTTTCCTTTTAATTACCCCCTCTATTTAACTGAATATGGGTTTTCAAGACACAGCACATACATTGCTGCTTACTAAAGTTGTCATAAAATATTGTAAGGGCTAGATATAAAGCTATTCATAAGCACTACTCCTATACAAATTTTCTGTAAAACGTTGAATACAGCACATTATCCCTAGGAGATGTAATTTCTCTGTATTTAACACTACAAAAAATTATAACAATATTAAATATTAAAACAAAAAATGTATGAAGCACAGATTATCATGTATACTTAAAGTGTTACTAAACCCAGGACCATGCATTCGCTATATCTGGTCTCCCACAGACCAAACCCAGAACATGGAAATACATTTTTTTTTTTTTTAGTAAATGCTGTATAAACTTCTAAATACCTTTTCTCATCAGCAGTATATATCAGTTTTGTGACTTCTATAGGTGTCTGGTTAAAGCTTGTAGGAGGAGTTGTCATTCTTCTCTGACTGTCCTATGAGGCTGTAGGACCCCTGACCCGCTGTCTGGACAGTGCTGATTGGCCCTGTGCTGATCACATGCACCCTCCCAAGAAATAAAATAACTTTCTAGTAAAACACGCCAAACTGAGCGTGTGCAGAGTGACTCCAAAGGCTCTGTACTACCAGGAGATGGATTGGGGACAGTGGAAGAAGGGGAGGATTAGAGAAGACAGGATCACACAGCCTTTTTACACAATGTGCAGGATTAACCCCTTAGGTACCCCAATGAGTATAACAAGCATACTTTACTGCATATACAGACTGATTTTATTGTTGTGGGTTTAGTAACACTTTAACAACTTAAAAACTGATGGTTGTTATCCATTATGGCCAGATCAGATTTTTTTTTTCTGCTGTGTGCCTGTTGATTTAGCAATAACATGGTCATTACTTATGGTACCAAAATCATACAAGTATTGCTTTTTGACCATTTTTTTTCCTGAAAATTGTCAATTTTTTTTAGTGAGTCTGTGAAGTGGCATTGGTCATGGAGGAGACCCAGAGAGCTATAAAGAAGTTTTGTAGCGGCAAGATACTAGTTGATACTGGTGGAAGTGCCCAGTGCGCCGATATATATATACGGGTAAAGTGGGAGCCCTTAGAAGGGCTGATTTTCAGAATATATGTTGCCTTGTCCTCCCCAGAGCTCCTGAAGGTGGAGATTGGTTTTATGGCAAATGATTGACAGGTTGCATCCCTCTGACTCACCCGAGCAGGCAGCTTTTGGGAACGGAGTACAGATATGCCAGAAAGAGTCCCTCACAGGTCAGCAAATACCACAATCCAACCAAGCAGATGTGCATGGAAACACAGAGACTCCAGTAGCAGGCAGCAGTACACAGGAACACAGAGCAGGAAACAGACTAGGAATGCGGAAGTGTTAATAACAAGTGGCTTGCTGGAACACTCAGGGAATCATAGAGGGACTGAGTTGCAGGTTGCTGGCCCTATACACAAAGTCACAAATGTTTTTAATTATTATTGCTAAAGCAGTATAGCTTGATAACTGTTTTTAAAAGTTTACAATGTATGATTAATACAACTGGCTTGAACAGGGATCATTCAAGCAGAAACCACACTGACAAGTCTCAAATATAAAGATTTAATCTGTCAAGTTGACAGCGGGTCTTAGCGGGACATTTACAGGTATATACTGTAGACAAGTGTATAATACCTTTGACACACATATTTATTTGTATCTAAACTAAGAGCCTTAACAAAAAAACAAAATAATTTTATAGGGACAGTATAGACTTATTTAATCTTACATTTTCTGTAGTATACATACTTAACAGAAAATCCTTCCAGCTACTACTCGCAATCTACTCTTCAATGATTGAGAGCAGAGCAGCAATGTGGGGCTACAGCAGCTGTATTGATGGAGAAATGACAAATGATGTTAGCTGTCTCCTCTTCTAAGTCTGGTGCAAAGTCCCATTGAGCTCTCCTAAGTATGAACTGTCATCTGTTCCTGCTGATATTTGAATGTTTTCCTTGTCATCTTCTTTAAAGATGGACTGCAAGCAAACTGCTAAATGCACAGTTAAAATACATATATGGGAGTTTTTTTACCAACAAAATAATTTCTAGTTTATCCAATCAAATCCTGCCATTTATATAGCCCTAAACCAAATTCTCATAAAAAAATAAAAATAAACTGTCCTGTGCACTCTACAGACTGTAATCAATTACAAGAAAAATACTAACTGCATAAGATACTTAAAAAAATTAATAAAAAATCTAATGGCATGAGTGCTACTCTCTCTAAGATCTGTGTGTTGACACAGAAATGGATTTGTATCTATTTTTTTATTGGTAAAAGCCTTTTTTGCTTAGATATGAACTTGAAAAGTGCAAGTTTTAAGCAGACATTAGCCCATTTATATAAAATGTTTCCTATAATGCTCCTATTGGTGAAGATAATATAAGGGGGGGGGGGGGGATTTGTTTCTTGCAATACTGCTGTGCAAAATGTAAGCACATTGTTTCCCTGGAAGCCCAGGTTCTGAATCTAGGGAAGCAACTGTCAGCACTGAGAAGACCCTCCATACTTAAGGAGAGACCGGAATGTACCCAGCAGGTGCCGGCAGGGGCGAGCACTGAGGCGGGTGGTGACAGAGGTGCAGGCACTAGAGAAGAGTAGATGGGTTACAGATAGGAAGGTTAGAGGGGAAAGTGCCAGGGAGGCTGGGACATACCAATAAGTATGCCCCATTGAGTGACATTGGTGAAGCCAGAGAACAGCACTACTGGAGCTGAGGGACACCCCTAGCTGTCAGGGCAAGAGAAAGTCGGGGGGGAGGAATTGAAGGGAAAGGAAAGACAGATTCTGGTGGTAGGGGACTAAATTCTTAGAAGGACAGAGAGGGCAATCTGTGACAAAGACCTGAAGCGCTGAACTGTATGCTGTCTACTGGGTGCATGGGTTCCTGGGAGGGGCTGGGGATTGGGGAAGACCCAGCTGTCATGGTGCATGTTGGCACAAATGACAAAGTCAGAGGCAGATGGAGTGTCCTAAAGAACGATTTTAGGGACTTAGGAGATAAATTGAGGAAAAGGACCTCCAAAGTAGTATTCTCAGAAATACTACTGGTACCTCGAGCCATATCAGAAAGGCAGAGGGAGATTAGGGAACTAAACAAGTGGCTGAGGAGCTGGTGTAGTAAGGAGGGGTTTGGGTTCCTGGAGAACTGGGTCGACTTTTCAGTCGGTCACCAGTTTTATAGAAGGGACAGATTGCACCTAAATGGGGAAGGGTGTAGATCTGCTGAGAGTGAAGATGGCTGAAAAGTTAGAGGGCTTTTAAACCTAGACGACAGGGGGGAGGACAGCGGGGATCATATTCCAGAGGGTAGTATTGGGGGCATTAGTGGTAGGTTGACTAAAGCACATAAACCCGAGGTAATGAATGAATGAAATACTTGTATAGCGCACAATGCGAACTGAATCGCCTCTAGGCGAATAGTAACAATTCCTAGTTGCAATCCCAGAACACCCAATAAGAGGACAGTATGCGACAGGTCTAAACTACGTGGCACGTTCACCAATGACAGGAGCCTGGCGGACAAGATGGGAGAACTAGAGATACTGTTGTACGACGAGGATTTAGGTTTTGTGGGAAATTCATGGCTGGCAACCATTCAAGGGTGTTCCCTTTATCGCAGGGGCAGAGAGGGTAAAAAAGGGGGAAGGGTATACCTGTGTATCTCAAATAATGTACAAGTGAATGTGAGAGATCACATCACTATGGGAGCAAGGGAGGAGGTGGAATCTTTATGGGTAGAGCTCCAATGGGATGAAACTAAGGGGAAAATAATACTAGGAGTATGCTATAGGCCCCCTAATCTGAGGGAGGAGGGGGAGACTGACCTCTTATCACAATTTGGATTAGCAGAAAGGATGGGAAGTGTCATCATAATGGGGGATTTTAATTATCCTGACATAGACTGGGCAGAAGGAACCACGTATTCGCCTAAGGCTCGCCAGTTCCTAAATGTGTTGCAGGACAATTTCATGGATCAGATGGTAGACACACCAACTAGAAACAAAGCGTTACTAGACCTACTGATTTCCAACAATACAGACCTTATCATGGATGTGGAAATAAGGGCAATTTAGGAAACTGCAATCACAGGTCAATTAGCTTCAATATAAATCACACAAATAAGAAGCATAAGGGGAATACAAAGACATTGAATTTCAAAAGAGCAAATTTCCCTAAACTACGAACCTTGCTAGAAGATATAAATTGGGATAAAATCTTAGGAATAAAGAATACAGAGGAGAGATGGGTTTGCTTTAAGAGCATATTAAGTAAGGGCATTAGCCAGTGTATCCCATTGGGAAGTAAATTTTAAAAAGCGAACAAGTCTTGGATGGCTTAACTTCAATGTAAAAATGCATATAAAAGCAAAGGAGTGGAACTTCAAAAAATATAAGGCTGAGGGATTATCATCAGCATTCAGAAGACAGAAGATAGAACATGAAAGACACATAGGGGAGGAGAGCAAAAAAGCAGTTATAGCTTTGACATTATTTTTTGGGTTGAATAATGATTTGATTTGGTATATTTTCTATATTTTTGGATGCATAGAATGCACTTTTTGGTTAAGTTCTATTGGCAGATAGCATGTCTAATTTGATTTGTTTTCTTTTTTTAATGCACAATAAAAAAAATTGTGAATTGTGAAAAATAATACTTGGCTATGTGTTTAACTTCAAATGAAACTTTGGGATTAGGCAGTTCCATTTAAAAAAAATACAATGTAAAATTGACAAGGGACACCAACATAGTTGTATCTTTGATTTTAAAAACTACGGGATAATGGTGTTGTGGTAACTTGCTCCCCCAAAAAAAGCATAATAATATTATTCTTGATATCACTAGAAAAAAAAAGCCTTTGAAAATTTGTTTGCAATAACTTCAGCAAAGCAGTTTCATTATTATCTCATTAAAGAAGGAGAGAATGTGCGCTGCATTTCGAGATTTCATAATTTGCCACGTCACGAATGTTAATTCTCAAATATGAACGCTAGTTTACAAGACCGACTGCTTCTGGCTTGTGCTTGCTTCCGAGCATGCGTGTTTGTACTTTGGAATTTTGTCTGACGGACTTGTGTACACACGCTCAGAAAATCTGACAATACACATTTGTCAGCGGAAAATTTTAAAACCTGCTAGCCAGCATTTGGCTGTGGAAAATCCGACAATTGTCCATGAAGCATACACACGGTCGGATTTTCTGCCAACACATTTCCCGTCAGAAAATGCGATCATGTGTACGAGGCTTTAGTGTTTATGACAGAAAGTCAGCCCATGACAAACACACACTTTTACAAAAGATACATTTCATCAATATTTGCTACAGTTTAGTCATTCTCGATGTTGTGTTGCATAATACCATTTTCACCTTGATGTGAGCAGCATGACTGTCCAAGTTCAGGAAACAAACCACAAACAATAAAGGAGAGCCTTTCTTAAAAGTTAATTTTAAAAGCTTGGACCTAGATTATAATCTCTAATTGCTAGTGTGAATTGCTCTGACCTTGTAATTTTTGCTTTATTTTAGTATCCTCCATTTAAACATTACAGTACGTTGTATGAGTTTCTGTGTTTTCAACATGCTTAGATGAAAAAATACATTTGCCAAAAAATTAAACATACTGTAGGCGTTGGTGCAAATATGATCAACTGGTAAAGATCATAGTGTGAGTATACATTTCAATCTATGAATTCTTTTACACATTTACAATTTTAAAAAAATGCTTTTATCAGTGGTGACCGGTATATTATTTTTTTCTCCCAAACTCTGAGGGGTGGGGGCAAAGTCTCCTACTGACAATGGCCCGAGATCTCTGCCTGGAGCTGCTGCCAGTAACATTCTGCAGGGTGGGGGTGGGATGTCACTACAGATATACCATGCATAGGCATGGTGTCCTGTAGTTCCTATGGAATGAAAAGGAACACTGGGTGTGGCAGCAAAGCTGAATATGGCAATCACAGCCTTCTGTGGGGCAAATGGGATCCTGTAACTCTAAAACCAAGTACACATGGTCGGATTTTCCGATGGGAAATGTTTGATTTGAGCTTGTTGTCGGAAAGTCCAACCGTGTGTATGCTCCATCGAACATTTGCTGTCGAAATTTCCACACACAAATGTTTGGGAGCAGTTTCTCGCATGCTCTGAATCAAGCAGAAGAAGCCGCACTGGCTATTGAACTTCCTTTTTCTTGGCTCGGCGTACGTGTTGTACGTCACTGCGTTCTCACCTTCAAAATTTTTGGCCAACATTTGTGTGACCGTGTGTATACAAGACAAGTTTGAGCCAACATCCTTCGGAAAAAAATCCATGGTTTTGTTGTTGCAAAAGCTGATCGTTTGTACGGTGCATAAGTGTGTTGTATATGAATTTATGATTTCTTGGCCATCTTTCAGAGAATATGAATGATAACTTTTCTTTCACTCATTGTTAGTGTTTGGCTGAAGCAATTTATTATCAATCAACTATGTTTACTCTTTTTAGATCATAATGAAAACAGAAACTACCCAAATGACCCTGATGAAAAGTTTACATACCCCAGTTCTTAATACCGTGTATTGCCCCCTTTAACATCAATGACAGCTTGAAGTCTTTTGTGGTATTTGTGGATGAGGCTCTTTATCTTCTCAGATGCTAAAGCTACCCATTCCTCTTGGCAAAGAGCCTCCAGTTCCTGTAAATTCTTAGGCTGTCTTGCATGAACTGCACGTTTGAGATCTCCCAAGAGTGGCTCAATGATATTGAGGTCATGAGACTAAGATGGCCACTCCAGAAACGTCACTTTATTCTGCTGTAACCAATGACAGGTTGACTTGGCCTTGTGTTTTGGATCATTGTCATGTTAGAATGTCCAAGTACGTCCCATGCGCAGCTTCCTGGCCGGTGAATGCAAATGTTCCTCCAGTTCACTTGATTTTTCACCAAATTTCCTGTGCCTTTGTAGCTCACACATCCCCAAAACATCAGCCATCCACCTATGTGTTTCACAGTAGGAATGGTGTACCTTTCAGCATAGGCCTTGTTGACTCTTCTCCAAATGAAGCGCTTATGGTTGTGGCCGAAAAACTCAATTTTGGTCTTATCACTCCAAATGACTTTGTGCCAGAAGGTTGGAGGCTTGTCTCTGTGCTGTTTGGCGTATTGTATTGGATACTTTGTGGCATTTCTTCTGATGACTCGACCATGTAGCACATCTTTCTTCAAGTGCCTCCTTATTGTGCATCTTGAAACAGCCACACCACATGTTTTCAGAGAGTCCTGTATTACACCTGAAGTTATTTGTGGGTTTTTCTTTGCATCCCGAACAATTTTCCTGGCAGTTGTGGCTGAAATTTTAGTTGGTCTACCTGGCCGTGGTTTGGATTCAACAGAACCCCTAGTTTTCAACTTCTTGATTAGAGTTTTAACACTGCTGATTGGCATTCTCAATTCCTTGAATATCTTTTTATATCCCTTTCCTGTTTTATACAGTTCAACTATCTTTCACTGCAGATCCTTTGACAATTTTTTTTGCTTTCCCCATGACTCAGAATCCAGAAACGCCAGTGCAGCACTGGATGAAAGATGCAAGGGTCTGTCAGGAGTCCAGAAACTCATTGACCTTTTATACACACACGCACTAATTACAAGAAAAGAGATCACGGGTGAGGATGATTACTTTTAATAGCCATTCAAACCTTTTTGTGTCAACTTGTGTGCATGTTATCACCAGGGTATATAAACTTTTGATCAGGGTGATTTGGATAGTTTCTGTTGCGTAAACACAGTTGATTGATAATAAATGGCTTCAGTCAAAAACGAACCATGAGTGAAAGAAAAGTTTTTGTGTTATCATTCACATTCTCTGAAAAATGGCCAAGAAATCATAAATTCTGTAAGGGTATGTAAACTTATGAGCACAACTGTATATATACAGACATACCCCACTTTTAAAGCGGGAGTCCACCGGGACTCCGCGTTTTTTTTTTTTTTTAAAAGCCAGCAGCTACAAATACTGCAGCTGCTGACTTTTAAATAGTGACACTTACCTGTCCAGCGCGCCCGCGATGTCGGCACCCGAAGCCGATCGCTCGCTCGTCTGTCAGGTCCTGCCGCCGCCATCTTGGGTATGGGAATCAGGAAATGGAGCCTTTCGGCTTCATTTCCCGGTTCCCTACTGCGCATGCGCGAGCCGCGCGGCGCAATCCGGACGGTCCCCGCTGCCTCTGGGAGCTGTGTGTTTCCCAGCAGGCAGCGGGGCACTTGCTGAAGGGGGCGGGCGCTTGCGGAAAGGGGCGTAACGTATGCCCCTTTCCGCAGAGAGCTAGCCCGGAAGTGGGTGCAGTTACCTGGATTATCCAGGTAACTGCACCCCCCTCCCCCCTGAAAGGTGCCGATTGTGGCGCCGGAGGGGGGGGGATTCCGATGAGCGGAGGTCCATTTTAGGGTGGATCTCCGCTTTAAGTACACAATGGGGTTTATTTACTAAAGCTAGAAAGTGCAAAATCAGGCTCACTTCTGCATAGAAACCAATGAGCTTCTAACCCCAGCTCAATTAAGCTTTGGTAATAAAACCAGGAAGCTCATTGGCTTGTATTCAGAAGTGAGACTGATTTTGCACTTTTCAGCTTTAGTAAATAAACCCCATTGTGTACTTAAAAGTGGGGTATGCCTATATATAATATATATATATAATATAATATAAATATATATAAATATAAATAAATAAATAAATAAATATATATATATATATATATATATATATATATATATATATATATATATATATATATATATATATATATATAAAATACAGCACATCTTAATTCAAAATTTACAAGAGCACCATTTTGGTAATCAAACTGTATTCTTACATCTCACAAAGTCACACAAAGTCACTAAGGGGTTGATTTACATAATCTGGTGCAGCTCTGCATGGTAGCCAATCCTCTTTTAAATTCAGCTTGTTCAATTAACCTCCCTGGCGGTATTCCTGAGTCTGGCTCAGGGTAAGATTTAACCTCCCTGGCGGTATGATTATTTCAGATTTTAGGTGCTGAAAGCGGTACAATTATTTTGCATGAAAATTTGGTGTTTTATATTGTAGTCCTGTAATTCTTAGGACTAACTCACTTAAATCTGTCCAAACCAAAGTCTATGAGACATCCCGGGTATGATAAAGTTTGAAAAATGAAATCATAAATTATAATATAATAAATAACTATAAATAATTATACCAAATAATAATATAACAATAATAAAAATGATTCAATAATGTAATCAAATCAAAAACACAGAAATTTGCTCAGTTGCAGAATTGTCACTATCATTACTTTTCAATATTTGATGACGGATCTCCTCACAAATCGCTATCGCTCAATTCTGCGAGTGATTCCAATTTATTATCGCTGTTTTCTAGCTGGTCTAAAATCATTTTTGATGTAAAGGGACATTTTTGGTTGCTATGGACAATCTCCAGTTTCCAGGCATAAAGAACAGTTTTTATAATATAAAACTGCATGCAGGGCACTGGGCAGACCACTAGGGACAAAGTGGGATGTGAAATGATTACATACAGTAATGTAATCTGTAAGATTACATTATACTGTATGTATACTGTGTGTTTCACTTTTTGAATTTGGCACCGATCTCTGTCCCTGTGCGTCGCAACGCTCGTAGGGAATGGAGATCGGCTCTGTGATGAATCGAGCGGAGGATGAGCCGCTCGTACAGCGGGGGGACATCGCTGGATCCAAGGGAGAAGTAAACCTCCTCCTGCATTCAGCGATGCGGTCCCGAGTCTGGCTTGGGGTTACCGCTTTTGGTATAAAACTTCCACTCCGAGCCAGACTCGGGAATACCACCAGGGGGGTTAAATACCATAAGCGGTATTCCGGAGCCAGACTCGGGGATCGCATCGCTGGATCCATGGAGAGGTTTACTTACCTTGTCCCCTGGATCCAGCGATGTCTCCCTGCTGTGATCAGCGAGCCGTCCTCTGATCTGTCACAAAGTAAAAAACACAGTATAGATACAGTACTGTAATCTGTAAGATTACAGTATACTGTATCAAATAATTACACATCCCCTTTGTCCCTAGTGGTTTGTCTAGTGTCCTGCATGCAGTTTTATATTATAAATACTGTTCTTTATGCCAGGAAACTGGAGATTGTCCATAGCAACCAAAAAGTGTCCATATACATCAAAAGTGGTTATAGACAAGCTAGAAAACAGCGATAATAAATTAGAATCACTCGCAGAATTGAGCGATAGTAGTTTGTGGAGAAATTCATCATCAAACACTAAAAGTAATGACAGAGACAATTCTGCAACTCAGCATATTTCAGTGTTTTTAATTTGATTACATTATTGAATAATTTTTATTATTGTTTGTTATAATTATTTATAGTTATTTATTATATATATATATATATATATATATATATATATATATTATAATTTATGATTTCATATTTCAAATTTTAGCATACCCGGGATGTCTATTAGACTCTTGTTTGGACAGATTTAAGTGAATTATTTCTAAGAATTACAGGCCTACAATATAAAACGCCGAATTTCCATACAAAATAATTGTACCGCTTTCAGCACCTAAAATCTGAAATAATCATACCGCCAGGGAGGTTAAGCGTTGACAAAAAAAATGGAAGCTGACCACCAGATTTTGCACTCTCCAGTTTTAGTAAATCAACCCTATATGTATGTTTATTGCAAAATACTTTTAATGCGATGCTACAAAACAAACAAATGCATGTTTAGTAGCCCAGCTGTGCAGATTTCCCAGGGGGGGAGGTCTACTGCCAGTGGAAGCTGACAGTGTTTCTGATACAGAGCAGGGCACCTATAATGATGATAGAGAAGTGGTACTATTGGGAATGTTGCTGCCCTTACAACAGCTTGATACAGCAGCCTAGTCTGCCTATGTGTCAAATTCCTTCATGTTAGAAGCAGTTTCAAAAGGAAGGCCATTAAGTCTTTTTAAAGAAATGCGTGTTTTAAGCATATTGTAAATAGTCTAATCGGTTTATACAAAAGCAGACCTGACATCAGATTTCCTTTTTTACTTAAACTGCTTGCATGCTAGTAATGATCTAGAGAAGCACGGATTATGAATGCAATGATATAAGGAGTGCTGGACATGACAGTGTGGATGAGGGACACAGAGGGTTAAGCTTTATGGGTGGAGCTGAGGAAAAAGGTTTGCAGGAAGCAAGTTCAGTGTAGGGGAGGGGTCATATAAAAGGGAGGGGTGTGGCTTTAGGGGATCATTCGGATCCCAGCGTGACACAGAGGAGGCAGTTTTTCTCTGCTCCTCTGTAATGGCCGACCTGGATGTGATTTTCAAGAGGCTGAGACGGGCGGCGGAGGCGTGCGGAGCGGAGTGGCTGCGGGACCAAGCGGGGACCTGGAGGACACCGCGGAGGATGTCGGGGATGCAGGTGAGGCGCCGCTGCGTGCGCGGAGGTCTCGGCCTTCGGCGCGTTTTTTCCCCGGGCCTACACCTCGTCCACCTCGTGACTGGCAGAGCCCGGGGGCCGACCGCTCGGTCCCCCCGGCGAAGAGGAAGGTGCCTGGCTCTCCCTGGTCCGGGTGGTCATTGCGCCGCCGACCGGAGGGGGGCGGGGCCTCGCGGCAAAATGGCGCCGGCTACGGGTCGGGCCGGCACCCGGGAACGGGGGGGGGGGGAACGGGCGGGGGGCTCTGGGTCCAGCCGCCTTGGGGGTGCAGCGGAAGGGGGGGGATCCTCGGACTGGGGGTTCCAGCATGGGGACACGCGCAGTGGGGGGGCAGGGTTGGCACGGGGGGGGGGGGTCGCAGCTCCCGGGCTGGGGCGGGTGGGATGAAGGGAGCCACCGAGGTGCCTGGCAGGGCTGGTCTTGGACACCAGCATGCCGGGGGTGGTCGGGGGCCACAGGCACTGCGGGATGCGCCTGAACGCGCGGACCAGGAGGTCTGCGATTCGCCCAGGGGGATGGCGGCGCCCCCAGCGCGCACCGCGGAGGACAAGTCCGAGGGTGAGCTGTCGCAGGAGGAGGAATTTTCACATGCAGCGCACGAAACCATGACTGTCGGCAAGGCCCCGGTGCGGCCAGGTAAGTCACGTGATCTTTTGGTTCTGACGGAAGCCTTGGGGGATTTGCTGGGGGACCCGGTATCCCAGAACGGCAAGGGGATGGCATGTCGCCCTGGGGGGGCCCACGGACAGCTGCAGGACCTTCTTGGAGGGGCTGCGGGCCCTGGTGGGTAAGTTTGCCGGGGGTTCGGGGGCGCCGCAAGTGGGTCCCTGGATGGCTGCGGGCCCAGGGTCGGGGGGAGGGGGGTCCGGGGCCACGCCGGTGGTGGACCCCCCGACCGCTGCGGCTTCTGGGGGGGTGGTAGACATGGGGCCTGGGGGCACGGGGGTCCCCCCAGTGGTCACGGAACCTGGGGCGTGGACCGATGTGGTCAGGATTGCGGATGCTGCCCGGTGCGAAGTATATGTTGATTCGAGGGCCCGGTGGGGGCGTGCCTGGAGCAGGAGGTGCGGGAGAATATTGGCATGGGTGAGTATGTGGAGATTTTCTCTTTGCTCCCCCTTGAGAAGTTCAACTTGGATAGGGTCAAGCCGGACAGTTCAAAAAGGACAACGAGGAGCGGCGTAGGTATCGGTGATTCTGCGCACTTTCTCCAATTGGCTTCAGGCGTTCGCTGGCTTAGCTAGGGTGATTGGGGAGAAGAACCCCGAGCATTGCTCGGCGTTGTTCTGCTGTATGGACGCGACTGGAGAGGCTTATCGGGTGTATGGGGGGTGGCATGGCTGCGTTATGACGAACAGTCCAGGCAGCGGTGCGGCCGGAACTACGCTGGGACCACAAGGACATCAGCCTCTGGATGAGGCTTATGTCTGCGGCTCGGACTCCTGCTCCGTTTCTTCAGGGGGGGGCGGGAGTGTGTTGTCCTCAGGGCTGCCGGCCGGGAAAAAGTGGGGTGTGTGCTGGCCCTTTAATGGGGGGCTTGTAAATTCGGGAGAGCGTGCCGATTTAAGCACGAGTGCTCCCTCGCACTGTCCCGCTGTTTCAGGAAAGAAAAGCGTTCCGGCGATGTTGCTCACGAAAGGGATGACGCCGGTAACCCTGGAAAGGATACTTCCTTTCCTAAGTAAGTATCCGGATGGTTAGGCGGCGCGGGGGTTGATTTCGGAGTTTTCGGGACGGTTTCAGGATTCCTTGTTCATTGGCGGAGGTGCCCCTAGTGGCCCGGAACTTGCGATCGGCTTTGGTACACCCGGGGGGTGGTAGGCGAAAACTTGGGCAAGGAAGTGGCGTTGGGCCGGATGGGTGGGCCTTTCGAAGTGCAACCGTGGGGCGACCTGGTGGTGTCCCCGCTGGGTGTAGTTCCTGAGAAAGAGCCTGGGAAATTTTCGCTTGCTTCATCACTTGTCCTTTCCTAAAGGGGGGTCGGTCAATGACTTCATCGGCCCTGATGCGTGTACGGTCTCATACACGTCTTTTGATGCGGCGGTGAGGTGGGTCAGGCTTTCTGGATGCGGGGCTCTTATGGCCAAGGCAGATGTGGGGTGCCATTGGCGGGGCCAGTTCTATATGAGTAAGTGCCTGCCCATGGGTTGTTCCATTTCCTGCGCCTACTTTGAGGCGTTTAGCTCATTTTGGAGTGGGTGGTGAGTGACGTTTCGGGCCTGGAGTCGGTCATCCACTATTTGGACGACTTTCTGTGCGTGGGCCCCGCCTGCCTCCAGTGTGGGTGCGATTTTCTGTCCACGTTGCAGCACATTGCAGGTAAGTTCGGGGTACCGTTGGCGGGGGATAAAAAAGAGGGACCAGTTACGGACTTGAGTTTTTTGGGGATAGTGATCGATTCGAGGGCAATGGAGTGTCGATTGCCCGAGAATGAATTACTTGATCTGAGAATGGAATTGGTGGAGATGCAAGGATAGTAGAAGGTCCGGTTGAGGGCCCTGCAGTCTCTGTTGGGCTAGCCTAACTTTGCTTGCCGGATCATCCCTATGGGGGCGGGTGTTCTGCAGACAGCTGTCGGCAGCCTCGGCTGGGGTGAGTGTGCCTAACCATTTTGTGCGTCTGCGGGAAGGAACACAGGGAAGACTTGCGGGCGTGGCGTGAATTCCTAGCCTCTTGTAGCGGGCGGGACATGTGGATGTCGGGGCCAGCGAGCAATTTCGATGTGGAATTGGTCGCTGCCGCGGCTGGGTCGGCGGGTTATGGGGCGTATTTTCGGGGACGGTGGAGTGCTGACCCTTGGCCGCAATCTTGAGAGGTGGCGGGGTTGTTGGGCAACCTGGTTCTGCTTGAACTATTCCCGGTGGTGTTGGCAGTGGAGCTGTGGGGGGAGGAGTTCCGTAATATGAAGTTGCGCATTAGTTGAGACGGCATGGGGGTGGTTCAGGTCCTCAACCATTTGGCTGCTACGGCGGCTGGTGTTTCGGTGCTTACGGCTCAATGTTTACGTTTCGGCAGTGCACATACCTGGGGTGGAGAATTCTTTGGCTAACTCGCTCTCTCGTTTTCAGTGGGACGAGTTCCGGGATCTGGCGCCGAGAACGGAGGAGTCTAGGGCGTCTTGCCCTGGGTGGATGTGGGGGATGCCCTTGTAGTCGCCGCAGGTTGGATTCAGGGGTCTTTGAGTGAGTCCACGTGGGCGGCCTATTCTAGGGTGTGGTCAGAATGGTTGAGTTGGAGCGGTTGGTCGGGGCTCCGACCAGCGCTGGTTGGGGCTGTATTGGGTGGCACGGAACATTGAGATGGGATTGGCACCTGCGTCGATTGATCGGAAATTGGCGGGGTTGGCATTTTGTTTAAGCTGTGGGGAAAGCCGGACGGGAATGCGGCTTTTTGGGTGCGGCAAACCTTGAAGGGGTATAGGAGGGAACGGAAAGGTCGGGAGGCGCACAGGCTGGTGAAGTGTGATAACTTGGTGGCGATTTGTTCCCGGCTTGTGGAAGTTTGTTCTTCCGCTTACAAGGCCATCCTGTTCACAGCGGCTTTTTCATTGGCGTTTTATGGGGCGTTTGGGACTGGGGAGTTGGTGTGTCGGTTTAAACGGGGTGCTGTGGGGCTGTTGGATCAGGATGTACAGGTGGCTGCTGATCGGGTGAGTATACGGTGGCGGAGGTCCAAGCCTGACCAGCTGGGCAGGGGAGTGGTGATTATACTGTTTGCCTTGCCAGGCTCGGCAGTGGGCCCTGTGGTGGCGGTAAGGGCCTTTCGGGCGGTGCGGCTGGAGGGGGGGGGGGCCTTTCTTGCTGCATGCGGGGTGCTCTTTTCTCTCTAGGTTGCAATTCGTGTCAGTTTTCAACGGTGCCTGCGGACTGTGGGTTTGGACGACCGGGAGTACTCGTCGCACTCCTTCCGTATTGGGGCGGCCACTGAGGCGGCCCGATGTGGGCTGGCTGAGGCGATTGTTCGCCGGATCGGTCGTTGGGAATCTAAGAGGTTCCGTTCGTATGTCCGGCCGCAGTTGATCCTGGGGTGAGTGGGGGCGCGGCTGGGAGTGTTTTGCAGTATGGGGTTGGGAGTTACAGGTGTTATGGTATATTACGTTTGTTGGTTGTTATGTGTTCTGTGTTATGTTTTTTATTCCAGATGGAGGTTCCTCACGCCTCGTTTGGATCCTAGGGCACTCGGACGTGTGCTGGGGGGCCGGGAGAGGTGATGCTCAGCCGGCAGGCGGGCCGTTGGGAATTCCTGGGGGGAGGCTAGGTTGATGTGGTTGGGATTCCCGGGCATGCGGTGGGAGCGTGTGATGAAGGAAGTTGAGCGCTTTGCAATGAGGGACAGGCCCCCGGATGTGTTGGTCATTTACGCAGGGGGCAACGACCTGGGCATACGGAAGGAAAGGGACATCTTAGCTGATGTTAGGGCGGATGTTTTGCACTTACGAGTCCGCTTCCCGGGTACCATCTTGGTTTGGTAGGTCGTTGCGGGCAGATCGGTGTGGAGGTGGGCTAGGTCCATGGTAAGCATCAACAAAACCAGGATGGGGGTCTGACGTGGGTATTGACCTTTGGTCATTGGGTCTGCAGGAGGGTATACAAAATAGCTCTTAGGGTGTGGGGTGGCCCTCAAGGTTGAGGGGGTCACCCTTTCGGGCTGTGGCGGTGTGTTTTCTGGTGGTTTCTGACGGTAGACAGGTACTCAGAAGGGATCTGAGGGTGTGGGGGGCTCATCTAACGATCGGCCCCTCTGGGTATTCCTGAACGTTGGAGGGAATACGGTTATGTTCACTGGCGGAAGTTGTCTCCGACCGGTCACAGGTGGAGGCCTTTGGGAAGTTGGTGAGGTGTACCGCAGTGATTTGGTATTGTCTTAAGTGGGGTCACCGTCAGAGATCACCAGAATGGGCAGTTAATGTTATTTAATGTGGTTTAATGGTAATAAAGTTATTTATATTTATATATCTATATATATTTAGATATTTTCATATTTACAAGTTATTGGAGTGAATTTTGAGTTATGTTTAATAAAGGCTGTTGTGGCCAGTTTACTCCAACCTATGGTGTGGTCTCGTTTCTAATAGGGGAAGGTATGGGTAAGGAATAATATAAGGGGAACATTCAGACTACACTAGTCAAGAGAAGCACGGATTATGAATGCAATGATATAAGGAGTGCTGGACATGACAGTGTGGATGAGGGACACAGAGGGTTAAGCTTTATGGGTGGAGCTGAGGAAAAAGGTTTGCAGGAAGCAAGTTCAGTGTAGGGGAGGGGTCATATAAAAGGGAGGGGTGTGGCTTTAGGGGATCATTCGGATCCCAGCGTGACACAGAGGAGGCAGTTTTTCCCGCCCTCCCGCCCTAATGTTATGTGTTTGTTTTGTTGTGTCGTTTGTTGCTGGTCTTTTCTTCTTTTGCAGGTTTCGTCGGTTGTCACGGCAGCTGAAGGTTTTCCTGTGTTGGCGGTGTGTTTTCTGGTGGTTTCTGACGGTAGACAGGTACTCAGAAGGGATCTGAGGGTGTGGGGGGCTCATCTAACGATCGGCCCCTCTGGGTATTCCTGAACGTTGGAGGGAATACGGTTATGTTCACTGGCGGAAGTTGTCTCCGACCGGTCACAGGTGGAGGCCTTTGGGAAGTTGGTGAGGTGTACCGCAGTGATTTGGTATTGTCTTAAGTGGGGTCACCGTCAGAGATCACCAGAATGGGCAGTTAATGTTATTTAATGTGGTTTAATGGTAATAAAGTTATTTATATTTATATATCTATATATATTTAGATATTTTCATATTTACAAGTTATTGGAGTGAATTTTGAGTTATGTTTAATAAAGGCTGTTGTGGCCAGTTTACTCCAACCTATGGTGTGGTCTCGTTTCTAATAGGGGAAGGTATGGGTAAGGAATAATATAAGGGGAACATTCAGACTACACTAGTCATGTGTTGTACAGTCTATTTTAAAAGCACACAAAAACTCATACTTTTCATGAACCCACAGTAACCTTTGAGAATATTTCATCTCAACAGAGCAAAGTACTGAAATATGTGAAAAGAGGCTTAGCGAGTATTGCATTTCAGTTACACAATAAATAATTTACAGATTGGTTTCATATGACTGAAGTATACAAAAATTCAAAAATAATAGTCCACATCATTCTAATCTGGTATATTCTAACATTTTGTAAAAGTCACTCAAAGCAGTCATTTAGTTTCATCCTTTTAACTTCATCAAAAGACAAGTCAACATCTGTTAAAAATGTTTTAGTCCTCCCTACCCCTCCTAAGCTAGGCTAACCTTTAAACCATTTACCTATCTTTTAACTTACCTTAAAGCAGAGCTCCACCCAAAATGAGAAACTCCACTTGTCCGCCTCTCCCACCCCCCCCCCCCCCCCAGTGCCACATTTGGCACCTTGTGGTTGTGGAGGGGGGGACCTGGATTTGACAGGTACCCGCTCCCACTTCCCACTGAGTTCACTGCGGTGCACTCAGCTAAAAGTTTGGCCCTCGCCACAGCCAGCCCATTGAAAGAGTGCAGCGCAAAACCAGCTGTGAGGCAGCAAGGCTTCACTGCTGATTTACCTTACCGAAGATGGTGGTGAACCTGATAGACAATTTAAGAATCAGCTTGGGTGAGGACACTGCAGGATCCATGGACAGGTAAGTGCCCCAGGAGTAAAAGTCCGCAGCTATAGCATTTGTAGCTGCTGATTTTAATTTTTTTGGTGGGGGGGAGCTCCGCTTTAACATGATAGCCCATAAAAAAACAAAGGTATGCTGTCATGCTCCAGGTAAACGGCCATGGTATCGCAGAAGTCCTTGGATTCAGACTAGGA
The DNA here is from genome assembly GCF_037356315.1 of Lithobates pipiens. Classification (NCBI taxonomy): domain Eukaryota; kingdom Metazoa; phylum Chordata; class Amphibia; order Anura; family Ranidae; genus Lithobates; species Lithobates pipiens. The sequence goes on from NW_027507903.1 coordinate 64,591,656, forward strand.
CAGCAGTGGCCTAATAATGATTAATGTCAATTGACAAGTTTTAGTCGTGGACAAATCAGGTGAAATTTGCAGGTCATGTCAATACCATATAAGCCATCCTAGATAAAGATACTACAAGACAAAGGGCAAACTCAGAGTTAAATATCCATGTCCATGAGTACTTGGGTCAAGTTTATTTTTTTTATGAAGTTTAACTTGAAGTGTAAACATGCATAAACTGCTTGAAACAGGTTTATTGGGTATTTTGGTGCTGTTTTGGAACAGATACAAGAAAGAAGTGCATGCATCTACAGTTTTCTCAGGTACAATCATTTCCAAGGCTATGACTTTGGCACGGTCGTTTTTGATGCAATCATTTTGCCATAATGACATTTCATAGCAGAGAAATAAAATATCTGAAATACAAAAGTATCACACCAAAAACAACATTTATATCACGTGAAAAGCTGCATTCAATTTCACCAAAGCCCTCAAAGAAGAAGTATGGCCAAAGCTCTTTTGGCCATACATTTCCTGTGGATCAATCACAGGAGTGCAGTTCTGCACTCCTGTGGCTCAAATTCACCTGACAGGGGGCTAAAGTCTGCTGACATTACAGAGCCAAACACTGTAAAAAAACACCATCAAAATCTTACAAAAAGAGAAAAGGCAGTCTTGAATAATCTACAAGATGACCCCAGCATTGTTATAAAAAACTTCTGATAAGGGAGGAGCGGTCTATAGTAGATGAAGTAGTTCTGGATCCCTCAGATGTTGTAAACTTAACCCCCCTTCATCCAATTAAACCAATATTTCACCACCTGCCCATAATGCACTAAAAAGGAAGTCCCCATCCAGGGCAAACTCATCATGGCCAATATTGGCTCCCTAGGAAAACCACTAGGCAACCTGGATACTCTATTACAACCTTTAGTTACCAGGATACCGTCCCACCTACAAGACACAAAACATACCATACAAGCCCTAGAAAAACACACATAGGGTAAGGACAACAAATGGATTGTATGTGATGTAAGGTCCCTATACTTATGTATACCCCATGATCTAGGACTACAGGTGCTTAAACATCATATGGACTTGTATACAGAATACTCGCCAGAGCTAAAATGGTTTATCCTGGATGCAGTTTCATATCTATTACATCTCAAATACTTTCTCTTCGATACAAAATGGTACATACAAAAACAGGGGGCCTCCATGGGAGCAAGGTTCTCATCCACTTCTGCAAATTTATACATGGCTGGTGGGAAGAACAGTATATCTACAAATATCCCCAAAGAGACTAAATTGTCTCTTACTTCCGATACATTGATGACCTGATCTTCATTAATAAACAGAAGTTGGCAGCAACCGAGTTTCTGGACTACTTTAACATTAACAAACTGAACCTAAAATGTATCATATAAGAACACCAGGCAGGAACTAACTTTCTTGATCTCACCCTATCTAGATCTATCCAAGAAAAGATAGTTACAGTACAGGCATATAGGAAGATCACCTCAAAAAATGCCCTATTGCATGTCATGCTCCCCATACCATCATAGCAATACCTCAAGGTTAATTTGTCCGAAAAAGACAAAACTGTTCAAATCTAATGGACTACAACAAAGAAGCTTGTTTACTGGAACAGAGACTTTGTGAATGAGGTTATAGCAAGTCACTGGTCAAAAAAGGTTGTTTCCAAGTCAGGAATCTGGATAGAACCCACCTTCTAACAGATCATCCCCCACAAGAAATTGGACCGTCTGATCAATTAGTGTTCTCCACCAATTATAGCTTACAATCTCAAAATATAAAAAAATGTTATTTCAAGACATCTTCCTGATTTATATAGTGATAACAGCTACAAGGCCATTTTTAAGCGATTGTAAACTGCTGCACTTTTTTAATATTTTTTTTATTAAATAAAAAAAAATTATATATAAAGGTATAATGTGCTAGTATGCATCACATACAAGCACATTATGTGAAACTTACCTCAAAACTAAGCCTTCCAGCGATGCGATCTCTACACTGGAGACAGCGTCCCATCTTCATTCGGTCTTCCGGGTTTGCGGACTCCGGCTCTGTGACTAGCCTTAGCCATGTGCACTGGAGTCACCGGTCACGACACGGGGCTTGGAAGAAACATCACGGGTGGCTGTTCCTTCAGAGCGCATGCGCCAGTAATTTCACTGGCTGCATGTACAGTAAATATCTCCTAAATGGTGCATGTTTAGGAGATATTTATACTACCATAATAAGGCTTACCTATAGGAAAAAATTAAAGATGGAAGTTTACTTCCTCTTTAAGACAAAGGGTTAGGGATTTCACTAGAAAAGCGTGGATTATAGGTAACATGATCTCTCCTAGCATACACACCACCAATTCAACCATGGCTAAACACCAATGGTTTCTTCAGATGCAACGCTATGAGGTACTCCACCTGTAATTATCTTTTTCTAAACATTAAATAAAGCAGTACAGCGCAGATAATATGACCTAATACACAACAATAATAAAAAAAAATTAATTAACAATCATTTAGTAAAGAAATGCAGGATAGATGAAATAAAACATCAAGAGTCCACATGTGCAGAGTGTCTTCTTCCAGCAGATCGAAGTGATAGATGTGATCCCGTCCACCAACAGATAAAATGGACTCTCACCTTAAACAATGGACCCCTGACACATCAGACAGGTCAGAAAAGGCATATCCCCATCAGGGGTTAATCAGAGGCATCCACATTCGTATGGTAGTACTCCTAAGGTGTAATCAATCTCGAATCCCATATGTCAGCAAAGTTCCATAATTTATATATGGAAAAACATAGAATGGCAACATCTAGTGCTCTCCGTATAGAATTTATTAATAAAAACAAGATGAAATATAATACACTCACATAATCTACCACTGCACTCCAGTGCCGAGTAACAGACAAATCGAAACTAAATCAAACAAGCATCCATGCACGGATCAGCGTCGAATCAAGCGGGTGACGTCACGACTTAGGCCGAGTACACACGGGCGGACTGTCTGGCCAACTAAGTCCGTCAGACAATCCGACAGACAGTCCGTCCTACTTTTGAATGAACGGACTTGACCACACACGATGAACAGACAGTCCGCTGAAAGCTTGCGCGATGACGTGTACAGCACGTACGACGGGACTAGAAATACGACGTCCAATACACTGCAATGCAACCTTCGGCCGTGTAAATCCTTTCTGAGCATGCGCCATACTTAGTCCGTCCAACTTGCCTACTCACGAGCGGACTGTCCGCTGAAACCAAAGTTGGACGGACAATATTACGGAAATTCCGCCAGACTGTCCGCTGAAAAAGTCCGCTGAAGCCCACACACGAGCGAAACACGTTTCAGCGGACCAAGTCCGTCAGACAGTCCGCCCGTGTGTACGCGGCCTTAGATGTTGCCATTCTATGTTTTTCATATATAAATTATGGAACTTTGCTGACATATGGGGCTCGAGATTGATTACACCTCAGGAGTACTACCATACAAATGTGGATGCCTCTGATTAACCCCTGATGGGGATATGCCTTTTCTGACCTGTCTGATTTGTCAGGGGTCCATTGTTTAAGGTGAGAGTCCATTTTATCTGTTGGTGGAAGGGATCACATCTATCACCTCGATCTGCTGGAAGGAGACACTCTGCACATGTGGACTCTTGATGTTTTATTTCATCAATCCTGCATTTCTTTACTGAATGATTGTTAATTATTTTTATTTTTTTATTTTTATGTGTATTAGGTCATATTATCTGCGCTGTACTGCTTTATTTTAGTTTTTATTGTGGGATTTGGTATTTTGACCTACAGTATTCGAGCTGCAGTATTCAATTAGGGATTTTTTATTTATTTTTTAGTTTTATCTGTTTAGCGCTGGTTGATTTGGATTTTTTGTTATAAACATAAAAATAACTAGTTATCTGTCACACCAAATATGTAATATACGTGGTCACCTGTACCACATGCAACATTCAATACATAGGAAGAACCACCAAACATCTCAGTGATAGAATAACAGTCTATCTCTCAGATATCAGAACAAATAAAAACACAAATTTAGCCAGACACCTTAATCAATTCCATCAACAGAACACACAAACTCTCTAAGTTCAAATAATTGAAAGAATTAATTGTCTGGCCCATGGCGGAAGATCCTTTCTCCCTTCTTTGTAGAAGGAAGGTTTATTGGATATTAAAGATGGACACTAGGGCTTAAATTATGAGTGGGATATCACCCATTACTATGAATAATTAATTCATATGCATTTGCTTGCACTTGCTTTATTCATATTCATATTTATATCCAGATCTATGACCCTAATTATAATTGTAATTGCATCCCTGAATGTTTTTTTAGAATTTTGGAGATCCTTGAAAACCTATATAGTGAAGATAAAAAATATTTTTCAATTGATGCCTCAGGCACATTACATTAAATATTTCTTTTTCATGCACATATATATGAATATAGCTTTCGTTTTAACAGATTTAGGTGGGAGTACTAGCGATAAGGTTTCTCTTTCGTCATACCAGTGTTTTTGACGCATTTGCACAAATAGCTTATGCATTCATATGTTTTTATTGTAAAGGGCCTGGCTAATTTGTATCCTGTGCACTAATTTATTGTTTTTTAAGTAAACAGCAAGAAACAATCTGCACACACCTTTCGGCCCTTCATACAATTGAGTGACCACCAGTAATGCTTAAATATTCCCCTTACTCATGTGATCTCCATCTTTATGACTAATCTTCGGGGGCGAAGCGAAATGCATTGGGGTTCACCTCCATAGGACCACACATGTGGGGCATTAGGGATAACCTCCTTTTCCTTCCTTGAGACATCACAGAGCCAGTCTGGTCACAGAGGTAGGTGAAAGTGGGGTTGGTTTACTAAAATTGGAGAGTGCAAAATCTGTCGGAGCTCTGCATAGAAACCAATCAACACCCTTTTTTTTTTGTCAAAGCTTAATTGAAAAAGCTGAAGTTATAACTAATTGGGCACCATGTACACCTGCACCAGATTTTGCACTTTCTAGTTTAATAAATCAACCCCAGTGTCTCTGTAAAAGATCAACCTTTCTGATAACTTTATATTTACCTTGCCTTAGCTCCCTCATTGCTCCTGGTGACACTAATACCGCGTACACACGACCGGACTTTTCGACGGACTAGGACCAACGGAATGAATCCGTCGGATATTACGATCTTGTATGGGCTCCAGCAAACTTTTTTCCCAAAAGTCCGACGGACCTAGAAATAAAACATGTTTCACATCTTTCCGATGGACTCGAGTCCGGTCGAAAAATCCGTTTGTCTGTATGCTAGTCCGACGGACAAAAACCGACACTAGGGCAGCTATTGGCTACTGGCTATGAACTTCCTTATTCTAGTCCGGTCATATGTCATCACATTCGAATCGGTCGGACTTTGGTGTGCTTGTGTGTGGTCAAGTCCGTTAGTTCGGAAAGTCCATCGGATCTCTGCCGAAAGTCCGTCGGGAAGACCATCGGACCTAGTCCGTCGAAAAGTCCGGTCCTGTGTACACGGCATTACTAGCACTTTAAGGTATGGAGGAACATGTGACCTTCTCCCCTGTGGCAATCCTGAGGTCTAGTAGCCAATTGTAAGTCCCAATCACTAACACATGACAGAGGGAGTCACTGCTCCCCTGGGTTGCCCTACATGGGCAAGGTGACAGTGGCAAGGAATTCTGATTTCTCTCTGACTTTCCTTTGTTATATGCTTGTGTGAGGTCTGTGAATGAGGAATATTGAATAGCACGGGAAGACGACTAATAATACATTGTAATGTACATTGTAGTGTGTATATATAAATGTATTTTACAAGATCAGTAATGTTTTATTCATGCAAGCACAAATGTTCAAGCAAAGTCTGCCCTTTCTCGGGGCGCACACTTTTGTGTGTGTGTGTGTGTGTGTGTGTGTGTTTGTGTGTGTATATATATATATATATATATATATATATATATATATATTTATATCCTTGCAAAGATTTAAAACACCAGAGGAAACTGTCAGGCATAGGTCTCAAATAGGACCCAAAGCCACAATAGAATCAGAAAAAAATGATGTGAGAATCTTCAACTTATATGATACGCTCCTCACGGGCCACCAGCTTCAGCATAACAGTGATTGAACTAACAAGGTCTCTCTTTTAACTGTGAAATGAAGACTCTAAGCTGTTTGACAGGTCAAGTGGCAGTAAGAAAGGCGTTGTTAAAATATCAACATTAGAAAGATTCTTGGCTTGTTTTCAGGTCATAGTAGGGTTTTTGCACTCCTTTATCAGTTGCTGACACCATCCTTTTGCCTAGCCAAACATAGAGGATGGTCTGGGTCTCCTTTGCATGTTCCAGAGTTGGTGACTTGCACCCTGAACCAAACGGCCTACCACAATTACATCTTCTATTCCTTTGATTTATAGTACATTGAGACCTTAAACTGTAATTGCAAATAAAAACTGGGAAATGGAGATTTTGTAAAACTCAGCAGAAAGTTTGTGTGTGTGTGTGTATATATATATATAATGTATACTGTATATATAAAAGTACTGAAAATAATTAAATGTTCCCTTCAAGTTGAAGGACCACCTTCACTATTGTTGAAAGACTGATGTTTTATAATTTCAGCTAATTACTTGTGCAACATCATCTGTTTTAGTTGAGGGAGACATTCATGCATAATAAAGTGTAAATCTCCTTTCCTAAATGGGCTCCATTTAGACTGCAAACTTCTTTAATCATAAGCATATTCCCCACATAACTTAATGCTAGGGAAACAGAAAATTGCCTTAGAGTTTATTATTTGTCAGCCAATTCTTTATGCAGAATTGACTTTATAAAGTACAGTGCTTATTCTTTTGTAAAAAGACGGGCATCATAAGCTTAATTCCATGACTTATCTTAAAAGGCTAATGTTTAGCAAGAATTAGCATTTCTATAACGTACATTTTTCAATAAAGATTATTGGAAAAGAAATGGTATCAAATTCTAAGAAAAAATAATGCTTACATAAGATAGGTATTTCTATATACAAGGTGATGTCTCAAAGTATTAGAGATATGGGCGGAATGATATATTCCAATATATGTACTTGTTATATATCTTATCTCCATATACTATAACATAATAACCTACAAGAAAAACCTGTAACAAAAAAAAAAAAAAAAAAAAAAGTTGACACGTTCTTGGGTCCCTGTCACTACTTTCATCCATGAGGATGAAGAGGAGGTATTCATAACTATGTGACCATGTGGCTAATGACCATATTGTCATTTGTGATGCAAAATTATTGGCGGAGAGGAGGCTAAGCCATGAGTCCATGTTGTAATTTGAGTCTGAGAGCATCCCCACATTATTTCACGTACATCAATATACCATTTAGCTCACTGGTCACTCAAAAAATGATGCAGGGAAATGAAAGAAAACCCTGCAAAATGAAGGAAGGAAGAGGAAAGAAGAAAGGCATATGTGCACCCCTGTCATTCCAGGTATAACGGTACGGATGCCTCATAATCCTTCGGACAGATATTTAATCCAAGGTTCCCAGACTCTATCAAAGATGGGTTGCTTATCCAGTAATATCGATGAAAGGCATTCATTGGTCAAGATCCATGACAACTTAGTTCTTACCAAATCAAAGGGGATCATCGGCGCCTTCTGAAATCTAGCTACCGTTATCCTGGATGCTGTGGATGCTGTAAAGATGAATGATATAAGTTTCCTTATGTGTCCTGGCACTCCCTCCACTTGGCATCCTAGTAGCGCCTGTTGTGGTGATTTAATAAAATTCACCTGGGTTAGTGAAAAAATAAAATTGTAAAGGCAAATCCAAAATTGCCTGACTTTAGGGGAAGGTACATTATTCCACCATATGTGGTATACTGTGCCTTCCATGCCACATTCCCTAAAACATAAAGGGGGAGTGCCTGGGACACATGCCACAACTCTCAGTGGTACCATGTACCATCGTAGAAAAACGTTGTAGTTCGCTTTGATCAATGAAGTTTTAATGTATGATTTTGAATGAAATTGTGCCATTTCAAACCATTTATCAAATTCAAACATTACCTCTATATCCTGTTCCCACTTGTTCATATAAAACAATTTTTCCAACTTAGAGGACAAGATGCTATATATTTTCTTTTTACTGTTGTGAATATAGCATAGTGCTTGGTTCACAGTCCAAACCAGGATCCTACAGAGTTTTTTTTTTACTCCCTGGGAATGCACCTTAGTGTAAATTTTTTTAATAGATGCATCTTTCCATACACTTTATTTTTTCATTCACACGAGGTGGATCCGCTCAGCGGAGTCCACCAGCTCAACAGGAGATCTCTCAGTTGACTTCGGGTGAGCCGGTGGATGACAAGTCCGTCATGGGCATGTCAGAATGCCGCTTATTCCTATGGAGGGATCAGACGAAAACAGACAGAATGTTTTCATTAGATCTCATCCGATCCACCCAGACGGATGGCAAACGTATCATAATACGCCTGATTTTAGCGGATCAATGGCAGATGGGGGTCAGCGGACACATCTCTGCTGACATCCATCTCCCCATAGGAGTCAATGGATGGCACGCTCAGATCCGCCTGAAAAACAGAACGGCGGATCCGAGTGAGCTTGCTGCATAAAAGGGGCCTAAGGGACAACAATATGGTGTGGTCCCTGTACACAGCTCTGGCCGGCGACATCACTCCAGGAGTTACTTCCAGTTATCGCAGGCTCAGATGCTGCGATTGGCCAGAGCCACAATGACGACACTCCTGCGCATGTGCACCGGAGCCGCCAGTAACGGCACAATATCTGAAGCAACGGCCCAAACACGCTATTGCTTCAGTGCGCATGTGCCGATGACATCGGCTCATGCTGATACAGGGGATATCTCCTAAACCGTGCAGGTTTAGGAGATATCTGTGGTAGCTACAGGTAAGCCTTATTACAGGCTTACCTGTAGTAAAAAGTAGTTGTAAAGGGTTTACAGCCACTTTAAGTATTCACACAAATAATCTCTATAATTATATAATATGTTTTCTACCTATTATCATCAAGTTCCATCTAGTGGCCATATTACAATATTTTCCTATTTGGGGTATTTCAGGAAAATGCCACATTATGGCTTCCTAGATTGAGCTGATGATCATAGGAAGTAAACGTATTATAACACAAGTTACAGGGATTACTTGTGACAGCATAAGACATTTTCAAATCAAATTTTCCATATGCACAGAGCCCTGCATGTTTAGGTATGCTTCCTAACAAATTTCCGTAAAGACCTATTTTGTGGAATTTGTGGCACCAAATCTTAAAAGTTGTAACCCTACAGAGGGTTAATACTTATACAAAGCATTGTAACATACATGCTCTTTATTGGGAAGAGCACATGACAGGGCAGCAATGCAGGGGAAGAATTAGGAGACAGGGATAGAGCATTGTCACCCTGTACCTGGAAGTGTGTGAACAGGGACCTTCCAGACCAGATTACACCTCTTATTTGAATAAAAACTTCTGATTTGAAAATATAAAAAAATGCTTTTGAAATAACTTTAAAATACAAGCATATATGTGATTTTAGTAATTGGGCTTATGTACTGTATACAGTACGTAGTACTTTAATGGCTTTGTTTCTCAGATAAATCTCAATCTTCTGTCATTCATCTAAAATTGACTTAGCACATTAATTGGGAATGGAGCTTGCTAGTGTACATATTTTGTTGTTCGGAATCCTCACAAAATATATGCTGTCATTTGCTATTTGCTATTTTGCCAATAATGGGTATATATGTAGCACTGACCCCCGAAGGAGCTGCTGGTTTTATTGGGCTCACCGTTACCTTCTTGACCTCGTCTCTGTCTAGGGTTTCCCATGGTAGATGGCCCAAAGAAATGTAGAAACTGACACTGAATCTTCTTTTGGGTTATTTATTTGAAGTAGAAACAGAATCTTTCAGTTTAGGATAGAGGGTTAGGAGGAAGTTCAGGTACTTTGGACTGTCAAAAATGGAAAGTTTTTATAGAAGAAATCCAGAGAATAACCGTTTCACAGCTGGATTTTCACAACCCGTGGATAGACCTCCTCTCACTAGGCCTAGCAGCCGGTAAGGTGTTAAGTAAAGTCTCTGCCACAGACTTGAGTGTCGAATACTTGAGAAAAAGTCTCTGCCACAGACTTGAGCGTAACTGAGGGACATAGACAAATTTGTAGAGCCATCATACGGTACCAGTATCTCTCAGCCGGTCCGGCGATACCGTATAAGTGTAGTTCCATGAAGTGTCCTTCAACTGAGCCTCCAGGCTCCTTAAGAGAAACCAGCCTTGCGCGTGGCTTTCTCCTGAAGAGTCCTCCCCTGGATGCTTCTCCAGTTGCTGGGCCTCTCCTTAGATGAGATGGCACCGGACCACTCTTGAATCACCAGGCCCAGACATCCACTCAGGCCTGTCCCTGCAGTTGCTTCACCTCGTGCTATCCAGCCCCGAGACTTGGAAATGCATGGATCCGCACGCCAGGCCAGGTGGGCCATGGGGGCTGGTCAGGAGGACCAGAACCAGACAGGAAACCTTCTGGAATGGAACCCGTAGCACGTGATGTCAATACCTTAAATACCACCTCCCAGAATGCACAGCAGGAGAACACACCCAGCTAAACTGCATTCTCACACTTGCCGGAAGTGACAGCGACACCTGCGTCCAAGGAGAACCCTGTGCAACCCAGCTGGACTGGTACTGAAATCACAATTTAGTAAAATTAGCCCTAAAACCCAACTGTGCTTTACAGAATATTAACTTTCAAAAACATATAGTGCATGCTCGTCAGGAGCCAGCGCTACATATATTTTTTTTTAATATATTCCCTTACTGTAGCTTTATGTACTTGTAAAGGCCAGTAGTATTATATGGTGAAACAGTACATATTGGTTTATTACAGGGATCATTGCTATCTCAGCCGCCACCAGGCCAACAGTGAACTGTAGCTGACTGAAATTGAACTGGATTGGATAGTTTAATGCCAGTTTGTTCTCTATGTTAATCTTTAGTGTTTTCAGAATTGGATAGTTTAATTTCAGTTCTGATTTATTACAGAGATAAAATGTAACTCCTTGTATTCCTTGATGATGATAATAAGTTAAACAGCTGATTCCTTTTGATGGAATATCCACAAGAGACTTAATACAATCAGGAGCTGTGTGCAGAAGAGCATCCAGCTTCTGTGGCTTTGGAAATTTTCCTCCTGGTGTTGAATGCTCTCCGTGGGTGGGAGTCTGCTAGGGGAAGAAAATTAAATGAACTGGCTTGTCAGACACTACAATATGAATTCATTTGATACAGGAAAATGCTAAGTCACTAAACACATGTGAACTGAACCCTGTTACCTTTAGTTCAATATGATTTTTTATTTGTCTCTGGCAACCAGGGTCTCTCAATTAGGTTTCTGTTAATTGAATCTGTTATTTTTAAAGATCATTGTGTTTTTTTTCTCTTAACCAGATTATGTCACCAATGCAAATTATGGTATGAAATATGATATGAAAATCATTAGTCATTTTTTTTTCTGCTGACCTTCTTTTATGACCATTTAGCATACAGGAGAATAATTTAAATCAAATGAATGATCCTAACCTGTGATAATTTGCTGTGTAGGACTTAAAGTGGAGCTAAACTCTTTCAAACATCATTAACTATAATTACTCTTTATGCTGCTATCCTTAATAAATAGATAGAAAAGTGTATTATAGTTGATGTCATTGTTAGAATTATTATGAATAAAAATTTATATTTTTATAATTTCTAACATTTTGATCTATAAAACAGATTACAATTAAGCTCAGAGACAAATGTTAAAATAACGTGTAACTTTCCCAAGGGATAGAAGATTACATAATTTGGTTTGCAAGCATGTTGTGGACAAGTCAAGGCCCCTTGTAGTCTCTGAACAATGGAGTTTCGGGTATTCACGCACACCTGAAACTTAGGAAGAGGATCACTTATTACTGTCTTATTACTCTGAAACTGGTTTACAAACCAACAAATGTTTTTTGACCAGCTAGGCAAGAAAGCAATCCTTGAATGGGGAGAAGTCCAAGCATTGTGTCACTTGTGGACAAAATAGTTAACAAGCCTGTGTGCCCAGTGGATGTCCTAAGGCTGGCAAAATACACACGGGACAAAACCCATATTAAAAAAAATGAACTGCTGACAGTTCTATTGCTCAGATTATTTATATAACATAAATTGATATCATGGACTATACTGCAAATCATTAGGTTAAGACTTTATGACACTGTGGTAATATATATATATATATATATATATATATATATATATATATATATATATATATATATATATATATATATATTCATGCAATGTATCATATTCCCTCCAAAGGACCGTTTACAAATAGAGTTGGGCAAAAGGTTCGGTTCAGTCTAAGCATCAGTTTGGAACAAACATTTGCTGTACGTGCCGTTTAGGGAACACCCAAATTTGCAGGGTGTCCTGCGGGTGTTCACCCTGCAATGCAGTTCATTTTGCGCTCTGATTGGGCTGAGCCTTACCCAATCAGGGCACAGTATAAGCTGGTTGTTAGGGTTCACGGCCGGCCATGACATCCTTAACAAGCGTTGAGTGATCAGCTGTCAAGAGTAATAAAAAAAATACAGATGAAAAAAGTAAAAAAAAAAAAACACGTGGGGTCCCCCCCCCAGTCCAAACCAGACCTTTTTGGGTCTGGTATGGATTATAGGGGGAACTCCATGCCATTTTTTTTAAATGATGTGGAGTTCCCCCCCAAAAAAAATACCCGACCCATATCCAAGCAAGCAGCCTGGCAGGTGAGGTAAGGGGAGGCGAGCGAGTGCCCCCTCCTCTCCTCCTGAAACAAACAAGGCCACATGCCCTCAACATGGGGGGTGGGTGCTTTGGGGGGGGGGCTCCCACCCCAAAGCACCATGTCCCCATGTTTATGGGGACAAGGGCCTCATCCCCACAACTATTGCCAGTGGTTGTGGGGGTCTGCGAGCAGGGAGCTCCTCGGAGTCTGGAAGTCCTCTTTAAGAAGGGGCCCCCAGATCCCAGCCCCCCATGTGAATGAGTATGGGGTACATATTACCCCTATTCATTCTCCAAAAAAAGTGTCAAAAAGTACTAAAAACACAGACAGTTTTTGACAATTCCTTTATGAAAAAATAAAAAGTAAAAAAGCAGTGTCCCCCGATGTAAATCCAGCGGCGGGAGGACCTTTACATGCTCCAAAATCTTGTGACTTCATCTGGGTCGATTCTGCATTCCAGAGTAAGTTCCAGCCCTTGCTTTGAGCTCTTTCCGTACCTAACCATCCAGCTGCCCAGAACAGCCCTGCAAGTGGAGGTGACCACAGTGCCACGTGCTTATGGAGCCCCTACACCCACTGACGTCCCCTGGATATCTTTTGTTCTGTAAAATGCCTGTTTTTATCACCTTCATGTGGGTGATACTCTTATTAGTTCTAATAAATTGCTTTACAGTTTGCATTCAGGAGCGCCTTTTTTTCTCTCTCTCTTTTGCATGTACTGGAGGCAGCTTCTACTCCCCCCAACAAGGCTAGCCCTCAACTTGTGGACTTTCCGGACTGTCCTATAAGGAGTCATGCTTAAAGTGGTGTTGCACAGAAAAAAAAATCATTAAGATTCCTAAAAAATTTAAAAAAAAAAAACATTTGGGGCGTCGATCCCCCGCATCGCTGGATCCTGGGACAGGTAAGTGTCCAATTATTAAAAGTCAGCAGCTGCAGTATTTGTTGCTGCTGACTTTTAACTTTTTTTTATGGAAATTCCTCTTTAAGGACAATATTATTTATATGTTTAGGCATTCTTTTTAATGCTTGAATTGGTTTCTGATCAGCACCAGATTACACTGGTTTGTTTGTCATATTCAATTATAAACTGATATGTATGAAATTCCACCTCTTTATAGTTAAAAATGTTCCATTTAAGTGTTGCTACACCCAAAGAGGTGAAGCTGCCAGAATGACATTTTATTTTTTTAGATAAAATAGGAAAAGATTAATTTATTCTATAAGGCAGTGTTTCTCAACTCCAGTCCTCAAGGCACACCAACAGGTCATGTTTTAAGGATTTCCCTTAGAAGAAACAGCTGTGGTAATTACTAAGCTAGTGAAACTGATCAAATCACCTGTGCGAAATAGTGGAAATCCTGAAAACATGACCTGTTGGTGCGCCTTGAGGACTGGAGTTGAGAAACACTGCTATAAGGGATAGTTACTATAAAATCCACTTCCCCTGAAAACTGAAATAAGCATTTCTAGTCTTGGAGTGCCACCTGGTGGCCAAGGGAGCTAATGTTTGTGTAAACACATAATTGAATAGTAGCCCGATCGACCAATCAGAAATAAACTTTACACTTTTGGGGCCAGGTTTCTTGGGTTTTTATGAGTGTATTGTCTACAACTAAATATATGGCAAGTCAGGTAGACAGGAGAGGAGGTAGATACATCAGATAACATCTCATCATCTGAAGGATACACAACATACACACATCAGAGACACCTGATCAGAGGAATACCCCGTCCTCAAGAGGGAGACTCATCATCTGACACAGTTTACTTAAACCAGGACACACAGCTCCAACATAGCTAGATGCCATTTGGTGACAACAACTTTTACCCATTGGTCGGTCGCTATTTGAAGGGTCTAGTTGGCACCCATCTTAAGGCAATCCGTTCACAGCATTCAACTCTCTTGCTTCTGTGGGTAAATATAGCATATTATTCTTCTGTGAGTTTAGTTTAGGCCAATTGCTATAATCCTTGTTGTAACTTTGTATTTCTTCAATGATAACATGCCCACTAGAGTTAGATCATTTTTAATATTTTTTTTATTATTATTTTTCTTTTCTTTCTCCATATTGGCGCACGCTTTTATGCATTTCAACACTTATTCTTTCTGCAGAAAAATAACATTAATTAATCGTAATCCGTAAAACGCATAATTATTGCATGCCAAGTAGTTATCAGGGGTTATGTTGTCTATGATTGGAAATTAATGAGTTAGCTTAATCCAACATATATACCAAGGCTTTAGTGGAATATCTTAAGCATTTAATTGCAAAGATAATTTAGTGTCTGTGTCAACCTCTTAATCTGACTGTAGTGTTTATAAAGTGACTTATTAAAAATAAATGTTAATTTATTTTTCATAGTCTGCAGTCCATACACTGATCTTACTGTGTTATTTAAAGAATTTCTGCATAGGCAAAATAATTTGGAAATAATTAAGTCAGTACATTATTTTTATAAATTATTTTTGTATTGGAGGCACTGTTGTTCATCGATTGATTAAACGATCGATACATCTGACTTAATTAATTGTTAAGACATCCCCTGACATCATATATCATCATATATCCCAGGAGTCTTCATGGCATTTTTTTTTTTCTTAAATCTGGAGTAGGGATTTTCTCAGCTAAGCATGTCCTCCTGCCTGTATGCCTGAGCAAAAGGGCAAATGGATTCCAAAAAGTAAATGCTACATGAATTATCTGCCCTTACTCAAGATGCCCACGGCAAAAATGTTAGGGGGGGGGGGGTTCAAAATGATTGATGAAAAAAAACAAACAATAGAGGGATGGATGGATGGATGGATGGATGGATGAGTTTGTTTTGAATATTAAAAATTTATTACATAGTATTTTTAGTGCTCAGATACAGTTTAGCTCCCCCTTTAAATTTTGTGTAGGAACATGCTATTCATTATTCCATTACCAATGAATTGTGTTGGTAATAAATTTACTTTATACTTAACAAAAGCATTAATTTAAAGTGACAGAAACCTTTTCACCTAAAGCAGAATTATACTCAGCTGTTCCCCAGCGCTGTGATCTCCCGAGTATTGATCCCCGGTTGTTTCTATTGGCTGGACCGAGATCACTCCTGCACCTAGCACTGTGATGGCAAACCTTGGCACCCCAGATGTTTTAGAACTCCATTTCCCATGATGCTCCACTACACTGCACAGTCCAAGAGCATCATGGGAAACGTAGTTCCAAAACATATGGGGTGCCAAGGTTCGCCATCACTGACCTAGGACATTGGCAAAATTCTTACACTGAGCTGCGTGTACAGTGGGGGCAAGCGGGTAGTAACTTTAATGCAGAAGAGACATAGCATGTCTCTTCTGCAATTAAAGTCCTGCCTGTTCTAAAAAAAAAATTAGGTAAAGTTCCACTTTATTGCTCCTTCCTGATTATATTTACCTTCCCTTTGCTCTCCTGCTGCTCCATTACTTTGAAATGAAGTGTGTATTAGAGCATCAGAGAATGTATAGATATGTTCCCCTGTCCCTTTGCCTTCACTGGCAGAGAAAATGTTCTTTTTACTTGTATCTACTGTACATACTTCTGTGATATCTACATCCAATGCACTTTACTTGAGCACAGGTTAATATGGCATTTGTATAATTGCAGATTTTTTCAGTAACTGAAGATATTGTATGTGCTTTATGTATTACAAAAGAATAAAATGTATTCCTTGCATCACTATAGCTATAGTTTGTACCATGTGAGATTGCTATTCGTTGCTAAGTAACTGAAATTAACTGTGGGGTTGATTTACTAAAATTGGAGAGTGCAAAATCTACCATTTTCTTTTCACCATGTGACAGTCAGCTACTCTTGGTTGCTCATTTTCTTCACTTTTCTCAGTTTTTTGTTTTTTTTGTACCTCCAACGAAGCTCTATATGAAAAGTGAAATATATGAGGTTTTCGTGATTTGATTTTGGGAGCACCTTCTGAATTTATTTTAATTTAGGTTCACATAATTACATTTTTGTTCTGACACGTTATTTCCCCTCTCCCCCCTTTTTTCTTTTTTTTTTTGGGGGGGGGGGGGGGGTGAGATATGCCTTATGTCAATGCAGTCTTCATTAATAGAGAAGCTTTTTTGTGGATATGGTGATATTTGAGGCTCATCCATCAGTGGTTATTTGTGTCTACATGGATGAGTGTACCCGTATTACATATCTGAAAGATAGATAATTTCATAGGGCAGAAGACAGCCCACATCTTTAGTAAGACAGTATTTAATAGTATACTTTCTCTTTTTATGTTCATCTCATTTTTATATGTGGCCAATAGATTGCAGCAGAGACATATATATCCCCATTTCTTTAGACCAGTTGGTGTTGGTGAGTAGACCTTAAGTTTATATATCTCCCAAACAACCTGGAGCCTTTATATTGACTGTCAGAGAAGATTATAACCCTGTTGTCTATATGTATATATCAAGGGAAGTTTCACCAAATAAACTTGGTAGATGTTAATATTACCATGTAGAGATAGAGCGTTGGTTCATATAAAATGGCATTGACCTCATCCTATAGGTATACCTGTTATGATCATTTACATACCTTTTATGATGAACCTGCATCCTAGATTTGCATGGATGGGGTGGGGGTTGTTGTTTAATTATTTTTATATTACTATGGCTGAGTATTTTAAAACATGTTTTTTTTTGTTTTTTTTTCCCACTGAACATTATTACAATCACATGGGGGCTAAACATTGGGCCTGTTTAAACCATTTCAAAGCCTAGATCTGTGGGATACAGCACTTGCAGTGAAAGGGTCATTATTGCCAAGAGCAATGGCTGCTTTGCACATCAAAACAGTCCTAATTAGTAAGAATTACCCAACCAATCAGATATTCTGCATCTGACCATACACAACGAATGTGACAGACAAGTATGCATATAACCAAAAGCTTTCCAGCTTGCTGAAATGAATAATCACTAGAATAAAAATCCTAATGATGACTAGTGTCTGGAAGGATAAAGGGACTGTCTGTTAGTAGATAGCTGGAATTCCCAGTGTGTAAATGGTAGATGGGATAATTATGAATTAACAAGCAGCTTGTGTACAGGGGTACAGGCCTAATATTTCTGTACACAAAACCAATCAATTATCAATCACAGCATTCTAAATTACTAAAAAACATTATGATGTAAACTATGGTTCTAGTCTTTTTACATATATAGCATATGGTTATTATTTGTAGCAATGTAATCACAAATTCATTCCCTATATCAGGGTTCAAAATTTCAAGTCCTGAGCTACTAGCCAGACCTCAAAGGTTATTCGCCACCAGTGCCTCACTCAATCCCTACCCTGCCCCACCTCTAGACACGCCCTCATAAATTATCTCATGAAATTACACTTAAATGTTTTATGCAAAAATAAGTTACAGGATTATTTAAAATATAGATATTAACAGCAACTTTATCAGTGCAGCCTCACCTGTGCCCCTCAATGTAGCCTCACCTGTGCCCACTATTGCAGCCACACTGTGCCCATTTCAGCCACACTGTGCCCATTGCAGCCATACTGTGCCCATTTGCAGCCATACTGTACCCATTTCAGCCATACTGTGCCCATTTCAGTCATACTGTGCCAATTTGCAGCCATACTGTGCCCATTGCATTCCCACTGGGCCCATTGCAGTCCCACTGTGCCCATTTTCAACCATACTGTGCCCACTGCAGTCCCACTGTGCCCATTTGCAGCCATACTGTGCCCACTGCAGTCTCATTGTGCACATTTCAGCCATACTGTGCCAATTGCAGTCCCACTGTGCCCAATGCAGCCATACTGTGCCATTTACAGCCATACTGTGCCCATTGCAGTCCCACTGTGCCCATTTCAGCCTTACTGTGTTCATTGCAGTCCCACTGTGCTCATTTCAGACACACTGTGCCCATTGCAGCCTTACCTGGGCAGAGGTATGCATGGCTGGAGGAACAGGAGAGCCACAAGATAGCACGCTGTTACCGGCGCTTACATTATAATCGTCACTGCTCTGCTTGACACAGCCCCACCTCCTCCTGACCTGCGCCTGTGATAAATAAAACACATCACAGCATTGGACCGGCGTTCTGTCTATCACATGCGCAGGTCAGGAGGAGGCGGGGCTGTGTCGAGCAGAGTGGTGACAATTATAATGTAAGCGCTGGTAACAGCATGAAATCCTGCGGCTCTCCTCTTCCTCCCCAGGGCGATCGCTGGGAGAACGGCTCCCGATCAACCCAGCCGGTGGTGCTCTTCCCCCCTCCCCCTCTCCCAGGCAGGCAGCCCAGCTCGCAAGCCATCATTTTCCACTCACAAAATGTGAGTAGGTGAGTGGAAAATTTGAGGGCTGCCTATATAATGTCCTAATCGCTGAAACTACACATTTCTTAGAAAATAGCACTCTCAGGTAAAACCAAATAATCATTTAATGCTCAAAACCCAAACCAACTATATTGACAGAAAATGTAGGTGTTCATCACACATAAAAGTCTCATGCCGTGTACACACGAGCGGAATGTCTGACAGAAAAAGTTTGATGGAATCTTTTTATCGTATATTCCGATCGTGTGTATGCCTCTTCAGACTTTTTTTACGAAAATTCTGATGGACCTAGAAATAGAACATGTTTTAAATATTTCCGACGGAACCATTTCATATCGGAAAAAACGCTTGTCTGTATGATGTTCTGAAGGACCAAAAACGACACATGCTCTGAAGCAAGTACGAGACAGAGGCTATTGGCAGCTGGCTATTGAACTTCCTTTTTTCTAGTCCCGTCGTACGTGCTCACCGTGTTCTTGATGATTGGACTTTGGTGTGATCATGTGTACACATGACAATTTCAGTAGAACTCCGTTGGAACTCCATCGGAAAAACCTTCAGAGTTTATTCCAATGGGAAAACCGGTCATGTGTACATGGCATCATACAGTGAATAAAGTCACGTTGAGCCAATTTTGCCCCAAATATTTACAATAACAGCTGCAAGCAATAAGCTACTTTGCATATATGGTTACCAAAGCCCTTTCAAATACACTGGATGAAGAAAAATACTACTAATTCAGTTGATAAAACTTCCACATAAAACACAAGATTCTATAGGAAAATAACCATTTTTTTAAAGATTTGGATAGAGGATGAGAGGATTATAACCCCTGCTAAGTTTTTAATTGCTGTCTGTCTCTGTGGGGAAATTCACTGTCTCTTTTTGCCTGGTGACAATTGTAAATGAGAGAGAGAGACTGATGCAACATCAAAAATTTACCCTGGTCAACAGAACAATCGGCAAGGGTAAATAATCCTTAGGGATCCCTGTTTCTGTGACAGCGGTTTTAGAAGACAGTTGCCCTTACTTTGCATAGATTTTCTCTCAGATTCTCTTGCATCTCTGGGACAGGACATAAAGTTAAATCTCCCCAACAGAGCACATACAGCAAAAAATAAACTAAATAAACTAAACTAAATAAAAAAACTATTTTGGCAATATGCACATTTTAACGACTTCCTGTCTGGTCATTGTACATAAATGGCTGTATGGTTACTTCCTGCGTGTGGAAGGGTTTTGGTATACCTGGATGGGGCTCTGTAGTTTGGAGATTCCATAGTGTCTTGGGTGGGATGGAATCTCCAACCCTGTGTCCAGGTTTTCTGAAGGACCAGCAAGGCGTGTGCTCACGTGCATACAGCTCTTATAATGGAGGTACAGTGTATAGGAATACCTCAGGGCTCCTAGTTGAAGACTGCTCCACCCAAGAGAGACAGAATGTCTTCAAGAGTCAGAGAGGCTGCTTGTGGCAGCTAGAAAATGTGTGTCTGCAAGAAACCATAAATGGCCTGAGCACTGAGGCTAGGGAGGAGCTGTGCACGTTAGAGCAAAGCTGTCCACTTTGAAGAACCTATGGTCTGGGTGACCCGCATAAAGAGCAGAGGTACTGTGACTAAAGCTGAGTGAGAGCATAGGAGCCAGGTGGGCTAGCATTTTTCTGTTTGTATTTACTGGCTGCCATGCCCTAAAACTGAAGTGCTGACTGAAGTGAATCACTTGAAAACACATCTACCACTAGAGGCTGCCCCATGTTACAATATATATATATATATATATATATATATATATATATATATATATTAATGCCTGTAGGAAAATAATTATTTGATCCCCTGCAAGTTTTGTAAGTTTGCCCACTTACAAAGAAATGAAGAGTCTGTAATTTTTATCATAGGTGTATTTTAAATGATAGAGACAGAATATCAACCAAAAATCCAGAAAACAACACAGTACAAATGTTATAAATTGAGTTGCAGTTCAGTGAGTAAAATAAATATTTGATCCCCAAGCAAAACATGACTTAGTTGGTGGATAAACCGTTGTTGGCAAGCACAGAGATAAGACAGAGGTAAGACATTTCTTGTTGCTGATTACCAGATTTGCACACATCCCAGGAGGGATTTTGGTCCACTTTTCTCTACAGATCTTCTCTAAATCTTTAAAGCTTCTTGGCTGTTGCCTGGCAACTTGAAACTTTAGCTCCCTCCATAAATTTTCTATAAGATTTAGGTCTGGAGACAGGCTAGACCACTCCATAACCTTAATGTGCTTCTTCTTGAGCCACTCCTTTGCTGCCTTGGTGGTATGTTTTGAGTCATTGTCATACTGGAAGACCCATCCACGACCCATCTTCAGTGTTCTGGCTAAGGGAAGAAGGTTGTCATACAAGATTTTTCAATACATGGCTCGTCCATTGGCCACTCAATGCAGCAAAGTTGGCCTGTACCTTTAGCAGAGAAACAGCCTAAAAGCATAATGTTTTCACCTCTGTGTTTGACTGTAGGGATGGTGTTCTTAGGGTTATAGTCAGCATTTTTCTTCCGCCAAACATGGTGAGTAACGTTAATACCAAAGAGCTCAATTTTGGTCTCATCTGACCACAGTACTTTATCCCAAGCCTTTTCTGAATCATGATGGTTATTTTGTATTTCTTTGATTTTGCGAATAATTGCTCCAAGTAGTTGACTTCCTCTCATCATCCTTCTTGCTGATGGTCTTGTAGCCCATTCCAGCCTTGTGCAGGTCTACAATCTTGTCCCTGATGTCCTTTGACAGCACGTTGGTCTTGCCCATGATGGCAAGGTTGTGAATGGAAGAAAGAGATTTTGTGGACAGGTGTCTTTTATACACATAATGCTTAGGGGCACCTTCTTAAATTGACAGGACTAATCTGTGTACCACATGAGCACATACTGTAGCCAGTCTGCGGGAGCCAGAATTATTGTTGGTTGGTAGGGGAACAAATACTTATTTTACTCACTAAACTGCAACTCAGTTTATAACATTTGTATCATATGTTTTTTTTCTGTATTTTTGGTTGATATTCTGTCTGTATTATTTAAAATACATTTTTTTTAAATATATAAAAAATTATAGACCCTTCATTTCTTTGTAAGTGGGCAAACGTAGAAAATCTGTAGATGAATAATTATTTTCCCTGCTGTAAATATTTGGCTTCTGGCATCTGTTGCACGTACATGCCCTGTGATTGCCGTATCCTTTAAGCTGGATTCACGTTATTCAAATTTTTGTTGTTCAATTTCCTTAGATTTACCTTCAACTAGCACTAGCAAAGTGTTTAGTTTTGGCCTCATCTTATATGGTTTTCTAAAGGAAAGTTGTACAAGAAAATTGTATAGTGTGTACTCAACTTTAGACAAAGCAGATCACTGGTAGAGATAAAAGCCTTTATCATGTGATCGCTGTGACCAGTAATAGCAAACACATTTGCAAACAAATTGAGCCATTTCTTACAGCGATCGACTGTGGGAGGGAACAGAGTGTCCATTACAGTGAACATCAACCTCCCCTGAACAGTGCAGTGTCATTATGGTGACATTGTACTGCTTTGTTTGGTGACATACAGCGATTTCAGAGCAGCCAGCAATTGTCTCTAATCACAAGGAACAGCAGTACTATGTCACCAAAGTGACACTGCACTGCTGGTGGTGCACTGGTGACTTTTACTCGCTGTTACCAGAGCAGTGCAGTGTCACTATTGTGACATTGTACTTCGGTGCCTAGTGATCAGAGACAATGGCTGACTTCTCTGATATCAGTGCATCAATGTCACCAGAGCAGTGCAGCCAGTCACATTGTCACTATATTAGTGCACCAGTCACAGTGTCCCCCATCACCACTGCATAACAGTGTCCCCCATCATCACCACACCAGTAACAGTGTTGCCAGACCAGTGTAGCCAGCAAGAGTGTTCTTGATCACCACCACATCAGTCCCAATGTCATGAGACCAGTGTAACCAGCAACAGTGTTCCTGATCAGTGCTACACCATTCGCAGTGTCCCCAGACCAGTGTAAGCCAGCAACAGTGTTCCTGATGGTTGCTACACAAGTTCCAGGGTCACCAGGCCAATGTATGTCATCAAAAGTGTTTTTGACCACCACCACACCAGTTACAGTTTCACAGACCAGTGTAAGCCGGTGTAGACCTAAATTATGCCTATGCTGATTGGTAGAAATATCATATGAATTTACAACTTTGTGTAAAATAAAAATAAAAAAAATTATATCTGCATTTTTCAAAAGCTTGTGGCAGAAAAATGTGCATTTTAAAAGATTCGCCATTTATTTACTAAAGGAAAATCCACTTTGCACTACAAGTGCACTTGGAAGTGCAGTCGCTGTAGATCCGAGAGGGACATGTAAGGAAAATAAAAAACAGCATTTTAGCTTGCACATGATTGGATGATAAAATTAGCAGAGCTTCGCCTCATTTCAGATCTACCCCTCAGATTTACAGCAACTGCACTTCCAAGTGCACTTGCAGTGCACGTGTAGTGCAAAATGGATTCGCCTTTCGTAAATAACCCCCTATGCCTCTTAAAAATACTTTGGGGTGTTTATTCTTCAAAATGTGGTCATTTTGTGGCTGTTTCTATTGTCTTGGCACTCCAGGAAAATCAAACACGTGAAAGTAAGTCAGGAAATTTGATGCCTAATTTATGCCTCTTGAAGCTAGGCTGCAAAAGAGACTCACACATGTGGTATAGCCATACTCTGGAGGAGTAGCAGAATGTGTTTTGGGCTGTGATTCTATGTATTCCCATGTGGTGTATGAAATATCTTAATAATGAACAGTGGTGTGTCAAAAAAAAAATATTTTCTATCTTCATTTTCAAAACACTTTCTTTGCAAAATTAGGTAATTTGTGTATTTTTATCATGTCCTTGGCCTCAAGAAATGTCATAGGTATTTAGGAAATGTAATGCATTATTTATGCCCCATGAAAGCCTGAGGGTGCTCCTTGGACTTTGGGCCCTATGCATCTGCAGTAAAAAAAAAGTGTCATACATGTGGCATCCTCATACTGGGGAGAAGTAAAATAATTTGTTTTGTATTTGTGAGTATGCCCATGCTGTGTGTGAGAAATAACTTGTTTAACTACCCTGGCGGTATAATTATGTCTGATTTTTTGATGCTCAAGGCGGTACAATGTTTTGCATGGAAATTTGGAGTTTTGTATTGTAGGCCTGTAAATCTTAGGAATAACTCACTTAAAGTGGTTGTAAACCCTCCTGAAAAAAAAAAACACCCTGCAAGATAAAGGCATAATGAGCTAGTATGCATAGCATACTAGCTCATTATGAATTACTTACCCGAGAACAAAGCCCCTGCAGCCATATTTGTCTCCCCCTCCGGCCGGCGACATCTATAAGGGAGGTTACTAACGGGTAACGCGGCTCCGGCGCTGTGATTTGCCGGAGCCACGATGATGTCACTCCTCCATATGCGCGGGAGCCGCCAGGAACAGCATAGTACAACTGAAGCAACAGCACGTACGTGCCATTGCTTCAGTTGGTTTAAGTGCGCATGTGCCACATGACGTTGGAACATGCAAATACAGGGATATCTCCTAAACCTTACAGGTTTAGGAGATATCCAATGCAGCTACAGGTAAGCCTAATTATAGGCTTGCCTGTAGTTTAAAGTGGTTATAAAGGGTTTACAACCACTTTAAATCTGTCCAAACAAGAGTCAAGCAGACATCCTGGGTATGATAAAGTTTAAAACATGAAATCATAAATTATAATATAATAAATAACTATAAATAATTATAACAAATAATAATATTAAAATGTATTCAATAATGTAATCAAATCAAAAACATGAAATGTGCTCAGTTGCAGAATTGTAGCTGTCATTACTTTCAGTGTTTCCCCACAAATCACCATCGCTCAATTCTGCAAGCGATTCTAATTTATTATTGCTGTTTTAAAGCTGGTCTAAAACCGCTTTTGACGTAAAGGGACACTTTTTGGTCGCTATGGACATTCTCAAGTTTCCAGGCATAAAGAACAGTATATATAATATACAACTGCATGTAGGGCACTGGACAAAGCATTAGGGACAAAAGGGATGTGAAATAATTTGATACAGTAATGTAATCTGTAAGATTACAGTGTACTGTATGTGTTCTGTGTTTTTCACTTTTTGAATTTGGCGCCAGGCTCTGTCCCCTTGCGCTGTGACACTCCCAGGGAATGGAGAACGGCACTGTGATAGATCGAGCGGCTCGCATACACAGCGGGAAGACATCGCAGGATCCTGGGGACAAGGTAAGTAACTTTGCCTGGATCCTGCAATGCAATCCCGAGTGTGGCTCGGCTTACCACTTGTGGTAATGATAATTCACCCCTGAGCCACACTCGGGATTACCGCCAGGGAGGTTAAGCCACCATTCACACCGGTGCCAGTCGTCATGAGATTTGACAGTTCCAAATCGCATGACAAGTCACACGCTATATATTTAAAAAAAGGTTCCTGCATTATTTTTGGGGATTTCAGGTGCGGCTTGCATAGACATCTGTGCATGAAGTCACACAGATGTCAGCCAATTTCAAGGTCTGATTCAGTGTGAACGGGGTGTAAAAAATGTTATTTACTTCTTCATTTTCCAAAAAAACTGTGGCAAAAAATTACAACTTCAAAAAACTCATCATGCCTCTAACTAAATACCTTGTACTGTCTACTTTACAAAAATGGGTCATTTTTAAGGTCTTTGTACTGTCCTGGAATTTTAGGGCCTCAAGAAATTAGATAGGCAGTCATTACATCAGGGTTAATGCATTTTCATATACAGTATATACTGTATTTATACCATCTTTTGTAGGCAGTTTAACTTTCACATAGACAAAACAATATACATCTACTATTTTTTTTTTTTTTTTTTTACCAAAGAAATGTAGATTATTTATTTGCAAAGTTTTATAAAAGAAACCAAGAAAAAAATATATTTTAGTCTTTATTCCTATTATATAGTAAAAAAAAAAAAAAAACAGCGGTGCATAAACACCACCAAAAGAAAGCTTTATTTGTTTTGGGTACAGTGTTGCATGACTGAGTAGTTGTCATTCAAAGTTTGACCGTGCTGAAAAATGGCCTGGACAGGGAGAGGGTTTAACAAGTGGTCTTCAAGTGAGTAAAAGAGGATGTGATTTATACTCAAAAATGTCAATAAATGAAAGAGCTTACAAGCTTCGACCCTCGTTTTGCCTGGCTTGGTTTCTTCCAATAGAGAAATAATCACAACTTAATTTACATATATGCAATAATCCCTCTATAACATTTTGGGGCACACGCACAAAAGCAGATTGCATGCGGTATTTATATGCGATCCTGAAAATGTTAGCTCTCTAATTCTTTATGTGTTATTTACTGCATAAAGCAAAAAACAGCATTAAAGTAAATTCACAAAAGGAAATAAATAAATGTGATTATTATGTGTGATTATTAAGAAGTGGTCCAGGCATGCAATATTTAAGGAACGTGTTTCATTTTAACTGGTTGTTAAAGAGTGGGTCGCAACCCGATGGGGAAGGACCACCCGATGACATCACCGAGTGACCACACCCCTTATGACTTCAGCAACTGGAAATGCCCAGCGATGTCATTGGATGGCCATGCCCCTTTGTATAGTTAGCCACGGGAGGCAGTGTAGCTGTCAGACAGCAGGAGCCAGCGTTGGGTGTGAAGCTCTTTATGGAATGGATTGTGGGGGGGAACCCACAAGCTTTCACTGCTTAAATATCACATCACTTCATAAAATAGTGCATTTGGTAATTTGGTATTGTTTTTTTCGTTAATTGCAAAAAAAAAGTTTGGAAAATGCTAAGCTGTATTTTACTGCATTCCTTAAAGCGGTAGATACCGATTTGTGAATGGAACTCTTTATGTTTAATAATCATTTCCATTTATAAAATGAACTCTAAAGGGTATGGACCATATCTCAGTCCTGCCTAACCTAACTACAGCTTAAAAATGTGTACCCATATTAATATACAAAGTGCAATGACATCCATGTCAATTACCTACATTTTCATCAAAGAGTGTTACACTAAATACTACATCAGTATCATACCATATGTCTAGAAAATCAAACTTCTAATTGCTTGTCCATATTGCATTAAATAAACCCCCACATCAGTACTTTTTAACCCCTTATTCAATAATTGCATGGAAAAAAAAGCTGGTTGCAGGAGCACATTTAGAGGGTGGAGATTAATAGCAGATTTTCTTAATGGCCCCAGGGCTCTGTGCTGGGACCAATTCTGTTTAACTTGTTAAAAAACACTATAGAGGCTGGAATAAGTAGTAAGTTCAAGCTCAGTGTTTTCTGACGATAGAAAGCTAAGCATGGAAATAACTTCACAACAGGATATAACAACTTTATGAGACAATCTATTTAAAATAGAGGGATAGGCAATGATATGGAAAATTAGGTTTAATATTTAAATATGTAAAGCAATGCACTTGGGAGCTAAAAATATGAATGCAAGTTACTCGCTAGGGGAAGAACGTCTGCGCTAATCAAGGATAGAAAAGGATCTTGGGGTCCAAGTAGATCACAGACTCAGCAATAGCATGTAATGCCAAGCTGCAGCAAACAAGGCTAACAGACTATTAGCATGCATTAAAAATGGCATTTGCTTAGAGATAAAACTATAATTCTACTGCTTTACAAGGAGCAGTCCTATTGAATTAAGTTTCTCCAGCTCACAATCCATTCATCATTCCAGGGCAACCTGTAGTGTACTCAATATACTCAATATACACCTCAAAGTGTCGTTTAGCTCTGTCAGGTGTGGCCTCCTCCCTGCCTTATCCAGGGAGGAGTTCTCTGCAGCTACGCTTGATTTTCTAAGGCAGGTTGTAACTATGATTGCCGTCTTTGAATTCAGAAAATGTAAGTATACTCCTATGATCATATCAGTTTTGATGTGATGTGCGACACCTTAAACCTAGAACTACAGCCTGTAGCTTCTACTAGGGCTGTTACTAGTCTAGAGTTCCTGAAAGGCTCCAGAATGATCAAAATGTTTGGATAGCAGACCAATACCCCTTTGGGGATTCCTTTTGAAAAAGTGAGTTGTTACCACTGTGTGTCCAATGATAAAACCCTTTCCAAAGCATTGTTTTTGTGATCAGGTCCTGCTATGGAACCTGCCATAGCTGTAATGTCAGTATGTCAAAGTTTGGGGGAATTTACTAAATTGATGTTAAAGGATCCAGCCACTATACTTACTGATCTTGTATTTGTAGAATGCTTGGAACATATGCCTTCAGGCCTACACTGTTGTGTAGACTGATTAAGTAACATTGTCCATCTTATTTCCTGAATTAGTCTCCTATTAATGAATATGCAGAGAACTGTTTGGTTGAAATGTTGGTCTGCAGAACAACATGTTCATTGATGCCTCATTGGACACACTCTCAAAAGATGTCCCAAGGATAAATGTAGTAATTTGCCCCAGGAAAGAAGTCTAAGCCACAACCTGATAGACATCCTTGCCACTCTGGGGCCAACAAAAGTTATTCCCACTCTGAGGACAACAAAATTCTTCCAAGGCTTCGAATTCCAAGGCCAGATCCAAGATAGGGATTTAGTTCAATCCCCAACTTTGAGCAACAAAATTTCCAAAATTCTCAGACAAGTCCTCTTTAGCAAGAAGCGATGCCCCATTTTCCAAAGTGTCTGTTAGCCTTTGTGGACACCTGGTCAGAAAGTATGTTGGATGTCTAGGTAAGGCCGCGTACACACGGGCGGACTGCATGGCCTACTTAGTCCGTCATACAATCCGACGGACAGTCCATCATACTTTCGAATGAACGGACTCGACCACACACGGATGCACAAACAGTCCGTAGAAAGCTTGCAAGATGACGTGTACAGCACGTACGACGGGACTAGAAATAGGAAGTCCAATACACAGCAATGCAACCTTCCGCCGTGTAAATCCTTTCTGAGCATGTGCCATTCTTAGTCCGTCGAACTAGCCTACTGACGAGCGGATTGTCCGCTGAAACCAAAGTATGACGGACAGAATTTCGAAAAATCCGAAATACTTAGTACGCCAGACTGCACGCTGAAAAAGTCAGCTGAAGCCCACACACGAGCGGACTGTCCGCTGAAATGTGTTTCGACAGACTAAGTAGGCCATACAGTCCGCCCGTGTGTACGCGGCCTAAGAGAAGTGGTTTCCAGGGGCTAGGAGCTAGAGCTCCGCTCTTTGCCCCCTCCATGTTTCATGCTTTCTGACCTGCCTGTGTCCACACACAGACTAGCAGACCTTTATGCTGCTCTTGCTTGAAGATAGCTATTACTGTTCCAATGACAGAAAGCTTTCAGGGGCTTTACTCCAACATTTTCACTGTTCCAAAACGAAAAGGGAATATTCCCTCCATTTTGAATTAGAAGGCTCTAAATGTTTTCATTTGAATTCAAGCATTTTGCATGGAATCCACCAGTTCTGTCAAGGCTTTTCTCCATCAGTGAGACATCAGTGAGACTTTATGGCCTCTGAATATCACAGATGTGTATATACTAGGGCTGTTACAGATTAAAATTTTCGTGTTCGATTAATCGTTTTTTTAAAAATCGATTAATCGACTAATTTTTTATTAATTATAGCGCACATACAGATCCAACTACTTTTAGCTGATCTCCTTGCATTGCAACTCTGCATTGGTCAGTGGTAAATGTAGTATACACTATATACAATCACCTGACACTAGTTAGTTTCCACAATCCATGACTTAACTTCACAGTTCACACAAATAAGTTTTAAATTCAAACTGTAGCACTGATATAAGTAATTTTTTTTCCACAGTAGCGTGACAATCCCTCCACCTCCGGTCTAACTAATCACTCTCACCTTATGGCATGGACCCCTGTTCAAACAGGTGGTCATGCAAGCGGGTATCAAAAGGGTTAACACGGACCATAAACTTCTCTCACGTCTCCTTAGATCTCAGCAAGGACGCCAGGTCATGGGTAGAAAGAAAAGATCTAAGTGCTTTTTTTGATCACTCAAAAGAATTTTGATCGATCAAAAAAATTTATGATTTATCGAGGAATTAATCTTTCATTTCCCCAGCCCTAGTATATACCCATAGCACATCACTGCTACCTCCATTTTACTGTGGGTGCACACAACCAGTTTGTAGTTCTGCCATTTTGTTTTTCTCCCCACCTCAATTGTGCTAGCCTAATTATACAGTGTATCCGGAAAGTATTCACAGTGCTTCACTTTTTCCACATTTTGTTATGTTAAAGCCTTATTCCAAAATTGATTACATTCATTATTTTCCTCAAAATTCTACAAACAATACCCCATAATATTAACGTGAAAGAAGTTTGTTTGAAATCTTCGAAAAATTTTTAACAATAACAAAAAGGGGAAAATCACATGAACATAATTATTCACAGCCTTTGCCATGATGCTCAAAATTGATCTTAGGTGCATCCTGTTTCAAATGACCATCCTTGAGATGTTTCTACAACTTGATTGGAGTCCATCTGTGGTACATTCAGTTGATTGGACATGATTTGGAAAGGCACACACCTGTCTATATAAGGTACCACAGTTAACAGTGCATGTCAGAGCACAAACCAAGCCATGAAGTCCAAAGAATCGTCTGTAGACAGGAGACATGATTGTATTGAGGCACAAGTTGAAAACAATGTATTTTTCCATATTCATGCATTCTTGCTGCACTGGAAACTGCAGAAAAAACCTTGATCATGTGCTCAGGCCTAAAGAATTTGAGTGCATAGAAAACAGAACCTCATGCCCTTAAACTGTAATTCTTCTGTCCTGTTAGAATGGAATATAAATAGATTGCAAATGTTATTTGCTCATTAGTCTACTGAAACCATCAATATGCACAAATAAATAAGCATTAGCTGCCATTTCCTCATCTATGTAGCTTTTTGATGTGTTTTTATATTCTTCCTTCCTTTCTTCTTTCTTACAGGTTCCTCTATGAAAACGTATTATTGCTTTGGTACTGTTCTGTAAATATGAGTCAATTTGCAGCCTCTGCCGTACAGTATGTTAAAGCAACATAGTACGGCCAGTCTTATTCAAAGCACACAAGAAAATTGCAGTTAAGATGTAGAATATTCTATTTTCACCCCAGTTTTCCTTCAGTGTTTTGCCAAGTAGACATTTGTTACAGGTTAACTTATCACTTTAGAGATTAAGAGCTTTTTATACCATGAGGAATTTTGTTACATTTCATGGAATTTCAACTTGGGGTTCCACATACATTTCTTCATGATACATTTTTGCAAATTTATTTAAATGCCAAGGTGTGTAATGCAATATTCAGATTTTTTTCACGTATGATTAGATGTAAAGATGCCTACTGTCAATTGATGATAGTTTTGAATTAAATGGTTTATCCTCAGACAGTCCTGCATGATTTTAATGAGGAACAAAACAAACCAGAACTAGCACTGTTGCAGATAGGTGCCACCTCCTCTACAACTCTCCAATACTTCAACATTTTCCTAACATCTCTGTTTATTCAGCCTGCAAGTAATGGGAGGCACTCAGATTGTGTGCTTATGTCTAATCTTTCTCCTATGTCAGGACTAATTTAACTACCTAAGCCCCGGACAATTTTGCTGGCCAAAGATCAGAGCACTTTTTGTGATTTGGCACTGCGTCGCTTTAACTGACAATTGCGCGGTTGTGCGGCATGGCTCCCAAACAAAATTGACATCCTCTTTTTCCCACAAATAGAGATTTCTTTTGGTGGTATTTGATCACCTCTGTGGTTTTTATTTTTTGTGCTATAAACAAAAAAAGAGCGACTTTTTGCTATAATAAATATCCCCCCAAAAAATATTTTAAAAAAACATTTTTTTCCTCAGTTTACGCCGATACGTATTCTTCAACAATTTTTTGGTAAAAAAAATGGCAATAAGCGTTTATTGATTGGTTTGCACAAAAAGTTATAGCGTCTACAAAATAGGGGATAGTTTTATGGCATTTTTATTAATATATTTTTTTTTTACTAGTAATGGTGGTGATTAGCGATTTTTATCATGACTGTGAAATTATGGCGGACACAATGTTGACACATTTTTGGGACCATTGGCATTAATACAGCGATCAATGCTATATAATTGCATTGATTACTGTAAAAATGTCACTGGCAGTAAAGGGGTTAACCACTAGGGGGCGGGGGAGGAGTTAAGTGTGTCCTGGGGAGCGATTCTAACTGTGGGGGGGGGGATGGGCTAGCAGTGACATGACACTGATCGCTGCTCCCGATGACAGGGAGCAGACGATCGGTGTCCTGTCACTTGGCAGAATGGGGAGATGCTGTGTTTACATCGGCATCTCCCTGTTTTTCAGCTCCGTGACACGATTGTGGGTACACGGAGCTTGCGGCAGGTGCGCGCGTGTGCACGGTGGGAAATTGTTACTATTGTAACACACCTGGGTGTGGTCCGGCCAGTACTCTCACCAGGTCCCAACTGTCTGAGTACTCACGTGGTGGTGCCGATATGACCAAGGTGCAGGCTGTCATGTACTCACTATAGAATTCAGCAGGAAATAGTGGAATGAGGTACTAAAGGGTGTGGCAAAGGAGTTAAGGTGGGAACTACTATGATTAGATCTTTCCAAAGGAATACTAAAGCTAAAAAAATCCAGTGTTTATAGTAATGTACCAACTTCTGTGCAGTGCTAATATTTTCAGTAGATTCAGCCTTTAAAATAATATTTAGCATCACTATTTACTTCAACACTAGCATAAAAAAATGTATGTGCGTTATCAAGCTGAAAATATGACATGTTATGTCAGGATTTTATGAAAACAACATAAGCAAATATGTATGCAGGAAAAACAGCAAGTCAAAAAGTTCAAACTGTCTTGTTATGTATAAAGAACCACCAGAAAATGAATGCGATTTTAATAAATTCAGATAACTATTATTTTAGATCTCCCAATTTGCGCTGTCCAAAATAAGGGCCAGTTCACACCATAGAAACGCAGTCTGGATGCGCTCTAGATGCTTTTTTGCATGCGCGTTTTTGATGCGCTCCAGTGCATTTTTGATGCAGTCCACTGCATCCCCCCCTTTTTTTCCTTAACCTTAAATGAGAACATGGGTGTTCCAGTGCATTTTTGGTGCGGGTGCGTTTCTGTGAGTTTTTGATGCATTTTAGGGCCAGTTCACACCATAGAAAGGCAGTCTGGATGCGTTCCAGGTGCTTTTCTGCATGTGCGTTTTTGATGTGTTCCAGTGTGTTTTTGATGTGTTTTTGGTGCATTTTCGATGCCGTCCAGTGCTTTTTTCCCCCCTCTTTTTTCTTAACCTTAAATAAGGACAAGTGTTTTGCAGTGCATTTTTGGTGCATTTAGTTGCATTACAGTGCGTTTTTTAATCATTTTACAGCATTCCAGTGCAGTCCAGTGCAGAAAAAATGCAGCATGTTCTACTTTTTTTCTGGAACTGAAACGCACTGGAACTGCAAGCACTGGTGTGAACTATGCCATTGAAAACCATATACCCTACTTTCCATGCATTTTTGATGCAGAAAAAAACGCACTGGCCTGCATGTGGTGTGAACTGGCCCTTACAGTATTCCAGTACAGTCCAGTGCAGGAAAAATGCAGAATGTTCTACTTTTTGTTTTTGGAACTGGAACACACTGGAACTGCAAACACTGGTGTGAACTATGCCATTGAAAACCATATAACCTACTTTCTATGCATTTTTGATGCAGAAAAATAATGCACTGGACTGCATGTGGTGTGAACTGGCCCTGAGGGCCAGATCACATCGGATGCAGTTCCGTGCAGTTCCGTTTTTTTCTGCACCAATACAGTCAGTTGCGGTCAGTTTCCGCACCAGAAACTGACTGCATGCTGTGAACTAGAGCCATTGGAATACATGGAAAACACTGTGCATGCTTTTTTAGTGCTGAAAAAAAAAGCACGGAACTGCATCTGGTGGGAACTGGCCCAAATGTTTACAAAATTGTTAAATGCATCAACAAGCTAGGTTTAATAACAAGAACACAATTTATGAGAAAGGATATGCAATGTGAAATATGCTGTGATATTAGTACATTAGTGCGGTGGTCTCCACTAAGCATAGTCAGGTTGTTCTTGCTCAGTCTCTGCCCTATAATTCTAGAGCCATGAAGGTAATAGATATGTGCTGTAACACACACTGCCCACCACCAAAACAAAATATTCGATTTGGCAGAATTTGTAATAATATGAATCTCCAGTACACTAAATTGGTATCATAGTGGAGCCTTACCGGTTAAGGTTAGCTATTTGTTTTGTTATTTAAATTCTCTGAGGAAGGACATAGATTTATGTGCTAAACTACGGGGATGGACAAATCTCACACTGTGGATAGTGTTTTGCCAGCTGTCAAAATGCCCAAACGGTGCATGCATCTGATTAAGTGCCAACATTTTTCTGCCCAGTTCCTATGTTGGGTGGGAGGGTTCAGCATGTGGGTGTTGCTTCCGTCTGTAGGTCGAGTCATATGAGGAACAACAGGGGTCACAGCTCTACAGTCAACAAGCACATCTCCTCAACTGTCTTTCCCAGAAACACATCCGACTATGGCTAGCTTTCCACTTCTGCTGTGAAAGTCAAGTATGTTTTACTTGAGTTCAGTGCTTACAATGGACTGCTGTTTTTAGGCTGGTGCAGTTATAAAATGTATAACTAGGATATAGTCAATAATCCTAGACTAGAGACTAGAAAAGGGCATTTACAGCCCAGAAACCCTTTGTAGCAATGGGGGAGATTTAAAACTGGCACATAAAATCTGGTGCAGCTGTACATAGTAACCAATCAGCTTCTAATTTTAGCTTGTTCAATTAAGCTTTGACAATAAATGTAAAGCCTCGTACACATGATCGGATTTTCTGCAGACAAAACTTCAGACTTTTGTCCGAAGGCGTGTGCCTGGATTTTGTCTTGCATACAAATGGCAAGGAATTGTCAGCCAACAAACATGAACTTAGTGACATACTACGTGTTTTTTCTGCTCTTTAGCACCACCCTTTTCATTTTGTGCTTTTCAGTTAGTTTCTGAACGGCCGTTCATCAACCAGCCATGTTGCGGGATGGGAGGACATAACGTGTTATTTATTATTGGCCTTGGAGTTATTGCTTTGACCCAAGTCTAGTCCAGGAACAGGAGGAGGAGGAGTTCTTGGACCAAAAATTGGTTGCTTTATTAATCATGACCAATTATGTCATGTGCCTTTGCTTCGGGAGCTCCAGGAGAATAATCCAGATGTTTTCCAGAATTATCTCCGGACGTCAGACCCCTGCTTTCACTAACTCTTGACATTCTATATTAAGAAGCAGGACACATGCATGAGGCTTTTGTTTATTTTTTTGGTTGAATAACAATGATTTGATTTGTTATATTTTCTATGTTTTTGGATGGATAGAATGCACTTTTTGGTTAAGTTCTATTGGCAGATAGCATGTCCAATTTTTTTTTTTTTTTTTTTTTTTTATGTACAATAAAATAATTGTGGAGAATAATACTATGTGTTTTACTTCAAATGACAGTTTGGGAGTAGGCAGTTACATAAAAAATAAATTAAAATACCATGTAAAATTGACAAGGGACACCAACATAGTTGTATCTTTGATCTTAAAAACTACGGGATAATGGTGTTATGGTAACGTGCCCCCCCCCCCCCCCAAAAAAAAAAAAAGCATAATAACATTATTCTTGATATTCCTAGAAAAAAAGCCTTTGAAAATTAGAACAGTGTTTCTCAATTCCAGTCCTCATGGCCCACTAACAGGTCATGTTTTCAGGATTTCCCTCAGATGAAACAGCTGGGGTAATTACTAAGGCAGTGAAACTGATCAAATCACCTGTGCAAAATAATGGTAAGCCTGAAAACATGACCTGTTAGTGGGCCATGAGGACTGGAATTGAGAAACACTGGTTTAGAATAACTCCATCAGTATCACCAGCAAAGCAGCTTCATTATTATCCCATTAAAGAAGAAGAGAATGTGCGCTGCATTTTGAGATTTCATAATTTGCCATGTGACGAATGTTAGTTCTCCATTACCAATGCTAGTTTACAAGACTTACTTCTGAGCATGCATGTTTGTACTTTGGACTTTTGTCCGATGGACTTGTGTATACACGCTCAGAAAGTCCGACAACAGACATTTGTCCACGGAAAATTTTAAATCCTGCCACCCAACATTTGTCCATGAAAAATCCGAAATCAATTGTCCGATGGAGCTCACAAAAGATCAGATTTTCCGCCAACAGCCTGTCATCACACATTTTCCGCGGCTTTAGAAGCTGATTGGTTTCTATGCACAGCTGCACTAGATTCTGTGTGCACCTGCTTTAGTAAATCCCCACCATTGCTACAAAGGGTTTAACTTCACTGACTTTGGGACTTAACTTTAATAGCCTGCCATACCTCTGTATGTACCAGATTTAGATTCTGTGTGCACCAAGTTTTATTAAATCTCCCCCAGGGTGACAGCAGGATCAGCAGAGCACATTGAAGAAGTTTTTATGGCAAGGTGATAGCAAGCACATTATTAGGCAGTGCATTTATATTTAAAGTTGATTTCATAACCAAATTCAAACTCTAGGCTTTTACTTGGAGATGTTATGTTCTAAAAGATAGATTTGTAAGAGTAGATCAGCTGAAACAATTGTTATGCTCTGGCTGGTTCACACTAAACAAATATATTATAATGGATTGGACTGAAAAATTGTGTCTGTAAATCTAGTTACAGATTTGCTCCTGGCTCCTCGAAAATATGTATTTTACTGCTTTGACGCAATAATATATTTCACTGATAAATATTTGGTGTTGTTATATTATCAACCTATTTCATAAATCAGAGCAAACCAATCCATAACTGTCAGTTTACTAAATTTAGATTAGTATAAAAATAATTCTGCGTGATTGTCATAAATTCCTGTACTTTGCACATTGTTATTTGCCTTAAATAAGCGCAATTGTTAATATTTATATTTACCTAACTGACATGGTCGATTATCTAAAACGTTTTACTATGCATTATGCAATGTCATAAAGCAATACTATGTGCTCAATAAATCCACTATATGTGTATACTGTATATCTACAGTATATTCATATCTATATATGAATGACTCATGATTGACTCAGTACTTAAATAATAGGCAAAACATGAAGAAATATAGAAGACCAATCCCCACAAAACAGCTAAGAAAGAATAAATGCCTTACATGCACGAGGATGATAGACTACAAGAAATATTCTTGGACCACACAATCTAAAGCCACAAGCTGTGAGATGTTCCCTGAAAAGGAATTTGTCATGAGAGAACAATGGAGGCTTCCATTGCTGGCCTCTTTATGAAAATGCTAGGTCACTGGCTGTCATGTTGATTCTTTGTTTTCAATGCTGCCTGAGTCTGTGTCAAGGAGAAAGTATAGCAATATGGAAATCTGCCTCTTCTTTTTTTTTTTCTGTTTTGTCCAAGTGGGTCAGCCTGCTCAGATGACAGGTCTGTGTCTGCTCCGCTATGCAGAGTGGACACAGACAACGCGATTTTTATTTTTTGCACTATAAACAAAAAAAGTGACAATTTTGAAAAAAAAAAAACAATATTTTTAACTTTTTGTTACTTTTTGCTATAATAAATATACCCAAAAAATGTATTAAAAAAAATGTCTTCCTCAGTTTAGGCCAATATGTATTCTTTTACATATTCTTGGTAAATTTCATGTTGCTAGGCAGAACAAGGAAATGCCTCGTTCACATAGGCATCTCCCCGGGCAGGGACCTGTGTGCACGATCCTGTGGCGGGCGCCCGCTAACCGCCAAAGACAGAGTGATATACGGATACGTCGTTTTGCTGATGTATATCGGCGTGAGCTGGTCGCAAGTGGTTAAGGGCCCATTCACAGCACATGCAGTGTTTTTTTTTCAGCTTTAAAAGCGCATGGAACATAAATAATTAGTCCCTTTAGAGGAAATACCTGAAATGTATACTACAAGATGGTATTGGATGATGAGTGTAAACTTTGACTATACCTCCTGCGATGATAATTGAAATGTATGACAAAGTCTGTGCCTTAATTGTAAGCTGTAAAGTTTCTCTAATAAACATTCTTTGATTTAAATAAAAAAATAAAAAAAGTGCATGGAAAGTAGGTTATAAAGGGTTCTAATGGCATAGTTTACACCAGGGTAGTGCATTTTAGTTGCAGAAAAAAAAGTAGAACGTGCTTCTTTTTTCCTGCATAAAACCATACCGCAGCGTGGTAAAAAAAAAGCATCAAAAAAGCATCCAAAACACTCCAGACCCCAAGGCGGTGAAAAAAAACATGAAAAAATACCCGGAATGCATCCAGAAACACATCAAAAATTTAACTGAACGCATTGAAAAGTATTAAAAACATGCATGCAGGGACATATCCAGAACGAATCTGGAGGATGTTTTTGTGGTGTGAACAGGCACTAAGAGCCCAGAGGAAAATCAAACATTTACTTATATGTAGAAAAGATGTTAAATCTGCATTTAAATCCCCACCACTGACAGTACCAGGTTTATAACAGGAGTACAGGGTACATTTTGCTGGAAATCCTCGAATATAGTATACCTGATAATCTGTGTAAAATGCCCAGCAGGATATATTGGAGAAACATGACATTCATTGTGTGAATTATCTAAATAAATTTATGATCAAAAGCAGAAAAACAATTGTATCTGCCCAATTCATACAGCATGAGGTAAAAATTACAGCAGGGGAAATTCAAACCACAAAAAGGCTTTAAAGAAGAATTCCAGGTATGACAGTTTTTACATAGTTAAGCTTGGACCAATGTATCTATGTATATAGCATACTTGTGGCATCTCTCTAGAAGCTGGAAATCACAGTAGTAGGTACCGCTACTCCAGTGATCTTCACTGGCTTCCAGGTCCCATGCAGAGCAGCAGCCCTGCTGCATTGTGAACGCAGGAGGTCAACCACTCAGCATAGGCAACATTCAGATAAGGCTTTGAATTTTCTCAATGTGATACCATCGCCTCTCCACCTCGTCCAATCAGAGAACGCTTAGCATTCATTGAGAGAATAAAATGCTATCTCTGAATGACACATGTGCCAAGCTCCCGGCCTCCTGCATTCACCATGCAGCAGGGAAGCTGCACAGCACAAGACCTGTAAGATACTGGAGATCTTTGGAATAGTAGTGCCTACTACAGAGGGATTCCACAGGTATGGTATATGCATAGTTATATTGATCCATGTTGGTCCAATGTAAAATAAAAAAT
The DNA here is from genome assembly GCF_037356315.1 of Lithobates pipiens. Classification (NCBI taxonomy): domain Eukaryota; kingdom Metazoa; phylum Chordata; class Amphibia; order Anura; family Ranidae; genus Lithobates; species Lithobates pipiens. Next base: position 64,631,169 of record NW_027507903.1, read on the forward strand.
GCCACACTTGGAATTCTTCTTTAAGAGCTATGAACAAAGATTGGAACAGAGAATCTTCAGATCAGCAGCACACCCACACAGAAAGTAAAGTATAAAGGCTTTATTGAAGCATAAATAGTAAAAACACTGGATGGGTACAAGCAGGGGAATTGCAGGTAGGTTGACACGTTTCACACTGTGATTTTGACAAAGCACTGCTATAGTGTGAAACGCATCAACCTACCTGCGTTTCCTTTGCCTGTACCCATCCAGTGCTTTTACTATATATATACTTCAATAAAGACTTTATACTTTACCTTCTGTGTGGGTGTGCTGCCGATCCGAAGATTCTCTGTTCCGTGTTTTCTGCTGCAGTGGTAGGGCGTGTGCCCCACCTCACAGAAACAACATTGGAGTGTTACTGATTGCATCACCTGTGAGCAGCGATCTCTTTTTCTCTTATTAACAAAGGTTATAGGTATTCCAAAAGAGTTTCACTATCACCAGTTCACATTTAAAGCCTGGTACACATGGGCCTAATATCATTTGGTTTAACGAAAACCGGACGACATGCGGCCTGTCTGAAAAAAGCCGGAGTCTGTCAAACGAGCATGCTGGAAAACCAGCATTCGATCAGCACTCCCAGCCAATGGCTGAGAACACTAACTGGCATGTGTTTTGGCGGGGGGGGGGGGGTACATAAACTAGTGTGTTAGAGTGTACCAGGCTTAGGTGTGAAGCAAGCTGGGACTTCTTTTGTCTAAGGGTCCATTCACATTTGTCTGTTTTTGGTTAAAGCATTTCTATTAAAGTGTTTGTTACCTCAGCATTTCATATTCCTGATATGTGCCTGTTGTGCCATGTACTTGTATGGCAAAGTATCCTCTTCTCTTTGTGTTGCTTCCTTTGTGTGAAATCCCTGGTGTTCCTGCCAGTCCCTCTGCTTTCCTATTAATAAATGACTACACTAAGCAGAAGAGCACAATGTGGTCAGTTCTCTACCTATGCTGGGAACTCAGCCTGCTCCAGACTTATCTTGACACGTCCCTACCTGCACAGCCAGTCACTAAGAATCTTAGTGTACTGTTGCTTCCCCTCCCCTTAGCTCTTATGCAGCTGAGAACAGTGGGAGCGGAGAGAATGTGATCACTTACTGTATAAAAGGAGGGGGGGTGGAGGTATTTATATATATTTTTTTATATCTATACACATATGTTTTGTCTTTTTTGTTTCAATTTTAAACTGAATGGGCTCTTTTACAAGGTAATCATTTACAATCACTTTAAAGTAAGATAAAAGGTACCAAATCCCATGTTGATGCATACTAAATCATCAAAACACACATTAAAAGCTGTTGTAACACTTGTAAATCTAATAACACTCTTGAGCTTTGATATTCTAAAATTTTATGACAGCCAGCAGGGGCAGACAGACAACTCATGGGGCCCCTGGGCAATAGGTGATTATGGGGCCCCCGGACAATAGGAGATTATGGGCCCCCCAGGCAATCGGAGATTATGGGGCCACAAAGTATACACACACACAGTATACAATCACACAGTATACACATACATGTACACACAGTATACACAGACATGTTTCTATTGGCTGAGAAGGTACTGGAGAGGTGGGGCAGCTATAATCTCAGGATTTTTAGACCAAAAGGATGTTGGTAAGGGACATTTCAGAGACAGATGTAAAAAAGACACAGATTTTTACATACTGTCCCTGGTTTTACTGAGGCTGGCAAACCTGATGGGGCCCCCTAGTGGCCCGAGGCCCTTGGGCAGTGCCCAAGTGGCCAAATGGTCAGTCCGACCCTGACAGCCAGTATCCTATGTGTATGTCAGGAAGAAAAAACAATTGTAAATATTAGTACTTCTCTGTGAACTACAGCAGAGCCTTACTAAATCAGCCATAACATTTTTTTTAAAAGAGAGTTATGGGCAAAGCTTGTTTGGCCAAGCTTCTCTTCTGGATTCAGAATCAACCAACAGCAGGCTAAAGCCCACTGTTGGCTGATGTTACAGACCTGCTCCAAGCTCTGGAAGGATCCCAACAATAATGTTAGGATCCTCCCAGATGCCTAAATGGCAGCAAGCTCAGCCTCTCAGCACGCTGCTGAAAGCTTGAGTCAGCTACTCCTGCCCCCTCTCCAGCCTGGTTCTCCAGTTAGTGATGGAGGGGCAGAGCACAGTCACCACTCTCTGTTTAGATGGGACAGAGAGCTGAGTGATCAATGATCACTCAGTTCTCTGTGTTAGAGCTGAAGGGACAGCTGCAGCATCACACCAATGCTGCAGCCATATAAGTAAGTATGTATGTTTGTTTTTTTATTATCCCTCACTTCTCCTTTAAAGTATAGTGAGCAATCCCTGCAAGTTATTCCTTCATATGCCTGTGCCAGCTGTACTTGTAGTAATGCAGGTTTATAGTACAGACACTGCCTCATATGCCTTATATTATAAAGCCATTTATTCCAAACTGTGTACATCTGCTCCAGGCTGACCACCATCAGTGCAGTGTATGGAAACCATAGCTTCTTCGGAGTAGAGCTTGAGGAACAACGAGAACGTATAACCAAGCATCCAGATGATTGTCATTTTAAGAATAAGAAATCCGCAATAGAAACATCTATGTTTATCTAAGGAAGTGCTTCCTTTAACTCTTTGACTGCCAAGTATGTATAATACATGCCATAGCTGTATCCCTTTCTAGGTATCCAGTGACCTATGCTTTGAAAAGGGCATTGCATAAATTCCTGCTTGCTGCTGCCTAACTTTAAATATGCATCTCTTTTCTCTAATTCTGATCTTCGTATTTGTGAGTGAGTTCATGCTAGACTATGATCCTGACATCATGCTGTCCAATCTCCTTTTGGCTGTGTATCAGCCCCAAAGTGCTCAGTCTTTACTACTTCAATTAAGTTCATTTAGGTTCTAATGCCAGTGCAGAAGAAGCTCAAGGGCACCGTGTCCCTGATCTCCCTTGTCAGTACACAGAGGCAACATCAGAAATCTGTTTACATTCTAAATGTGTCCATAAAGAGGGCCCGACACCAGTTTTGCATGCTTTCACACAGTGTACTTTTTAGCCCCTTGGTGTCCTTAATGGGGATAAAACAGCTAAAGATAACAAAAAAAAGTCACTAAACTGTTATAAAATAGAAACAAATAAACGCAAAAAAATACATTGAAACCGTTGTACAAAACGACACCCCTGTACACACATAATCTAAACATATGCATATCTATTAAGCACAGATCTACTTAAACCTCTATTAAACTGGAAATATTAAACATTCCTGCACAGATTTCAAAACATACACTTTAGAAAAAGATTTAAAATAAACCCCAAACCATTTTAGTTCTCTTTGAAGTCTTTCTTTCAGTAAATGTTGAACATCTTGTATATATACAAGTGCAGCTTTGGTTGATATTCAGCACAATTTTAATTCTGTTCTTGCTCTACTGCATATTCCTTTAAAATAATTTAGTATATTTCCATATAAAATAATTTAGTATATCTTCATATACTAGTACATCAATCTGTCTTGATATCACATCCATTGCACAGCAGTAGTCAGATTAGGTGACCATTCCAATACATCACAGAGGGTTAATCAGACTCTCTTGCATACAGATTAGATGACTAGGGAGAGCAGAGTAGCGCAGCATAGGCGGGAAGTTGACACCACTGTATCCCTTAGGGGGGCTTTCACACAGATTTCCAGGGTGGGGTCTTTGGGGTGTAATGGGGGATTTTGATGTTAAAATTAGGCAGCTGAACCATGGTTTTAACCCCCCTCTTCCACTTTGCTGTCCATCTAAATTCCAACCATAAGTCGGTTGGGGCTGTGCACATACTGCAGCAATTTTAATTTGCAGAGTTTGACAGGCAGCACCGCCTGTCAAACTCACCCATTGATGGCTTACATGTGGAATTGTTGAACAAAGTGATTTTTTTGCCAAAAGTGGTGAGTTGAAAACCAGGAGTGGTGCTTTTGACATGACCATTGAGGTCAATGGGAGTGAGCTGCAATGCTTGGTTTGCGGTTGCTTTTTTTAAATGCAAAATTACTCTTGGGATTAAAAGCAAAAAAATGGGGCATTCAGGAAGCAGCAGGATCATCCCCTGAATGCCTCTATACTGCCCTCTGAAAAGAGATCCACAGCCCCTACTCTACAGAGAAATGGATGTGCTATGTAGCATAAGTGCATGAATCACAAACGTTGCTAAACAGATTTACAAAACTCTTACTACACAACAGTATATGTATTTAAGCCAGTGGCGGCTGGTGGTAATTTTTTTGGGGGGGGTGGCAAACAGTGCACCCGCCAACCTCCCCGGTTCAGGCAGGTCGGCTGGTCGGTCAGTGCATTTACACCATCCATGGTGGGCAGTCGTGGGCAGCTTCCTCTGGTCTCCTCCGCAGGCATCACAAGCAGCTTCTCCTTCCCCTGCTCGGCGACCAATCAGAACGCTTCTCCGTTCAGCCAATTGGGAAGCGGGTCTCAGACCTGTGCTTCCTTATAGGCAGAGAGGTGTAAGAATAGGGAATATTCATTTGCTATTCTCACACACCTGGGTGGGCTCTGAGCAAATTCTCCTCGAGCCCACCCTGTTTTGAAGCCTATTAGAGCCTCTGGCTCTAATCGGTTCCCTCCAAAAACCACCCACCCCGTACTGGAATCCATGCGTCCGGTGTCCTGAAAGTGGCCGGATGCATGGATAGGGGGGTGGCGACGATGGATAGGGGAGGCAGCTCTTAACCACTTCCGGACGCTAGCTGCCATAACCCTGGTATCTTCTTCTTCAGCCGGCAGTCCAGTTTCCCATAAGAGTGGTCTCTGCTGCAGATTCGCTGCAAGATCACTTTTATTGGCAGCGGGAGAGGGGCCCCCCTCCGCCGCTTACCACTGCCATCGCCAGTGGCAGGGGCACTCTGATCTTTACCCTTGCTTGGTATGGGGATGAGTGAGGGAAAGATGGCCCCCACCCATTTCCATAACAATGCAGGGCAGAGGCATCGTCAAAATGTCACTCCTACCCATAGCTCTTAAAGGGCCTTTTTTTTTAAACTTTTATTTTATTTTATTGCATTTAAGTGTAAATATGAGATCTGAGGTATTTTGACCCTCGATCTCATATTTAAGAGGTCCTGTCATGCTTTTTTTCTATTACAAGGGATGTTTACATTCCTTTTCCAATTTATTTTTTTTAAAAACACGTAAGCGAATGCATACGTGAGTAGTCCCCGCATATGAAAACGGTGTTCAAATCACACATGAGGTATCGCTGTGGTCGGTAGAGCGAGAGCAATAATTCTAGCCATAGACCTCCTCTGTAACTTACAACAATTTTTAACCGTTGCCTATGGAGATTTTTAGGGGTTAAAGTTTGTCGCCATTCCATGAGCGGGCACAATTTTGAAGCGTGACATTATCTTTCACAATATAAAAAAAAATTGGGCTAACTTTACTGTTTTCTTATTTTTTTATTTAAAAAAGTGTATTTTTTTCCCCAAAAAAGTGCGCTTGTTAGACCGCTGTGCAAATACGGTGTGACAGAAAGTATTGCAACGACCGCCATTTTATTCTCTAGGTTGTTAGAAAAAAATGTATAATGTTTGGGGTTTCTAAGTAATTTTCTAGCAAAAAAAATGTTTTTAACTTGTAAACAACACATCTCAAAAAGAGGCTTGGTCCTTAAGTGGCTAATAGACTGTGTTAACTGTGTATTTTGCTATTTTCCTGGAGTTCAGCTTTAAAGGATAAGTCCACCTTTCATAACACGTTACATCCATATTCAGGACGTAACATGTAACACGTTATGAACGAACCAGCCTCCACCCCGATTCCCAAAAAATGTTCATGTGTTATTTTTTTTTTTAAAAGTGAACTTATCCTTTAAGACAACCTATCCACTATGCAAAAAATATATGCTGGATTACAATCTCAAGGAGACTTACCAGGTAGGTTGAACATGTTGGAGGTTTTTACTGGCTCGTGCAATATATTCTCAATATTCTGATATTCTTAAAGGCAGAGAGTGGCTGGATCTTATGTCATGTCACAGAGCAGCTTCTGATATACAATGCAGGGGTAAGTAGGTTTCCCCCTAAAATTTTACCTTTATAGTCAATGGTCTATGGGAGTGCATTGAGTGTAGACTAGCAATGACTTTTTTTTTTACAATAAATAGCACGTCAACCATGTTTATGTTGCTAAAACAGATGCAGTATCAGAAATTAGATTCTGTGAAGGAATCTAAGTCCATGTAAAGCCTCATGCACATGGGTGGTTTGGCCACCAGCAGAAAAACCAAGTGAAATTTGGCACACAGGAGGCACAGCCTGCTGCCGGCAGACTGTCAAAATCAATGACAGGCTGAAATACATGGCAGCAGTAAACTGTTCCGAGCAGCACTCACATACAGAACCTTTTGCTTAAAAGAATATATGACCCAAACATAGAAGGTCAATATGTGAGGAATACAGCACTGTACATGAGTACCACCCAGAACGGCATGCAACTGCATATTACATACTTTGCAGCAACCCCTGGGTGCCCTGGAACCTTGGGAATACTGTCATGCATATAGCAACATCAGTTTATGACTTCAAGTTCTGTCCAATCTACTAATTGGTGACATCACTTTTCAGTATTGAGGGTGCCAGAAAACAACTCTGGGAACTAAAGTTGACATAACAGAATGCAGGTTTTGGGGCTGCAAGAAGCTCTCTGCAAGATACAGTTTGTACCAACTGTCCATATCTGCCACCAGATAAAGCTGAAATAGACTTGCATAATCTTATACTTTAAATAGTGTGTAACAAGCAAATTGCAAAGGTCATAGCACTTACAGTAGACATTCTGCATCAGTTCTTTTACTAGAGATAATTTCTTCATCCATTACTTAGGGCTGTGTGGCCCCAAAGCAGCCACCATATTAGTGAATATTTAATCTATCACCAGGCAGCTCTTCCAGTTCCTTGACGCCATCTCCTAGAGACACTATCAATGTAATACAGTAATTAAATGCAAGCGTGGTTGTGATATGCTTCTGAGGATATCAAATTTACCCAATAGCTAGAAGTACAAGGTTTCTTGGTGCTTTCTCAGGTGCAGATCTGCTCTACAGTTTCTGATGGGGAATTAAATGCTACTTTTTTACTCATTACTTTGTCACATTAAATTGTGTTATGTAATCCCTGTTAGACAGTCAAACTTTAAGGACAGGTCCACTTTAGTTTAACGAGACTGCAGATTTATCAAGAAAAACTAGTGAATTGTCAGTCAAATACATATCAACTGCTTATTATCTATTCTTTATTTGATCAGTAAATGGATTGTTCACTTTCTTTGCATGATTGGTGGGTCAAATACCACAAATTTGTGCAGCATTCTGCTGTTTTATTTTTGCAGCTGCAAGAAATGTTTGGCTACAAATCCTCTTCTGTGTTCAAATTGTCTCACGCTAAATGGATAATTAAGATTAGCGCACATGTTAATTATAGAGAAAGGATTACCAATCTGTTCTAATGTTTGCTACTTGGAATGCAGAGGTTGTCTGTTAATATTTTCATTTGTTTGTTGCATACATTCAGCCTAGATATTTTTGGGTCTCCTGCCAGTAGCAACCCTCCCATTCCCTGAAGAAACAAACACACAGCCATATTTGTGCATTTCTGCTATTAGAGCATGTTCAAGGCAATGTAGAAAATCAATACCCCAGCTGTTGTTCTCAGGGAGTACTGTAAGATTTTCAAAGACTATTGTACATCTGACACCAACTATTCTCTAAATTACTGAATCCAATAAAGATCTGTTTAGACTGGTCCTTAAAATGTTAATTACATACAATTTAATGATATTTCTGTTATAACTATATACTATTCACTTTAAAGAGAGAGATACACCTGCCATATGAATAAGTTGTGCAAGAAAAAAAAAGTACTTAAAGTACACGTGAATTGTGCATGATGTGTTTTCTGAGATTTCTAAATGATATGGTAATATGTCCACTCCTAAACGTATATGCAAGAACCAAAAAAAAACCTTATTGAAATCCATGCGTCCATTACTCTGCATGTAGATTAGGGGCATGGATTGAGGGGATGGCAACCCTGTGCCCTTAATAGATGGGCCGCCACTGTTAACCTGATCTTAAACAGGTAGATATTTTATTCATAATGCTAGTTTGCTAGTTCCTCAATAATTTGTGTTTTACTTTTGGCCTGATTGACCCATGAGCAAGCTATATTATTATACAGAAATTCTCCAGCATGCATACTTCAGTTCTGCGTTGATTTTTATTGTAGATTTAACTAAATGTTTTATTGCCCCTATAAGTATATTCTTTCAATAACTATTGAGATTCCGATTGAAATTACAATAGTTTCCATTGAAAGGTTTGATTTATCTTTTTCCATCCTCTAAAATTTTGGGGTTGATTTACCAAGGGTAAATAGGATATTCATGTTGAAAAGAAATTTTCCCTACAGGTTGGTGGTGAAAATTTACTCTGCATAGATTACCCAATCATTCACTTTTTGTAAAGTGATCATCCTGTTTGTCTTTAGTAAGTCAACCCCTCTGAGCCAAAGAAACACTTGAAATAGTTTCAATCAGCCCGGTTGTTTTATTAATTATAAATTCAGTAAAAAAATAAAAAATAAAGTATTTAAAAATGCCCAAATATGTGTTCTTTATTGTAAATACAACCAAAATGTCAAACTGATCCATTATCAGAATGCCAAAATGATTATTTTGTTCAGAATAAATCGTGTAAGCTGCCAGCAGTAATCATTGTGTTGCAGAACACAATAGTGATGTGAGAGGGATTCAGGGCACAGTCATTATTGATAGGGGAATTAAGCGATTTTCTTTCCTTCCACTCATAGTAGAAGAGAAAATCTCATAATCTATGGGCTGCTTTAGAATGGGGAAGGTTGGAACTTTTGCTAGGTTTTTATTGCTGTCTATGTTCCCATTGGACGTATCTCCCTGTGCTTCCTGTCCTTAGGTACACACCATGAAGTAAGTGGAAATCTTTTCCAAATCAAATGAAATCCCAGGCTTATATCAAGTTATATCTAAATAAAAACTCCTGATCCGCATACTTGTTCTACATCAGTAACTGGAAGTATTGAGGCCAGAGGAACACTATGATAACATTTTCATAAAGAGTGGTCTGCAATGAAATCCTATATATGTCTAATATATGCAGGCTTCTTTTAATGTGACAATGCAGATGTTTAAATACATGTAAGAGTATTTCAAAGTGCTCTTCCTAAGACACCTTTCATGAAAGATGTAAATATCTTTTTAATCAATTGACTTGATGTTCTGATTAATGGTTACAATTTTACTTGATCTTTTGATCCCCAAAGGAACGGTACCATTTACAAAAGCTGCTTTGCCTGAAGCTATGTGAAATGCAATTATCCCAGACTTGCTATGTCCCTCCCTTGCAAACAAAGGAAGACAGAAAGTATGCATTAAAATCATAGTCAGGAGTTGACAACAAACCAAGTTCCCATCACAGCCCAAATACAAATAAGATGTCTGGAAATCCTCCTAATAATAGTGAACGTAAAGTAATAGCGTGAGACATCTCACAGAGACCTATACTTTTCCAGTACCTTTTGTTTGCCGTGATTTCTATTCTATAAAACCAGTCTGAGTTACATAGTGTCATGACAAGATAGGTGTTTTATTTCAGCTGATGTCAAAAATCCTTTTTAGAAAAGGAAACCTAAAGTACAAATTTACAGATGAGGGGATGTGTAGATTAGAAAACACAAAGAACATTCACAAATAATCACAAATCTTTTAAATGTTTTAGCCTAAATAACATGCTAATTGAAGTATACAAGCCTGCATTCAATCCTGAGCAGAGTGCATGCCTGGTGATTTTAACTGCTTGCTGGGCGAATTGACATTACCTTACGTTGCTTTGCCTTTTGGCGACTAGGGGCACGCGCCCACCCGCAACGTGTGCCTGGAGCCGTTGCGAGCGACGGGCTCCTGCAATTGCTTGTGACAGAGCGAGAACTGGGATCTGTGTGTGTAAACACATAGATCCCAGTTATTTCTGGGAAGAAGAGACAGATTGTGTGTTCATACTATGTATGAACATGATCTCTCTCTCCTCCTAGACCAGGGATATGCAATTAGCGGACCTCCAGCTGTTGCAAAACTACAAGTCCCACCATGCCTCTGCCTCTGGGTGTCATGCTTGTGGCTGTCAGAGTCTTGCTATGCCTCATGGGACTTGTAGTTCTGCAACAGCTGGAGGTCCGCTAATTGCATATCCCTGTCCTAGACAGTCCCAATCCCCCCACAGTTAGAAACACACATAGAGAACATGGTTAACCCCTTGATCGCCCCCTAGTGTTAACCCATTTCCTGACAATTACATTTACACAACAATCAGTGCATTTTTATAGCACTGATCGCTGTTTAATTGTCAATAGTCTCAAAAATGTGTCTAAAGTGTCCTATGTGTCCGCCATAATGTCGCAGTCCTGATAAGAATCACAGATCACCGCCATTACTAGTAAAAAAAAATAACAAAAATGCCATAAACTATCCCCTATTTTGTAGACGCTATAACTTTTGCGCAAACCAATCAATATACGCTTATTGCAATTTTTTTTTACAAAAAATATGTAGAAGAATACATTTCGGCATAAACTGAGGAAAAAAATTTTTTTGATAAAAAATGTGCGATATTTATTGTAGCAAAAAGTAAAAGATATTGGGGGGTTATTTACTAAAGGAAAATCCACTTTGCACTGCAAGTGCACTTGGAAGTAAAGTCACTGAAGATCCAAGGGGGACATGCAAGGAAAATAAAAAACAGCGTTTTAGCTTGCACATGATCGGATGATAAAATCAGCAGATCTTCCCCTCATTTCAGATCTACCCCTTAGATTTAGAGTGACTGCACTTCCAAGTGCACTTGCAGTGCAAAGTGGATTTGCCTTTTCGTAAAAATAACCCCCATTGTGTTTTTTCAAAATAGTCGCTCTTTTGTTTATAGCACAAAAAATAAAAACCGCAGAAGCGATCAAATACCACTAAAAGAAATCTCTATTTGTGCGAAAAAAGGACATCAATTTTGTTTGGGCACAGTGTCGCACTACAGCACAATTGTCAGTTAAAGCAACGCAGTGCCGGATCGCAAAAAGTGGCCCTGGTCATTGAGCAGCCAAATCTTCCGGGGCTGAAGCGGTTAAAGTGTTTTTCTTTAAAAAAAATTACAGGTATTTCTCAGGCATATTACAATTGTATTACAGGCATTTTACAGTTTTTTTTTAATGTGTATTGAGCTTCAGAAGTTTGTTCCCAGGACTGGGAAACAGGACAAGAGCAGTTCTTCAGGTATAAAAACATGCAAAACACGCATTTACAGGTGCTCTTTTCAGAACTAAGACACCAAAAAAAAGAAAGCTCATACTTTCTTTTGAGCATATGGCATAAAGTGTAGGGCTGAGTGTACAAGTTTAACCACTTGACCTCCCGAAGATTTACCCCCTTCATAAATGGGCCATTTTTGCGATATGGCACTGCGTTACTCTTCATTTCATCGTCATTTGCTTCCCACTCAAATAGAGCTTTCTTTTGGTGGTATTTGATCACCACTGCGTTTTTTATTTTTTGCACTATAAACAAAAAAAGGTTGACAATTAAAAAAAATAATAATAATATTTTTTACTTTTTTTTGTAAAACATATCTAATAAAAAAAAAAATCGAATTTCTTCATAAACGCAGGCCAATATGTATTCTGCTACATTTTTTTGGTAAACAAAAATCCCAATAAGTGTAAATTATTTGGTTTACGTGAACTTTATAGCATCGACAAACTATGGTATATATTTATGGAATATTTTTATACTAGTAATGGTGGTGATCCGTGGCTTATAGCAAGACTGCGATATTTCTGCAGACAATCGAACACTAACGGACACTTTGAGGTGAACCAGTGACATTAATACAGTAATCAGAGAAAAAAATATGCACTATCACTGCAAGAATTACACTGGCTAGGAAGGGTTAAACACCTAGGACAATCAAAGGATTAACAATGTGCCTAGCCAGTGTTTTTGTGTACTGTATTATGTGCTTTTACTAGAGGAAGTGATGGATTTTTTCCCTGCTTTGCAGAAACACAAAATCCATCCCTTCCCCCTTCTCAGTTCTGTATGTTTACCAATGATTGGTGGGTGCCAGAGGACAAACAGTGCCCGGCACCCGCAGATTGGATTCTGCTCACAGCAAAAGCGGCCCGCTGGTGGCGTGTGCAGGCTGCCTGCAGGCAGAAGGGCAGAATCATGTATATATTCGTGATCCTGCACAGGAGAGCCACCCTGTAACAGTAAATCAGCAGTAGGGTGGATGACAAGTGGATAAATACGGGCAATTAGGAAGAATGGAATTTGGTGTAGTCAGGTGTAGAAAAATGAGCATAAATAGTGTAAATGGTGGCTAAAATTAGCAAAGAACTATGCTCTAAAGCTACTAGCCACTCAAAGTTACACACCTTGTTGATAAAAGAACAAAGAAAAAGCAAGAGCAACAGGAAAAGGATAGGGGAAAGCACACTTTTAAGGTGTGCACCACTTTTGTATAGCCCCTTAAAATAGGTCCATTCTGTTATTTCTCTCATAGTCGCTAGGTGTTTGTTTTTAATAAATGCTTTATTTTTGGAGAAACAACAGTACAAGGACATCAAATAGAGAAGTCACCATAGGTATCCTATTACAAAGTATAAAGTGGTGATACAATACATACAAGGCCTGGGGGCTCAAAACATTTCTGAAACAAAAGTAGAGCTTTCAATGACAGAAATCTCAGGTCCCTGTTTTGTTAATTTAGCCTGGGTACTAGTTGGATTTCCAGAGATTTTTTTGTTTTGTTCTGAGAATATATAAAGAGGATGAAGATGGGGGGGCTTGGGTGGGGAAGGATGGACACCACCCCCTCCCTGCCTCACAAAACTATAGTATTGACTCCTAAAGTATAGGCCACTGAGCAGCTTACTGTTGGGAAGCTAAGCACGTCTGATTCCTTAAATAAAAGCATGGCATCCAGGTCCAGTATTTCTCCTCTTGATCTTTCATAGCCACTGTAAGATTTTCTATTAGTTGCAGTTCTTCAATTGTGGCAGCCAGTGTGATTTTGTGTGGGGGATGCAGATTGTTCCATAGTGTCAGGATGCAGGCTTTGGTGGCATTGAAGAGGTGTTTTGACAAGGAGTTTGTGTACCTTGCGATACTTAAGGGTGTATCATGTAATAGATAAGCTGCTGCATTTCCCTCCAGAAATACACTAGTAAATGTTTTAATCATTTGTTCAACCATATCACAGAAATCCCTGAGTTTTGGGCAGACCCAGAAGATGTGCACAAAAGTACCCTTGGATTCCAGGAAACTCCAACATTTATTAGAGACCTGCATTGACATGTGGTGCAGGACTGTGGGGGTCTTTTACCACCTATTGAGAAGTTTGTAACACCTTTCTTGAAACTTAGAACCAGAATCATAGAACCATGTTCAGGTCTATTTCCCAGCGCTGTGGGAAAGGGAGTTCTTGTGTGCCACTTTTCTCTATCAAAAGGGTGTACAGTGGTGATAAACTATGTCTTACTGTCTTCCTGGCATGGCAAATTTGTTTGAATGAGGGTGGTTTTCTTACTAAGTGGTATTATATCAGGTAAGGAACAAAGGCATGCCTTCACCAGGGCCTGTTGTAAGTCCAAGCTATTCAAGAAATTAAGCTATTCTTCTTGCATTATCATGAGGCAATGATTGGAGGAGAAGTGTACCAACCGGAAGGTCCTCTGTTGGATAAGGGCATCAAAGTGAGGGTAATTTTTACTATGTTGAAAGTCAGTCACTCCTAGAATAGGAATCATAGGACTAGGAGAGGGTGATACATCTGTAGTTCTAAAAAGCATCCTAGTTGTCTGAAAAGTAGTCCCTATAAGTGTGTGTTATTTAATAGTGGGTGATATTGACCCATGGGGAATCCCTGGGAGTCCCAACAGGTGTAGGTCCATGGATTCCTGTTCAAAATGGACCCATGGTTTCAAATCACCTTGGGTACACCAGTCAACTACTCTAGTTAGATTGGATGCTTCATGATATTTCCCTGGGTCAGGAAAACCAATCCCTCCGTTTGACTTAGTAAGAGATAGGATTGACTGTTTCACCTGCTTGTCAAGCCATATGAAGTTTAACAAACTAATGCATACATTTTTCAAAAATCCCATGAGGAGCGTAACAGGAGTGCTAATGTTGGAAGCTTCGTTTAAATGTTTTAACCAGTGGAATAAAACTTTTCTTTAAGACCAAACTTAAGTTGTGGGATATTTTTGCTTTAAATAACGTATATATAAGAGTCTGACCATTTAAAACTAAAATGAGTACAAAATTGGTTTCCTAAAGTCTGGGGAAACCTCTATACCCATGACCACTGACTTAAATAAGTAACTACTTAGTAAATCATTTTAAAATTTGATAACTCACAGTATTTATGTAATTCTGCCAGAAGGTTGGGCAGTGAAATCAAGGGAAAGGTTACAAAAAAAATTAAGTTGTCGGCATAGGCGACTAGCTTATGTTCCCCTCCTTTAGTATGGACTCCCTTGATATCCTGGTAGGATCTAATCATTCTCAGAAAAGGCTGCAGGGTGAGTATAAAGGTAATTGGTGATAGTGGATATATTTGTTATGTCCCATTCAGTATGGGAAAGGTGTCCGTCATGAATTCTTTAGTTTTAACCCTGGCTTGACGATTTGGAATATAGTGCAGAAAGCTTCATCTTCTCTCTGAGGTTTATGTAGGCCAGTGTGAACTTGAGGAAGACTGAATCAACTGTATCAAAATCTTTTTCTGCATCTGTGGATAAAAGCACCAATGGGATAAGTTTCATGTGAGAGTAGTGTGTGGAGTTGAGTACCCATTGTGTGTTGTCTCTACCTTCCCTGCCAGAAGTAAAACCTGACTGATCCAGATGGATAAGTGCTGGGATATGTGGCAGCAATCTGGATGAGAAGATCTTTCTGAATATTTTCAAATCCACATTAAGGAGAGAAATAGTGTAGTAGCTTGGGCATAGAGCCGGTATCATATTTCAAAGATTAGGCAGTCATGTCTTAGTGAGATATATGTGGTTGTGAATCTGTGGGCGAGTGTATCCTAAAAATCTTTCTAATAGGACAGGATAAAAATTTATCCATCCGGTCCTGAGGCTTTCCAAGACTTTATGGATTTTAGTGCCCCAAAAATTCCTCTGAGGACATCAGGGTTTTATAGGTCAGAGACAACCTCTGGGATGAGTTTAGGCACGCTAAATGCTCTGATATACTGTTCAGCCATCAAACATTTGGTCTCCGGAGTGTAGGAGGAGGACGCTCGTTCACCTAAATTATAAAGGGATGAGTAATACTTCTTGGCTCAGGTTATTGCAGGTGAAGTTGCTAGGCGTTTTTTTAAAGGTGTTTTTAAAAAGTAAGTGGAAAAACTGTGCACACATCCTTATCCACTGTATATTTCCTTCTCAGAACCTCCACCAATCAACTCTTCAAATAGTGTTAGCTTGGCTTTCTTTTTTGAGAAGCAGGGGGTTTCCAAGACCTGGCTGTATCACTCTAGAAAATGTTGAGTAGTGATAGCCAGAAAGTGGCAGTAAACTGCTTGGCAGTACTATTTCAATATCCACTAGGTGGAATATTGTTAGTAGCAGAAGTGTGGGATAGTTTGGAATTTTGGAAAGGTTTGGTAAGTTAAAAAGTGGAGTACCTGTATATAATTTCAGCTAAAACTATGCTTTGGTATAAAAAAGTGTGCAGCTATAATAGTGTTGCTTATTAATAAATTCTGCATCCCAAAGCAGAATGAACATCTCATTCTTGCTAAAGAAAAAAGACAGTTTCCTCTGACAGCATCAATGTGAACCTATGCTCATGGAAACACTTTCCTTTGTTTTTTTTTAAAGTCAGTTATGTATATGTTATCCTGTTTTTCCTAAAAATATGAACCCCTAAATGTTCTGAAACAATTCTAATGTACGGTACTTAATATGTCTAAAGATTGCCTGTAGTTAACAAAAAGCATTAATAAAGAGTTTTTAAGGGTTTATTGAAACCTTTTTTATTATGTAAGAGAGCATGTACAGAGGACATTGGCGCATGCGCTGTAGTCAATGCCGCTTGTCAATTTAGTAAATATCTCCTAAACCGTGGAGGTTTAGGAGATATTTCAACCACCTACAGGTAAACCTTAATATCGACTTACCTGTAGGTAAAAGTGGTTGTACAAGGTGTACAACCACTTTAAGGCTCTGGTAAGTAAAAGGGGTGATACTAATACAAGGAATGCATTTAGGTAAAAAATATTTAGGATTTATAACTACTTTAAGACTTACCATGTGATTTTTTTTAGGCACTGGGCATTCGCTAAGTAGGAACAGCACACTTACTACTTTTACTTAGGAAAAAATGGAGGATGTGCACCTAGCAAAATAAAAGTTAACAAACATACAGGGGTTAATTTACTAAAGGCAAATAGACTGTGCACTTTGCAAAGTGCAGTTGCACTCTGCAAGTGCAATTGTTCCAGAGCTTAGTAAATGAGGTAAAGCTTCACTACACAAAGAGTACCCAATCACATGCAAGGAAAAAAAAAAAAGCATTTTGCTTGCACTTGATTGGATGATGGAAGTCAGCAGAGCTTCTGCTCATTTACTAAGCTCTGGAGCAACTGCACTTGCAGAGTGCACCTGCTCTTTGCAAAGTGCACCATCTAATTGCCTTTAGTAAATCAACCCCAGAGTGTCTTTTTCTTTTGGTAATACTTAATTTTCTTAGCAACAATCCTTTTTTTATAATTAATCTCACCTGTGATTGAATATTTAGATTAAGGTAGAATGGGTGGAGGATAGAATTGCCAGGTTTCTATTGCTTTCTGTGACCCTTTTAAGGAGATTCACCCTCTCTAATTGTCCTGAACACCAATGTCACGTGAAAAGTGATGGGTAAATCCAAAATTTTAAGCTGGCACCAGACTAGGAATAGAGGGACATTTTCAATGGGTACAACTTTTTCTTTGACAACTGTCTAAGCCTGGTACACACGGTCGGAGAATCCGTCGGAATGTGTCCTATCGGACCGTGTCATCGGATAATCCGACTGTGTGTGGTATGCATTGGACTGATTCCGTCGGAATATCCGTCGGACCCAATTTTCCAACATGTTGGAAATATTTCCTGGCCAACTGGGCCGGTCGGACATACTCCGATCATGTGTAGAGAATTTTGATCGGACCAAGTGCCACGCATGCTCAGATCAAATTCCTACATCAAAGCTATTGGCTACTAGCCTGAATGTAGTCCCATCGTAACGAAATTACGTCATCACGTTCTGAAAGATCGGATTTTTCGACAACTTAGTCCGACCGTGTGTATGCAACAGTTTCGGACAAGATCCGACGGACAAAATCCGACGGATTTGGTTGTGGAAATCTCTGACCGTGTGTACAGGGGCTAAGAGAGGATTTCCTTCACATTGGAGATATACTCTACCACTTTCTGTTGAATGAATGTACAGGACAGGAAGTGAAGGGAAATGTTACTTATGACACACTGACAGCAAAAAACTGACAGTGTTTTTAATCCTCCCCTACTCTATCCAAAATGAAAAAAAAAAACATTTTGGCTTTAGATACTGTGCAAGTTAAAGTGAACACAGTATCAACTTCTTTATTGATGTTATACTTTGCAAAATTAACCTACACTTTTGATAGTGAACAGTCACTTTGCTAGTTGAACAGCCCATAATAATTTAGTAAATTAACACAAATATGTCAATCCAAAAAAAAAACTGCCTTTAAAGTATCTCAAGACTTATAAATCAGGTCATTTTGTTAGGCCTAATTTATCATATGATTTTTGCTTGAAAACTAGTTCAGGTGCATGTAAATCCAGATGTTGCTCTGTAAACAGAAAATCAGGCTGCTTTGATAAACATTATGCCAATATAAAGTAATGTAGTTTACAAAAAAATTCTCAAATCTATACTCAGTTTTAGTATAATAGATGCTTTGTTTTAATATGTTTTGTCTCTAATGTAATTGAAGTTTGTGCCTGATGAAGCAGTTTTGTTTAAACTAACACGCTTTGCAGAATTTACCACACTTACAATAGTTGGCTGATTCAAATATAAAAGGAGAACTCCAAGCAATAATATAAAATCCCTTCAGTTTATTTTGCATTCTTTCAAATACAATTCATCATTTTTCAACTAGTTCAATTATCTAAAATTGTTCAAACTTGCAAAAATATTCCTAGTACTCTAAGTTAGCACTTCAGATAGGTAGTCAGATAGGAGGCAACTCACAAGAGAGTATACATTCAGTAACAACAATACTTTTTATTATTACCCACATATAATCGTCAACATTATACCGTTACAATTTACAAGGGGTCTTCAAAAAGTTTCCGCACTTTTATATTTTTGTTGGAAACTGAGAGGGTGGGAGAAGTTGGTGATATCCAAGAGTGTCATGGGACTAGTTCATCTGGCAAGCCAGCTGACCTTGCGGTTTAGTATGAATACTTTAGTGGTGAAGATGTCTATGAAACCTATAAGAAAAAAGTGCAGAAGCTTTTTTGAAGAACCCTTGTAAAAGGTCCTTCTTGATAAATACAGTATATCAGTTTCATACCTAAACGCCACTCCTAAAGTGATTCTAAAGCTTCATAAAAAAAAAAACATATTTTATTTACATGCCCAATGCAGTGGTTTTACACATAAGCCCCAAGGGTCTCCCACCGGCGCTCCTGGCTCATTCTCCCCTCTGTATGCCCCCATAACAAACTGTGGGAGTACCCATGTGGGCTCGATCCCAACCCAGGTGTGTGCATCTATTGACACACAGCGCAGCTTGAGCCGGCCCCCACTCCCTCCTCACAGGATTTTATAGACACTAGCAGAAGCCAATGGCTTCTATTTCTGCTCCATGTCTCACACAGCACAATGTCCAGTGAGGAGAGACAGTCAGGCACACCACTGGATCAAGATTGAGCTCAGGTAAGTATACATGCAATGAATGCCTTAAGGTAAAAAAAGAACCTTCTACCTTTAAAACCACTTAAATGTTAAGCCTAACAGTGCCCTTGTATAATTATTCTGTATATTACAACGTTGTTTCTAGTCAGACATTGTATACATTGCATACTCCTGGTACATAGTGGAATGGCACCTCATTCTCCCTCAATTCATTTTTGTTGAAAAGTTTTAACCACCCATCAGCTGTCATATGATGGCCAGGCGGTGCAGCTCTTGTTCTGGGTGGGTGTCATATGACGTCCATCCATTTAAACAGGGCATGCACGTGATCATGTGCAAGCAGCCCTGCACCTTCGATGCCGGTGTGTCACAGAGACACCACTCGCCACGAGGAGGATGAACACGGCCGATCACAGATGGTACCGTCCCACTTTGCATGCTGCGTGTGCACATCGGTGGCAGCGTGTTCCCAGGAACACTACTTGTCACCGACGCTGATAAACAGCCATTGGTGGCTGTTTACCATGTGATCGGCTGTGATCCTTTCACAGCCGATCACTAAATATAAACTTAGAGTGGTAACGAAATGTTACCAGTTCTCCTCCTCACACACTGATCATGTGTGAGAAGGAGATTGCGGTAACATCTCGTTACTGCTTACAGTGTACACAAATCACACTGATTCCCCCCCAATAAAGAGGACCTGCCTCACCCATCAAAGTACCTGTCACCACCCATCAAAGTACCTGTCACAGTCCATGCCTCATAGAATATACATTGGGGTGTTTGCTTTCCAAAATGGGGTCATTTTGTGGGTAATTCCACTGTCCTGGTGCTCAAGGACCTTCAAACGTGTGATAGGTAGGAATGAAATTTATGGTCCTAGAATGCCTGAAGGTACTACTTCAATGTTGGGCCTCTGTATGTGGCCAGGCTGTGTAAAAGTCTCACACATATGGTATTGCCATACTCGGGAAGAGTAGAAGAATGTATTTTGGGGTGTGATTTTTGCTATATATATGCTATGTGTTAAAAATATCTTATAAATTGACAACTTTGTGTACCGTTCGTTGTAACCGTTCAAAAGACTCATTATGCCTCATAGATTATATGTTGGGGTGTTTGATTTCCAAAATAGGGTCATTTTGTAGGCATTTCCATTGTCCTGGTGCTCCGGGGCCTTCAAATGTGTAATAGATGGTTGAGAAATAAGATGTGTCATTTATGCTCATAGAACACCTCAAGGTGCTACTTCAATGTTGAGCCTTTGTATGTGGCCAGGCTGTGTAAAAGTCTCACACATGTGGTATTGCCATACTCGGGAAGAGTATCAGAATGTATTTTGGGGTGTAATTTTTTTGTATGCATATGCTATGTGTGAGAAATAACCTGATAATATGACAATTTTGTAAAAAAAAAAAAAAAAAAAAGAAAAAAAAAATATTAATTTTGCAAAGAATTGTAGGAAAAAAATCACAACTTAAAAAACTCACCATGCTACTGACTTAATACCTTGGAATGTCTACTTTCTAAAAAGGGGTAATTTGGGAGGTATTTGTACTTTCCTGACTTGTTAGTGTCTCAAGAAATTAGATTCACCTGATGTACTTAAGGCCTGATCAGATGTAATCTATTTTCAGTTTCTAGTTTGCAGACTCTATAATTTTCACAAAGACCAAATAATATACACTAATTTGAGTTATTTCTACCAAAGCTATGTAGCAGTATAAATTTTGGCCACAATTTATGAAGAAAAATTACTAATTAGCAAAATTTTATGACCGACTCAAAATTGACGGTCTTTTTTCATTTATAGCATAAAAAATAAAAAACCCACTAGTGATTAAATACCACCAAAAGAAAGCTCTATTTTTGGGGAAAAAAGGAGGTCAATTTTGTTTGGGTGCAACATCGCACGACTGTGCAATTGTCAGTTAAAGTGACACAGTGCCGAATCGCAAAAAGTGCTCTGGTCAGGAAGGAGGTAAAATCTTCCGGGGGTGAAGCAGTTAACTGTGGGTAGGAATCATTTTAATTTGATCAGATGAAAAAAACATTTAGATATATGTCCTTGTTAATCTCTATATAGGTTCCATTTGAATGAGAGCCAGCTCATATCTATGTAGCTCGCAGTTGTGAGACAATGTTTTGTGATTGGATCTGTTTATCATAGGTAACATTATTGGCATGGTGTGGTGCGTGTAATCCCCTTTATCATCTCAAGTCTGGTGTGTTTTTCCTGTCAGCACTGTTTTGTCAGTCTTTACCTGTGGCTCACCTATTCTCATGTATTCGTCTATATATATAAGCACTAGTCCCTGCACAGTGCCAGTGAGTTAGTGTATTCTGACCCTCTTGATTGAGATTCTGTATGTTCCTGCAATTGGGTTTGGCCCATCAGTCTTTTTTTTATTCTGATCTGGTTTTATTGCATCTTATGTTCCTGTTTGTCTTTATTGTTTGTTTTTTTTAGCTTCTGATTCTGTCTATTTCATTTGTATGTTAATTCTGTTGCTTCTGGTCACAACTCCAACTCTTCCTGTCTGTCTGCTACATAAATGCATTCTGTCTGCTGCTGTATGGCTTATCTACAGTTGGTTCACTAGGCAATACTGTGGGCACATTTTTACTTTTTAAGCTCCATTCTAGGCTAAAACTATTTTCAGCAGACACACTTAAATCTTGCAATAAAATTAGCTGAGTTTACGTGGAAGCACCATTCTCCGCCAAACTTCCTTTTAAGTCCAACTTCAGAGGCTGTATACTCATAACTTCCTGTCTAGGGGGCCAGACAGTAGTAGCTGCTCTTTCCTTAGTTGACATCTTCACTTCAATGTGAAATGAACTGTACAGTAAAAGTCACTAGTAACTTCCTGCCTGTCTTTCCACAACCCCATCCATCTCATCAAACCTTCCCATGTAATGCCCAGACAGAGACCAATATCCCAGTGTATGATGGGATGGATAGTTTACTATAGTGGGGAATGGCATGTGATGCTGCTGTGCGCCTACCCACATAGCCCAGGGAGATGTAAATGAAAAGTGGCCACTGATGATGTCACAAGTATGGCTTTATTTTTTAAATGTTTCTTACTTCAGCTAAAGGCTATCTCCAACTTTTAGACCATATTACACCCATATTTAAAGTTTACCATGTAAAATGGTTGCAAGTAGACAACCCCCCCCTTTTTCCTGACAGCCTTCACTTTTGAATTTTACATGGCTGTGCAGGTACCACCCACATAGTCACATCATTCATTCACAAAGAATTAATGAACTACAAGTCCTGTCTGCCACCGCAAAGTGGTTCTCAATGAAGTACAAATGTGGTAATTACTGAACTTGTAGTCCATTGACTGTAACGGAAAGTCTGTACCTCGGTATGGACAAGGAGCTGTAGGAAAATTCTGCAGGAGCCTGTGCATTGCACCTGTGATTCATTGAACACAATTGCAATACTCATTTGCAAAAAAATATTTTTGTTTTGCTGCAGATATGGGTGCATTTATTTTTTATTTTTCCAAAAGGTGGCGTTACTAGAGGAAAGTTGTTTTGTCTCTTTTCCCTGTACTGCACAAGTGGGTCAAGTAACATTGCATAAACCAGGCCAGTCCTCAAGTGTTTTGATTTTTAACAAATTTTCTGTTCTGTCATGTAATTATGCTAATGACTTATGTTTAAAACGTGAGTCAATATGGCTGAATTTGCTTTAAAATCATTAAATCTACAAAAGCAAACATTGGTTTTATTGAATGTTGATTTAAGTATCTTACTCATTAAAACATGTATTCTTTTTACAGTTTGTTTTTACTGTAGTTATGTGCTTAAAGTGGCACTAAAAGATTGCCTTATTCGCCAAAGATAATCCATCCACATCCACTAATTAATGGCCCTATAATCTATTTTTATGAATTTGTATAACATCCTCTATGAGCTCTTGAACTTCTTTTTCCTCCCCCTCACTTATATTTATTTGAAATGAGCAGTACACATTAGTTAGTTCATCTCAGGAGCAATCAGGAGAGGGTGGCTACTTTCCTATATACAGTGAGACTATGGAGAATGAACATAGCCACCCTCTAATGGGTCACAGCAGCAAAGAAAGGAATTTGGAGATTTGGAGGAGGCTGAGAGCAATATAAGGTACTTTTTTGGGTTAAGAACACATACTTGAATATAATTTTTATTTTTTAAACCAGGGTTTAGTATCACTTTAATATCCACACCATTTTCTTGGTCAACGTTTATCATGTTTAGCTTCTTTTCTGAGTAAGATTTGATTGTTCTGAAATTGGCATCAAGTATTCAGTGTAAACTTGAACAGAACCCTTCCCTAATTTTCATTTGTTACTTGGCTTCTTAAATAGTATCTGTGTGCAATTGGTTTCTCCCCAGTAGAGATAACTCTTGTATTGCTACAGAAGCAGCCATTGGGGGAGATTTCATAAAACTGGAGCACTCAGAATCTGGTGCAGTTGTGCATGGTAACCAATCAGCTTCTAACTTCAGCTTATTCAATGAAGCTTTGACAATAAAACCTGGAAATTGATTACTATGCAGAGCTGCATCAGATTTTGCACACTCCAATTTTAGTAAATCTCCCAAATTTTGTTCTAGTATGAAACCTGATATAAATTCATATACAGAAAACAAGCTCTGCCCTTTCAGGACACCAAAATTGTTAAAGCAACCCTTTCACTAGTCATTAAACCACAGGTAACTGGTCCTCTCCCCGAATAACCATATCTGGGTCAACCACACACTTCTACACAATCTTACTATTGTTTAAAAAGAATTTTGGAATTATCATGTTGTTAAATACCTTCATCATTTAATTCTAGATGCTAACTTTAACTTTTTGCCCCAGCTGTTTGAGAAATATTTTTTATACTCCTTGGCCTCTTTCTATTATATGACCCTTTAACGTGGTGTTAAAGAAACACAACTGGGGTTGATGAGTGTTGCTTTCATAAACCACCTTGGAAAAAGTGTTTTTACAGTTTGGTCCCTGCAAGTTTGTATCTTCCTAAGCCCTTGTACACATGGTCAGAAATTCCGACCACAAAATCCGTCTGTTTTTGTCTGACGGATTTTGTCGGAAACTGGTCTTGCCTGCACACGGTCGGACAAAGTTGTCGGAAAATCCGATCATTCGGAACGTGATGACGTTTGTTCGTTCTGACTGGACTACGTTCAGCCTAGTAGCCAATAGCTTTGCTCTCGTACTTTGATCTGAGCATGCGTGGCACATTGTCCGATTGGAATTCTCTACAAACGATCGGAAAAAGTCTGATCAGATTTTGTTGTCGGAAAATTTGAGATCCTGCTGTCAAATTATTTCCGTCTGAATTTCCGACGGAAAAAGTCTGATCCCAGACACGATCGCATTTTCCGATAATATAATACGATCGGACCGTTTCCGTTGGAATTTCCGACAGTGTGTACAAGGGCTTATAGTTTGCTTTATTGAAAATGAAGATGCATAAATTGGAATCTGCTGAACAGAAATGGGTGTTTCTTGTACCTGGGTCGGTGGACAAGAGCTGGCAGCATTTTGGGGAGACCTACATCAAAACTCTAATCTCTCCTAAAGATAGAATACAGTTCAAATTGTTCTACAGAATTTACTATACTCCAGCAAAATTACAAGCTTTGGGCCTTTGATAACCTTTGATTACACCATATCTGTGTCAAAGACTACCCAGGGATGGCCCCTCCCTTTTGTACTGTGCAGTAATCCAGGTTGAAACTTTACCTCTGAAGCTTGAAGCTTCCTGTGATAAGGATCAGTCACTGCTGATCTCTCTCCTTGTAAAAGGTGACTGGTCCTCTCTTTGCCCCCCACTGTCGTTTTTCTGCATGCAGCCTGTGGTGGGTGAGGCCTGCTGCGCCCCTCTCACAGCTCTGCTCTCTGCACAGGCTATCTGCAGCACAGTGACAAACCCAAAGAGCAAGGACAACTTGCCACAAATGTGTGGCAGTGTTGAATTAAGTCTGTTAACTTGCTGCACATTTTCACTGGCAAGTTGTACACTTGCAGAGCACTTGTAGCACAAGTTCTAGTTGACGTTTTTCAAATTTGTAGAAAACTTGTGCGGCAAGTCTCTAGCAAGAGCAAAGTTGCAGTGGTGAGTCTACAGCAAGAGCTCTGTAAGTCTACAGAAAGAAAATTCAGACACAGTGACCCCTGTGGTGATGACTATTGCACAACATAACTGAACCAGAGTGTGCAGCAGACTTTCAGAATGTTTGCAGAGAAAGTTAATCTGGAGTGATGCAATGTGAACTTGCTGCAATTGTGCAACAAACTTGTGAAGCCTGGCAAGTCTAGCAAGAGCTTAGCAAGTCATTTTCAAACGTGCAGCACAATTGCTTGCTATTTGGGAACTAATTGCTACTTTTACAAAGTTCTATCTGGGGTTGCAAAGACATTTGCTACACACAAAATGGATTTATATACTTTGTAGCTACTGAGAAACATTTAAATAAAAAAGCTTTTGTGTCTGGCATGCATCTTTAAGGACTCTGTTTTTATAAGAAATGTATTCTTCTTGAATGGGGAGATCGTCACCCTCCAACTCTTCCCATGTGACTACAGCTGATTAATTCTACTATTCACATTTATAGATTGACTTAACTAAACATGGATTGCCCTAACCTTTTTGACAAAATACAGGGGAATGTGGGTCACTTATCCTTATACAATAGCAGAATCCCCTTCTTAACATCATATCTTGTACATCCTATTTTGACAGCTAACCAAGTATTGCATACCTTTCCATAAGTTCCACTGGCACCTAAGCTTTGTATGAAAAATATCTACAGTACACCTCCACCTCCCTTTTTTGTTAACATTTACAATAGGCCTTATACATAAATACCAAACTGCACACTGATGTCTTCCATTGGTGTTTATGGACCTTTATTTTTGTTTATTTGTATTGCTTTATGCAACAAAATAAAAAAAATGCCTTAAAAAACTGAGCAGAACACCCAGCAATATTGTGGTGTTTGTAAAGAAATACATCACTGGCTGTTAACTACAGAAGCAAAACATATTTAAATACTTTGAGATAAGAGCTCTTCCTAGAAGCTAGTTCTGCAGTTTCAGCCAGCTATTAGTAAGTATGATAAATACATGTGTTAGTTAATCCTCCATTCTCCCCCTTAAGATTTTAAGTGGATATCTATTAGTATTCTGGATTGAAAGTAAAATTGTAATCAGTCACGTTTTTATGTTGAATTCAAAATGGTAAGACTATTCTCCAGGGTGGTTGTGGTTTCTGTGCTACATGGCAATAGATTCATCTGCCTCAGAATGGTATGATCAAATGCTATTTGGTAGACTACAACCTTCTGTCAATAAGTAGGACTATGTTCCAACTAAATTGGCAATTAACAGATCCCTGATCCACAACTATAGGATGCCCAGGGGTTTACTACTCTGAAGCATGTTATTGCAGATGAAACAGTGATGTAATTCGCTGCACTTAGGTCATAATACTTCTTGGCTAACAATATGTATTTCTACTATTTACAACTATGACATGCAGTTGCTACCCAATTTCCCGAGTCCATTGTTCTGAAGGCTGATCCTGTCAAATGCCTATTTACCGTAAGTGTGATGGGGATGCCACTATTGCCCTCCCTTTACCTCCATATTTCAGTACCTGAAATTCCTCCACAGAGCCTACTATATTCTCCAATGCTTGTCTAATCTTTATCCTCATTGAACCCCCTATGCACGAAATGTAGTGCCTCTACTGGCACCTTCATGCACATGGTGTGGTGATGCCCAATGATTCGCCCATCCTGGGAATCAGTGGTTGATGCTCTTAATGATATTTGTGATCTGGCTGTAAGACCTGATGCGTTGCTCTTCCTGCTCGGTATAAGGGAAGATGTAGTGGCGGGTGGACATGTTAAATTTTTTCTTGCCTTTTGCATGTAAGATAAGAAACCCTGCTGTGCCGGAAAATCCCTACTCCTCCTACCTTGTCCGTCTGGAGGAAGTCTATTATATCTGTAGTGCTTTTGTATCAGTTGACCTATGAGAGTTGAAACTGTCCCAAAAACATTGACAATGTCTGGTTGACTTGAATAGATTCTCAGAGACAGCCATCACATGGAGCAGTTTGATTAGATCCCTCCCCCCACCTCCTTTTTCCTCCTGTTTTCCACTTCCTCCAGTGACTACTAACTTCATAATCACCCCGGGGTTTATTGGTTGATTTACTGAAACTGGAGATCTCGTGCAGCTGCTTTTAACTTCAACTTGTTCAATTAAACTTTGACAAAAATAAACTGGAAGCTGCACCAGATTTTGCACTCTCCAGTTTTAGTAAGTCAACACCATTATTATATTTGACTCGACCTTTCTTAATGACAGAAATTGTTGCTTTGCACTGGGTTTAGACCTAAAAAGGCATACTTGTGTCTTCTTTAATTCTTCGTTCCTATTTACCAAACAGCTGCTGCTGTTGTTAAATGATGCTCTGCCTTAATGTATGTATTTCCTTTGCCTTATTTTTACAATTTTGCTATGTGGTATGACTACACTCCTTTGGAATTCTATGCTACACTGTACTTTTTGAATTACTACTGACTGTGGCATTGTCGGTTGTTACCCGGTTAATCTGTAATAAACTCTATACCTTTTAAAAAAAAAAAGTTTGCAATTTAATGTGCGTAACCTAGGCTAAACACCTAAATTTGACAGCTCAAATCAGTGGAAATACTTAAGAGGGCCATTCCATTTTACATTTTCTTTCAGCCTCATAGTCACATCTATCTATCTTGACAGTCTCCACCCCCATAGCTTAGACTTAATCTGGAAATACATGGATCGACAATTCAGCTGGTTCATCAGGAATCAGCCAAATTTTGATTCATGTATGGGCTGACTGGTTGTGTACGAGTCAATTTACCAATCGACTTGTGTACAACCAGCCTGTCAGATTTTTTTCTGAACGCACAGTGCTATTGGCTTTAAATGAAGCAACTTAAAATGAAACACTTATGGCCAGGCTTAGCCCATTTCTTACTGAGAATGACCGGGATTGAGAAATCTGCCTGCCCTCCCCCAATTCAGCTATTAACCAGGTATACTGCAAGTTTTAATTGAACCCTTGTAGATTTTACAAAAAGACTATTACATCTTTTATGACCAAAAGGAAAGATAACGGCTCATTGTCTCAGATTTTCGAACATATTTGAAATATTACTTTGAATAGTATTGATTGTGTCTGTGCTGTTTAGAATGATGCCATACAAGAGTTACTACAACATCTGAAGTTAGTGATTGCTGTATTAATGGTACACCTTGATTTAGTTGAACCCATGTCGATTCTACAAAAGGACTATTACATCTTTTATGACCAAAAGGATGAATCATTATTAAGTGTTTCAAATGTTCCAACATATTTGGAAATCACTTCAATAGTATTCATTTTGTCACCCGGGTTCTTGTTAATGTTTGGTAATGAAACCATACATTCCCCAATTTTTCCCAGTTTATATTGGATTCCCATCATGTCAAAATGTGTCCATAGTAAACTAGCAGACTAATCGATGACTGATCAACATTTCTAGTTGTAGTAAAAGAAAAGAGTACACTAAGCAGTTTGTAAAACTGTAAAAGTGAGGTGAAAAGGGTTACTAAAACATCTGAAGTTACTAATGATTATTATATTAATCATAAACCTAAGGAAAGAGTTTAACTCTAGCGTTAGGTTTGTTTTGTCAGAAAAACAGCTAACTGAAAATATATGATATAAAAACAACTAAATTAAAATGAATGATAATAATGTGTAGGATTAAAACTGCTTTTACATTTAAATACAGAAGAAACCTGCCAAACATTTTTGGTAATATTGTAAATGATAAAGACAAGGTTCAGTGTTCTAGTTTAAAAAAGAATGAAGTTGGCTCTATAACATCTATAACCTATGATATCTCTTATTGTCACTCTAATGTACTTGCAGGCATCGTAAAATAGAACAATTAGAAATTAATTACAAGGAGATTCTGTCTGAAGCTTTTAATTAGGTCACCTATTATGCACTCTCAAGGTTTAAAGGATACCTTTGCCTCAGGCACCTAGTTCTCAGATCTTAACACATATATCAGTCACTTTTCTTGTTTCATTGCCATTGGTACCAAATAAGCACATACCTTTAAATATAGGTTTTAAACTGATATTGAAGCGGGATTATAGTACCATATTACCATATTGCATAGTATATTCATAACATGGTCTGCCAATATTTTATAAAACATTTAGTTAGGAGGATGGTTGGATCACAAAGTATTTTCTTTAAATTCGCCTAGTCATATAATGGATTTGTGTTCTCAATAATATTCTTGTATAATTGCATTCCTTTTATGGGGCTTTGGTAGTAAGCACTAGAGAAATACAAAATGATCAATGTGATATTTAACTTTTGATATGGTATTTATTATAGCAGAGATGGGTAAGGTTAGGTTAGGTTGCTTATCCATATTCGCTATGAAAAAAATCTTATGCTGTACCATAAGAAACATCAACAGAGAAAATGAACTAAGACCCACTCTACAATGTACAACATTTCTCATTAGAAAGATCAACATTAAGTTATCACTGTGTCAACTGTTTAGTATCGTATCTAGTAGTTCAGACAGAGCACAACATTTGTGTTCTTAATGCACCGCAGTTAAGAAAGATAATTCTGAAAACCAGTTCCACAACACAAATATACATAGTTAAATATATGTGTTACTTACAGCCACTGTAGGTTACATTGTTAAGAAATTGGCAAATATTATAAATGTCACAGTGTGAGAAATGTGTGTGTGTGTGTGTGTGTGTGTCTTAACTTTGCCATTGAATATGTTTGCAATGTACCATATTCATACATTTTAAAGTTCTAAGTTTTCTACCACCTGTATGATCATACTGAAAGCAATTTCAATTACTTAAACATAGCTTGGATTGTCAGACCAAATAAAATATTAATGACATTGTGAATCTCATCTATTCTAATGCCAAGACTAGGAAATTGATTCTAGAATCATTTACTCCAAATACACCTGCTGCGTGATTTTTGGTATACTAGCACAGAATTCCAACTAGCCAGCGTCTCTAAGTTATTACAGCCATTCCCAGTAGAAATGTGATACAGTGTGTCGCATTGTACAAAACTGTATATTTAAAAAAACGGTACTATCTTGTCAAGTGTCAGACTGACAATACAACAACTCTTTAGTAAAAGAACCACATCCTGTAAAAATGTTTGGCAGGTGCTACAAGAACAAAATAATATTGTAGCTAATAAACTAACATTTCATGACTGTTAAGATTAATTATAAGACATAAGCTTTAACCAATGCAGTGTTTGTAACATTCTCTATTGTTTGTAAGTGTGCTTGTGGATAATGGTATAACAACTAGTGATTTATTTACAGAAGTGACATGATTGTATTTGAATAGAACATATAAAAAAATATTATTTTAAACTTTGCCTTGTGTTCGCAATATCATTTTATCAAACTCCCATTCTCACATTTTAGACTTTAAAACCACGCAGGTGTGAGAAAAACATTAGCCAATAGTTGTATACATTGCCATGCAATGGCTAAGCAAATAACTGTCTATTTTCATGGACTTTTACAGAATCACTTTATTGTAATCCTGATGATTTTTTTATGTAATTAAATATGATTCAAAATAGCTAGCATAAATCAACCAGGAATGATCGGTTTCAACGCTTACGGTACTCTTTTTTCATAAACATCTTAAAATGTTTGGGGTTTTGTGACGCAGATTCATTTGAGATGCATTACAGCTTTGCCTACTTTATTAATCATTTGTTACCTTTCTACAAAATATATATTTTATAAAAGAATTTCATAGCTTAATGGACACAGCATTATCCCTAAAACAAACAAGGTAACTATTCAGCACCCTCATTCTTTGCAATATTCCAGAATCCACCTGCCAACTTCCTTTTCTCCGCTACTGCAATTCTTTCCTCTACCATCAGCTGTGTATTCCTTTGCCTATGATTTATTTTTTTCTTGTTTAGTTTACATTGTTAGCAAGCTCCATAGTCAATCTCCCCATCCATCCTGATCAACTTTTTAGATGTCTACTCAATTTTCAGTTTTATCCTTCTAACATACCACTTTCTCAGTGCAGATCAGTCAAATATATCTTTCAAAAATTGCACACAGCATGAAATCTAATGGAGGGATCTCCACTCTGACTCATATAAATATCCTTACTGTTGAGTCACTTATCAGCACAAGCTGCAGTCAACTAATGGTTACCAGATTTAAAGTAAAAATTAGCAAAGTTATTGCAACCAGTCTGCAGTGCATTGGCTAAAATTATACATTTGTAAATTAATGCCAAATGTCTGTCCATGGGAATAGAACACAAGTCTGATTTATCTTGGATTATGCACATAATGTAGGGTGGATCAAAACCAGCATCACAGTATCATTATATAATTATGTTCATTCATTGTCAATGTATTTGCCGCCACTTTATAGCACAATAAGTAATGAAACATGAGACGTCTACTTACTGTAGCTGTTGTTTGGGTCCTGTGTACCCTTCACATTACCACGTTTATCAATCCACAGATACCACTGCGTTCGACAAAAAAGTTTCCTTATTCTAACATCCCCACCCTCCATATAATCGTAACTTCTGGTATGCCGCTCAGGGCTGGAACAGTTCACATTTGCAGCCATTTGCTCTGGAGTCATGTCATTACAGGCTAATGAGAGTGTGCCTAGTAGAATGATAATGTAAAGATATGGTATGTAGAGCAAAGTTGGCAGGATCCAAGTTAGTATCCATTTGCGCATTATAGTGCAGTGCTCTGGGTTTTCATGAACATCATAATGAAACTTAAATCTCCAGTGGATCTGTGTTTCTAGGTTCAGGACCTGACTGCACACGTTGTGGTTAACGCAGACGAAATTACTCCAGATAATTCCAGACTTGAATTATATTGACTTGTGATTATGCCATAAACCTTGGATGTCTCTGTGCTGTTCTGTCACACTAGTATCCTCAGAAGATCCAGATAGAATGATCTTGGAAGTTGTAAGATTGAAGACTACTCACACTTACGCTTGAATACAATTGCAATAGACCTGTAAAGAAATTATAAAGTTTATATATAATATCTGTTATATTACCCTTGGCAGCTAGTACGGTGTCTTCATGATAATCATCATTTTCTGCAAGTCTACTTTAATCCAACATGTTTGAAAATATGTACATAGCATTAAAAGTATACCAAATACATAAAACATGTTTAAATGATTAGGAGTTGTGGTTGAATAACTTTTCACATCCTTATATTCTGCATTGACAGCATAGCGAAACACAGTGAGCAGACACTGTTTTAGAAGCATGCCTTATGGACAGCAGCATGCTGAGCTGTCAGAATATGCTAGACTACTAATACACTCTGTTCCAGAGGCATTCACTTAGAAGACCTCCTAAAAATGGTAACAGCTGTCAGCTAAACTAGTACCTATCCCATAGAATGCAAAAATGAAATAAAACTCCTACAGAACTAGTACACCAATTGTTCTCTCTAAAAAAAAAAAAAAAAAAAAAGACAGAAGTAACTTACTTTCTCTCGGTGATAACAGCTGGATATGCCTGTATTCCATCTCTGTTGCTTGCTCTTTGCAACATGAGATTCTGTAGCAGCAAACTATTTCTCAACTCAGAAAAACTCCAGCACAATCCTAATTGTTTCCATAAATCAACACGCAAGAGGGGTCTTCTGCATGTGTGCGTGTGTGTGTGTGTGTGTGTTGAGCCTGTTGTTGTTCAATGCTTTTCGATAAATACCTTTTGCTGACCTCACTTGGAAGCAATTAGATCTAACCACTCAGCAGCTGAAAGCACGAACAAGAAAGTTGAGCGATTCTCAGTGATCATCAGAGGGAGCTATGAGCATGTTTTATGCTCTCTTTACAAGGAGGGAGCTGCAACAGATTTCTGGGAAGGCAGATTAAGGAGTGCTTGAGAATATCATGAGATACATACTCAGGAAAAAAAAATAAGATTTTTGTTCTAAAATTAATCAAAACTTTTATAGACATTTATTGTTTTTCATCATTATTATCAATTATTTCTAATTTGTGCACATCTTTTTTTTTCTTTTTCTTTTTACTTACATATAACTTTAATAAAATATGTGTTAATATTCTCATGTACAGACATTATGCACAATATAGTTTTTGATATGTTAAAAATATGTTTATCTTGTAATGCAGAAGGATCATAGTAGCTGTATGTACTATATGTTATAGATAGCATAAAGTATCCTTGTCTATATTTAAAGACTGTGCATGGAGTGTGGAATTATAATTAGAGTAGTCGTAAGAGTTTCAAGGATTAAGAACATTCCCTGGGTAAACCTGGTTCAAATCACAGTATCAGCTCTTCCTGTGTTTCTGTTTGCCGTTGTACATAGTAGCATCTCAGCAAGTAAATTGAGATTGCAAATTAAATAAGAAAAATGTTTTATTGCACTATACTACAGTTCCACTACCAAACTTTTTTTTTTTCAAGTTTTTAATCATGCAGGTGGCCATTTACGTATATAAATAACCCAATATTAATAATACATATTGAGGTAGTGTTCATTTTCTTGCATTTGTGAGGTGTTTTTTCATTCCTGGTGTAGATAATAGTTGAAACAATCTCTTTGTACTGGGTTATATTTGTTTAAAATACAAAAAGCATGGTTTTGCTTTACTTGATGGATATGAAGGATTTAAGCTCCTTAGACTGAGGGCATTTTCACTAACTATAAAACATGCTTTTTGAATAATTATTAAAATGCACTGTGCACACCTTAAAACCCTTTTGTTCACTTACCAACATTTAAGAAGTATTCAGCAAGGATTAATATATTTTTAATATTTGGTTAAGAAATGGAAATACGGTCATCATTGAATTTTCCTACGGTATGATTCATATTTAAAAACAAATGTGATCTTCCTAAAAATTTGTCTTATAAATCAATTTGAAGTAATAATCCATGTAGTCGTGGTAAACGTAATTACCCCTTAATTAAGATCCATTTTCATTTATAAAACCTCTACACATAATGCCCATGCATAATGACAAGAGCCAGCAGCCACAGCTCTTGAAAACTCCCACAGTACTTGTCTTTGCAATTTGATATAGACATAAGATAGCAACCAGTGGTTTGTAGAAATCTCCAAGAACCCTTCAAGATGGCTGTTTTAGTTAATTGCTAGGTCACCTTTTGTCTGTCTTCAAATAAAGATGTTGGAAGAAAGATTTTGATCTTTATGGGTAGGTATATGACCTTACTGATGTGTTTGTCTCATGATTACATCTTTGGTATTCCCCTCTGTCTAGGAATATGAATTGAGACCTCAGACACAACCATTCATTAGTTCATACCACCCCATTTGTCCTTTCATTTTATGCTGTAATAAAGTAACAGTGGGATTATATTGTGGTTGTCAAAATGTCACACCAATAAAGGAGATGCTAGACAGGTTACTCACTTTTTTATATTATGTGTAAGAGAGAAGATGCTCAAGCAAAACTATTCACATTTTCTCTTTAAACCAAACTTAATTTTTCAGTTCTCTGTTTTCTCAGTTCACAAGCAGTCACCCACAGCACCTGGACCACCCAGGTCAAAACTTTTCTCGCAAAGGGCTTCTTGAAACAAACTATGATGATAGGGTATATGCACTGAAAATGGATACAAGCACATTTACTTTGTGTTGTTTTATTAATATAATATGGGATACTGTATACTCTTGCCTGGGGATTTTAACTCCTGCAGTCCTGCAACAGCCTGGTGTAACACACAACTAAAAAAAAATTAGGTTCTCTGAAACTCTAGTAGGTACACAAAACAATCACATTATATCCAGCACTAACATTTACTTACAGTCATCTTGATAGAACAAATTAAGTGGGTTGATTTACTAATGGCAAATACTCCAGAGCTTAGTAAATGAGGTAAGGCTTCACTTTGCAAAGAGTATACAATCACGTGCAAGGAATTTTTTTTTTAAAAAAGAGCATTTTTGCTTGCACAAGTCAGCAGAGTTTCTGCTCATTTACTAAGCACTTGTGCTTAAAATGAATTGGAAGTCAGTGTGAGCCATGGTCTATTTTGGCCGGCTGCCACTCTTGACTGTTATCACAAACTGAATAGACAAAATGATTACAATAAATTGTGTCGCTGCTGAGATTTCCCCCTATTCTTGCCCTGAAGAGACATGACAGAACATTAGGTCTAATAAAACTCAGCATAAAACCCAGCATTTAAAAGCAGTCATTTGACCAATTGTAAACAAAAATAGAAATATAAATTGCACTGGTGTGACTTATTGATAATTGGTGATAATAACCACAGCTGCTGGCAACCAATAGTAAGACAACCTAAATAACCATAAATATCAGATATGTTGCCGCGCTAACATAATGATAACGAAGTGCTAGATGCAAAAGTCTATATCAAGATGAAATCTGACAAGGTAAATAAAATATGTGAAATTAACCAAGTCAATGTGTATCTTAAAGGAAACACCAGTGATGTTAGGCCAAGGTCATGCTACTACATAAATGTAGTCACAGCGTAAACCTTCACCATTGTAGGAAATGCACTCTTACCGGACTGAAACGACCCAACTACAGAGTCAAATGCACCTGTTATAAACACTCTACACAAGAACATTCAATTCACACCAATTGGTTCCAATATGTCAGGCTGTAAAGTGTGAGTATACCTCTGTGCTACCAAATGTGGATGAAACCAAAAATAGATATTGTGAAAATAAACTAGTAGTGTACAAACAATTATTAGCAGACTGCTGCGTCCACCTAATGTGTTCCCACCAATAAGGCAATATAAATAAAGTGCTGATTGGTGTAGTGCAAATGGGCATGTCACATATTGTGTCCTATACAGTGTATCATTCAAAATATAATAATATCAAAGCATAAGCACATATGGTGATTCACAATGTGCAGTCCAAAATACAGGTGTGTATACAAATTAATTCAAATAAAATATATAATAATTCTTCCAGTGACGATATATCACATTGTGTTTATATAAAACCAAGCGGTGTGCTTTCACCTTCTCGTGCCACCTCTATGCTCCCAGTACTCTCACCTTAAAAAGGCAATAATAAAGCCATATATTTGTAGTATCCATGATGATGTTGCATCTGTCTTAGCTTTATTCCAGGTTTTCCAGGGATCTCCAGGCCATCCTAGGTAATGGTCCCTTTTCAGGTTCACTCTCCAACGCTCACGCCATATGTTTAGGGTAAATGTGAAATGTGCCAACTTCAACATGTTGGAAGAACAAAAAGAGAGTTTGATCACTACAGGAAGTTCATTCATTGCATGCAGTTCTGCAGCTTCTGTTCATGCGTCTCCCCACATCAGAGTTGCTTCTTCCCACGCGTTTTATCTCATAGGACGTGCAGAGCCTACGCATATGACAATGTCATGCTTTTTTTTGGAGTTTGAACCTTTGCTGTACAGCTTAAATTTGTGACCTTTTATGTGCATATTTGCTTCTTATTATGTGATAGAATCTTTATTATGCATCTGCATTAAAGTTTTTAGCTGATTTATATTATGTGGCTTTCTTTTCTTTGATTTCATGGGGATATTCAATTATACATGGTTATCCATGTCTCTAAATTGACCCTAGAGAGGAAACCAGCCTGACATATTGGAACCAATTGGTGTGAATTGAATGTTCCCCGTGTAAAGTGTTTATAAGAGGCAAATTTGATTCTGAAGTGGGGAAATTTCAGTCCGGTAAGAGTGCATTTCTACCAATGGTGATGGTTCACATGGTGACTACATTAATGGAGTTGCATGACCTTGGCCTAATTTCACATATTTTATTCACCTTGTCAGATTTCATCTTGATGTGGACTTTTGCATCTAGCACTTTGTTATCACTATGTTAGCGCTGCAACATATATAAGATTTGACCAGTTGTACCCATGCAGAAATTTCACCTGACTTGTTCTTACAGTATAAACTGTAAAATCTTTGGGCTACCCCCCACATTTCTCACAAACGGACACCAAGACAGTAAAAATGTCCAAATAAAGTCACAGAAATAAATTGTCAGATTGACCTTGTACTGATAGCCTTTGACTTATACTTCCCTGCTATAGCAGTTTCTGGTGTGCCTAAATATGACTGTGCACTCAGTCATATTTACCAGAGTCTGACCTCTTTCTTCAGTGCACTCTGACTGACATGCTCAAGACCACTTCTTTCTTGCAATGCAGTACATGTACATGCCTGTGATTAGGAGTGTGTCCTTTACTCATCTATGCCAGTACAGAGCAGTAGAACAGGATAAATATGCAACATGTCTCCTAAACGTAGTCACTCACACAAAATGTCTATTCATTTTTGAGTAAAGCTCCTCTCTGTGAGCAGAAACACCCACATTTATTTAGATTTGCCTGAAAAAAAGCTTACAGACCAACAAATCAATGAAATCATTCAAAGTCCAACCATAGTTAGCTTTGCTAAGTGAAGAATAACTTCCTGATACCCCCATCCACACAAGCCATGTGGATACAGGGATCAGTTCTGCAGTCATTGGCTGCAAGTGCTAATCAAATGCAAATTTTCGAGCAGGACTGATCAACATAAGCCTGGCTTCTATTGAACACACAGGGGTACACACAGAGTGAAATTTCTCTGGTTCCTGCTGAAACATCAAATTTTTGGTTCATGTATACCTCGCTTAAGACGTCAGTAGTGGTGATTTTTAAACTTAAAGGGTAAGCAAACCCTCCAATCATTTTGAGCCAAGGAAGCTGCCAAATTTCTGTTAGGTACCTGGTGATGAGCCTGACTTGGTAGGAGAAGACCTCTCTTACGACTCTGGTTCAGGGGCCACTGGAATGGAGACATGGTCCCATGAGCACAGCGGGGTAGGAGTGTCTGAGCAGGTTGCAGCGGTTAGTGTATAAAGTACCTCTGCGCCAACCACCTTGACAAGGGGAATGGAGGGATGCTGCAAACACTGAAGGGAGCTTCACCTACTCCCTGAGCAATATCGATTAAGTGGTTTTAGTGTTGCGCAAATGGGGGAATACAAGAAAGGAGGGGAGAGGGAGGGGGGGGGAAAGGGGGGAGAAAGAGAGGGAAGGAGAAAAGAAAAAGGGGAAGGGGAAGAAAGGGCAGGGAGGGGGAAGGGGAACAGATGAGTATGCAGGTAAAGGATAAAAGGGTAAAGGTCAAAAAGTGCTAGTGTAAAATTATATGTGTCTGGGTGTGCACAAATCCTTGTTCGGTACGTGCTAAACTAAAATAAATGTTAGAGAGTGGCAATCAAATATAGATTCTGATAGAGTGCCATACAAATAAAAATTCACAGTAATGGATGAATGTCTGAAACAATAGACATATAAATCGTGGGTGCTGTGCAAAACTGCAATAAAATATGCTGACAATAAATGAGTATATAACTTAAGGTGATAGTCCAAAATATATGACTAAAAGTGTACAGTGAGAATAATCACATAAGCACAATCCCATGTGACATGCCAAGTGGAAAAAGCACAGATATCAATCAATCCAATATAACAGAATGCATGTTCCATGCGGTGTTTATAAAGTGCCAAGTGAAAAAAATACAAATAACAATCAATCCAATATAACAAAATGCATGTTCCATGCGGTGTTTATAAAGTGCAAATAGTGCTAGCAGCAAAAAAAAACAAAAAACGTTACAACACAGGTGAAATGATAAACACATAAAAATAAGGTGCTGGTAATTAGTCTGGGATATTCAGTCCTGTGGACGTGCTGTGTTCTAAGGGGAAGCACTAGCTTTGAACTTCAGTGATCCATGCAGGCATACATGTGCAGTGACTTAATCCTCCTATTTATCCAATACGTGGATAGATGTGCCCTTACCTCACGGCTGTGAGGTTACAGCCTTAATAGTATAGGTGGGTAACTGGCTCCTGTTCCTGGGATAGGTATGCCTCACGGCTGTGAGGTTACAGCCTTAATAGTATAGATGGGTAACTGGCTCCTGTTCCTGGGATAGTTATGCAGATATATTGATCGCCGCTGTTTGGATTTATCTCAGTTGTATCAGAGTTTGTCAAATCTATTTTTTTAAACTCAGCGATGCTGCCTTAGAAGGACCAGGATTTTCCTTGGAAACATGTGGTGCAGGCTTAGCTGGCTCCCATGCAGTCTGTCACAATGTAGAAGGAAGTGGAGCTAGTTCCCAGTGATATAACAGGAAATGACAAATTTCTGTTAGGTACCTGGTGATGAGCCTGACTTGGTAGGAGAAGACCTCTCTTATGACTCTGGTTCAGGGGCCACTGGAATGGAGACATGGTCCCATGAGCACAGCGGGGTAGGAGTGTCTGAGCAGGTTGCAGCGGTTGATGTGAAGCAGGGTGAAGATTCTCTAGGAAGGTTGGAACTGCAGGAGATAGCTGAGATGACAGCGGATCAGCGACCAGAGGACCGGCCGATGCCAGAGCAGCGGCTACAGGACCTGGATAGGATACAGCACACTCAAAGCAAAGAAGAATAGTCAGGCAAGCCAGATCAAAATAGGTAAACAAGCAGGCAGATGCAGCAGGCTGGAACAAGGTCAGATGGCAGGCAGGGGTTTGGTAACAGAGGTCAGGCAGAAGTCCATAAGTAGGGTCAGGCAAGCCGGGATCAGGACAGGAGAGGTCAGAGTGGTCAGAAAAGAGCCGGGTCGGTAATCAAAGGATCAAACAAGAAGGAATCAAGAACTTGGGCACAGAGCTGCAGACGAACAGTGCTGCACAAGTGTAGCTGTGATCCTCTTAAAGGGCCATTGGCATCAAACGGCGCCAGCGTGAACGCATGTGCTCCCGTTGTGCGCGCACCCGTTGCACATGTGCACGCGCCTGAGGTTCTCACCGGCTCACACACATGTGCCGATGCTCAGATTGACCAGTGGTGCACATGCGCACACGCATATTCGTACGCATATTCGCACATCCCATGCTGGTGGATCCCTGACACTTTCCCTCTGTTTAATCTACAACTGCCATGATTCTGCACATCTGATCTGTTATGACAGCAGACATTGGATGATTTGGCAGTTTGCGTGAGTGCACAACCAATGGGAGTGTTGCGTTTCCTGCACATGCCATAAATGAAACTGTTTATTGGTGGGTTTACTTCTGCTTTAACTGAGTAACAACAGATTGTTCAGCATATCAATAAGATAGGTCTTACAATTTTACTAACGTCTTAAATACCCAATTGAATAATATATTATCTTCTGTAGTTCAGCTGGACAAGACTGCTTAATTTCTTAGGCACCAGAATACATTTTAGTGTTAGTAGGCATTTATTAACATCAAATATATTTCTCAGTGGCAGTGTCTTATTTCTGGGCAAAATGCTGTAAAAATGCCCAAATTTCTTTGTGTTTTATAAATTGTGCTTGCCTTTTCTAAATCTGTCTTACTTAAAAGTAAAACATAGTGGTTTTTGCACTTTCCATTTATTTAAGAGTGTTTGTGTAGCCAAAACTATTTTTAGAGATTGGAACCCTCTCTTTTACAGTTGTCTGTGCCCCTGCTGGGCAGATTTACCTTATCAGTTTGTCCTGGTGAGCATTGTCACTGACACAGGAAGGCAAATCCATAATTTTACAGTTGTCACCAGGAGGTGAGGGGGAATCATCCAACGGGTATGCTTGTTGTGGTCACAACTGTCGAAAAAAATCTTTACTTAGAGGACTAGAGAATAGAGATTTCGTAAAGTCTGTTTCCCAGTTATCAGCTCTTTATTGCAAATCCAGTAAATGCTCAGCTGGATAAAAGTGACCTAATTAACAATACTTTAAGGCTAGGTTTACAGTTTTGTGGCTCTGCGAGCAAAGTTTTGTACGGGCGCAGCATTCATTTGAATTGCCTGCTGTGCTTCCTGAAAATGCAAGGAAAATGTCCCTGTTCTATTTTTGAAAACACTGCCTGCACAAGAAGCTGCAAGTGCAGTGCGGTTCCTATTGCAGGAAGCTGCACTGCAGTTTCCAGTGCGTGGGGTTGCTATTAGGATTAATGGCTCCCCACGCATCCCCTGAGCAGCAGTGCATTTTTCTGTGTTGGTAGCTGCGGAAACAGGTGCAGCCCTCAGCAGCAAACGCCCACACAGATGTGAGCCTAGCCTTAAAGTGTGCCTACAAGTACTTTCAAAATGAGATGGTAAGCCAGTTGATAGTTGATAAAACAACTTCCTGTTACATATGTGAAACATGAAGTAAAGGGAATCTCCCCAACAACATACACAGCCAAAGAAAATAAAATAAAGAGGTGTTAAAACTATCCCCTGTTCTATCCAAAAATAAAAAAATCTATACCTTAATTTTAGGGTCAGGACTAAAGGTAGGTAAATATGATATTGCATATTAAAGAGAACCATGGAATATGTGCCCAGAGAAGGAAAACATAAGACAAATGCCCTGATCTTTTTTTCCCATAATTGATTTGAGCAGGGCATTGATTCTTCAGGTAAGATATTTCCCCCTGGATGAATGGCATTGGTGAGGTATTTTTCAAGAACCAGCAGGAGAATTAAAGGAACCACAGGTCCACAGAATGAATACATCAGGAGCAGGGGGGATTATTTTACTACAGGCCCTCCTGTACCGCTTCCTTTCCATCAAGGAAAATGGTGACATCACCAAATCTCACTACTAATCCCAAGAGAATGGCAGTCAGAGACAAATTTATGAGACTCAAGGCACATAAAATGCACTGCTGTTTTTCTGGGGGAATTCAAAGCAAAATATAATTTTATATGGTTACTAATTAGGCACAAATAGCATTTCTAGATGTTAACTATAAGATGGAAAAACATTCTATCTGAGTTCATGTCCACTTTCATATTTTATAATTTACTTTTGAGCCAGGGAGTGAAGCTTCCTTACCTGCTGAAAAAAATGTAGTTGTTTACAGAGCTCAGTAACTCAATCTGACTTATCATAATGGCTCATCTGTTTTCAGATGGATTCATTCAAGGTTTCTGTGAAAACCAGCTTATCAGAAAGGATGGAATCCTTGCCTTGTATTAAATGATTATTTGTAAAAGATTACATACATGTATAAAAAAGAGCAGAAATAACACATTTAAAAAGAATGATAAATTAAAAAATAAAATAAAATTATACAAAAACAATATTTTCTTTCTATTGTCACCTCCACTCCAGTTTTGCAACATCTGCAAGCTCCCGCTGACATTCACATTTCCTCCAGGTCCAGGTTCAGGATCAATATCCATCTTAATTGGCCAGGTTCGTATGACGTACAGTGGAGGGTAGGCCACCCAAAGCTTGGGATCCACCAGTAGATTGCACCCAAGTGACTGGTAGATGGCGGTCTGGGCTTGCTGACCCCCTATACCAGTGCAATGCACTTGTAAAGTTGGAGCTGTAGTTCAGAGCAAGAGCTACATAAGCCAAGGCCTCCTCTGTAGTGCTGGCTTCTGTTCCATGTGGAGTGATACCAACTGCACTCCTTCATTTATCCTGGCTAGTGGTCTCCAAAGTGGTGCCAGCTTCAGGAAAGCATTCACACTGATGTGCTGCACTTTACCCACACCGTGGGTGCAGTGCAGTGTACCTACAGCTTTACTGCAGGTTTGCTGTGCTTAGCCATAGACTTCAATTCTAGCCTGCAGGTTTGGTGCACTTTCTGAATGGAGGAGTTTTGGTGCGCTTTCAAAAAGTTCACAACACCTGCAGGATATAATAGAAGTCTATGGCAAATCGCAGCTAGACCAGGAAAGTTGCAGATGCACTGCACTGCACTGCACCCGTGGTGCAAGTAAACCATAGAGAATCAGTGTGAAAGCAGCCTTTACATGCAAAACCACAGCACAGAGCAGGTAAGTATGACATGTATGTTATTTTAATGTATGTTATTTTAAAAAAAAACATAACAAAAAAAAACAACCTTTAATGTCACTTTAAGGTAAAAAAAAATGATCTTCTACTTTTATAACCACTTTAATGTAGTGCTATTTTAATATAATTAAATAGCACCTTACCATTTTAATCTTTAGACAGTCCTGATTGTATTTAACGTCAGATAGCAGCCACTCCAGAACCCTTTAAGAAAGTGAGTTTTCAACATACCTCCAGCCAGAGAGGTCAATTATTTTCTCATTAGCTGTCATAAGTATTTTACTGAGGTGACAAGGTTGCTATCAAACAAACTGATCACTGACACTTAATACATATGTTCCATGAAGTGTATCTAAATCCAACAATAACATTTTAATATATTGCTAATTACCAGTCCTTAGATTTGATGGCTGCTTTTATTTTTATTTTTGTTTTCCTTATTTTTACTTGGTGAACCATGCTTTCTGTCCTAGTGTGACAATGCTTACACACTGTACTGTATTTTTGAAGGAGCAGCATTGTACCTGTAGGCTCCTAATTTAGACTATGGAACACTTCTCCTCATCTCCATACCATGGAATAGAGGTATTCTCTAGTGCACAGACTGTGAAATGGAAAAGGCTAATAACACTGCTTAGAATTTTCCAGGCAACAAAGGATATTATAAGCTCTCTAGATATTTGGCAGTATCAATGAGTATTTTCTGTACTCACAGCATTTTTAAAGAGACAAAATATTGGGGAAATGTATTGGAGATAGACAGTATCTCACAAAAGTGAGTACAACCCTCACATTTTTGTAAAAATTTAATTATATCTTTTCATGTGACAACACTGAAGAAATGGCACTTTGCT
This sequence comes from Lithobates pipiens, assembly GCF_037356315.1. NCBI lineage: Eukaryota > Metazoa > Chordata > Amphibia > Anura > Ranidae > Lithobates > Lithobates pipiens. The sequence goes on from NW_027507903.1 coordinate 64,675,044, forward strand.
ACAATGTAAAGTAGTGAGTATACAGCATGTATAACAATGTAAATTCGCTGTCTCTGGGAGCCTGGGCCGCAGGGCAGTATTCCAACATGATAATGACCCCAAACACACCTCCAAGATTACCACTGTCTTGCTACAGAAATTAAGGGTAAACGTGATGGACTGGCCAAGCATGCCTCCAGACCTAAATCCTATTGAGCATCTGTGGGACAACCTCAAATGGGAGGTGGAGGAGCATAAGGTCCCTAACATCTACCAGCTCCATGATGTTGTCATGGAGGAGTGGAAGAGGACTCCTGTGGCAACCTAAGTTCTGGTGAACTCCATGCCCAAGAGGTTTAAGGCAGTGCTGGAAAATAATGGTGGCCACACAAAATATTGACACTATGGATCCAATTTGGACATTTTTACTTAGCAGTGTACTCGCTTTTGTTGCCATTAATGGCTGTGTGTTGAGTTATTTTGAGGGGACAGCAAATTTCACTGTTATACAATCTGTACACTCACTACTTTACATTGTAGAAAAGTGTCAATTATTCAGTGTTGTCACATAAAAAGGTATAATAACATATTTACAAAAATGTGAGGGGTGTAATCACTTTTGTGAGATACTATATCTGGCCAGTAGAAGGAATAGAGATATTCTTCTGGCCGGTAGAAGGAGCGGTGTGCTCTAAGCGCATAGCCTAGACTCTCAGTCCTCTTGAAGACCGAGGCCCGCCCATCCGGTGATGTCACTTCCTGCCCTGTGGTCCATGCTAGGCAACTTGGATTCCCTGGACTTATTGGACATTTCCAGCATCCCAGCTTTGCCTCCTACACTCATCTGGAGCTCAGAGTGAATACCAGACAGCAGGCATCCCTCGAGGATGACCTTTTTTGACAAAAGACATGCTCAAATAATCTTCTATTCTGTAAGTGCAATACTTTGTGCAATAAATTGTGTCTTTTTAATACTATACTTAAGTGCACCTCCCTCGTTCCCCTTTCTTAAAAATGTAATCAGGTATAGACTTTCAACTGTGATCAGCTGTGTTCATTTTGATTATCTCAGCATGAAAAGAGCTTTCCTGGAGCATTTCAGTCCCTGGTGGTGCAACTAAAGAAAACAATTAACTATGGGTGACAAGGCATTGTCAACAGATCCCTGGGATAAAGTTGTAGACAGATACAAGTCAGGTGATGTATTCAAAAAAATGTGAAAGGCTTTATCAATGCCTAGAAGCACATTGAAGTCTATTATTAAAGTGATTGTAAAGTCTCATTAAAAAAACAAACAAACGTTATACTTACCTGCTCTGTTTAGTGGATTTTCACAGAGCACCCTGGATCCTCCTCTTCTCTGGTCCCTCTTCGGTACTCCTGGCCCCTCCTTTCTATCAAGTGCCCCCACAGCTATGGGGGCACCTGAGCCAAGCTGCAGCTCTGTGTGTCCATTCAGATATAGAGCTGCGGTTTGGCCCACCCAGCTCTCTCCTGATTGGCTAACTGACTTTGATTGACAGCAGCTGGAGCCAATGGCGCCACTGCTGTGTCTCAGCAATCAGGAGGGAGAGTCCTGGATGGCCTAGGGACTTGTAGACATTGCTGGACAGAGAGGGGAGCCAGGTAAGTATGAGGGGGGCTGCTGCACACAGAAGGCCTTTTATCTTAATGCATAGATTACATTAAGATAAAAAAAACCTTCTGACTTTACAACCCTTTTAAAAAGTGGAAGGTATTTGTTACACAGACCCTCCCTGGATCAGAACGTCACCCCAAACTAGATGAAATGGCCAGGAGGAAACTGATCAGAGAGGCTACCAAGAGGCCTACAGCAACTCTGAAGCAGTTGCAGGAATTTATGACAGAGTGGTCATTGTGTGCATGTGTCAAAAATATCACAAATTCTCCACAAATGTGTCTTGTATGGGAGAATTTCAAGAAAAAAGCTACTTCTCAAGAAAGGCCACATGCACGATTGAGCTTTGCCAAAACACACCTTGAAGATTCTGAGGCCACATGGAAAAAGGTGTTAAGGTCAGATGAAACTAAAATGTATTTATTTGGCCTCAACAGCAAACGATATATCTGGTGTAAATCCAATACAGCTCTCCATCAAATAACACCTTTCCTACAGTAAAGCATGGAGGTGGCAATATCCTGTTATGGGGGTGTTTCTCTGCAGCAGGGACTGGAGCACTTGTCAGGATAGACGAAAAACAGATGGGGCAAAACACCGTCAAATTCTTGGAGAAAATCTGCTGCCTTCTGCCATAAACCAACATGACAATGACCAAAGCACACAGCAAAAATGAACGCACAATGGTTAAAGTAGAAAAAGGTGAATGTCCTTGCATGGCTTAGTCGGAGCCCAGACTTAAACCCCATTGAAAATCTGTGGAATGAGCTGAAGACTGCAGTCCACAAACAGTCACCATCAAATTTAACTGAACTACAGCTACATAAAAAAAAACTGCGTCTGTCTTTATTTCAGGCAGCAAAGCAAAAAATGTGATTATTTTTAAGGAGGGTGTTTCTTTTCTATACCCACTGTTTATACCATTTTAAGTGGTATAAATGACAATCTTGTTGGCCTACAATACAAGTTTGGGGGCTTTTAAAAGTTTTCTGACATCTACATTTAGTTAAAAACTGTGATAATTGAGTTACGCTATTTTAATTTTTTTTTGCGTTAAGCGAAAGTCGAAAGACTCCGAATGTAGACAGATCTGACAATATTCTCAAACATGCCTCATGTCTCTCTGAATACAATTCCCTTATTGAGCCAAATGCATTATGTAGAGCACTGAGCACATACAGAGACAGCTTAGAACTCCAAACCACAGGTTACAACTTTCAAAAAGAATTATGTTTTGCAAAGTGAATGAACGGTAAGACGTGCAGTAACTGTGATAGGGAAATGTGATAGCCAGAAGTTGAAATAGACTTTTATCTTATCTCCTAAAAATAAAAAAATAAAAAGAATTGTAAGTTACAGACTGTAGGCAGATATCTATTTACTGTTTTCTGAAGTATCTGTAAACACGTAGAATCATGTCAGGAAATATGAATGGCTTCTCTAGAACTCTAAGGAACAATACATTTCATAAAAATGATCTCAAAGAAAACAAACCAAAGAAACAAAACAATATGTTTCTAGCTCTTTTCTTCTCATTCCCGTGCGCCATTGCTCTCTCTTTGTAGCACATGACAGTTTAATTAAACTGTTTATTTCTTGGGCCTCATTGATGCATGCAGCACAAGTGGCTGTATCTAGTGATGGACGAACTTCCGACGGGACGTTTCGCGAACGCGAAACGCGAACGGACACAAACGTTCGCGAAAACGACCGTTCGCCGCGGGCTCCATTGACTTCAATGGGAGGCGAATTTCGCAAACCTTTAGGTCGAATTTGCGGCCACGGGGTAATTATTAGGGGGTAGCACGTAGTCCCACCACCTGGACAATAGCATAATACATGTATGAGGTGAATTTGGGATCGATAACTACAAGCATTTTTTTTTTATTTGGGAAATTGTTCTGACAATTCAGGACTATGGAGCTAATGAAGGCAATGGAGGAGAGGGAAGGTCAGGGACCAGGGTAGGCAAACAAGAGGGTGCAGGAGATACAGAGCACTGACAGCAGCACCGTAATACAGAGCACTGACATCAGCACCGTGACATACAGCGCTGACAGCAGCTCCGTGACATACAGCGCTGACAGCAGCTCCGTGACATACAGCGCTGACAGCAGCTCCGTGACATACAGCGCTGACAGCAGCTCCGTGACATACAGCGCTGACAGCAGCTCCGTGACATACAGCGCTGACAGCAGCACCGTGACATACAGCGCTGACAGCAGCTCCGTGACATACAGCGCTGACAGCAGCTCCGTGACATACAGCGCTGACAGCAGCTCCGTGACATACAGCACTGACAGCAGCTCCGTGACATACAGCGCTGACAGCAGCTCCGTGACATACAGCGCTGACAGCAGCACCGTGACATACAGCGCTGACAGCAGCTCCGTGACATACAGCGCTGACAGCAGCTCCGTGACATACAGCGCTGACAGCAGCTCCGTGACATACAGCGCTGACAGCAGCTCCGTGACATACAGCGCTGACAGCAGCTCCGTGACATACAGCGCTGACAGCAGCACCGTAAGCAGCCCCAGGAGGAAGTCAGCACAGCACAGGGATGGTGTGATCCCCTCATAATAAGAACCCCCAGGAGGAAGTCAGCACAGCACAGGGATGGTGGGAGCCCCTCATAATAAGAACACCCAGGAGGAAGTCAGCACAGCACAGGGATGGTGGGAACCCCTCATAATAAGCAGCCCCAGTAGAAATATGACACCGCTCAACCTCTTCAAAGAGGAGGGTAGGGGCATATAGTACGGTGTGCTTTTTTGGGTCAGGGAAGTGAGCCAAATGAATTAAGAAGGTCTGTGTGCTTGATTCCAAAAATTGTTTATAGACATATACATGGTCTACTGATCACATGTGTTGAATTCCTCCGAGATCCATGCCTCATTCATTTTTAGAAATGTGAGGTAGTTAACACTGTCGTGAGCTAGGCGAGTACGCTTATCGGTCACAATCCCCCCTGCTGCGCTGAACGTCCTTTCGGACAGGACACTGGATGAGGGGCAAGCCAACAGTTCGATTGCAAATTGGGCAAGCTCTGGCCAGAGGTCAAGCCTGCCCACCCAGTAGTCTAGGGGTTCATCACTCCTCAGAGCGTCCACATCGGCCGTTAACCCAATGTAGTCGGACACCTGACGGTCTAGGCGTTCCCTGATGCTGGATCCGGATGACACCTGTCGATGGGTCGGCTGAAAGAATGACCTCATATCCGAAGTCACCAACACATCTTCAAACCGGCCTCTTCTTGCAGGCGCTGTTGGATTGGTACCCGCAAATCCTTCTCTGGGAGTGGGAATTGCTCCTCTGCCAGCGCACGCAAAAGCAGAATGCAGCATTTCTCGAAGCAAGGCCTGGAAGTGCTGCATTCTGACAGCCCTCTGCGACGGCGGTAACATTTCCGCCATTTTGTGTTTGTACCGGGGATCTAAGTACGTTGCCACCCAGTACTGGTCCTTGACCCTCATGCTTTTTATACGGGGGTCCCTATTAAAACACTGGAGCATGAAGGCCCCCATTTGCACTCAAGCGGAAGGTATGTGGTGGTGGTGGTGTTGTTGGTGGTAGTGTCTTTGGGGGTGCACATAGCAGAGAGTGAAGAAGAGGGTGCAGATCGAGAGGATGAGGAGGGTGCAGAAGAATAAGGCTGAGTGAGCCACTCAACCAAGTCTGGTGCGTCCTTTAAAGTAATTGAACGCACCTTCTGCAACTTCCCACTTTGGCTCAAGGCTGTTGCTCCTGCCCTACCCCTACCACCCCTGCGGAAGGGCCTGCCTCTTCCTCTGCCTGTCATTTTTTAAATCACCCTGTGACAAAACTCTTAGTCCCTATACCGCTGAAGGACTGCTGCAGTATAGGGCAGCGGTCAGCAGTAGTGCACGTCAACCCTATGTATTGTGGACCGATAGCGGTCCTTACAGAACAGCAGACTGTACTGCACTCAGGCCTATGTACCGTAGCACCCTATACCAAGTTACCAGTCCTTATAAAAACTTTTGTGGACCAAGCAGGTTGTGTGTTAGTGTTTAGCAGACTGTGCGTCAGTCCCTATACCGCTGAAGGACTGCTGCAGTATAGGGCAGCGGTCAGCAGTAGTGCACGTCAACCCTATGTATTGTGGACCGATAGCGGTCCTTACAGAACAGCAGACTGTACTGCACTCAGGCCTATGTACCGTAGCACCCTATACCAAGTTACCAGTCCTTATAAAAACTTTTGTGGACCAAGCAGGTTGTGTGTTAGTGTTTAGCAGACTGTGCGTCAGTCCCTATACCGCTGAAGGACTGCTGCAGTATAGGGCAGCGGTCAGCAGTAGTGCACGGCAACCCTATGTATTGTGGACCGATAGCGGTCCTTACAGAACAGCAGACTGTAACGCACTCAGGCCTATGTACCGTAGCACCCTATACCAAGTTACCAGTCCTTATAAGAACTTTTGTGGACCAAGCAGGTTGTGTGTTAGTGATTAGCAGACTGTACGTCAGTCCCTATACCAATGAAGGACTGCTGCAGTATAGGGCAGCGGTCAGCAGTAGTGCACGGCAACCCTATGTATTGTGGACCGATAGCGGTCCTTACAGAACAGCAGACTGTAACGCACTCAGGCCTATGTACCGTAGCACCCTATACCAAGTTACCAGTCCTTATAAGAACTTTTGTGGACCAAGCAGGTTGTGTGTTAGTGTTTAGCAGACTGTACGTCAGTCCCTATACCAATGAAGGACTGCTGCAGTATAGGGCAGCGGTCAGCAGTAGTGCACGGCAACCCTATGTATTGTGGACCGATAGCGGTCCTTACAGAACAGCAGACTGTAACGCACTCAGGCCTATGTACCGTAGCACCCTATACCAAGTTACCAGTCCTTATAAGAACTTTTGTGGACCAAGCAGGTTGTGTGTTAGTGATTAGCAGACTGTACGTCAGTCCCTATACCAATGAAGGACTGCTGCAGTATAGGGCAGCGGTCAGCAGTAGTGCACGGCAACCCTATGTATTGTGGACCGATAGCGGTCCTTACAGAACAGCAGACTGTAACGCACTCAGGCCTATGTACCGTAGCACCCTATACCAAGTTACCAGTCCTTATAAGAACTTTTGTGGACCAAGCAGGTTGTGTATTAGTGTTTAGCAGACTGTGCGTCAGTCCCTATACCGCTGAAGGACTGCTGCAGTATAGGGCAGCGGTCAGCAGTAGTGCACGGCAACCCTATGTATTGTGGACCGATAGCGGTCCTTACAGAACAGCAGACTGTACCGCACCCAAGCCTATGTACCGTAGCACCCTAGACAGACCAAGTTACCAGTCCTGATAAAGAGCTTTGTGGAACAAGTGAGTTGTGAATGATTAGCAGACTGCAGCAGAAGGGCAGCAGTCAAGTATAATATTCTTTCTATATTTGGAAGAAAGAATATTATACGTGTACAAGCCTATTACCGTACCACTGATACCAGTCCTGAAAAGAACCTTTGTGGAACTAATAGTAACAGCAAGTCTTTAAAATTATCCTCACTGCCTGACACACTGCTTCCTGCCTGTCCCTATACAAATTGGCAAAAAAGAGTAGGCTGGAACGATTAGCTGGAACAGCTCTTTTGTGGACCTGATAGTAACAGCTAATGATGATGATGATGATGATGATGAAGAAAGACTAATCTGGCTGAGCTGTCCCTAAAATAGCAGCATACAGCGCTCTGTCCCTTTATCTAAACTGACAAAAGAAACTCAGGCTGCTGACCTAACACCTATACCAGTCCTGAAAAGAACTTTTGTGTACCAAATAGCTAGCGTTTTCTCTGTCCCTACTCCACACAGGATCCTTTCCCTACAGTGACAGAAGAAAGAATGTAAAATGGCCACCGGATCGGGTGTATTTATAGGTTAGGGGGAATGTCCAAGTGTCCATGAGCTGTCATGTCTCAATTGGTTGTCCTGTAACACATGATAAACGTGTCACGAAAGGTTAAAGTTCTTGTATACATTAAACACGTAAGTCCGCCGGGGCGAACGACGGAAAAAGGCGTTCGAACCCGCGGACGGCGAAAGTCGGAAATTCGCCGCGAAACGACCGCCGGGCGAAACGTTCGTCCATCACTAGCTGTATCTATCTTGAAACAAATATGCAAGAATGGCATAGATACTACAAAAGTAAATCATTTTCAACCAGATGCCTATCATTCTAATAAATATTTATGCAAGGAGGAAATTTCACAAGGTGGAAAGGTAGGATAAGTGTAGACAAATTCATATGGGAAAATGGAAAACTCCAAAAATTGGTATGTATTGCTTGCTTTAGATTTTATAGGAAAGTGATGCATAGTGTTTAATTATTTACAATACTATCAGAATTCTGATTTCTTTGATTTTTATCAGTATGTTTATCGTGGAACAAATTCTATCTTCCATTATTACATACTAAAACATTTTTGGCTATTTTTGTGCCCCTCATGCAGTGCCTTCATTGCTGTAAGATGAAGTGCTTTTTTTTGTTTTGGGTGGGGGTAATCCAGTGGGCTTTTACTGCAGAGCAATCTTATGGAGGCCATATACAAGACAAAAAATTGTACAAAATTCTTATAATTGTAACATTCATTACATTTTCAAATAACTAGTGGGTGAAAACCAATAATAGTTTTCAACCTTTCAGGCTAAAAAATTGAATGAAAGGTTTGGAAATTTTTAACTGAATAAAAAACATTTAAAATGTTAATTTGTATGTGTGAGAAAACTGTAACCTAGAAGTAAAATAGTTAATTGGAACAAATGTACAATCCAATCTTTGAGCTAGCAAAATGTACAAACCTACCCCCACCCCCCCCCCCCCAAACAAAAAAAAAAAAACTAAAAATATAAGCAATCTGCCAGCTACTTTTTTATATATAATAATAAATATGTACAATAGATGGAAATAATGACACAGAAAATAACTTTTAGCAAACTTTATTGCTGATAGTAATGTTGTTTGGTTTATTATAAAAAGCAAGATAAAATGCAAATTTTTTGTCATAATGCCCATAATAACTGCAGGGCATACAAGTCGAGCACAAACCATGATGTTCAAGCTGGAAATGACAGTAACTTTTTTTCCAGCAACTGATGTAACAAACATTATTCGCACTCAATTATTATTTTTGTAGCATCTAAACAGCAAGGCCTTTATTGGTGCATATTTGTGTATTTTTAGAAATACATCCTTTTTTTGTGATTATGAATAACACATGTGGGCATAATGCAATGTGATGTACATTAGAAAGCTTAAAGTAGAATTCTCGATCAGTATAGTTAAACCCTGATGGGTTTACTTCCTCTTTGATTCCCTGCAAAGGTAAAGCATAATGGACTACTATGCATCGCATAGTAGTCCATTATGTGTCACTTACCTGACACAGGACCCAGTGAAGCCACCACTGTCCCCTGTAGTCCGGAGCCTACATCTTCTTGGTGGGTCTCGCTGCTCCGGCGTTGTCATTCATCGGAGCCGCAATGACTTCACTCCCGCGCATGCGCATGGGAGCCGCCACTCGCGGCATATCGCCGTTAACTGCAGCGCGCTCAGTGCACCTGCGCGCCGCTGTCTACCGCGAATGCGCCGTAGACAGCGGTGCCTGTCTTTCGGCAAATAAACCGTGTAGGTTTAGGAGATATTTCTTGGACCTACAGGTAAGCCTTAATCTAGGCTTACCTGTAGGTCAAAGTGGTTTGTAAGGGTTTATAACCACTTTAAACATGTATATGTGTTCAGACTGGAAGATTTTTTAATATGATCCCATAGCTATTTAAAATATATTTCCATCCCCTTTTTTGCCACATATGCCACATTTACCAAAATGGAAAATGTTCATCATGCTCTGGTCTGGTCATGTGATCCCAAAGCTTTGCACTCCTGTTATGGCAGCCAATTGGCGAATTGACCACTTAATCAATTGCACAGATCATGTGACCAGATATCAGTGTCTTCTCAGATGTTTTTTTTAAAAATAAAAATAAAAAAAAGGTTCAGAAACAAAAGGGGGGTTTGATCATTTGGAAACCATAATTGAGATTAGGAATTGTATAGTAACAAAAATTATTGTAACATAGCATGATATGTTCTGTAACATATATACTATATTACCAAACGTATTGGGACACCTTCCTTTACCAGCGCATGAACTTTAATGGCATCCAAGTCTTAGTCGGTAGGGCTAAATATTGAGTCGGCCCACCCTTTACAGCTATAACAGCTTCAACTCTTCTTGGAAGGCTATCCACAAGGTTTACGAGATTGTCTATGGGAATGTTTGATAATCCTTCCAGAAGTGCATTTGTGAGTCAGGCACTGATGTTGGACAAGTAGGGCTGGCTCACAGTCTCCACTCTAATTCATCCCAAAGGTATTCTATGGGGTTGAGGTTGAACAGATTCTATAATGGACACTGAATGGGCCTCCGTTAGAGAGATCCCCTCCAGGTCCCATTAGACTCCTTTGAAGTCTCCAATGGGTCCTGGAGGGGGACATAAACTTTCTATTGGACACTGTTAGAGAGAGACCCCCTCCAGATCCCATTAGACTCTGTTGTAATCTCCAACGGGGCCTGGAGGGGACACTTTCTAACAGCAGGGAGCCAGGCAAGCCACCTGCAGCAGGGTGCACTTTGCCAGCTAGCCACCCACCCACTGACTCACAGCAGTGAGCCTGCTGGACACTGGCCATGGCCTGTGCATTCTGCTGGCCTGTGGGTCCTGCTCCCAGCAGGATCAACAGGTCATGGCCAGCTCGCAGCAGGACCCACAGTGTTAAGGGGGTTTTTTTGTCCACTGGCCTGGGCACTGGACTGGGGCCGGCCCCGCTGTCCAGGGGTGGACTGACAACACCCAGTGCCCCTGGACCAAATAAAGCAAAGGCCCCTCGTCAGCCCCTGCCTATGACCCACCTCTGTCCCTGCCCCTTCATCTTACACAAAGTACAACTTCTGCCTTTAAAAAAAACAAAAAAAATACTGTTTAACAACAGAGTCTTAAGGGAACCTGGAGGGAGGTCTTTCTCTAACAGTGTCCATTGGATAGTCTGTTTCTAATCCGGCGGCTCTCCTCTTTAATCCACATGCACTGAACAGACTGAATTGATGGGTACACTAATGATGAGACTGAGCTGATGGGCACTGGTGAGGCTGCTCTGATGAGCACCGGTGAGGCTGCTCTGATGAGCACTGGTGAGGCTGCACTGATGGGCACTGGTGAGGCAGCGCTGATGGGCACTGATGAGGCTGCATTGATGGACACTGGTGATGGTGAGCTGATTCGGTGGTTCAATGGACCACTTGACTGGACTTGCCCCCCAAGCCTAAGGCTGACAGCCCTCCCCTGCCCTCCACTCCCTGCTCGCTGGCTGTTATTGACAGCAGTGGGAGCCAATGGATCTAGATGGGGCTTAGGTAAGTATTAGGGGGCGCTAAGGGGGAAACTGCACACTGAAGGTTTTTTTACCTTCATGCATAGAAGGTCAAAAAACTTCACCCATTACATCCATTTTAAACACGCGTTGCCTGGCTTTCTCTGACCTCGACCTGCATATTTGGTCTGGGACACTGACACAAAGTATTGCAGTATTTGGATCAAGCTGATAGCTGGGCAGCCAGTATTTTCCAAACAGATCAGCCCTCGACAGCAAGTTTTCACTTGCTGACCTTTCCTGAACATACTTATCCCCTGCCTTTCAAGCAGATTCAAGGCTTCTGTACTTTCTGCATCACAAGCTCGTATTATTGCTCAGCACAGTGTTTTTTAATTGTGATTTAATATACACACAATCTTTCTTTAATAAGCCTTGACCTAGACCAGATTTTATATCTGACACTTGTTTTTTTGCAGTTAACGGTAATGGAGTATGAAATGAAAATAAATCATGGTACAAAGTAAATTCTCTCTTAGACCATTTCATGTAATCCTTCTTAACAGATGGTCAGTAAGAAACATGTTTTTTAGCTATCTGTACCTAACCATGTACATCAAACACTTTAGAGTAAAACAAGGCAAATTATTAATTATTTAAGTTTACAGTAGCAAAGGAGCACATGGGCCCTGGGGCACTCAAGCCCTTTATGTCAGGGGTCTCAAACTGGCAGCCCTCCAGCTGTTGCAAAACTACAAGTCCCATGAGGCATTGCAAGGCTGACAGTTACAAGCATGACTCCCACAGGCAGAGGCATGATGGGACTTGTAGTTTCACAACAGCTGGAGGGTCGCCAGCTTGAGACCCCTGCTTTATGTGAACAAACATCTATAATTTTTCCAGGCTTCTACACATTGATTATTGGCAGCATTATACGAATGCTGAGAATTGCTCACACCTTTAGTAAGAAGTCAATTTGAATATGAAAGGTATTATTCAGCTTCAAACTATTTTTTTTTTACTTTTTTTAAGCCAAGAAGAGGCTAAAAAACGAAGCATATCCAGAACAGTGTAAGAACATTTACCTGTTATGCCGCGTACACACGATCAGACTTTGCAGCAGAGGTCCGCCGGACTTTCCGAACGAGCGGACCTGCCCACACATGACCGGACTTTTCGGGCGGACTAGGTCAAACTAGGACAATCTGCCCGTCTGTGTGCTAGCCGCCGGACTTTTGAAATGAACGGACTTGCCCACACACGCAGTAAAGTCCGTTCATTTTGAACGTGGCTCCAGGTAGACGGAACTAGCGCAGGAAGTGAATGTCGCCGCCTCCATCGGCGAGATTGACATCTCGCTAGCCCCGTCACCTGTATGGATTTGAAGGGGAACCCCTACACCGAAAAAACAGCGTGGAGGTCCCCCCAAAGTCGATAGCAGACCCTTATCCGAGCACGCAGCATGGTCGGCCAGGAAAGGGGGTGAGGTCGAGTGAGCGCCCCCCCTCCTGAGCCATACCAGGCCGCGTACCCTCAGCATGGGGGGGTGCTATGGCCCCCACCCAAAAGCACCTTGTCCCCATGTTGATGAGGACAAGGGCCTCTTCCCGACAACACTGGCCGTTGGTTGTCAGAATCCGGGAGCCTCCTTTAATAAGGGGGCCCCCAGATTCCGGCGCCCTACCCTATGTGAATGAGTATGGGGTACATTGTACCCCTACCCATTCACCTGGTGAAAAAAAGTGTACAGAAAAAAAACAAAGCACCGTTTTTTAAAATACTTTATTAGACAGCTCCGGTGGTCTTCTCTTCTTCCGTCTTCGGGGGTCTTCTTGCCGGACTCCTCCGCTATCTTCTGCTCTTTTACTAGCGTTGGCCTGGTCTTCTGTCACCACCCGTCTGCGTGCTAGTCTGCCGGACAATTTTAAGTCAAAACTTCTTTCTACGTCCACCGGACTTTTGGGAACAAAAAGTCCGCTGGAGCCCACACACGGGCCAAGTCCGCCGGATAATTCGATCATGTGTACGCGGCATGAAAGATTTAGCTCCGAAAGTCTCCTGACTGTTCATGTTGTTAGTCTTCTGTAGGTACATATGTCCATTTGCTCTGGTCCCACCCAGAGTAGCACAATTCTGGACAGATGTCTTTGATCTTATTAATAGCTATCTACAACTGTCTTTCCCATTCTTCCCCGAGTTGGCATTGTTGGGTATTTATGATGATGAGCAGAGGCCCCATTATTCGAAACTATTGGTCTCCTCCTTATTTTAGTATGCCAAAAAGGAAATAATACTTGGTAAATGGAATCCCCCCCCCCCCCCGGCTTCATAGGAGTCCTCAATCAATGCGGCACTACCAATATACAAGTTGATATATATATCAATAGAAATTGTCCTAAAAAGTATGACAACATTTTGCAGCCTTGGACAGCTCAATAATTGTTTCTCTCCTTTTCTCATTTGAGGCTCTGTCCTAAAGTGAAGGGCCACCCTAAAAAAAAATATATATATTCTTAAAAATATATTTAAAAAAATTTTGAAAAAAAAAATATACTCACCAGAAACCCCTGTTCCTAATCTGCCTCTTCCTATTCCAAGGCGCTGTTTCTTCAATTCTTCCTCCTCAGCGAGCGGCCCTGTTGTCTTCTGGGACATGTGTGTGTCCCAGGAAACAACGGGGTCATTCACATAGCGCCGCGTGGCTCACGCATGCGCAGTAGGAAACGGGCGGTGAAGCCGCAAGGCTCCACTGCCTGTTTCCCTTAGTTAGGATGGCAGAGCTGGCAGCCAATCCGATGGGCGGATCGGCCTCAGGACGGCCATCATCGCAGGCTCGCTGGACAGGTAAGTGTCCTTATTAAAAGTCAGTGTTTGCAGCTGCAGACTTTTTTTTTTTTTTAAACGGACGGAATGCCCCTTAAAGATCTACCCTAAACCTGTATTAGTGGGTCCCCTTATTCACCCCTCCCCTTTGTTTTTTGGATTTTCTTTATGATTTTATGCTTTGTATGCTCTTCTTGTTGAAGACTTAGGCCGCGTACACACGGGCGGATTGTCTGCCCAACTAAGTTCGTCAGACAATCCGACAGACGGTCCGTTCAACTTTTGAATGAACGGACTTGACCACACACGATGAACAGACAGTCCGCTGAAAACTTGCGCGATGACGTGTACAGCACGTACGACGGGACTAGAAAAACGACGTCCAATACACTGCAATGCAACCTTCGGCCGTGTAAATCCTTTCTGAGCATGCGCCATACTTAGTCCGTCCAACTTGCCTACACACGAGCGGACTGTCCGCTGAAACCAAGTTTGGACGGACAAAACCAAGTTTGGACGGACAAAATTACGGAAATTCTGAAAGACTAAGTCCGTCAGATTGTCCGCTGAAAAAGTCCGCTGAAGCCCACACACGAGCGGATTGTCCGCTGAACCGTGTTTCACTAAGTTGGGCAGACAATCCGCCCGTGTGTACGCGGCCTTACTGGTGGCTATGTCCCCATAATCTTACTTTTTTTATGACTGATTGTACCACACTGTTACTTGCTTTCATTGTACTATACTTTTTCTTTAACCACTTCAGCCCCGGACCATTTTGCTGGCTTAAGACCAGACCACTTTTTGCGATTCGGCACTGCGTAGTTTTAACTGACAATTGCGCGGTTGTGCAACGTGGCTCCCAAACAAAATTGATGTCCTTTTTTCCCCACAAATAGAGCTTTCTTTTGGTGGTATTTGATCACCCCCGCGGTTTTTATTTTTTGCGCTATAAACAAAAATAGAGCGACAATTTTGAAAAAAAACGCATTATTTTTTACTTTTTGTTATAATAAATATCCCCCAAAAATATATAAAAAAAACTTTTTTTTCCATCAGTTTAGGCTGATATGTATTCTTCTACATATTTTTGGTAAAAAAAATCACAATAAGTGATTATTGATTGGTTTGCGCAAAAGTTATAGCGTTTACAAAATAGGGGATAGTTTTATGGCATTTTTATTAATCATTTTTTTTTTACTAGTAATGGCGGCGATCAGCGATTTTTATTGTGACTGCGACATTATGGAGGACACATCGGACATTTTTGACACATTTTTGGGACCATTGTCATTTATATAGCAATCACTGCTATACAAATGCAGTGATTCCTGTGTAAATGACACTGGCAGTGAAGGGGTTAACCAGTGGGTGGCAGTGTGAGACGATCGTGGGTATGCCCACGACAATCCAGTCCGCGGGACCAGCGACTGGACTCACGGGGGTCCCGACCGCCACGCAAGCGTGCTGCGATGGCACGCTCGCGATGGCAGGGAGGCAAATTTAAAGGGACGTATAGGTACGCCCATTTGCCTGCCCGTGCCATTCTGCTAACGTACATCGGCGTGCGCTGGTCTGGAAGTGGTTCATAAAGAACAATCCTTAAAGATTTTAAGATTTAGCACCTCTGTATATAATATAGTAAAAAAAAAAACTGTCCAGGCAAAATAAAAACAAATATTAAAATATTCTTTTCAATGAAAGCTAATTTTCCTACACTCCAAGTATGGACAATTACCCAATGTTTTTTTGGAAACGCATTATGGTCCTAACTTCTTGCCTGGGCTGACAACATCATGCCTTCACTGTACTGTACAAAAGGATGAAGTTGGGGTAAACTTCGCTTACACGTGGACAGTAACTTTAAAATAAATTAGTTTGTTTTATATAATTATATCAATATAATTATAAAGTGTTTCATTTTTCCTACTTGAGACATATTTGCTGCATTTATTCCAGATTCTCAGCTATGTATAAAGCTAAACTCTGATCAGCTTACCAAAAATTATAACTGGGTGCCCACTCCCCTACCCCCTATAATTCTTGTTTAGTCTAGGGCAGGAGTCTCCAAACTTTTCAAACAAAGGGCCAGTCTACTGTCCTTCAGACTTTAGGAGGGCCGGATTGTAGTCAGAGGGGGTAAAAAATGTCCCAAGCCCAACATCAGTGAGAATAAATATGGCCTCAGGTTTGGTGGTCAGTAGGAGGAGTAGTGCTCCATTATTGGTATTAGTAGGAGGAATAGTATCCCATCATTGGTATCAGTGGAAGACATAGTTCCCCATTGCTGGGGTCAGTGGGAGGAATAGTGCCCCTCGGGTCGCAGTTTGGAGACCCCTGGTCAAGGGGCACATAATAGTGAGAAGTAATTTCCTTGTTCCTCATCCCTGCCATTTATATATGGACAACCACCTCTACATATCCTCTTCTTTAATAGAGAAGATATTCTGTCAATACTAGGTTTAGTATATTGTATATGTATAGTATATTTTATAGTATTTTATATAGTATGTTTTTTAATTCTGCTGTAGTACAATGCACAATCAAAAAATAAAGCCCACATCTTTGGTTCACAAAGAATCTCACTCAGAATTGTCCATTGGGTCACTTGTTTTACATATGTTAAAAATTGTGTTTGTATATGAAACTCGTGCATAAGTGCTAGCTGATGCAATCATAGTGATTATCACACTGACCTGCACTGTAATTAAATGTTCTTTTATCAGGGCATAATGCAGAGGATACAATGCCACTGACTATAAATGTATAGGGTGCTATTTACAAAGTATATTAAAACCCTAAAATAAACATTTAAAGTGGATGTAAACATAGAATATCAAAGCATAAACTTCTATACTGTGTACGTGTCTCTATCCAAAGCACTGAGTGGGATCCCTCTCTGCTACCTCATTCCTCTGTTATCTGTATAAGTCACTTCTGAAAGCTTTTCCTGACTCCAAGAGATAAATGGTGACGGGAGGGTAGCTTCAGCACATAGCCTGTGATTTACAGCCACAGTGTAGTGTGAGACTTCATATTCCCACCTCCTGCTTTTCAGACTTCCGCAATGCCATGTAAGTTTTGGAAGGTTGTAGAGGAAAGAGGGCTGCAGATAAACAGGTACACCTTTAATAGGAGGATTTGTTTAATCTCTGTGTTTCAAAAATGACTACAGGCAAACAATTACTGGAGAGCAGGAAGAATCAATGAACTACGGGAGCGCTCACCAGCTCCTTTGAGAACTACTCCTCGCACAATGACAAGTAGTAGTTCTAATTTATTCACAGGAATCTGTGAATGAATGACATGGCTGTGTGGGCAAAGCTCCACACAACCATGCTGTTTTAAAATTGTGACAGCAAGTGCAGGGATAAGATCCCCCCACCTGCTGTCAGAGCTGGGAACACTGGTGGCAGGAGGTGGGTGTATAGGAGCATGTTACAAGTTACTCCCTACATTTGGACATAACATGCTCTTTGAAACCTAGCACCAAACTCCAAAAGCACAATTAACTTAAGTTATGCAATCATGAAGAAATTAATGTAATTTTGAATGTAGCTTGTAAACATATCTGAGTTGGTCTTTAAATTAGCCAGGCTATAATTCCCTGTACAGTAACAAGAGGGGGGAATCAGCACACTGAGCCTCTGTGAGCCCCTTATAGGGATGGGCCGAACTGACCCCTGTTCGGTTCGCACAAGAACTTCGGAAAACCTAGTAAGTTCGGACCTGAATAACGAACCCCATTAAAGTCAATGGGGACTTAACGTCAAAAATCAAAGTGCCCATTTTGAAGGCTTATATGCGAGTGATTGGGCATACAATGGTTATAGGGGTACGGATCCTGCCCTGGGGGACATGTATCAATAAAAAGAAAGTTTGTGAAAAATGTAATTTTTTAATTAGCAGTGATTTTTTTATTTTTAAAGGGAAAGCCTAAAAATTAAAAAAATCCTTCCAATATAGTACCTGGGGAGTCCCCTTAGTCTACCTTTAAAGTGTCAGATCTGTACCTTGCCTAGAATCTACTGCAGCAAATTCTAGACATATATAAGCCAAAAAATGACATTTTACCTGCAAGATGCCTTTATTTTTCTCAGAAACAGCTGAGGAGCCAGTGTGTATGATGAGGCCACAATGTAGTGCACTGGGAACAAGATTCGTGATTTTTTGGATACATGCGGGTGTCACTTTGACTTTGTATAGAAGTAATGGGTGCATAAAAATTAGTCTTTGGGTGACAGTGGCGCCTTCCCACTGTAACCCTATAGGTAATCTTTTTAGATTTAAGAGAAGTGACCTGCTGCAGTACCAAGTAGCAATGGCATGCTTCCATCCTGGGTAAATTGTATAAAAAGAAAAGGGGGACAAGTGGGACTTTAAATGAAGCATGTCAATTGAAAATAACAATGTATGAATACATGTGAATAAAATAATTTAGATTTAATTTATAATCAATGACCCCTAGGGGTTGTCCATGATCTGAATGCATACAATAGTAGTACAGTAATATAAATATAGATACACTCAATATATTTTCATAATAGTAATCAGAGAATCTGGAGTATAGACAAATCAATGGACATACATGGATGCAGTTCATAACAGAAATACATAAATTACTAATCAAAAATCATAAAATCACATGAATGAGTACAAACTCTATAGGACAAAAGTTGATATTATCAAGGATTAAAATAAGCTTAAGTAGGCATCCTTAGTTTGAGAACCCGACGCGTTTCTTGGCTTCTTGCCAGTCATCAGGGGTGGGATGCATGTTTTTACTAAAAAAGCAAATAAATATGACAAATATTAATATAGGTGGAACCTCAGTTAAATAGAGAGAGTATCAAATTGGTCCACTTAATTGATAAAGTGACTTACAAAATAGCCCAAGAATTGGGCGGAACTTCCAGCAATGGGAACTGTTAGAGCTGAGATACAACCGTCTAATCCGGGGTTGAGGCAGGGTTCAGACCATCCCCCAACAATGTCGTTCGGCAGGCCAGGGGGAACCGAAACAGACATCCTCAACACAGGTCCAATAGGTACTAAATGTCTCCCCCTGGCCTGCCCCCTGACATTGTTGGGGGATAGTCTGAACCCTGCCTCAACCCCGATTAGACGTTGTATCTCAGCTCTAACAGTTCCCATTGCTGGAAGTTCCGCCCAATTCTTGGGCTATTTTGTAAGTCACTTTATCAATTAAGTGGACCAATTTGATACTCTCTCCATTTAACTGAGGTTCCACCTATATTAATATTTGTCATATTTATTTGCTTTTTTAGTAAAAACATGCATCCCACCCCTGATGACTGGCAAGAAGCCAAGAAACGCGTCAGGTTCTCAAACTAAGGATGCCTACTTAAGCTTATTTTAATCCTTGATAATATCAACTTTTGTCCTATAGAGTTTGTACTCATTCATGTGATTTTATGATTTTTGATTAGTAATTTATGTATTTCTGTTATGAACTGCATCCATGTATGTCCATTGATTTGTCTATACTCCAGATTCTCTGATTACTATTATGAAAATATATTGAGTGTATCTATATTTATATTACTGTACTACTATTGTATGCATTCAGATCATGGACAACCCCTAGGGGTCATTGATTATAAATTAAATCTAAATTATTTTATTCACATGTATTCATACATTGTTATTTTCAATTGACATGCTTCATTTAAAGTCCCACTTGTCCCCCTTTTCTTTTTATACTATAGGTAATCTTGATGAAAGCAAGAATTGGCCTTGCTGTAAAAAATTGCAATGATATGCACCTGTCAAACAAGTGCAGAAATATTTGTATTTGGGTGTCGGTGGCACCTTCCCACCGTAACCCTATAGAGGTACTCATGATGAAAGCAAGAATTGCCCTTGCTGTAACAAATTGCAATGATATGTACTTGTCAAACAGGTGCAGAAAAATTGGTCTTAGGGCTTCGGTGGGGCCTTTCCACCGTAACCCTATAGAGGTAATCTTGATGAAAGCAAGAATTGGCCTTGCTGTGAAAAATTACAATGATTTGCACCCATCAAACAGGTGCAGAAAAATTACAGTTTGGGTGTTGGGGGCACCTTCCCACCGTTACCCTATAGAGGTGCTCTTGATGAAGGCAAAAAAAATTGCAATGATATGCACCTGTCAAATATGTGCTGAATAATTGGTCTTTGGGTGTTAATTGCGCCCATGAAACCTATACTAAAAACATTCTTCCAGATGAAATGATTGAACACCCTCAACGCTAGGCAGCCTCGAAGTCCTACAGAGATTCCACATCCCAAAAAGACTTAATCAGTAACATCGGCATCAGGGGCTTCATAGCTGGTAATCCAGGAATGATTCATTTTTATAAAAGTCAAACGGTCCACGGAGTCTGTGGACAGACACATTCTATGATCAGCAATGAAACCACCTGCAGCACTGAATGCCCATTCTGAAAGCACGTTGGATGCAGGGCAGCCCAACAACTCAATAGCATACTGGGCAAGTTCTGGCAAGTGGTCTATTCTCATGACCCGGTAAGTCAGTGGATTGTCAGCTGGAAAACTCTCCATCTCTGTTTTAGCCCCGAGGTAATCGTCCACCTTGTGATGCAGACGCTGCCGATGGGATGTGGAAGCTGACAGCCCTGGGCGGGTAGGACTAAAAAAAATCCAAAATGCCTCACTTAGGCAGACTCCTCCACCGCTCCTCTCTTGACCAACAGAAGACTCAAAACAATGTTTTCCTCGACACTGTAACCTACTGAAGTCAGGAAAAATGTTCAATAAAATCCTCTTTAACGTGTCCTCTAGAGATTTTACCTTCTGCACTCTTTGTGGGGACGGGATGAGTTCTGAGACCTTCTCCTTATAACGGTAGTCAAGGAGGGTTGCCAACTAGTAATCATCCTTCTCCTTTATGCCATGTATTCTTGGGTCCTTTTGCAGGCTTTGAAGCATGAGGTTGCCCATGCACCTCAAATTTGCAGAGGCTTGAGAAGCAGACTCCTTGGGGTCAGTCAGGATGATAGCATCTGGATCTTCCTCCTCCCAGCCATGTACTAATCCCACTGGTCCTGGGGTTGGAAAGCCATCGCTTCCAGATTGATGCATGTCTTCCTCTTCTTCGAAGCCTAATGAAAGTGCCAGAATCCTCCTGCTCATCCTCCTCCCCTCTCTTCTCCTGTGTGTTCTGTGACATAGGAATGATCGTGTCTGGATAAAGTGGGTCTTGAGAGGAAAGGTAGTCCTCCCTTTCCTCCTGCTGTTCTGCTTCCAGTGCCCTGTCCATAATGCCACACAGAGTCTGCTCCAGCAGGAACACAACAGGGATTGTGTCACTGATGCATGCACTGTCATGGCTCACCATCCTTGTGGCCTCCTCAAATGGTGACAATACAGTGCATGCATCCTTAATGATCAGCTATTGCCATGGGGAAAAATGACAAGGTGGTCTGAGTCTGTCGTTGTGCCATATTCACACAGTTACTCGTTGACAGCCCTCTGCTGCATGTATAGCCTTGACAAAATCGAGTTCCACCTGGTGAGCATGTCACAAATCATGTGGTTTACAGACAGGTCGATTTCCTGCTGAATTTCAGCCAACTGAGCACTGGCTGTGTATGATCGCCTGAAATGGCGACAGACTCTTCTGGCCAGCTTTAGCGCATCTTGCAACCCTGGGTACGTATTTAGGAAATGCTGCACCACCAAATTGAGGACATGTGCCATGCATGGCACATGTGTCAACTTTCCCTAAGGGCGGACAGGAGGTTTGAGCCATTATCGCACACCACCATTACTGACTCCAGCTGGCATGGTGTGAGCCACTTCTGGGCCTGTCCTTGCAGAGATGCAAGAATCTCTGCTCCAGTGTGGTTCTTGTCCCCTAAACATACTAATTGAAGCAGTGCATGGTACCTTTTAGCCTAACTCTGGGAATAGCCCTTTGAACGCTTAGGGGATACCTGATGTTCATAGGACAATTCTGCAGAGGAAGGCATGGAGGTGGTGGAGGAGGACAGGCTAGAGCTCACAGGTCTGGCATCATCACCACCAGCTGTATGGAGACATGGGGGCACAACAAGCTACAGCACCGTGCCCTGTTCTACATTCTTTCAAATTGCAAGCAGTGTTACCCAGTGTGCTGTGAACAAAATATATCGTCCCTGTCCATGCTTGTGAACCATGTCAGCAGAAAGGTGGATTTTACGGCTGACTGCCTTGCCCAAAGATGCCAGAACACTCCCTTCCATGTGATCATAGAGAGATGGAACGACCTTACATGAAAAGTAGTAGCCACTGGGAACCAGCTGTTGTGGTACAGCACATTGTGAGGCAGAATCCACTAGGCTGAAAGGCAGAATTTGGAGATCCAACAGCTTTGAAAAGCTTGCATTTAGATGCTGGGCATGTGGGTGGCAGGGACTGTAGCAGATGTGCTGCTAGGACCTGGGACACCCTGTGCTATACCATCATCCCTGTCAGTGGAGGCTGCTGAGTAAGGATGAGCCAAACACCCCCCTGTTCAGTTCGCACCAGAACCTGCGAACAGACCTAAACTTCGTGTGAACTTTAGAACCCTATTAAAGTCTATGGGACTCGAACGTTCAAAATCTAAAGTGCTAATTTTAAAGGCTAATATGCAAGTTACTGTCCTAAAAAGTGTTTGGGGACCTGGGTCCTGCCCCAGGGGACATGGATCAATGCAAAAAAAAGTTTTAAAAACTGCCGTTTTTTCGGGAGCAGTGATTTTAATAATGATTAAAGTGAAACAATAAAAGTGTAATATTCCTTTAAATTTCGTACCTGGGGGGTCTGTCTATAGCATGCCTGTGAAATGGCGCATGTTTCCTGTGCTTAGAACTGTCCCTGCACAAAGTGTAATTTCTGCAGAAAAAAAGTCCTTTAAAATCACTTGTGGCTATAATGAATTGTCGGCTCCCGTAATACAGAAAACACTCATTGAAAGTCATTGATTAAAAAAATAAAATTTAAAAAAAAGCGTGGGGTTCCCCCAAAATTCAATTACCAGGCCCTTCAGGTCTGGTATGGATATTAAGGGGAACCCTGCGTCAAATTTAAAAAAAAATTACGTGGGGGACCCCCTAAAAATCCATACCTGACCCTTTATCCGAGCACACAACCTGGCAGGCCGCATGCAAGAGCGCCCCCCCTCCTGAACCATACCAGGCCACATGCCCTCAACATTGGGAGGATGCTTTTGGGGTCTGTGACCCCTCAAAGCACCATGTCCCCATGTTGATGGGGACAAGGGCCTTATCCCCACAACACTGGCCAGTGGTTGTGGGGGTCTGCGGACGGGGGCTTTTCAGAATCTGGAAGCCCCCTTAACAAGGGGACCCCCAGATCCTGGCCCCCCTGTTTGAAATGGTAAGGGGGTACTTTCCTACCATTTCACAAAGAAAGTGTAAAAAATAGTTAAATAAGACAAACACACTTTTTAAAAATTCCTTTATTAAAAATAAAAAAAAATAAAAAAAGATTCCAGCGGTGGTAATCCACTCTTGCCATCCAGAGATCTGATCCAGCGACGGGTGATTTCTCAGTCCAGCACAGTCCATCCATGCATCCATCTTCTGTCTCCACTGTCGGAGACACTGCGGGATGCCGGCGCCTGACGTTTCTTATATTAGGAGGGCGGGGCCACCCATCACTGACCCCGCCCCCTCTGATGTAACGGAAACCTGCGTGACCTTTGTGCAGGGACAGTTCTAAGCACGGGAAACATGCGCCCCTTCACAGGCATACTATAGACACCCACCAGGTACGAAATGTAAAGGAATATTTTGCACACCAAACTATATGGCCTTAAACTGGCAGTAACGCACACAGAACTAAATGGTGTTAAACTGGCAGTAACGCGCACAAAACTATATGGCGTTAAACGGGCAGTAACGCACACATAAGTAAATGTTAATAAACTGGCAGTAACGCAATCAAATAGACGGTGTTCAACCATCACTACACTGACTCTATCTGAGCTGTCCCTACCCCTGCTATACACTAATGTAAACATTACTGACACAGTGTCACTACACTACAGTGTAACTATCTGTGCTGTCCCTACTCTAGCTGCACGCTATGCAAAGTTGAATGATGATCCTCCTCACTACACCCACACTATCCCTAGACTGACACTAAACTAATATTCTACACTGACAATTGAAGCAAAATAGCACAGTATAGTACAATAACTAACTAACAGCACTGAACAGAGCCCTGTTCTATCTCTCTCCGTGCCGATATCAGACTGAAAATGGTTGCCATTGAAAGAATACTTTTATACTGTGGGGCGGGAATGATCCATGATTAGATAAATGTCCGAACAGTGAAAGTTTGGCCCAAACTTTTGCTCATACCGAACCATTCGCCCATCCCTAGCCCCTGAGCCTCATGTTCTATTGCAGTGTACAGTACTGTGTACTAAACAGTGTAAACACACATACTCACAGGAGGGGAAAGCACAGGGATGACCTCACCAATTTATTGCTGCTTCTCCATCGTTAAAAAGTACAAAGCTGGCCGTTGAGGCCTTTTCTATTTACCTTCCTTTCTTTCTGTCTTTCTCCCTTACCCTCCCTTCCTACTTTCTATTCTATTACCACTAGAGGCCGCTCTAGCCATTTGAATTATCTCCCCATTCCATTCTTTGAGACAGCAAGCTTCCATCCCATTTCAATTCTTAATCTCATGTTATCTCATGTTATCTTCCAAATTGCTCCACAAATTTCCCTGCAGGTTTCCTCTCTAAATTGCGGAGGTTTTAACATCCTTGATTAAGGGAGGCAAATATTTAGATCTGATGTTGTCCCGTGCCTCCTCCTCAAGCACTATTCTACATGGTTTCATATCACTAACCCCTCTGCAAAGGGGGTCTCTATTGCCTTGTATGCTTCCTTCACCCCAGATGTTCTTGACTTTCCACCAACAAGCTCACATCCAACACATCCAACATTTGTTGTCGGTAAATCAGATCATGTGTACGCGGCATAAGAGTGGGTAAGTGAGATCAATGATATCATGCTTATGGAGGAGATGCAAGCCAAAGCCCTGTATAAATGGGACAAGATCTCTACTACCTGGAGGCATTACTCCGCGTCAGAGAAATTAAAACATAGAATCTCTTCAATAGGAACTCCTTGGGAGCCCCACCTTAACAAAATGTAGAATTCCTGCTCGTGCCTGCCCTATATGAAGCCCCCCTTAAACAAAGCTTGCTGTCTCTCCCCCCTGCCCCTTTCTTTTCCATATATTCTTTTCATCTTTTTTATATTTTTCCTTACCATCTATCTCTTTCTTATCTACACCTCTACCTTGGTTGAACATAATTTAATTTTGGAACTACCAGTATTCTCGTTTCTTATATGTCAACATTGTTACCACTCAGTGTCATTCAAAATTGTCACGAGTGTACACCAATGTTTGTGCAGAAGTTCTGGATATTATTATCCACATACTTCCCTATTATTATGTTGATAACAAAACTTATATTAGCATAAGCTACACAGAATGTGGTGCCCCCATCCCATAGGACACAGTCTGCTCCCATTGGGGTGTCTGGGTTGGCAGGTACCACGTATAGAACGCAATAAGTTCATTACACCAAATTAAATGGTATTGACTTATCTTCCACGTATTCATGTATGCTGTATAGAATACTTTGTTAACAACTATACAACCCAAGATCAATATGCCAGTGTGCCTACTGGTTTGCATCTTGTTACCTCTTTGTCTTTTTGTGTTGATTAGACAAACAAAACCTATTGAACCTAAAAGTACAAGGCTTCCCAAAAAAAGGTGACTAATAAATAAGCACAACAGTACATTCTGTTTAAAATAGAAATGAAATGCATAACATTTGTGTATAGACATTATAACATTATAAATGGTTATTTTACCTTTCTTTTATAAGTAATAACATTCCCTCTGTTCCCAGTTGCATAAGAATTGGGGGAGGAGAAAGCAACAATACACTGAGCGTCCCAGTGAATAGATGTGCTGGGGGGGGGGGGGGGGTAGGTCAGGTCTGATCATTAGAGGAGAGCACTGCTAGAGAGCATAGCTAGAGAGCTGACTGATGTGTTTTCATGCTTAGTGTGGGCAGGTATTTTTTGGGGAAAGCAGAGGTGCCGACAGGAACACCAGGGATTTCAAACAGGAAGCATTAAAAACAAAACAGGATACTTTTTCATGCAAGTACATGGTTTAACAGGCACACATCAGGAATATGCAATGGAGGATATTTGTAGGATAGGGCATACTGTATATAGGAAGATAATAATTGTGATCCTGACATTTTGTCTTGTCTCTTAATGTAACATTTAGTCTAAGGCTAGCCATACAGTTTTGGATTTCTTTCATTGGAACATCGGTTGTTGAAATCAGGCAGCTGCAACAACGGTGGCACTCTATATACCCTACATCTTATAGGGCACAGTCACTGTTCAGCCAAGAATTTTACACCTGGCTCGTCAATCTTTTTTTATGTTTGCTGAGCGTAAAAAATTGTAGTAACTGGCCAAAATCTTAAGTGTGGAAACAAATAAATAGACATTCGAAAAGTATAGTTAAAGAGCCATAGTCAACCATTTAAAAATTTAAACAGAAAAATTAAGTATTTTAAATGTTTGTATTGTTTTCTTTCTATATTTTTTATTCAAGTATAATGTGACTTTGAACTTGCTGCAAAATGTGACTAGTTCGATCTCTAGCACATTGCCTTCCCTCCTTGCATGTCATAACTCTCGTTTCTTCTGGAAGTGTCTAATTACTCTTTTGCTGACCAAGGTCATCTGCCCCTCCCTTCCCATAACCTTTTACAATATGTATTTGCTGGGGGAAGAGTAAAGAAGAATACTACAGAGTCATTTTAGTGACAGCTTTGAGTGTGCTGGGGCTGCTGGCATCACATCTAAGAATCTAAGATGGTGGAATCCAACAGCAGTATCAAGAATTGTGGTTGTCTGCAGAAAGGAGGCTTTTACAGGTAAATACCATGCACAAAATATGTAAAATGTAGATGTAACCTTATAGAATAATTTTTGTAAAAATGGATGGTCTGGCTTGGTCAAAAAGATAATCCATATGTAGCATTTCAGCAGAATAAACTGCATTTAAAGACAATACATTCTAATCATACATGACAAGGAATTAAGTGGTGATTATACCCAAGTATTTTCAAAATGTTCTATCATCTCATTGTTTTGGAGTCTTCTCTTACTATAACAAACTGTTGCTCAATATCTCTTATATATTTCAACCTGTAATGGTATATAATAACTGTACTGTATATAGTAAGTTGTGTTGAGTTTTTAAAAAGGCAGGTATTAAGCTTGTTATTTAATTTGTCCATTGATCAGGAGATACACAAATTAATGCATTTGTTTTTATTTTGTTATTTTTTGGCTGGAGTTTTGCTTTAACATATAAAAATTTGAGAAATTAATTTAAAGATACTTCCTCTTTAAATTATTAGGTTGAATAATTAGGTTGAAGAACAAGATTACCATTTATGTTTTGTATCACCTACCTTATCATAGCCGCTATAACACCACGGAGAAGGTTTACGTTAAAGCAAAGCGGGGAGAGTTAGAATGAGTATGGTATCTTGACATGCACAACTGTGCTAATTTTAGACCAGATTCTGCTCCAGGAGGTAGAGTCTGGCAAAAGGCTGAGGTCTGTCTCCAAGGCACATCGATACTTGGACAATTCACAGAACAGAAATATTTATATAGGACTGAGATAAAGCCTTCTGCCAGAGAAGCTTTAATACAAATATTCTCAAAGAGTGTAGTTTCTGGGAGCAGAGTGAGGCTACAGCAATTTAATATAGTTCATTCTTTGAAGTGTTACACTTTAGCATCTGTCCGTAAAATGAATGTGGGTGCAAAAGAAAGTTTACTCAGATCAATTCAAAAGTGCAGACTTTCTTTCCTATAATTATTTTTTCTATTTTCTCAGACTAAATCAAGTCTTAGTACTGCCAGTCTCCTTTCCTCTACCTTTATGTTGTTCTGTCAACACTAACTACAGGTTTAGACTCATGGTAGCATTGACAGATGTGTAATATCACAGAGAACCCCTATAGTAGTCAACCCCTAGATGCACAACACACCACTTCTCTTCATTTTAGGGCAGTGTCACTTTTGGTCAGTGTGCCTTGGCTAGTAGTAACTGGCTAGCGACCTGGAAGCGGGAAGCATCCAACCCATCTCCACCATCATTATCTTAGGAGAAGACTGACCATTCCTTAGACCAAACCAGAGATTTTATTTTAGGCAGGCCCCGACTTAGCTGGCATTTGGTCAGGTTTTGGAGAATACATTATGTAAGAAGCTACCCTTGTTAATAAATTCAGCATATATTCACTGTGACCTGTGTGCAAAATTTCATCCACATTGTGAACTAATAATAAATGACACAATAATTTTCTTGTTTGCACAGCATTGATGCCCAGTCATACCGAATATAGCGTTAGTAAATTAGGCCCAATTTGTTCAACTATAAAAATAATATTAATTTTCCTTTGGAGTTAGAAGTGCTTTACAGCCATATATATATATATATATATATATATATATATATATATATATATATATATATATATATATATATATATATATATATATATATATATATATATATATATATATATATATATATATATATGCACATATTCTTTTCTTTTCCACGTTAAGCAAAAGACTGCAGTTTAGGATAAGGAAACGTAAACACAGCATGAGAGGAAATATAAAAAAAAACAAAAATTAGGGAAATTCCCGTATTAGACTGTTTTCATGGAGATATATGTCTTTCTGAGATATTTACCCTCACCTTTTGTTCTGGTGGCACCTCTCTTAGCCCTTGTCCACACTGTCGGAGAATCTGTTGGAAATGAGTCTTATCGGACCGTGTCGTCAGATAATCCGACTGTGTGTGGTATGCATCGGACTGATTCCGTCCGAATCTCCGTCCGACCCAATTTTCCAACATGTTGGAAATATTTCCCGACCAAGTGGGCCGGACGGACCTAATCCGATCATGTGTAGAGCATTTTCATCGGACCAAGTGCCACGCATGCTCAGATCGAATTCTTACATCAAAGCTATTGGCTACTAGCCTGAATGTAGTCCCATCGTAACGAAATTACGTCACAGCGTTCTTGGCAACCGGTAAATCAGACAACTTGGCCCGACCGTGTGTATGCAACAGTTTCAGACACAATCCGTCGGACTAAATCCGACAGACAAAATCCGACGGATTTGGTTGCCAAAATCTCCGACCGTGTGTACAGGGGCTAACAAAGGATTTCCTCTCACTTTCCAGCTCACTGACAATGGTCAAAAGGATAAATAGATGAGTGAATCTCCCCAGCATGGAAAAAAAGCATTAGAAACCATTTTTTACCACTGTTTGTGTAGTAGCTGGGCATTTGGTGGGTTTTTGTAACACTTATGCCTATCACTAAATTGAAAAAATGATATTGCATCTAAGGCTATAAAACCTAGTTGAACTTCTAGTAAAAAAACAATTAAAGGGAAGCTATATATTTAGAATGTTATGCATTTTTTTTGTACCATATTCATGTTTATTATTTTTTATCTATATTATATATACAAATGATGTAAAAATGCACCCAGGCTATGCACATTAAAGTATTCAAATATTCTGAACAAGCAGTAAAAAGCTATTTAAAGCAAGCCCTTATTCCCCTCTGTAGCCATAGGCATTATAGAGTAAATAATTTTCAAAGCTTACAACAAAGATTCAGAAATCTTCACTTTAAGAGCATATTTTGGCAGCTTTCTAGGTTTCCAAAGTAAACACACACAAGGTGCTTATAAGCTGTTAGGAACTGACTGAAATCGACTTTAGCATCTTTATTTTAATCTTTGAGTGTCAATTACTTCACAGTACCAGCAGCTAAATAGATAAATGAGGGCTTGTTTTAAAACTGTGTGTTAAAAATATAGTTAGAGTTAAAGTGTTATATTAATTAGTAATATCAATAGTCTATACACAGGTGTGCTTTAAATATGGAGCTCCTAATTTACAACTAGTTTTCAATATATACATTTCTAATAAGCAAAAATTCAGCACTGCTTGTGCATTAATTGCTTGTTTTTAATTGAAACCCCTCGAAGGTCCATATCAACTAGGGGAAGATGCTGCTTGTGCTGCTGTTCATATGTAACCTGTTCTGCCTATACCTAGCATGGCAGTAATTTGGCTTGGAGAAGAGCTAACTATTATCTGCAAGTGATGAAAATAAAAAATTAATATGCTTATTGTATTTATTTTTTATTTCTTTACATTATACCAAACAAACAAAATATATTTTTATTTTTTAATACTTGCAGCTCTATGATCAGATGTTGAAGGGAGAGTGGCAGCCCATAAAGTAAGGCCTCTAATGTCTACAAGACATTTGACTTGTCCAGGCAAGGTTTTATGTGTGCATTTTATCAGCAGGTAATGTTCAGTTTTAACTGAAGTTACCCAGATTCTATACTGACCAAAAAATTTGTACCATCCCAGCATTCACGTGCTTTCCTTAAACCCTTGATTTATTGACCATCTCTAGTCGTCAAAATAACCATACATTTCCAGAGAAAGAATGATGTTTGTTAGAAATGTAAATGAAACATTGCCGAATCATATTTCTAGCATTATATTTCTACCACTTTGTGCTTCAGGTCAGGCTGCATTTGCATGCTCTTTGGAATTCATCTTTATTGTATCACATGGCCTTAACATGGAATTCCATTAACACAGCTGATTACACTTTTGAAATATGTATATATATCTGTGAACTACTTTATATTTACGAACCATGTTGCACATCAAGAGACTTGTTATTCTGGTCAGCCAATATTTCACATACACTTGCCTCACTGGATATGGCGGTAGGTGGTCCAATCTACTATTTTAGCTTTACAACTTCTTGTGTCACCTACTTGTTAAGTGGACAATACATCAGCAGTGTTGATGAATCATAATTCTGTGAATAGACAGGTGACTTAGGAAGCTGCAAAGTTAAAAAAGGAAATAGAAGCTCATCCTATCTCCCCAAAGACTAATGCAAAAATGTGTGGGTTATAAGACTAATAAATGTGTTTCAATATTTTTTTTTTAGCTATTAGATAATAATTTTAATAGAGTAAGAAAATAGGTGATACCAAAAGCAACCAATAATCTAGAATGTGCAAGTATGCTAGCGTTATGTTGTGAATCATAAGACTGGTTGAGCAGAATTACAGACATTTGGCAAGTAAAACAGTTGAAATACAGGGCTCAATTCAGTGAGGAATATTGCATGAGATAATTGAATCATGTGACAAGCTTTTTCCAATTATCTTATGCAATATTCAAAATGTCAATTCACTCTCAGTTTATGCTGTATTTACTGAACTGGTAAAAAATGAACAATAAGTACCTCATAAACTGACTCTAAAGTCAATTCACTTAATTAACTAAATAAATGCATAATAAGTCATGGTCTAGGAATATATTTATTTAGCGCTGCTGACATCTTTAACAACCAGTAAATAGAGCGGGTGGCTGCCACGTAATTAACAACCATGACTCATGTTCTGTCAGCAGTATTTAGGCAAAAGAATTGCTGGCATTTCATTTTTTTTCTAAAAAACAGTGAAGAGATCCCCCAGATCCTCACAAGGCTCTTCAGGTCTGGCATGAATTTTAAGAGGAACCCTACACCATGAGCATTCAGCCTGCCAGGCCAAAAAAGGGAGGGGCGAGGGAGTGCCCCCCCCGAATGACACCAGGTCACATGCCCTGAACTTGGGGGGTGCTTTATTTGGTTTGTGGTGGTCTGCAAGCGGGAGGGCTTATCGGAGTCTATAAGCCCCTTTAACAAGGGGCCCCCAGATCCCTTTTCCCCCCTCCATGTGAATAAGAAGGGGTACATAGTACCCCTTCTCATTCACATACAAAAAGTGCAAAGTAAAAAAAAAAAACAGGCAGTTTTTGACAAGTCCTTTATATAAAAACTTGCCGACCAGGGCACAATGGGTCAATGACATCATACGGGGGTGAAATCACCTGATGACTTAATTGGCTGGCCCCCGCCCCTTAGTTTATTTAGTTATGGGAGGTGTCAGAGCTGTCATTAAGGGGGAGCGAAGCATTGGTGCGGGTTGGGGTTTTTTTTTGCGTCGGTGGCTGGCGTTTATCGTGATGGACGTTGGATCTACTTCGGGGTCGTTCATTTTTTGGCTGTGTGATTTTATTTATGTTGCACTTTTTTATGTGATTGAGTAGGGATACTATGTACCCCATACTCATTCACATTGGGGGCAGGATCTGGGGGCCCTCTTGTTAAAGGGGGCCTCCCAGATTTCAATAAGCCCCCACCCACAGACCTCCACAACCACAACCCAGGGTTGTGGGGAAGAGACCCTTGTATCTAGCAACATGGGGACAAAGTGCTTTGCGGGACAGGGGGGTCCCTCCTCCCCCAAGGCACCCCTCATGTTGAAGGCATGTGGCTTAATATGATGTCCCCCCGCATGTACAGTATCTCACAAAAGCGAGTACACCCCTCACATTTATGTAAATATTTTATTATATCTTTTCATGTGACAACACTGAAGAAATGACACTTTGCTACAATGTAAAATAATGAGTCTACAGCTTGTATAACAGTATAACAAATTTGCTGTCCCCTCAAAATAACTTAACACAAAGCCGTTCATTTTGAAACTACTGGCAACAAATGTGAGTACACCCCTAAGTGAAAATGTCCAAATTGGGCCAATTTAGCCATTTTCCCTCCCCATTGTCATGTGACTCGTTAGTGTTACAAAGTCTCAGGTGTGAATGGGGAGCAGGTGTGTTAAATTTGGTGTTATTGCTCTCACTCTCTCATACTGATCACCGGAAGTTCAACATGGCACCTCATGGCAAAGAACTCTGAGAATCTGAAAAAAATAATTACTGTTCTACATTAAGATGGCCTAGGCCATAAGAAGATTGTCAAGACCCTCAAACTGAGCTGCAGACCCTCAAACAGTGGCCAAGACCATACAGCAATTTAACAGGACAGGTTCCACTCAGAACAGGCCTCGCCATGGTCGACCAAAAAAGTTGAGTGCACATGCTCAGTATCATATCCAGAGGTTGTCTTTGGAAAATAGAGTGCTGCCAGCATTGCTGCAGAGGTTGAAGGGGTCGGGGGTCAGCCTGTCAGAGCATACGCCGCACACTGCATCAAATTGGTCTGCATGGCTGTCTTCCAATGGGCGCTGTCAAAAACGTTGTTTTGTTGCGTTCCGTTTTGTTTTGTACGGAAAAAAAAGTTCGTTATTTTAATGAAAAGTTTACGAATCTAACGAAAACTCGTATTTCGTACGAATCCGAATTAAATTTCGTACATGAATTACGAGTTTTCTTTAGATTCGTAAACTTTTCATTAAAATAACGAAAGTTCGTTATGATGAATTTATCATTATGAGAGGGGGTTCCTGTGCTGTGCTAACTTCCTGGGTTTTTAACTTTTAGGTTTGTTAACTTTTTGTAACAATTACAAATGTTTGTTATGAATTTGGATCCGAAATTTGTAAACTAAATTTCGTACGCAATTCGTATGCATTAAAATTCGTATTTCGGATTCATACAAATTTCAGGAAATTCGTAGGAATTTTTGATTTGTACAAAATGAATCGCACATGTCTACTTCCCAAAAGGAAGCCTCTTCTAAAGATGATGCACAAGAAAGTCCACTGAACACAAGCAGACTAAGGACATGGATTACTGGAACCATGTCCTGTGGTCTAGGAGACCAAGATAAACTGATTTGTTTCAGATGGTGTCAAGCATGTGTAGCGACAACCAGTTGAGGAGTACAAAGATGAGGGTGTCTTGCCTACAGTCAAGCATGGTGGTGGGAGTGTCATGGTCTGGGGCTGCATGAGTGTTGCCGGCACTGGGGAGCTACAATTCATTGAGGGAACCATGAATGACAACAGATACTGTGATATACTGAAGCAGAGCATGGTCCCCTCCCACAGACTGGGCCGCAGGGCAGTATTCCAACATGATAACGACCCCAAACACACCTCCAAGATGACCACTGCCTTGTTAAAGAATCTGAGGGTAAAGGTGATGGACTGGCCAAGCATGTCTCCAGACCTAAACCCGATTGAGCATCTGTGGGGCATCCTCAAACGAAAGATGGAGGAGCACAAGGTCTCTAACATCCACCAGCTCTGTGATGTCATCATGGAGGAGTGGAAGAGGACTCCAGTGGCAACCTGTGAAGCTCTGGTGAACTCCATGCCCAAGAGGGTTAAGGCAGTGCTGGAAAATAATGGTGGCCACACAAAATATTGACACTTTGGGCCCAATTTGGACATTTTCACTTAGGGGTGTACTCACATTTGCTGCCAGCGGTTTAGACATTAATGGCTGTGTGAAGTTATTTTGAGGGGACAGCACATTTACACTGTTATACAAGCTGTACACTCACTACTTTACATTGTAGTAAAGTGTAATTCCTTTAGTGTTGTCACATGAAAAGATATAATAAAATATTTACAAAAATGTGAGGGGTGTACTCACTTTTGGGATATACTGTAGGTCCTGCACGCATAGGCAAACAGTGATTGCAATAGTTTTAGTACCGGACCTTCTGTTTAACTCTAAACTGGTAACCTGTAAAGGCTTTTAAAGTGTGACATGTTAGATATCTATTTACTTGACATAATACCATCTTTTAAATAAAAACATATACTAAGATATATTTGGATTTATATAGGCAAAAAATATCATGACAGTGGCATTTTTTACAGACTTGTGATTACGATTCTAAATTATATTGCTCTTCGCTGCACAAGAGTTTGAATCTCACAAAGTAAAAGAAATTGTCATCCAAAGCATCTTATTTTTTGCATTTTATTTTTCATAATGGGAACAGATCAGGTACACCTGATCCCGCCCACCCCTCCATGCATCCTTGCAGCAGCAAATTACTTATGACAGATATATATTGCTTGCTGGTATAATCAGCAATAGATCACTATTGCATAGATGTGTTTCTACAGGGACCAGCTGGTCAGAGTTGGTTCAGCTTTGTCCTGTCTTTTCACAGCAGCCAGACTAACATTAAGTGCCGATGACTTCACAGATTACTTTTATGCACCAGGGTCTTAGACACCTGTTAGTTCCCAGAAGTGTGATTCTTTGCTGTGCTTCTATCATTTTCTCTTTTCATGACTACCATCAATACCAAACAGTATGTAACCCATCAATGGAAGCAATGCTAAAGTCGCTGACGTTAACTAACAAATATTCAAGGATGCAGACACCTTGGTGGTCCCTCGGTCATTCGGTTTTCAGTTTCTTTGTCTATTCTAAGGTTATTCCCTTAACTATACACAACATGCACACAAAGAGAATTTAATTTCTGGAAACACCCCTTGGCATACACTTTGTTTGAACTGATTTCTAGTTGTTTATCTTTTGAGCCGGTTTCAATCTGACCATGGAAGGCACATCTGGTTCCGATTTTAATCAGTATTCCTAAGAGAACAACTTCATAGCTAACAATGCTAAAATAATCCATACTGATGCAACTGCAGGTCTTTTAAAACCATTTTATTCACTGTTTGGCAAAATTGTTTAAGTGGCAAATTGTTGATGGACTGATTTCTGTATGCTAATGACTAGAATGAGTTTTTACATACCTAAAGTCAAAATAACGACATAATGTCTGATTTTACAGCATAGTGCACTGCTATTTTATGAAAGTAACAATAGATGTGTGCCTTTTGAAGAACAGCATTAAAATGGGTCAATTGGTGGCCCAAAAGCCAAGGCTAAAAAGAAGGAAGGCTCATGAATAGGGATGAGCCGAACGGCCCCCGGTTCAGTTTGCACCAGAACCTTTGAACGCACCAAAAATTCATACGAACTTTAGAACTCTATTAAAGTCTATGGGACTCGAACGTTTGAAATTAAAAGTGCTAATTTTAAAGGCTAATATGCAAGATAGGCAACAGACAACACCAGCAATAAGGGGTATGGAGGCACACAACACCCACTAACTCCTGCAGATGCCTGTATTAGAGAACACCAGCATAAAAGGGTAGATACAGGTGTATCTGTGCTGGAGGCCCACAACACCCACTAACTCCTGCAGATGCCTGTATTAGAGAACACCAGCAAAAATGGGTAGATACTGGTGTATACTGTGCTGGAGGCCCACAACACCCACTTTAACTCCTGCAGATGCCTGTGAAAAGAACACTGTCCCTGCCTATCTAGCTCTTTCCCTGCACGCCGGAAAACACTACACAAGGCCGCCGCTCTGGCGGCCTTGTATAGTGTGGGGGATGTACTAAACCCCCTGAGCTATAATTGGCCAACGGCATCCTGCCTGTGGCCAATTATGGCTCTCCTCGCTGCCGGCGCTGTGATTGGCCAAGCATGCAGGGTCACAGTGCATGCTTGGCCAATCATGAGCCAGCAATGCATTGTGATAGCGTAGTGCATTGTGGGCCGTTCGTACCACGCGAATTTGGTGCAAATGGTCCACAAAGTTCTGAATTTACCGAACAAACGAATGGCCAAGTCGAACACAGAGCTCATCCCTACTCCTGAATGTTTTGGACAAGTGTTCGCTTGACATTTCAATGAAATGAATGTGGCTTGCAACATAACATTTATATTGATTGCTCTTCTTACAGGCCAATTCTGAGTAAACATTTGGCAGCAGGGTAGAACACAGGGCAGAACTTGTACATGCTGAATGTGTTTGTATATGCAGCATGTGCATGTATGAAGCCAAAAGTGTTTTTCTTCTAGTAATGTAACACAGAGAGGTGCTAGGAATTAATATACTGACAGTAGTTATCTATAGCTATAGAGCAGTGGTCTCCAAACTGCAGCCCTGAGGCCAGATGTGGCACTTTGGTTGCCTTAATCCAGCCCTTGAGGCATTATTCCTGCCACTGACTCCAACACTGGGGCACAAATCATGCCACTGACACCAACGTTGGAACACTAATCCTTTCACTGACAGCAAAAAATGTGTACTTTTCCTCCCAGCGACCCCTAATACTATAGATTGGGCATTGTTTACTCCCACTGTGCACAGTCCGGCCCCCTAAAGTCTGAACTGGCCCTTTCTTTAAAAAGTTTGCAGACCCATGCTATAGAGCTTCCATACATCTCAGGGGCAAGCATGGATTTTCTTTACCACTTGATGATGGATTTCCACCAGTAGAACTTCCTTAAACCAATAACCTGAATGTCAAAGACTAGTCCAGTAAAACCCAGGTCACAGTCCATTTGAGTTCAAAACTGCTGCTCACCAGTCGTTCTCACCAAATAAAATAAAAAAGTACATACGTTTTGCCAAGAAGAATGGGCAAAATAGGCAGGCCGCAGATGTGCAAAACTGGTAGAAACTTACTTAAACAGACTTATTTAACAGAACAACTAATCAGATGAATGAACAGACAGGGAGTAATCATAACTTGTGGTTTACTAAACAGGCGCAAAGTTTGAAACTATAATGCAAAACAGATTCAGAGATTATGAAAGCAAAGAGATTATAAAACCTGCACAAACATGGACTCATACAGCAATATGTCTCTCTGTGGCTCAGTCAGAACTGCATATAGCTGCATAAGACTTTATTAAAAGAGAATCTAAGGCCGCGTACACACGGGCGGACTGTTTGCCCAACCTTGTTCGGCAAACAGTTTCATCAAACAGTCCGCTCAAAATTTGCATGAGCGGACTTGCCCACACACGAGCGGACTGTTTGACGAACAAGGTTGGGCAAACAGTTCGCTCAACTTTTGAAATGAACGGACTCGCCCACGTAAGGCGGAGGCAAATCCGCCCATTTCGAGCGCGTGTACAGGTAGGCGGGGCCCGCGAAGGAGACGTCGCGGGCTCCGCCGCCTGGAATGGGCTTAAAGGGGAACCCCAACGCCGAAAAAAATCGGCGTGGGGGTTCCCCCCAAGTCCACACCAGACCCTTGTCCGAGCACGCTACCCGGCCGGCCAGGAAAGGGGGGGCGAGCGAGCGCGCCCCCCCTCCTGAGCCGTACCAGGCCGCGTGCCCTCAACATGGGGGGTGCCTTGGGGAAGGGGGGGGCCGCGCGGCCCCCCCCCACCCCAAAGCACCTTGTCCCCATGTTGATGAGGACAAGGGCCTCTTCCCGACAACCCTGGCCGTTGGTTGTCGGGGTCTGCGGGCGGGGGGCTTATCGGAATCCGGGAGCCCCCTTTAAGAAGGGGGCCCCCGGATACCGGCCCCCCACCCTATGTGAATGAGTATGGGGTACAATGTACCCCTACCCATTCACCTGTGAACTAAAGTACAATAAAAAACACAACACAGAGAAAAAATATTTTATTGCACAGCTCCGGGGGTCTTCCGTCTTCGGGGGTCTTCTCGCCGGACTCCTCCGCTATGTGTGTGTAGCTCTTTTGCTAGCGGAGGAGTCCGGCTTTCTTCCTCCCCGCCGCCGGCCTCTTCTCCCGACTTCGGGGGTCTTGTCCCCCTCTTCGGTTCTTCTGCCGGGCCACCGCGCCTGGTCCGGTGGCCCGGTCTTCTGTCGCCGTCTTCCGTTCTTCTGTCGCCGCCTTCGGTTCTTCTGCCGGGCCACCGCGCCTTCTTGTAGCTCTTTTACAGGCGGTGGCCCGGTCTTCTGTGGCCGCTGTCGTCGCCGCCGCCGCCGCCGCCGCCTTCCGTTCTTGTTCTTCTTCTTGTTCTTCTTCTTCTTCTCCTGGAGATGTTGACTCGACGATCTCTCCGGCCGGAATGCCAGGGACACGCTCCGCTGCCACTTATATAGTGACAATGGGGCGGTGTCACATGGTATATGTCACATGGGTTGGTCACATGGGTTGATGTCACATGGGGACTATGACATCGTAAGGGGGCGGGGTCACCATGTGACCAACCCATGTGACATATACCATGTGACACCGCCCCATTGTCACTATATAAGTGACCGCACAGCGCGGCTCTGGCATTCCGGCCGGAGAGATCGTCGAGTCAACATCTCCAGGAGAAGAAGAAGAAGAACAAGAAGAAGAACAAGAACGGAAGGCGGCGGCGGCGGCGGCGGCGACGACAGCGGCCACAGAAGACCGGGCCACCGCCTGTAAAAGAGCTACAAGAAGGCGCGGTGGCCCGGCAGAAGAACCGAAGGCGGCGACAGAAGAACGGAAGACGGCGACAGAAGACCGGGCCACCGGACCAGGCGCGGTGGCCCGGCAGAAGAACCGAAGAGGGGGACAAGACCCCCGAAGTCGGGAGAAGAGGCCGGCGGCGGGGAGGAAGAAAGCCGGACTCCTCCGCTAGTAAAAGAGCTACACACACATAGCGGAGGAGTCCGGCGAGAAGACCCCCGAAGACGGAAGACCCCCGGAGCTGTGCAATAAAATACTTTTTCCATGTGTTGTGTTTTTTTTTGTACTTTATTTCACAGGTGAATGGGTAGGGGTACATTGTACCCCATACTCATTCACATAGGGTGGGGGGCCGGTATCCGGGGGCCCCCTTCTTAAAGGGGGCTCCCGGATTCCGATAAGCCCCCCGCCCGCAGACCCCGACAACCAACGGCCAGGGTTGTCGGGAAGAGGCCCTTGTCCTCATCAACATGGGGACAAGGTGCTTTGGGGTGGGGGGGGGGCCGCGCGGCCCCCCCCTTCCCCAAGGCACCCCCCATGTTGAGGGCACGCGGCCTGGTACGGCTCAGGAGGGGGGGCGCGCTCGCTCGCCCCCCCTTTCCTGGCCGGCCGGGTAGCGTGCTCGGACAAGGGTCTGGTGTGGACTTGGGGGGAACCCCCACGCCGATTTTTTTCGGCGTTGGGGTTCCCCTTTAAGCCCATTCCAGGCGGCGGAGCCCGCGACGTCTCCTTCGCGGGCCCCGCCTACCTGTACACGCGCTCGAAATGGGCGGACTTTCCGAGCGGGAACAGTCCGCTCATTTCGAAAGTACAGCGGACAAGCCCACACACGGGCGGACTGTTCGCTCAAACACAGTTTCAGCGGACAGTTTTTCGGAATTTCCGAAAGACTTTGTCCGTCCAACTGTCCGCTGAAACTGTCCGCTGAAAGCCCACACACGAGCGGACTGTCCGCCCAAACACTGTTCAGCGGACAAGGTTGGGCGGACAGTCCGCCCGTGTGTACGCGGCCTCACTGTGAATCACTGCTTTTGTAACCAGCTTCTATTCTCCAAAACCACAGCTACTATCTTCAAAAACCACATCTCTCTCAGTGAAGTCCAAGGAGTTGTGAGAAATTAGGTTAAAGGGAACTGCATTTGCATGTGAACATGCTAATTAAATGGGTACCCCACTTGCGGCCCATGAAAATTTGCAGACCATTCAAATTAATCCTGCACAAGTGTACGTGGGGGGGGGGGGGGCTCTCCTGAAGTTAGGCTTCCCAGGAGCACTTGCAGGAGTTAAATTTTGGTTCCATTTTCCAAAATAGTAGAAGACTCTTCTTTCTCTTCAGGTGCATCTGTGGATACTGATTCAGTGGGTCCCTGGCTGGAGCATGGACCTGAACTGGGTGAACATTATGCTGTGTAATTACGTCAGGAACCTTGGCTTCTCATGGGAGTCTTGAAGTCAATGGCGGAAGAGCACCACTATCTGTGGTGGCAGATACATTTGTGTCTTACAAACTTTGACACATTTTTCAAACTACCCCCTACACTTCATGTACATAGATAAAGCACACCTGAGGCCTACTCCTAGGCCTTCCTCCAATCATGTCAGGCATTTCTGTCTGAAAATAGCCAGCACTCTTTAACCACTTGAGTACCAGCCTATACAGTATATAAGCCCTCCACAGAGTACAGGCACAGCCCGCTAACCCAAATTCTCTGTGTGCAGTCAGTAAGTACACACTCCTTGGGCCTGTGTGCCTGGCAACAACTGCAGACATTGATACATCACCTGCCTAAAGGCAGGTAAGCCTGGGTGTATCTAACTTTTCCTTAACTACTTGATGACTGCCATGATGTTAAACTCTCTTCCTGTCCAGACAGTTTTTTCAATTTTCAGCACTGTCACACTTTGAATAAAAATTACTCAGCCATGCAATACTGTACCTATATTAATTACATATACTTTTTTAAACAGATAGAGCTTTCTTTTGCTGGTATTTAATTACCACTTTACTATATTAAAAAATTGGAACAAAAGTTGAGTTTCTGTTTTTAAATTTTAACTTATAAATAATTTATATTTCTTCATAAATGTAGGTCAAAATTAATTTGCTACATTTATTTGGTGAAAAACAAACAGATGTATATTATTTAGACTGTGTGAAAAATATAGACTCTATAAACTATTGTATAGATTGTAAAGTTTATCAACCCCAATGTTTACACTTCCTATCTCATTTCTTGAGGCCCTAAAATTTCAGGGCATCGACTTATTTTTTTTTAAAGTAGACAGGCCAATGTATTTAGTAAGAGGCATGATAAGTTTTTTGAATTTGTATTTTTTTTACACAATTTTTTTTGAAAATGAACAAAGTAAATAAAATGTTGTTTTGTTTCACAAAGTTGTAATTTTAACACGTTTTTCTGGACCTCCTCATGTCAGCCCACTATGGCTCCGCTCCGCCCCTCTGACCCCTCTAGAACAACCTCTAACTAGCATATGAAGTACGGCTGTCTCCCATAGGAAATGTTATTTTTTCGTCTTCACTCTGGACAAAAAAGTTTTTACCTTTCCTTGTGACCTTCCCAAGCTAAGCCTCTAAAGAAGATCCCCTACATTTGGGCTGAAAATCTCCCTTGCTGGCCGGTACTGTTGGTGCTGGGGTGAGTTACAATGCTGTAACAATTGACTGTGTTTAATGCTGAAACCATTAGTTGGCAGTTAAACATTGCCGTGGCTGCCACTTTCCAGTGGGGTCTCTGCTATTCTCACTGTGAGTACATGCCCAGCCTAGTCCCTATCCCTGTGTCTCCTTGCATGGGGTGTCCCCAGCTAATGTGCCAGGATCCATGTAAGAGCATGGATCCTGGCTTTTATGATGATCTAAAGCTGCTGATGATGATGATCTTCTATGATGATCTAAAGCTGATGATGGTGATCTTTTATGATGATCTAAAGCTCTGCCACCAGCCTCAAAGCACTAAAGATTTTTTGTAAAGAAATGTTACATAGTTACATAGTTAGTCAGGTTGAAAAAAAGACACAAGTCCATCCAGTTCAACTACAAAAAAAATAATAATAATAATATCATACAATCCCATATACCCAATTCTATACCCACAGTTGATCCAGAGGAAGGCAAAAAACCCCAGCAGAGCATGATCCAATTTGCTAAAGCAGGGGGAAAAATTCCTTCCTGATCCCCCGGGGAGGATTTTCCCCGGATCAACTTTACCTATAAATGTTAGTACCCAGTTATATTATGTACACTTAGGAAATAATCCAGGCCCTTCTTAAAGCAATCCACTGAGCTGGCCAGAACCACCTCTGCAGGGAGTCTATTCCACATTTTCACAGCTCTTACTGTGAAGAAACCTTTCCGTATTTGGAGATGAAATCTCTTTCCCTCTAGATGTAAAGAGGGCCCCCTTGTCCTCTTTGTTGACTGTAAAGTGAATAACTCGACACCAAGTTTCCTATATGGACCCCTTATATATTGGTACATGTGGATCATATCCCCCCTTAATCTCCTCTTATCAAGAGTGAATAAATTCAGTTCCTCTAATCTTTCCTCATAGCTGAGTTCCTCCATGCCTCTTATCAGTTTGGTTGCCCTTCTCTGCACTTTTTCCAATTCCCCGATATCCTTTTTGAGAATTGGTGCCCAAAACTGAACTGCCTATTCCAGATGAGGTCTTACTAATGATTTGAACAGGGGCAAAATGATCTCTCTCTCTCTCTCTTTCTCTCTCTGGAGTCCATACCTCTCTTAATACAGGAAAGGACTTTGCTCGCTTTGGAAACCACAGCTTGGCATTGCATGCTATTATGCCTTAAGAGGTAGCCAGAGGCTCTCCTGTCTACTTTTTAGAGCCACAAGGTTGGCTGCATTTCAATGTTGTTGCTACCTACTGCAGGAATCCTCCCACAGCAGGGATACAGCCGACAGATTAAACAGGCTCTTTTTTGTGCAACCTGTGGCTTCGCCCCTACTAGACCTTTTCTTCTTTGGGCTGGTGAAGTTCACAAGGTCAGTATCTTGTCAACATAGCCCAGGACTACAGCATCAGATGCTTTAGTGGATTACACCTTGTCAGGGCTGGACTGGGACAGAAATTTGGCCCTGGACTTCATCCAGACCGGCCCCACTTACATTTTGAGTGTCCCATCAGCACTCCCTTACAACAGAGTGTCCCATCACCAACCCCCTTACAGCAGAGTGTCCCATCAGCACCCCCTTACATCAGAGGGTCCCATTACCAGCCCCCTTACATCAGAGTGTCCCATTACGAGCCCCCTTACATCATAGTATCCCATCAGCACCCCCTTACGTCAGAGTGTCCCATGAGCAGCCCCCTTACATCAGAATGTCCCATCAGCACCCCCTTACATCAGAGTGGCCCATAACCAGCCCCCTTACATCAGAGTGGCCCACGGAGCCATCGGCCCACCGGGAAACTCCCGGTAGTCCCAATGACCAGTACATGCCTGCACCTTGTTTTTCCCAGCAGTGGAAACCTAGAGTACAGACTGCTGGATTTTTTTGTCTTTTCTCCACTGGTGGTCTTCACTTGTCTTCTGTAGTTTTCTGGGTCAAGCTGTCCCAGAGCTGGGGGGAAACAATTTACCACTCTAAGTCCATGGGGGCCTTTACAGATTCTGCACCTTGAAGTTCCAGGGCTACAGTAAAATGAAGGTTTCGATAGAAAGTATGCAATACTTGCATTGCTTCCCTTATCCTGGGAGACCTTCTGGCTTTGGGGCATCAATGAGAGCTACTTTTCTCGTCACTGCAGCTGTGCCTGTGCCTTGTCATAGCTCCCATACTCCACCAACCTTTCCCTCTTCCTTTTGCTAGTATCGTGGGTGCTAGGAGTCTAGCCTTATGGTCTCACTGAATCATGCTCATGGAGGATCTTGAAGTGGCCTCTTGTTAGGTTACAATTGGCATGTTTCTCCAGATATTTCAGTAATTGGATGGGTCCAGACCCTTTACAAATCGTCTCTGGGACTGACTCATCTTTTACATTCCTGTACATTCCTGCACATAGCTCAGGACAGAGGGTTTTTTTCTCAGAGCTTTCTCTAGTTCCGAATTTACGTTCCAAGCCAGAAGCCTGGTTCTACTCTTATGTATGACAGGACTGAGGGTAGTATCAGGTGGGGCGTTTCCTTGGCTATCCCAAACAATGTACAGGCCTCTTGTTCTCCGGTAGACAGGTTTATTTAGTCTTGGGACAAGTAACTGGCCTATTTCTGAGTTTTAAGGGTCCATCTCTGAAACATGGGTTTCACCTTAGTTTTGTTTTTGAAGAAAATAGGAAGAAGAGTTTGAAGTTTGGCAAACAGTTTAAAAGACTTATTAGTGGCTCAGGGCATTCTTCTGATACAGATTTGAGGGTGGAGCACGAGTATTTACTCTCTCACTTCGTGTCACACATAGTGAGGGGGTTTGGAACAGTCTTGGTGCTAAAGCATGTGGACTTTTTTATGAAAGTTTCTTTCTTCATGCCAGAATCTTGGGAAACCATTATTTTGGTAGTGAGGAAGGGAAACT
The DNA here is from genome assembly GCF_037356315.1 of Lithobates pipiens. Classification (NCBI taxonomy): domain Eukaryota; kingdom Metazoa; phylum Chordata; class Amphibia; order Anura; family Ranidae; genus Lithobates; species Lithobates pipiens. The sequence goes on from NW_027507903.1 coordinate 64,719,599, forward strand.
GGATGACTTTGGTGGATTTAGCAGATGCATATCTACATATTACCGTACTATAGTCTGGGTACACCAGCATTTCTCAGATTTCTAGCAGACGATTTACTTTTCCTAGTTGATAGTATGCTCTGACGCACTGCCCTAGAACCTTTGTGAAGGTACTTTCAATCTTTATGGCAACGCTCAGAATGTAATGTCTTCAAGGTATTCATTACCTCAGTGACATCCTGCTGATAGCTACGTCAGGGCTAGACAAGGCTATACCCTGCTGGTCACTGAAGAACGTAGAGTAGTTTTTCGACTTTCAGTAGTGTCAACATCAGTTTGCTTAAGTCCTGGAACAATGTTCATTACCAATTTAGGGCATGCCTAGCCTTCTGGGCCCTAGGATCCTGAATTTTTTGTGCAGAATGAAGGTGGTGATGGCCAGGCCCTGTCTATTTACAATGTATGGATGCTTTGCTTGGATGTTTTATTCCCCACCATGCCTATGCTGTCAAGGGTCAAACGGTGAAGTAGATGACTTTCATTTATTTGTCTTCGGCAATGAGATCGCCATTCTTCAGCTCTAGAAGTTGTTCTTCCCAGTTCCATTAGCCCACTTATATGGGTTTATATTGTTGCTATCTAGCTTTCATCACCCCACTCCAAACTAGTGTTTTCAGACATTAGTCCTCTGGAGCCAGGGGGTTCAGTGTGACGGTCAGAGGTAGTTTGATGTGCTCTAATAGCAGTTCAGTCTCTTGTAGGAGGTCAGGTAGTGACTTTCAAAATCGGGACCATGGTGATTTACTTAGCCCACCAAGGGGAAGCCAGGAGTCTGCCACTCTAGAGTATGTTGTGCTGAATTTCTTCTTAGCCTGAGTGCAAATTTAATCTTAGGTGATGTTGTATCTTCCAGGGACATACATTTATACCAGACTGATTGCCCAGGAAATGTATAGATGCCTATGAATTGGCTCTCAACCTGCAATTCATGCGGTTGTTTTTCAAACTTCAGGTTGCACTGCCCATAGGTCTAATAGGGTCACCAGAGAATTCCTGTCCTTTCCGTTTTTCTGGGTCTGGCTGTCTTACACAGTTCTTCAGGGAAGATTTGTGATTCCTTGTCTCCTTTTAGGTGTATATTTTCATGTATGCCAGCAAATGGGTTAGATAATCATGTGGCATACTCATTTAAGGTTTATAGATTGTTTTGTTTTTCCATTTTTAATCGCTGCAGTGAATTAGACCACAATTCTTGCCTCAGTGGGATCTATCTTTTGTTCTCAAGGCCTTATTATCTCTCACTCTTTGTTCTGTCTAAACTGATGTCAATATTCCTTATCATAATGCTTCCAAATGCAGAGTATCTGAATTATGTGCATTTTATGCCGAATAAATAAATAAATAAATACATAAATAAATAAATAAAGATGCCTGTTCAGCCAACTGGCTTTTACCCAAGTCTTGACTACATTCCAAGTGAACTGGGAAACCGCTCTTCCTGCCCGTGCAAATGATAAAAGAAAGGAAGCATGGAAGGAATTTGATCTGGTTCTTCCCTTTTCAGCCTACCTGGGATAAATTTAAACTGTCAAAGACAAGATAACCGCTGTGTGTCCCAAATGGGTCAAGGAAAGTTTCACTGTATTGGCAAGGATTAGTCCTCCCCGAGCTGTCAAGATGATTCAGTTGGGCTAGCCCTCAGCGGGTTTCTCTGACTTCGGAGTTACAGCACATTCCACAGAAACTAAGGTAGTCCCTTGGGGATATAGGCCAGGGGTCTAGCATAAGTGGTGTGTAAGCATCAAGCTAAGGGTGGGTGACACTTTCTTTTGCCACTGCAGAGTGGACCTGGCCTTACTGCCTTCTAAGGCACTTCTTATGTTTTTCTGCGACTGTCTTTCGTGTAAATGGGTTTAGACATCAGGGTTGAGTTATTTTGTTTTCTATTTTCTCCCTCCTTTCTTAAATGGCATTGCTTGTTACGTCCCGTAGTAGGCTGACATGAGGACATCCAGTAATAAGGAAAATTGTTTTCATACTCACCGTAATTTTCCTTTCATGGATCCTCTTGTCAGCTGAGGATTTGCCACCTAGGTCTCTGTCGCGAGGCTTGTATAGGGAACATTCCCTATGGGAGACAGCACACTTTATAGGCTAGTTAGAGGTTGTCCTAGAGGGGTCAGAGGGGCAGAGCTGACCCGTAATAGGCCGATATGAGGAGGATCCAGGAAAGGAAAATTATGGTAAGTATGAAAACAATTGTCCTTAATTTCTAACACACAGCATTGGGGAAACGTACAATTACACCCCAAAACACATCTTGCTACTCCTCCTGCATATGAGCATACCACATGTGTAAAACTTTTTTGCTGGATAGATGTATAGAGGAGAACACTGTTGCTGGCTTACACTAGTCTGGTGACATTGGCAATAGTGTGGCAGTGATTAGAAACACTTTCACTGGCTTACACTGGTCTAGGGACACTGGGACTGGTGTTGTAGCACTCAGGAACAGTGTTGCTGGCTTACACTGGTCTGGTGACAGTGGGACTGGTGTGGCAGTGATCAGGAACATTGTTGGTGGCTCACACTGGTTTGGTGACACCGGGAATGGTGTCGCTAATGATCAGTAACACTGTTGATGACCACACTGGTCTATTGACACTGGGACTTGGGTGGCATTGATCAGGAACACTGTTGATGGCTACACTGGTCTGGTGGGACTGAGACTCGTGTAGCGGAGTCCAGGAACACTGTTTATGGCTACACTGGTCTGGCGACACTGTGAGTGGCATGGCAGTGATCAGGAACATTGATGGCGATTAACACTGGTCTAAAGACACTGGGACTTTTGTGGCAGTGTTTAGGAACACTGTTGATATCTTTACTGGTCTAGTGACACTGAGGCTGGTGGCAGTGATCAGGAACACTGTTTCTGGCTACATTGGTCTGGTAACACTTTGACTGGTGTGACAATGATCAGGGACACCATGACTGACTGGACTGGTTTGGTGACATGGTGTTCTGATGTGACGGTGATCAAGGACACATTGACTGACTGCAATTATATGCTGATATTGCCCTGCAATGCCTAGTGATCAGAGACACTGGTTGTCTGCACTAGCATACAGTAGCAAATGCCCAATCCACATACAAAAATAATAAAAAGGGAAAAAGGGTGTTCTGGGAAATACCTTACTGTTGTTGGATTTTATTGGCATGACATGAGACCAGACACATATTTTTATTTTTTTTAAATCAAAAAGGTGTTTATTAAAGTTACAGGTATACAGCAATTTTCAGTGCACATGTACATCCACTTGATACATAGTTGTCAATGTACAGACAGGCAATACATCAGTCCAGGACTTCCTCCCTCCGCCCCATAATCGCACAAAGTTCCCCAGCAGGTATAACATTTCCGGGCTAAGCCTCTCGTGCCCGCCCTTTGCCACACATCTTACAATAATCTGGACAATATTAGTTCGTTTGGACTTAGCCCAGGGGTATCCAGCCAACGTGACCACAGGCGCTCAAACCTTCCCGGGCATCCCCTGTGCTGATAGATGCACTTCTCCATGATAAGGGTCCTGCCCATATGGGTTATCCAGGTCGCTACTACGGGGGGTTCTACCGATTTCCAACCCAGCAAAATAAGTTTCCTAGCCTGGAATAGCGCCCTAGAGACTGCCACCCTGATGGGTTCCAATGACACCACCCCCTCCAATATCCCTAGAACGCAACATATGGGATCCATAGGTATCTGCGTGTGAAACACCATATTAACAGTGTCCACTACCTCCTTCCAGTATCTGTGGAGCTTCGGGCAACGCCACAGGAGGTGGATAAGGTCCCCCTCGTGTTGCCTGCACCTACCGCACAGGGGGTCAGCCGTTCCACCCATCCTACTCAACCTAACCGGTGTATAGTGCGCTCTCAGTGTGATATAGAGTTGGGAGACTTTTTGCGCCACATTCAGTGAACAGCAGGTGATGGCCTGCATGGCCTCCTCCCACTGCTCATCCGTGAGGGTACCTACATCTTGTTCCCAAAGCGGCAGTGCTTTGCACGGGTGGTCACGCAGGTGCCGCGCTAGCAACATCTGATAGCATTGTGAAATTATGCCCTTTGTGCCGTCCGCAGAGTGCAACGCATGGTATAGCGGGGTGGGTGACAATACCCATTCACCCGAGTCCCCCTGCGCGGCCACCGCGTGCCTCAGCTGCAAGTAAGGGAAGATCATAGCCTCCGTAAGGTTAAATTTTTGCTGCATGGCTGCAAAGGAGAGAAGCTTTCCATCCTGAAATATATGGGACAGCAGTTTCACGTTATGGGCACTCCATCTAGGGTCAGGCTGCAGTTTAGCGATCTCTACATACGTATGATTACCCCATATCGAACTATATTCCGTGAATCCCTGCACCCCCTGCAACTGCCTACTCTTGTTCCATATTTTTTGTATCATGGACAGCATAGGGGTTAGTTTATTGGAGCCCTTAAACATCTGGGCCTCCAGTCCCATAGGGATGGTCTCTGCCCCCATCGCATGAAGCAGCAGCCTCGCCGAGGAGCCCGCCGGTCCATGCGACATGGAGCCCACCAAATGTTGCAACTGGGCCGCAATATTCACTACTCTGAAAATTTTTAAATGTATTACCACCGGTGAGTTGTGGAGGAAATAGAGCAATTGGGGCATTAAAATCATTTTTATAAGATTGGCCTTCCCGGCCAGGGACATCCTAAGGGTGTTCCATGTGTTTATCCTATCCCGGAATCTCGACAGCAGAGGACATATGTTCACTGAGCAGTAGTCCCCTACTTTGGACGTTAGTTGTACCCCCAAGTATTTAAAACTAGTCACTACTGGCACTGGGCATGACTCCGGAACCGCCACCTCTCCTCCATCTAATTTCAACAGGGCCGACTTAGACCAGTTAATGGTCAAACCGGAGAACCGTCCAAACCTCTCTATTATGGTCATCACCTGCGGCAGGGACTGGCTGGGGTCGTCCAGGAAAAGCAGCATATCATCCGCATAGAGCATGATCTTCTCGTGGACAGCCCCATACTGAAATCCCCGTACGTCTACACTGTCTCTTATAAGGGCGGCAAGAGGTTCTATCGCAAACGCGAAAAGCAAGGGGGAAAGCGGGCACCCTTGCCGCGTCCCCCTGGCCAAGGCAAAATCGGCAGACATCTTGTCTGTCATCCTAATATTGGCCTTCGGGGAGGCGTACAGTAGTTTAACCCAGGCAATAAAGCGCTGTCCGAAGCCAAATTTATCTAACACCGCCCACAGGTACCTCCAGCTTACACTGTCAAACGCCTTGTTGGCATCAAGGGACAGAAGGGCCCTACTCTCCCCATTATCTGCCTGCAGCTGCATGTTCAGAAATAATCTCCTAAGGTTGGTTGCTGTGGACTTATGTGGCATAAAGCCAGCCTGATCTTGGTGAATAAGGGCGGACACTATCCCGTTTAACCGGAGTGCCAGGACCTTGGCCAGGATCTTTACATCGCTTTGCAGCAAAGAGATGGGTCTATATGACCCCGGATCCACCGGATCCTTCCCAGGTTTAAGCAATAAAACAATAGTAGCCTTTGACATAGAGTCGGGGAGGGCACCGCCCTCCAAGCATGCATTAAACACCTTCAACAATTCAGGCAGAATATCTTCCCCGTATTGTACATATACCTCCATGGGAATACCATCTGTCCCGGGCACTTTGCAGGTGGGGAAAGAGCCGGCAGCCGCCATCAATTCCTCTAGAGTGATCGGGGCGTCGAGAAGACGCACGGCCTCTTCCGAGAGCCTGGGTAAATTGATTGTGGCCAAGTATGACTGTAGATCGTCATCCGAGTAGGTTTCCCTCGACCCGTAAAGATCTTGGTAGAAGTCAGCCAGCTCGGATATAATGATCTCCTGTGAATTGACCACCGTGCCGTTTTTGGCTCGAATGGCCCCTATGGCTGGGGACATCTGTTGCGCTTTCGCAATTCTGGTGAGTAGGCGCCCCGTCTGTTCCCCCTCCTCATAAAATGCCAATTTTGTGAAAAATCGTCTACGCTCTGCAGTGGAGGATCTCAGGCGGTCCAGGGAATCCTGTGCCGCCATCCATGCCTCCTTTGCCGAGTCAGTAGGCCCCGTGACATACTCTATCTCCAACCTTTTTACCAAGTCTCCTGCCTGCTCCAGTATTGCCGCAGAGTTCTGCTTTACTAGGTGTATCTCATGGACAAACACCCCCCGCAAAAATGCCTTAAAAGTTTCCCCCGTCAGAAGGTCATTAGGGTGGTGGAGGTGTGTCTGAAAGAAACCCTGGATTTGGGATGCTATCCTATCCGGCGAGGGGAACAGCTTGAGCCAAAAGGCATTCAGCCTCCACGGAGCCCTGGGCAGCATGCTAGGGGGTTGAGTAGTCAGCCACAGAACCAAGGGGGAATGGTCCGACACTCCCCGAGGAAAGTATTCCACCCTCGAGGTGAACCCCACCATGTTGGGAGTACCCACACAGAGATCTATACGGGACAGGGATACATGGGTCTTAGAAAAACATGAGAACTGTCTACAGTCTGGGTTTCGGATCCGCCAGATGTCGGCCCACCCCACCTCCGTCAGTAATCTGCTAAGGGCCGTACCCCGCTTACCCCCGGGAGGCGCCATCGGGGGGTGTCTGTCCATTTTGGGATCCAGGTAGCAGTTAAAGTCCCCCAAAATTAAAACCGGGACCTCCTGTTTATTGGCCAAATAGGAGATCAGCAGCTGAAGCACCTCCCGTGAAAACGGGGGAGGTATGTATACAAAAGCAAGAATCAAAGTAAAAGCATAAATTTTACAATACAGAAAAACAAATCTGCCAGACACATCAACAAGTGAATCCAGTTCCTGGTATGCCAGTGCCCGGTGTATCAGAACACTCACTCCCCTGGAAAACGAGGTGTGAGTGGAGTGATAGGCCTTCCCAACCCAGGCATATTGAAGAAATTTCACCGTGTCCCCTTGTAAATGCGTCTCTTGAAGGCCTACAATGGCCGGGTGGAATTTTCGTAAACCCGCCGAAATCATGGTCCTTTTCAGAGGATCATTTACCCCCCGGACATTCCAAGTCACTATGGGTGTAGCGGTCATAAACCAGTTATGTAGAATCTACAGTACCTACTGGTGGTTCCAGGTCCTACAGACATCTCTCCCGTTGGAGCCAGACTTGTACCCTTCAAACATACAGGAGGGAGCGGTACATAGAACTTCAAGCTCATGATAGCAAAAAAGATGTAGCCCAAAACTGCAAAAAAAGTGCAATCTGTGCACTGGATAGATAATGCTGAGCGGTAAAAAACCTCGAAATTCCGCTGTCGAGTCGTACCGACTAAGCAGCAACCATAAACATGTTGATCAACTTGTAGTCCTGTTCCTGCCAACCGGGCAGGATGAACGTGCCCCCTAACAACAAAGGGGTGACCCACGTGCGCCTCCAGCTTGGCAGCCGGGCACGTGTAGGCTCCATCGCAGCTTAATTTCCACCGAGGTTGTAGGGAGCAGAAGTAAACCACATTCCAACCGAACATAACAACTCGTCACCGTCGAAGGCAAACCGTGGACGGAGATAAATTCGCTGATAACAGCCATTAAGTAATGTCCCCTCGGTAACTGTGTAAAATCTCTCAGGTAGATACGTGCCGACTCCTCCCGAGCCCTCCATAGAAAGACAGCATGGGATCAATCCTCTGCTCTGTGACGGATGATGTTCTCATTGTGGTCAAGCCATCGGGCAGCATCTTGTGCATTTTCAAAGAAATGGTTCTGGTCCATGGCGGTGATGCGAAGCTTCGCCGGAAACAGCATAGCGTATTTCAGTTGCAGCCTCTGCAGGCGCTTTTTAACGTCGGCGAACTTAGCGCGTCTGCGTTGCACTTCAGCAGAAAAGTCCGGATAGAAGGAGATTCTACTGCCTTGAAATTGCACCGAACCCCTCTCTCTGGCCAACTGCAACACAACTTCCCGGTCCCTGTAGTTCAGGAGTCTGACCAGCATCGCTCTTGGGGGGCGCCCAGAGGAAGGGGCCGCGGCGGAACTCTGTGCGCCCGCTCCACAGCATATAAAGGGGAAAAAGCTTCCTTGCCAAAAACTTCCTGCAGACAGTTTTCCATAAACTCAGTGGGGTCCCTACCTTCCACCTTCTCCGGTAACCCCACTATCCGGACATTGTTGCGTCTTAAGCGATTCTCAATGTCGTCTGTTCTGTCAAACGCTAGGTGTGCTTGCTGCGTTGCGATTCTCACATCGCGGTTCAGGTGAGGTAGTTGATCTTCCATATCACTCACCCTCCCTTCCACTGCCGTGGTTCTCTCCCTGATTTTTTGTATATCCTGGCGCAGCAATGACACAGTCTCTCTCAGTCCCCCAAATTTCTCTTTAAGGTCACCCACAGATGCTGTGCATCTCTGTACGGCATGCAGAATCTCACTTAGTGTGGGCTGGGGTGTATCATCTGGCTGCTCCTCAAGTATACCAGGCATAGGGTCAGGAATAGAATCCATAGGGGCAGCAGTATCATCCCCATCAGCATGGAGTGGGGAGGCCTGTTCTGCAATGGACGCTGAACACAGCGATGCTTCTGGGGACATGTCCTGTGTTCCTGCAAGCTTCTGGGCGTAATACAACATGTCCCGAGGCTGATCTTTAGCCTGTGGGGGTTTAGTTAACTTACCCCCCTGCAAAGCTTTCTTGTCCAGGCCGCGCGGCGTGCTGTGTGACTGTGACTGCCAGGCGCCATCTTGACTGTGTGCGGAGGCCGCAGCTGCGGCTTCTTCCCGGTTTTTGCGGGTCATCCCGTCCGGTCTGCGAGCGGCAGTGTGGTCCCTGAGGGTCTGGGAGGTATTTTGCGGCAGATCCACCCGGATTAGGGCGGTAATAGCGGCGGGGAGAGGATCAGTAGAGGATCACCAGCGGGAGCTCCGTAAAACACCACTGCTCACATGCCCAGTCAGGCCACGCCCCCGACCAGACACATATTTGAAATAAAAAATACACAATTCATTTATAACATTTAAAATTACTGTATACATTTTTTTAAATCTCTCTTGTGTTATATTCTGTATATAACATAACAATTGCTACAGTGTGAATACGAAAACACCTTAAAGACACCAAATGATGTACATATCATAAAAAATTGAGGTGCATTTGGTAATTATATCCACCAAGGGTCAGTGTGTTTCGCTGGATTGCATAGCTTCTTCAGGACCCATAGGTATCATATTATCAACATATGGAAGACAGATAAAGGCATCGGAACATCTGTGGGGTGGACACAGGGGCTATCGCTCCCAAAAGTAACCTGCAATGTATGGATTAAAAATGGGCCAAGCATTACCAACTTTAAAGTAGATGATATGTTGGTATATTGTTCCCAGGTGAATCTTTATGTATATATGGTTTAATACTTGCGTATATCCAAAGTAGAGAAATGCTTCAAATAGATATCATAAATCCAACTCTGGCGGCATCTGTGGTGCATCTGGTGAGCGGGGGGATCTGCTGGGGCTAGTTGTTGCCTTTGATATATCAACAAATATCTGTGCTTAGGAAGTAGTGAACTGCACCCTCCCTAATTGGGAACTCCACCTAAGTGGGGTCCAAAAGATATGTAAACTCAAGGAAAGGGAAAAGTGGTACTGTTCAGAGGTGTAAACAAGAAATAAATCGTATGATAAAGGATATATAATATATATATGGAAGGGGTATAAATATGACCTATTGTAATAGGCAATGCAAATACTCCTATTAACCACTTAACAACCGCCCATTGCCGATTAACGGCATCAGGGCGGTTGTTTAACTCTAAGAGGCCGTTAATTAACGGCCTCCTAGAATTCTGCTCTCGCGCGCCCCCCTGGGGCGCGCACACGAGAGCATCCGTGACCGCTGGGTCCAGTGGACCCGGCGCATCACGAATCACGGTAAACGGCCGCTCATCGCGGCCGTTTACCACGTGATCGCTCCGTCAAATGACGGAGTGATCACTTGTAAACAAGCCGGCGTCATGTTATGACGCCGGTTCCTCCCTCCCCCTCTCTGTACCGATCGGTACAGCGGAGGGGGAAGAGATCGGTGTCAGCAGCGATGTGGGCTGCATCTGCAGTGCCCACATCGCTGCTCACCGAAAATTAACCCCTCAAATCCCTGCAAATACTCTGCATTACTCTGCAATTCCCTACAAATACTCTGCATTACTCTGCAATTCCCTGCAAATACTCTGCATTACTCTGCAATTCCCTGCAAATACTCTGCATTACTCTGCAATTCCCTGCAAATACTCTGCATTACTCTGCAATTCCCTGCAAATACTCTGCATTACTCTGCAATTCCCTGCAAATACTCTGCATTACTCTGCAATTCCCTGCAAATACTCTGCATTACTCTGCAATTCCCTGCAAATACTCTGCAATGCCCTGCAACACTCTGCATTGCCCTGCAACACTCTGCATTGCCCTGCAACACTCCGCAATGCCCTGCAACACTCCGCAATGCCCTGCAACACTCCGCAATGCCCTGCAACACTCTGCAATGCCCTGCAACACTCTGCAATGCCCTGCAACACTCCGCAATGCCCTGCAACACTCCGCAACGCTCTGCAATACCCTGCAACACTCTGCAACACCCGCCAATACCCTGCAACACTCTGCAATGCTCTGCAACCCCCGCCGATACCCTGCAACACTCTGCAATGCTCTGCAACCCCCGCCGATACCCTGCAACACTCTGCAATGCTCTGCAACCCCCGCCGATACCCTGCAACACTCTGCAATGCTCTGCAACACCCGCCAATACCCTGCAACACTCTGCAATGCTCTGCAACACCCGCCAATACCCTGCAATGCTCTGCAACGCAGTACTCTGCAACACCATGCTCTGAGATACCCAGCCATAGTCGGTGATACCCTGCAATACCCAGCCATAGACATCTCCCGCCGCCCTCCGCCCTCCGGTGCTTCTACCGAATCGCTAATACGATCAAAGCCAGAATCTTTTTTTTTTTCAGGCTTCCCAGCTTAGAGGTGAGATGTGGGTCTTATTGACCCCACATCTCACTGTAAAGAGGACCTGTCATGCCATATTCCTATTACAAGGGATGTTTACATTCCTTGTAATAGGAATAAAAGTGATCAAAAAAATTATTTTTGGGGAAAAAAATGTCAAACTAAAATAAATAAAGTAAAATGAACAATAAAAAAAAAATGTTTTTTTTAAAGCGCCCCTGTCCCCATGTGCTCGCATGCAGAAGCGAACGCATGCGTAAGTCCCGCCCACATATGAAAACGGTGTTCAAACCACACATGTGAGGTATCGCTGCGAACGTTAGAGCGAGAGAAATAATTCTAGCCCTAGACCTCCTCTGTAACTCAAAACATATAACCAGTAAAAAAAATGTAAATCGTCGCCTATGGGGATTTTTAAGTAGCGACGTTTGCCGCCATTCCACGAGCGTGTGCAATTTTGAAGAGTGACATATTAGGTATCTATTTACTCAGCGTAACTTCATCTTTCACATTATGCAAAAATTGGGCTAACTTTACTGTGTTTTTTTTTTTTTTAAGCACAAAACAGTTTTTTTTCCAAAAAAAAGCATTCGAAAAATTACTGCGCAAATACCGTGCGAGATAAAAAGTTGCAAAGACCACCATTGTATTCTCCAGGGTGTTTGCTAAAAAAACATATATAATGTTTTGGAGTTCTATGTAATTTTCTAGCAAATAAATGATGATTTTTACATGTAGGAGAGAAATGTCAGAATTGTCCTGGGTGCTCCAGAACGCCTGATGGCGCTCCCTGCATGTTGGGCCTCTGTATGTGGCCACGCTGTGTAAAAGTCTCACACATGTGGTATCACCATACTCGGGAGTAATAGCAGAATGTGTTTTGGGGTGTAATTTGTGGTATGCATATGCTGTGTGTGAGAAATAACCTGATAATATGACAATTTTGTGAAAAAAAAAAAAAAAGTAAAAAGAATCTTGATTTTGCAAAGAATTGTGGGAAAAAATGACAACTTCAAAAAACTCATCATGCCTCTTACTAAATACATTGGAATGTCTTCTTTCCAAAAAGGGGTCATTTGGGGGGTATTTGTACTTTTCTGGCATGTTAGGGTCTCAAGAATTGAAATAGGCCGTCAGTCCTTCAGGTGTGATCAATTTTCAGATATTGGCACCATAGCTTGTGGACTCTATAACTTTCACAAAGACCAAATAATATCCACCAATTTGTACTTATTTTTACCAAAGATATGTAGTAGTATAAATTTTGGCCAAAATTTATGAAGAAAAAATTTCTAATCTGCTAAATTTTCTAACAGAAACAAAGAAAAATTCGTTTTTTTACAGAATTTTCGGTATTTTTTCTTTTATAGCACAAAAAAAAAAAAACCCAGCGGTGATTAAATACCACCAAAAGAAAGCTCTATTTGTGTGAAAAAAAGGACAAAAATTTCATATAGGTCCAGTGTTGCATGACTGAGTAATTGTCATTCAAAATGCGAGAGCACCGAAAGCTGAAAATTGGTCTGGTTATTAAGGGTGTTTAAGTGCCCAGTGGTCAAGTGGTTAAAGTGCAATGTGCATCCAAAAATAGAAAATAGATAATAAATAATTATGTGAAATTCCAGTAAATTATAAAAGTTATAAAAGGTTTTTCAAAAAGTACATAAACAATCATGCAAAAATTATACAAAAATTAAGATACCATGTGTTGTATCCAAAAATACACATAAAGGGACATGTGCTATTTCCAAACATAAATTCATCCCAAAAAATATCACAACTAATATATCAAAAAGAAAACAAATTCTAATAATGTGTCCAATCAAAAGCAAATAACAGTCTGTGAAAAAGTGATCTGTGCGAGAAAAATAAGGTGACTTTTGCAGTAAGAATAAGGTGACTTTGCAGTGCTCCCCTCCTTCTTCAATGTCCCCCTCTTATGTTTGCACTCACCAGAGTGCCTCACCCCTGCAGGGGTAACAGGCATAATAGTTGTATCCAGATGATGGAGTCCCCCTTGCTGGGATTTTTCTCTGGTTCACACACCCCTGTGATGATCTTCAGTCTCTTTCCACCTCAATAGTGCAGTTTAAAATGGACATCCACATATGTATAGGAAAGGATGGAACCTCATAGCATAAGTCCATAGATCAAAGTATTTTATTATATTAACCACTTGCAGCCCGCCCTATAGCAAATAGACGGCGGCAAAGTGGTTTCATAATCCTGACCGGACGCGCATCGCGGCGATCGTTGTTGCGGGGTGTCAGTCTGACACCAATGTCCAATCACGGCTGATCACAGTGTAAATAGGAAAAGCCGGTGATCTGCTTTTCCTCACTCGCGTCTGTCAGACGCGAGTAGAGGAGAGCCGATCGGCTGCTCCTCTGACAGGGGGGGTCTGTGCTGATCGATTATCAGCACAGCCCCCCCGAGGATGCCAACACTGGACCACCAGGGACGCCACCAGACCACCAGGGATGCCAAGGACAAGGTGTGCCACCCTAGACCACCAGGGATTCCAATAAGTGCCACAATGGATGTCAATCAGTGCCCATAATGGATGCCAATCAGTGCCCACAATGGGCATCACTGATTGGCATGCATTATTGATTGGCACTGATTGGCATCCATTAGTACAATATATTATAATACAATGCCGCCTAACAGTTCCCACCTGTGCCGCCTATCAGTGCCTACCCATGCCCACCTGTGCCGCCTACCCATGCCCACCTGTGCCGCCTAACCCATGCCCACCTGTGCCACCTATCCATGCCCATCCATGCCAATCCGTGCCAATTTGTGCCACCTATCAGTGCCCATCCGTGTCGCCCATCAGTGCCACCCATCAGTGCCGCCTATCAGTGCCACATATCGGTGTCCATCAATGCCGCCTCATCAGTGCCACTTCATTGGTGCCACTTTCATCGGTGCCCATCAGTGCCGCCTTATCATTGCCCATCAGTGTAACCCCATCAGTGCCCATCAGTGAAGGAGAAAACTTACTTATTTGCAAAGTTTTGAAACTGAAACAAAAAAAACCTTTTTTTTTCTTCAAAATTTTCGGTATTTTTTTATTTGTTTAGCAAAAAATAAAAACCGCAGAGGTGATCAAATACCACCAAAAGAAAGCTCTATTTGTGGGAAAAAAATGATAAAAATTTCATTTGGGTACAGTGTAGCATGACCGCGCAATTGTCATTCAAAGTGCGACAGCGCTGAAAGCTCAAAATTGGTCTGGGCAGGAAGGTGTTTAAGTGCCCGGTATTGAAGTGGTTAAAAAATTTAGTTTTATAAAATAGGAATGAGCTCCAATGCTCCAGCTAGCACAACAAATGTGCTCACGTAATCCTGGTTTAAGTTCCACTGCTGGGCTGGCAGAAACCGGAGGTTCGTAAAAAGCGGAAATGGCCTAGTGATCAGAGACACTGGCTGACTGCATTAGCATACAGTAGCAAATGCCCATTCCACATCCAAAAATTATCGAAAGAGAAAAAGGGTGTGCTGGGGAATACCCTGCTGTTACTGGATTTTAATGGCATGACATGAGACCAGACACATATTTGAAATAAAAAATATACAATTAATTTATAACATTTAAAATTACTGTATTCCTTTTTTTTTTAAATCTCTCTTGTGTTATATTCTGGATACAACAGAACAATTGCTACAGTGTGAATACGAAAACACCTTATAGACACCAAATGGTGTACATATCACACAAATTTGAGGTGCATTCGGTAATTATATCCACCAAGGGTCAGTGTGTTTCCCTGGATTGCGTAGCTTCTTCAGGACCCATAGGTAAAGTATCATATTTTCAACATATGGCAGAGAGATAAAGGCATCAGACCATCTGTAGGGCGGACACAGGGGCTATCACTCCTAAAAGTAATCTGCAGTGTATGGATCAAAAATGGGACAAGCATTCCCGACTTTAAAGTAAATGGTATGTTGGTATATTGTTCCCAGGTGAATTTTTTACGTTTATATAGTTTAATACTTGCATATATCCAAAGTAGAGAAATGCTTCAAATAGATATCATAAATCCAACGCTGGTGGCATCTGTGGTGCATCCGGTGAGTGGGGGGGGGGGGGGGGGGGGTCTGTAGGGGCTAGTTGTTGCCTTTGGCCTAATGCCATCCTGGTGAATGGCTTCCATCCAAGGACTTTTGTTTGAACTATGTTTTGGTGATTTATGATATACCCATTTTGGTTTCAATCAAGTGTTTTCATATTCACACTGTAGCAATTCTGCAAAGTACTGTTGTATCCAGAATATAACACAACAGAGATTTTATAAAATTCAACTGAAATTTTCAATGTTATAACTTGTATATTTTTTATTCAAATATGTTTCGGGTCTCATGTCATGCCATTAACCACTTGCTTACTGGGCATTAAACCCCCCTCCTGCCCAGACCAATTTTTAGCTTTCAGCGCTGATGCACTTTGAATGACAATTGCGCGGCCATACAACACTGTACCCAAATGAAATTTTTATCATTTTTTTCCCACAAATAGAGCTTTCTTTTGGTGGTATTTAATTACAGCTGGGAGTTTTATTTTTTGCTAAACAAAGAAAAAAAAAAGAAAAAAAAAATCATGTTTAATAGTTTGTTATAAAATTTTGCAAACAGGTCATTTTTCTCTTTCATTGAAATGCGCTGATGAGGCGGTACTGGTGGGCACTGATAGGCTGCACTGGTGGGCACTGATAGGCATGGTTAAGGTGGCACCAATAGGCACAGATAAGGCGGTACTGATAGGCAGAGATAAGGCAGCACTGATGGGCACAGATAAGGTGGCACTGGTGGACAAAGATGGGTACAGATAAGATGGCACGGATGGGTGGCACAGATGGGTGGCACGGATGGGTGGCACGGATGGGCACGGATAGGTACCACTGATAGATGGGACTGATGGCCACTGATAGGTGGCTCTGATAGGTGGCACTGCTGGGCACTGATGGGCGGCACTGCTGGGCACTGATGGGCACTGGTAGATGACACTGATGGGCACGGATATGTGGCATATGAGGTGCAGCACTGTTGTTCAGGCAGATTGTGGGCACTGATAGGTGGCACTGTGGGCACTAATAGGTGGCACTATGGGCACTGATGGGTGGCACTATGGGCACTAATGGGTGACACTATGGGCACTAAGGGGTGGTACTGATGGGTGGCACTTTTGCTATATGTATGTTGCACTGGCAGGGGGCAGGTGGGCACTGATGACTTGGCCGTGATCGGGACTGAAGTCCCTCTCACAGCCGCCGGTGATCGCCTTTTTTTTTTCTCCTCGCGCTGTCAGCGCGAGGAGGAAAATAGCTGATTACCGGCTCTGTTGTGATCACATGATCAGCTGTCATTGGCTGACAGCTGATCATTTGGTAAGGGGTCGGGATCGACCCCTTGCTTCGATCCGTGATCAGGCGAGTCTCATAGACTCGCTGATCACAGAGCGCGCTGCGCGCGCTCCTCCGGGGGCACGCAGGCCGCTCGTGCACGGGACAACGTCAATAGACGTAGTCCCGGCAAAGCAGGTCCACGCTGTAGCCGTCATTCGGCTATAGCATGGATCCCTAGTGGTTAAAGTCCAATAACAGCAGGGTATTTTCCAGCACACCCTTTTTCCACTAGAAAACATTGTCATTAAGCATTCAGCCAGTGTCTCTGATCACCGGGCAAAGCAATACAATGTCACCACAGTGACTCTGCACTGCTCTGGTGACTGATTTTTTTTACATTCTGCATGTTTACTACAGTGTCAAGCATTCTAGGAAACACTCTGTTTCTTCTCACAGCCGATCGCTGTGAGAGGAAACAGATCAAAGGCAGCAACATGAAGCCTTTGTTTATAAGCGTGATTGCTGTGATTGGTCACATCAATCACATGGTACAGGGTCAATGTCATTGCCCTTCTGTCTCGATCTGTGATCTGCTGTGCCCGAAAAACAGTAATCACAGAGCATACTGCTAAGCTTCCTAAGCACCACTTAGTGCCTTACAGTACATGCATGAACAGTGGGAGTGGGAGGACTGCAGGATGCAGCCATTTGGACATTTATGTAAAGCTCCTGGATGGCAAGTGGTTAAAGGTGCAGAGACACACTAGAAGCCCAATACAACACAAAGGCAGCTGAACACTTTCCAGTGTGTCTCAGCAATCAGAAACTAGCATTATAGCAAGGAACATGTTGCCAACACACTTACTAGCCAGTCAGCCAACAGATTTAACAATATATAATAAATTCCCAAGAGTGGATAGCACGAATATTTTGGAGATGCTGGTGACAATCACAGCCAAGGTAACAAACTGTTGCCCACAGCCTTTTTAAATAGTGTGCAGCCAATGGTGGCACCATATGAATCCAAATGAAAAAATTTGCTATCTCCTTAACCACTTGAGCCCGGACCATTTTGCTTGCCAAAGACCAGAGCACATTTTGCAATTCCGCACTGCGTTGCTTTAACTGACAATTGTGCGGTCGTGCGACATGGTTCCCAAACAAAATTGACGTATTTTTTTCCCACAAACAGAGCTTTCTTCTGGTGGTATTTTGATCACCTCTGCGGTTTTTATTTTTTGTGCTATAAACAAAAATAGAGCGACAATTTAAAAAAAAAATGTATTATTTTTACTTTGTTCTATAATAGATATCCCCAAAAAGTATATAAAAAAACAATTTTTTCCTCGGTTTAAGCCGATACGTATTCTTCTGCATAAGTAAAAAAAATTGCAATAAGCGTTTATTGATTGGTTTGCGCAAAAGTTATAGTGTCTACAAAATAGGGGCTAGTTTTATGGCATTTTCATTAATAGTTTTTTTATTCACTAGTAATGACGGCGATATGTGATTTTTATCGTGAGTGCGACATTATGGAGGTCACATTGGACAATTTTTACACATTTTTGGGACCATTGTCATTTTTACAGTGATTAGTGCTATAAAATTGGACTGATTACTGTAAAAATGAAACTGGCAGGAAAGGGGTTAACCACGACTTGGCTAGGAAGGGGTTAAGTGTGTCCTAGGGCATGATTCTAACTGTTAGGGGTCGTGGCTATGTGGGACACATCACTGATCATAGCTCCCTATCACAGGGAGCTATGATCAGCGACAGTGTCACTAGGCAGAACGGGAAGATGCTTGTTTACATTACATTAGTGTCTCCATGTTCTTCAGCTCCATGAGACGATCGTGGGTATCCCCGCGATCCTACTCACAGAGCTCCAGGCAGGGTCGTGGCTTGCACATGACCACACGGCTGCAAATTCAAAGGGACGTACCTGCCCAGCCCTGCCATTCTGCCAACGTAAATGTACATGCGGCAGTCGGCAAGTGGTTATGTAGTTAAAACTGAGGTGTTAGTTGCATGCAGTGGCGTCACTAGGGGGTGGCTATTGAAGCTAAGGTCCCAAACATATAGCCTATAGCCCCAAGTTCAGGACTGGCCCTACCATGGGAGTGTCCTGGGCTGCCTGACACAGCGTTTGCCCCACAGCCGTGGCACACTCACTGAGTGTGCACTCCGTCTGTGCTTCAGTAATAGTCAGAGAAGAGAGATGAGTGTGAAAGAGGGTTTTCTCCTTGCTCCGCCGATATCATAGAGTCAGGAGGAAGTTTCTCACACTGAGCTCCTGAGCAGGTGAGTGCAGACCATGGGAGAGGGGGGAAACTTTGTACTACCCTAGCCTATCTTCTGTATACCCAGCATCTCTGTATATACCCAGCCTCTCTGTATATACCTAGCCTCTCTGTATATACACTAACCTCTCTGTACATACACTAGCCTCTCTGTATACCCAGCCTCTCTGTAAATACACTAGTCTCTCAGTATACCCAGCCTGTCTGTATATACACTAGACTCTCTGTATACCCAGCCTCTCTGTATACTCTAGCCTCTCTGCATATACACTAGCCTCTTTGTATACCCAGCCTCTCTGTATATACACTAGCCTATCTGTATACCCAGCCTCTCGGTATACCCAACCTCTCTGTATACCCAGGCTCTCTGTATACCTAGCCTCTTTGTATACACCAGCCTCTCTGTATACACTGGCCTCTCTTCTATATACCCTAGCCTCTCTGTATGTAACAATCCACAACTGGTGGTAGTTGACTTGGCAAGTGACAATCTACTGTATCTTGTGGCAGTTAATGTGATAAGCTCTCTGGTGACCCCAATGTACACTAGCCTCTCTGTTCATACACTAGCCTCTTTGTACATACACTAGCCTCTCTGTATATACACTAACCTCTTTGTATACCCAGCCTCTCTGTATACACTAGCGTCTGTATATACTCTAGCATCACTGTATATACACTAGCCTCTCTGTATATACACTAATAATTTTGGTGATTCATAGGGCCACACATGTAGATTACCACCATCCCTTGATAATATATGAATAACCTCAAAAGGTGGGATTTTATGGGCAATAAAAATATACATAAGAAATGTACACGTATAAGAAAATTGAAATTTATTGTAGAAAAATATATTAAAAAGATCTCATGTTGATGATACAACACATCATTGCAAAATTGTCAACATTGCTCATTAAATTAATAAAAATTGCAAACATTGCACATAAGCTATTTTAAACCATAAAGTGGTAGTCCCAGTCTACTTGCTGCTCCCCGTATTCGTGGTTTCTAATAAGGAACGCTGCAGAGAAGGATATCCTTTTTTTTTTTACGTATAAAATTTTTTAATTTATTGTAGAAAAATATGTTAAAATGATCTGATATTGATGATACAACACATCATTGCAAAATTGTCAACATTGCACATTATATGAATAAAAATTGCAAATATTGCACATAAGCTATTTTAACCCATAAAGTGGTAGTCTCAGTCTACTTGCCGCTACCTATATTTGTGGTTTCTAATAAGGAACGCTGCAGAGAGAGATGTAGCCTTATCCAATGCGTTTCAAAATGATGTTATAAATCTTCTTCAGGGAATAATACCACTTCTGAAAAAAACAGCCCATATTAGTAAAACATCAATACAATTGAATATTTATAAATGTGCATCAGTTGATCATAGAATATACACTTACAAAAAATATGCATATTGAGCAGAAGCATTCCTCCAAAGAACATGGATGTCCTATCAAGGCCATTAGCCCCATGCGGATGCCAAGTGTTCTCATCCAGAGAAAACCAAATATATGTTGCCTATAGGGTACGGAAATAGGGTTACTGTGGGCTGTAAGAAAGCAAAAAGAAAAAGGATAGTAAATCCCCAGCAAGAAAATTCCATGGGGAATTGGGTCAGTCTGGAGTATTATTCCTCATAAGACTGGCCCCACATTTGATAAAAATTGTATATGCTTACTTGAGTTGTCTCATTGAACAGCCCAGTCAAAAAGTCCCATATTGAGATGTTGAAGATGTCTGAAAAAAAGTCAAAGACTGCCAGTCTGGAAGAAGGAAAAACGTGGCTTCACAGTACATCGACCAGGAAGGAATGGCGATAGGAGACATGATGGCGTCCCTGTTAAAGTGCTCCAGAAAGTGACACGATATGTGTCATATCGCCGCAATCGCATCACTGTCACTTCCACTTCTGCGCAGAGGGTAACACCAATTGAGAGGTGACACAGCTCAAGTCAGCCAGACTTGGCCACGCATGCTCTCCACCAGCCAACCTACATAAAACATCCAGTCCCACGGAGACCACATCCGGGCATCAGAACAAAAGCTACATTAGCAATTTTGAAAAACCAAATTGGAAAAGGGGGGGCATCCATGTCTGGTAGAGAGAAATGCATATGCCATTACAAATTGTACATTATACAATGCAATATGGGCTACCTGGAGCCATAGACAATATTTAGTATAAACAAACCCAAAAAGATGAATCTTCTCATTCCGAAATACACAGTCCATTATCCAGGGAGTCCTAATCACAGTACAGGATAGCAGGATAAAGCCACCCTTTCAGGGTTCATCATTTACCAAATCATTTGTGGACAAAGACATTGAATTGTAATTAAACATAGAACAAAGAAGAGAGAGGGAAGACCACATAGAATCCACATTACAAAATAAAATCTGCAAATGGGATTTATAAAGTAGGAGGGCCAAAAAAGCCCCAAAAGATGTAACCTGGGCTGTTAATTAGTCAGTCTTTCCTGAAGAAAAACCATCCAAGAGGGGTCTATCGCGTTCACATTCGTTAAGGCCTGGAGGTGTGGTTGCCTCAAGAGACCAGATCCAATGCATTTCTCGCTGTAGCAGTATCTTGTTCCGATCCCCCCATGGGTCAGAATGTGTACTCTATCCAAAACAGTAAAGTTGACCTTTGGCACCCTGTAATTATGCTCCTTAACCTCATGTCGTCCAAGTGGCAAATAGAGGTTACCAATACTCATACTATGCATGTGTTTGGCAACCTGTTGACGTAATTCTTGTGTTTTGAAATTAGCAAAATGTTTCATCTGGAAGAGATCACCATTCGGCAAATAGAATTGTGTCCTTCTACCAATTGTCATGCATTCAGAGCATGACCCACATGGAAATGTTCCCCAGGTCTTACAGGGGTCTCCTCTTGAATGCCCTTTATATTCTCTTTTTTTCCACCAATTGAACCTGTCTTTTTGAAGGTGATTTGTGGATTTTTAGTAACTAAACTTCCCAATATGGGATCCTCAACTAAAGTTGGTCAATATTTAGTAAGGATTCTCCTGATTTTTTTTCACGTTCATTTGAATATCGTAGGATTATCCTGGTTATTTTAGTCTCTTCCATATTCTTATTCTTACCTCTTTTGTTTTTTTTAAATATAACATTGTGTCTTTCAATTTTGGTAACACAATTGAAAGCTTTTTTTATACTAGTTTTGGTATAGCCTCTAGCTAAGAGTCTGGTAGTAAGGGCATCAGCCTCCATTTGGTGAGTTTCTGTAGTACAATTACGTTTGATACGTAAGTACTGACTAAAAGGCAGGGCTGCTGATAGAAATCATGGGGCCCCGTACAGCCTACCTGATGGGGCCCCCTTTAGCCACATCCCTGGCCCCGCCCCTATACCGAGAGGCTAGGGTATACAGACAGCACCCCCCACCAATTTAACACAACTAGAGGATGATCAAATGAAATGGAATCAGTATACAGAGGTTAACTTTTTCTGAGAGATATTAAAGGAACACTCTAACCACAATGACCACTTCAGTGATTTGAAGTGATCAAAGGTGGTAGGAGTCAGTATGTGGGATGGCATATGAATATACCAAGGTGGTATAATGATTGGCTTCTAACACGGAGGGCTACACATAGATCAAAATTTGTCCGATTACTGCTAAACTGAATTTTGATGTGTGTGTACCCAGCTTTACCCAACTTCTTGCTTTAGCTGGCTTCTTCCAGCGCTGAATGGTTCCCTACAGCGCTTGTGTATGTTTTACTGACTATGGTGTCCTTTTATGAAGCAGTGAAATCTATTTACTGCTTCATTCTCCGGCATTCACAGAGGAGATCTTTCTCCTCTGTATGTCAGTTTATAAAGCGGAGTAGATCGCTTCACCCTTGGAGGAGTGAAGCGATCTACAAACGCTTCTAACACTGGAGAACGGCCCCTAATACTGGAATCTCGTGAGACTTTACAAGATTACAGTACTAGAAATTCACCAATACACAGAGATGTCAATTTATTAAGCAGTGATAAATTATCACAGCTCAATACACTGACACACGGTGTGATTAATGTTAGTAAAATAAAGAGTCCCCCTACATAATATATACATGTATATACACACATTATATATAAATATGACAGGGGGACATGGTTACAGTGTTGGGGGGTCTGAACGAGGCATAAGGAAGTTAATCATCTTCCTCTTTCCTCCTCAGATCCCCCCAGATTCTGTCTTCACTCCCCGATTCTCCACCTCTGAGTTGGTGAATCGGGGAGTGTGAATTCTGACACAGATCGCCAGTGAAGCGCTGAGATCGCAGCTTCATAAAGTGACCGTTACTGTGTCATTCAATGAGGATTCTCAGTGTGCAGAGATAATCGGCGGGAGAACATATTCAAACACTTCTCCCCTGATTATCTCTGGTTCATAAACTGTTTATGGGCTGTGATCAGCGGTGATCCTCTGGATCACCGCTGATCACTGCTTCACAAACAGACACCTAAGCCCAGTTGCTCACACTTCAACCCCCTGCGATGTGATGAGGTTTGGTGGAGGAAGAGGGCTCTGCAGCTGGCTGGAGCATGGAAACAGGTAAGTGAAAGAGTCTATCCCCCCCCCCCCCACACACACACTGCAAGGTTGGACTTTATTTCATTTCCTGGAGATGGGCTGTATTATATATATATATGTATACACTTTCTTTGCTGTTAATACTCAACTTTATGAATATGTTAGGAATATACTGGGACTTTTCAGGTGCTATATAAATATATTCAACATACAACTATATTAAAAGAATGATTTTGTGAAATGCATCTGTGTGTAGTCCCTGAAAAGTCCCATTATTTTCCTAACATATTCATGAATTTAGCTTTCACTTCCACCAGACCTGTCCTGCTGAGGTGCAGGGCAAGTTTACAGCACAGATTTGTACAGAGGCAGAAAGGGGATCACAGGAGAAGAATACAATCTGTCACCTGTTATCTTGCCTTGAGAAGAGCTCTGGTGTTCTGTCCTTCCCGAGGAGGGGGAGGGAGGCTCGGGTGCTGATAGGAATACACGTCCCCTCTTCTCTTATCCATAGACCCCTGTGTTATCTGAGATCCAGGCTCCTGCGGTGATGCTCTCCTCCTCCCTCGGTCATCCCTGTGCAGTCAGACTTTTTTCTTTTTTTTTTATTATTCTAAATGCTGTTAAGATTGCTCGGGCCCCCCCTGCTGGCTGGGCCCGGTACAACAGGGTCAGCTGTACTGGCTTATCAGCGGCCCTGCTAAAAGGTATGGATTTTTTTAAAGCCAAAGGGTGGAAACTGTCAGCATGTAATAATGTGTTGCCAACAGTGTCCTTTCTAAATAATTTGCTGGTAATTTTGCCATCTGTGTTCTTAAGAATACTAATGTCCAAAAAATCAACCTTATATGGATCATATTTCATTGTGAAAAAAAAAGGTTTAGATTATTTTTATTCATATGGTTGAGACAACTCACCAGTTTGCTCTCAGGACCATCCCATATCAACAGCAGATCGTCAATGTATCTTTGCCACATGATGATGTGCTGTGTATACGTTGAAATCTCTTCATTGGTCAAAAAGTCCACAACATATCCCCATAGCCATGCCCTGCACCTGGAGGTAGTGGGAGCCTTTGTAGAGAAAAACATTATGGGGGGGGGGGGATTTACTAAAGAACTGCACCTATGGTTCCGTGGAGAAATTGGAGCAATTGCACAAAAAACGAGACTCAAGACATTTTTTCGAAATGATGGTGCACTCACATGCGCCAAACCATATTTACATAGGAAGCGCTATTGCGCACTTGCGCAATCTTATGCACCTACCATTAGCAAGTGCAGCCAATGTAATCTTCTACATTTTTGTCTGAATACTGTGGATAACTTTACTACAGTTTCCCATGTTCTATTACCAGTCTAAAATGTATGTGTATAATCTTGTTTAAATGCACAAATTCTGTCCAGAACATGTAGATCTGTCTTACAACTAATCAGCCTTTTTACACCTTTCTTTCAGCTTACTCAACTGCACATGGGCATTGACAAAGCACACCCTTTCATCCTCGCCTAGCAGGGCGCATACGTTTTAGCTTGTTAAATATGTGTGTTACGCACGGGCGCTTCTGCGTTCTCCAGAGTGCACAACTGCTTATACATTGGGCACTTGCTCATTGTAATGCTGATCATGTTAATGAGCTTTTCCTTATCACATGGAGAATATTGCTTCCAGTTTTATTCCATTCATGATTTTCTTTTTGAAAAAACTCAATATTCATTCTAGAGATCTTCCTCCAATCAACAACTGTGCGGATGTTTCCTGGACTTGGATCTGAAATGTCATAATTTTCAAAATGTAATTGTGCATTTTATGGTGATAGTCTATATTCATTGGTGGACGCGAAACTTCCATGAAAACATCTTCTCATTACAAGTCTGTGTATTGTGCATTCTGGACAATTCATTTCATACACTGTGCAATCTGATTGGATGAGGTTGAAATCCACTCATTTGTCTGACTAATTCATTTCCCCATACACTGTGCAATCTGATTGTATAACGTTTAAATCCACTCATTTGTCTGAGCAATTCTTTCCCCACACACTGTGCAATCTGATTGAATGAGGTTGAAATCCACTCATTTGTCTGAGCAATTTTTTCCCCATACACTGTGCAATCTGATTGGATGATGCTTAAATTTAGTCAGCAATCATATTGCACAGTGTATGGGGATATGAATTGTCCAGAATGCACAATACACACACATGTATTGAGAAGATGTTTTCATGAAAGTTTCGGGTCCACCAATGATTATAGACTATCACCATAAAATGCACAATTACATTTTGACAATTATGACATTTCACATCCAAGTCCAGGAAACATCTGCACAGTTGTTGATTAGAGGAAGATCTCCAGAATAAATATTGAGTTGTTTCAAAAAGAAATTTATGAATGGAATAAAACTGGAAGCAATATTCTCCATGTGATAAGGTAAAGTTCATTAACATGACCAGCATTACACTGAGCAAGTGCCTGATGTCTGTTCTGTAATTAAGAATGTGTTTGTGCCAATGCGCACAATGATTCCACGCATCCGGCGCAAGTCACCAGTATGTGCCAGGTCACAATAACTATTCCTGTGCACGCAAATGCCCTAACCTGTTCGTAAATCAGCCCCTATGTTTCAGGATAAATTCCAACATGGTTAATATGAATTTATTGTATTTCCATTCATGTGTTGATCTTTTCTGAAGAACTCTCCCAACAGCCAACACACCCAACTAATGCGGAATGCTGTTGTAGAGAGATTCAACATTGATCGTAACTAGCAATGCTGAACTAGGAATTTCTAAGTTTTCTAAAATCTGTAACAGATGGCTTGTATCCCTGGTATAGGAGGTTAAATTCATAACATGCGGTCTCAAATGGTCATCAATTACCTGACTCATGGCTTCAGAAACACAATGATTGCCTGATATGATCAGTCTCCCAGGTGGGTTGTGTAGATCTTTGTGTACCTTTGGCAGTGCTTACATGGTAGGTATGCAAGGATATTTAGTGCATACAAAATCCCATAGGTCTCTTGAGATATAAGGCTCTGAATGTGCTTCAACCACCAGCTGATAGAAATCTTGATTGAACCTATGAACTAGGGATGAAGACATTTTACGGAAACATTTTTTATCTTTGAGACTCTTTAAACACACATTTTCACACATCTCATTGTCCATAAGGATGATATTACCTCCCTTGTCAGATGCTTTTATTGTTATCTCAAAGTTATTTTTCAAAGATTTGAGTGCCAAATTTTGTTCGGGACTCAAATTTTTGGTAACATTGTCATTCTTCATATTCTCCATCTTTCTCGTTGTCTGCCTCACAAACAATGCCAGTGTAGGATTCTGGTTAAAAGGTGGAAATTTGTTAGATTTCCTTTTGAACTTTTTTGGGGGGTGGTTGTTCAACCACTTCAGAACTTTCCTCATTTTGTAACTCATCATCCATGTCCCTCTCCTAGGCAACATCACTTTCTTGTAACAGCAGATTCAGATCTCAAATGGCTCTGAATTCAGCTGCTGTGAGATTCGGCACAATTTCCACCTCTTTCTTTGTATTTTGTCGTAAATATATACTTTTAAATAATAATTTCCTAGCAAATAAATTTATATCCTTAACTATCTCAAATCTATCAGTACTCTTGTTTGGACAATAGGACAGACTAAAACATAGTACCTCCTCCTCTGCAGGTGTAAGTGAATGTGATGAAAGGTTAATGGTATTCAATCTCCGTTTTGAGTGATTGGTGTTAATGGGGGATCTGTTTCCTTCTGAGTTGATTGTGAGTTCAGTGAATTGGCTTTCTCTAAAAAATCATCTAATTGAGTTTTGGGTATCTTGGGGATGGCTCCCCGATCTTTACTTGCTTTATTTGACTTACACCAAATTGTAAAAAGAGAAGAACAGATTGATTGCACACTTGAATCCAAAAGATGCTGTAGAAATTTCTTTGTCATGAGCCAGACAAAATTGCAATGATGATCAGTTGACGCGTTACACGTGAAAAGAACCGTGCTTGTTAACAATTGAAATGCTCACAATGCAAGCTATTTAAAGGCATATATCAAATCAAACACCTAACACAAAACACCTGTGTTAACCACTTCCCACCCGGCCAATGCATATATACGGCCGGGTGGGAGCCGTCTACTCCTGATAGGACGTTCCTGAACGTCATTCAGAAGTAGCGGGATCGCGCGCGCGCGTGCCCGCGCAGCGGCGCGATCCCGATGTGCTCGTGTCACCCGGACACGGCACATCTGAGATCGGCAGGAGGGCTCTGTGATTGGCCCTCCTGATCACATGACGGCCGTGTCCAATCACGGCCGTCATGTGATGTAAACAAACAGCCGGTTGCTAGGCAATCGGCTCTCCTCTCCTCACATGGAAGTCATCGCTGAGGAGAGGAGAGCAGAACGCTGCAGCCGGCTGATGATCAGTGAGTATGGGCTGCTTTTTACAGCTTTTTACTCACTGATCATCAGTCTAGTGTCAACACACAACACACCACACAGTACAAACACAGTCCCCACATATGTCCCCAAACCACACATGTCCCCAAAACATACATGTCCCCAAATAATAAAAACACATGTCCCTAATAATAAAAACATGTCCCCCACATATGTCCCACTAAAATCACATGTCCCAATGATTATCTGCACACATATGTACGTGATCACCTGCACACATATGTACATGATCATTTGCGTACATATGTCCGTGATCACACAAACCAATTATTATACAGTTAACGGAATTTTTTTTACCAAAAACATGTAGCAGAATACATTTTGGCTTAAATTTATGACAAAATTTGATTTTATTGGATTTCTTTTCAAATAGAAAAAAGAAAATATTGTTTTTTTTCCAAATTTCCGCTATTTTTGCGCTTATATCACAAAAAATAAAAAACGGAGTCGTGAATAAATAACACCAAAATAAAGCTCTATTTGTGCGAACAAAATGATAACAATTTCATTTGGGTACAGTGTAGCATGACCGCGCAATTGTCACTGAAAGCGCGAGAGCGATGAAAGCTGAAAATTGGGCTGGGAAGGAAGGGGGTGAAAGTGCCCTGTATTGTAGTGGTTAAAGACCAATCAACACAAAACTTAACCGACATAAAAGCAGTGTGTACACCCTTGTTCTACTCCGAATTGTATTTTAGTTCTTAGTGACACTTATTGGCGTGTTGTTGTGTATCATGGTTTTGTGCCCATTACTCTCACCCCCCCCCCCCCCCCCATGAAGATTCCAGTGACTGTGTTTCTGTGTGTTGCGTTTTTTGTTAACTTGTTGTACATGACCTTCTGTCTCATTTTGTTTAGAAAATGGGCCTTTTCTCTTTTGGAATTGACCATCCCTGAGAGATGAGACAGAGGATGACGAATTTGAGGGTGTAGCTGACAGATAATACCTATTCTTATTAAAGTTTTTGTTTCTGATACTTTTTTTCTTGGTTCCATCTGTATGCCCTACCTTCACCAAACGCATTTTTATCCCCCCCCAATATTTCTTTTCCTTCTTCAACAGTATTGATTTCCCATACTCCTCCAAATGCTCCTTCAATTTAAAAACACATAAAACACTAAAAACACATAATCCTTACGTGTTTTTAGTGGTGTCAGTCTGGCATACAGTGCCCCAATATCAATATCAAGTTTGATCAATTGTTTACGATATTCAGCTTGTAATGGCAACATTAAATTCTTGGAACAGTCTTTTAATTTATTTTCCCAAATAGTTTTCAGATCATTGGAAATATGTTCTAAAATAGGGAAGTATTGAACCCTCAATTCAATAGGATTGATGTCTTCTCTAATATATCTGTCCGGGGATTGTATGTGCCAATGCAAGGCTGATTTTTTCTCCAAGAATTTAGTAAGATTGAAAAACAAAGATGATAAATCAGATTGAACCTGCTCCTTTGATTGATACTGGACATTAGATCCTCCAATTCCTTTCCATAAAGGTCTCCCATGATATGAACAATATATCAAGAAAAAGAGATGAAAAACAAACAAATTCGATTTCCAAATAATTGAGTCAGAATAACAGAGGAAGACATTTTTGTCCAACCTGAAACAAAAGCAGGAAGAGCTGTTTCCTAAAAGGAAAAAGGATCAACACTGATCTATTCATTTAGAAAAACATTGATTTGGGCCATCTGTGGTAATGCGAATCAAATTGAGGAATGGGTGTATTATCCACCCTTGTGTATAATGATAATTTTGGTGATTCATAGGGCCACACCTGTAGATTGCCACCATCCCTTGATAATATATAAATAACTTCAAAAGGTGGGATTTTATGGGCAATAAAAAATATACATAAGAAGATTTATACGTATAAAAAAAATTAATTTATTGTAGAAATATATACTAAAAAGATCTCATATTGATGGTACAACACATCATTGCAAAAATTGTCATTTTATATTCAAATTTATATGTATAAATGTCTTATGTATATTTGTATTGCCCATAATATCCCACCTTTTGAGGTTATTCTCTGTATATACATTAGCCTCTCTGTATATACCTAGCCTCTCTGTATATACCCAGCCTCTCTGTATATACCCAGCCTCTCTGTATACTCTAACCTCTCTGTATAAGTAGCCTCTCTATATATACACTAGCCTCTCTGTATATACATTAGCCTCTTTGTATACCCAGCCTCTCTGTATATACACTAGCCTCTCTGTACACCCAGGCTCTCTGTATACCCAGCTTCTTTGTATACCTAGCCTCTCTGTATACACTAGCCTCTCTTCTATATACTCTAGCCTCTCTGTACGTAACAATCTGCATCTGGTGGTAGGTAACGTGGCAAGTGAAAATCTGCATCTTGTGGCAGGTAATGTGACAAGCTCTCAGGTGACCCCGATGTAACGTGGAGGCTCTCTGGGGACCCTGATGTAATGATACATCATATACACACACATACAGTATGTGTGTGTGTGCATATATATGTGTGGGTGTGTGTGTGTGTGTACACACACGTATATTATATACATGTTTATGCCCGTATATTGGTTACATTGGTACACGGGTACAGGCTATACGTTGAAGTGTATAGCCTGTACCCATGTAACTAATAAAGTACTTTTATTCCAGAGCATCTGAGTTGCCAGCCCTTCTAAATTCAGTGTTGTATCTGTGGGGCCTAAACGTCCTGGCTAGAGCACTAGATCACAGTTTGTGGACTTTTATATTGGCAGTGGAGCTGGGGTAACAATTTTTTCTCCTACCATTTAACCAGTTGCCGACCGCCGCACGACGATGTACGTCGACAGCATGGCACGGGCAGGCATATTGGCGTACATGTACGTCCCTGCCTTCCCGCGGGTCGGGGGCCCGATCGGGCCCCCGCCCGGTGCCTGCGGCGGTCGGTTTTCGTCCGGGAGCGATCCGGGACGAGGGGGCGGCCATTCATTCATGGCCACCCCCTCGCGATCGCTCCCGACGAATAGAAATCCCCCGTGACATCACTTCCTCTCCTGTAATGTAAACACAGGAGAGGAAGTGATGTATTCTCTCCTCCGTGTCGGTATTTTTCGTTCCGACACGGAGGAGAGCGGATCGGTGAGTTGCACCAACACTCTACACACACAGTAGAACATGCCAGGCACACTCACACCCCCCCTTTACCCCCCGATCACCCCCCCAATTACCCCTGCCCCCCAGTCACAGTGACACCAATGTCATTTTTTTTTTTTTTTTTTTTTTTTTGCATTGGTGTCATTTGTGACTGTAATAACTGTTAGGGCAGTTAGGGTTAGCCCCCTTTAGTTCTAATGTACCCCCCTAACCCCCCCAATAAAGGTTTAACCCCGTGATCACCCCCCGTCGCCAGTGTCACTAAGGCTGGGTTCACATTGCAGCGGTTTATGAGAACGAATGTGATTCGCACCGCACTGCAGTGCAAATCACATCCGATCTCTGTGCGATTCGAGTTCAGCCATTCGCCGCACCCGCCACACCCGCCGCACCCGCCGCAAATTCGCACGGGACCCTTTTTTTGGCCCGCAGCAGAATCGGATCGCATGGGTGTTCACACCATGCGATCCGAGTTTGCAGATCGCACTGCGATATGCGAACTGATCTGGGGGTGTCAGTAACATTTCACTGACACTCCCAGCAGTTCGCATAGGGCAGTGTGAACTGCCGCCGGGAGGCATGCGATGCGGGAACCCGCCGCGGATTCGTGGCGTTTCCGCATCGCTCCAGTGTGAACCCAGCCTAATAAGCGATCATTTTTCTGATCGCCGTATTAGTGTCACAGGTGACGCTAGTTAGGCAGGTAGGTATTTAGGTTCGCCGCAGCTTTTTATAGCGCCAGGGACCCCCATATACTACCGCATAAAGCCCCCTGATTGCCCCCTAGTTAACCCTTTCACCAGTGATCACCATATAACTGTTACAGGTGACGCTGGTTGGTTAGTTATTTTTTTATAGTTTCAGGGCACCCGCCATTTATTACCTAATAAAGGTTTAATCCCCTGATCACCCGGCGGGTGTCATTTGTGACTAATAACTGTTAGGGCAGTTAGGGTTAGCCCCCTTTAGTTCTAAGGTACCCCCTAACCCCCCCAATAAAGGTTTAACCCCGTGATCACCCCCCGTCGCCAGTGTCACTAAGGCTGGGTTCACATTGCAGCGGTTTATGAGAACGGATGTGATTCGCACCGCACTGCAGTGCAAATCACATCCGATCTCTGTGCGATTCGAGTTCAGCTATACAGATAGTATGGCTGAATTCGTGTCGCACCCGCCGCACCCGCCGCAAACTCGCACGGGACCCTTTTTTTGGTCCGCAGCAGAATCGGATCGCATGGGTGTTCACACCATGCGATCCAAGTTTGCAGATCGCACTGCGATATGCGAACTGATCTGGGGGTGTCATTAACATTTCACTGACACTCCCAGCAGTTCGCATAGGGCAGTGTGAACTGCCGCCGGGAGGCATGCGATGCGGGAACCCGCCGCGCATTCGTGGCGTTCCCGCATCGCTCCAGTGTGAACCCAGCCTAATAAGCGATCGTTTTTCTGATCGCTGTATTAGTGTCACAGGTGACGCTAGTTAGGCAGGTAGGTATTTAGGTTCGCCGCAGCTTTTTATAGCGCCAGGGACCCCCATATACTACCGCATAAAGCCCCCTGATTGCCCCCTAGTTAACCCTTTCACCAGTGATCACCATATAACTGTTACAGGTGACGCTGGTTGGTTAGTTATTTTTTTATAGTTTCAGGGCACCCGCCATTTATTACCTAGTCTCACTAGTGTACCCCTAAATTTAGGGGTGTCTACTTTCCAAAATGGGGTCATTTGGGGGGGGTTTGTGCCATCTTGGCATTTTATGGCCTTCAAAACTGTAACGCCCTTAGAAAGCCTGAAGGCGGTGCTTGGTTTTCGGGGCCCCGTACGCGGCTAGGCTCCCAAAAAGTCCCACATATGTGGTATCCCCGTACTCAGGAGAAGCAGCAGAATTTATTTTGGGGTGTTATTTCACATATGCCCATGGCATGCGTGAGCAATATATCATTTAGTGACAACTTTGTGAAAAAAAAAAAAAAAAAAGTTTGTAATTTTCCCGCAACTTGTGGCAAAATATAAAATATTCCATGGACTCAACATGCCTCTCAGCAAATAGCTTGGGGTGTCTACTTTCTAAAATGGGGTCATTTGTGGGGGTTTTGTGCCATCTTGGCATTTTATGGCCTTCAAAACTGTAATAGGTAGTGAGAAGTGAACTCAAAAATTTACGCCCTTAGAAAGCCTGAAGGCGGTGCTTGGTTTTCGGGGCCCCGTACGCGGCTAGGCTCCCAAAAAGTCCCACATATGTGGTATCCCCGTACTCAGGAGAAGCAGCAGAATTTATTTTGGGGTGTCATTTCACATATGCCCATGGCATGCATGAGCAATATATCATTTAGTGACAACTTTGTGAAAAAAAAAAAAAAAAAAAAAGTTTGTAATTTTCCCGCAACTTGTGGCAAAATATAAAATATTCCATGAACTCAACATGCCTCTCAGCAAATAGCTTGGGGTGTCTACTTTCTAAAATGGGGTCATTTGTGGGGGTTTTGTGCCATCTTGGCATTTTATGGCCTTCAAAACTGTAATAGGTAGTGAGAAGTGAACTCAAAAATTTACGCCCTTAGAAAGCCTGAAGGCGGTGCTTGGTTTTCGGGGCCCCGTACGCGGCTAGGCTCCCAAAAAGTCCCACATATGTGGTATCCCCGTACTCAGGAGAAGCAGCAGAATTTATTTTGGGGTGTCATTTCACATATGCCCATAGCATGTGTGAGCAATATATCATTTAGTGACAACTTTGTGTAAAAAAAAAAAAATATTTTTTTTTTTGTCATTATTCAATCGCTTGAGGCAAAAAAATAAAATATTCAATGGGCTCAACATGCCTCTTATCAATTTCCTTAGGGGGTCTACTTTCCAAAATGGGGTCATTTGGGGGGGTTTTGTACTGCTCTGCCAATTTAGCACCTCAAGAAATGAGATAGGCAGTCGTAAACTAAAAGCTGCGTAAATTCCAGAAAACGTACCTTAGTTTGTAGATGTGACAACTTTTGCGCAAACCAATAAATATACAATTATTGACTTTTTTTTTACCAAAGACATGTGGCTGAATACATTTTGGCCTAAATGTATGACTAAAATTTAGTTTATTGGATTTTTCTAATAACAAAAAGTAGAAAATATCATTTTTTTTCAAAATTTGCGGTCTTTTTACGTTTATATCGCAAAAAATAAAAATCGCAGAGGCAATCAAATACCATCAAAAGAAAGCTCTATTTGTGGGAAGAAAAGGACGCAAATTTTGTTTGGGTACAACATTGCATGACCGCGCAATTACCAGTTAAAGCAGCGCAGTGCCAAAGTGTAAAAAGACCTCTGGTCATTTACCAGCAAAATGGTCCGGTCTGAAAGTGGTTAAGTAATACCATCATAGTTTTTTTTTTTTTATTTCACTACAGGTACTCCCACATCTACTATTTTTTAGGATAAAGACATTTGAAAATATTTAATATGAAACCGCTCAAATATATTTCATATATTTTAATTCACAGGTCTTACCTCTGGTAATATAAGGCATAATGTCTATGGATGATTAGAATATACACTGTATAGTAAATGTGCAAGATATGAGACTTCGTATTACTGTAGTTTTTTATTTGGATTAAATGTTTTCCAATAAATATAGCAGGTAAGATAGGTATTGAACACGTCACGTTATTGACATGAAATTTTCAGCACATGCAACCCATACATACAGAGAAACCCAAAATAATAAGTTCAAGTTCAGAAATGAAGTTATGTGTAATAAAATGGATTGACACAGGGAAACAGTATTGAACGTGCTAACTGAATTTTTTTTAATACTTCGTAAAAAAATCCTTTATTGGTAATGACAGGTTACGCCTCCCGTATGGAGAAACTAGTTGCTCGGGTGTGATTTTGGCCCATTCTTTCACACAGTCTTAAAATCTTGAAGGTTCCATGGGCCTCTTCTATGAACTCTGATCTTTAGTCCTTTCCATACATTTTCTATTAGATTCAAGTCAGGTGATTGGCTGGGCCATTCTAGCAGCTTAATTTTATTTTTTGTGAAACCAGTTGAGCGTTTCCTTGGCTTCGTGTTTGGGATCATTGTCTTGCTAAAATGTCCACCCTTGTTTCATCTTTATCAGATGGCAGCAGATTATTATCAAGAATGTTTTTGTACATTTTTCTATTCATCCTTCCTTCAATGATATGAACTTTGTCAGTACCATATGCTAAAAAACAGCCCCCACACTATGATGATCCTACCTCCAAACTTCACTGTTGGTATGGTGTTTTGGGGGTGATGTGCAGTGCCATTTGACCTCAAAACATGGTGTGTATTATGGCATCCAAAGAGTTCAATTTTAGTCTCATCTGACCAGACTATATTCTCCCAGTGTTTCACAGGCTTGTCTAAATGTTGTGCAGCAAACTTTAAATGAGTGTTAACATGCTTTTTCTTCAGCAATGGAGTCTTGCGTGGTGAATGTACATACTGACCATGGCGGTTGAGTGCATTACTTATTGTTTTCTTTAGCAATTGTACCTGCTAATTCCAGGTCTTTCTGAAGTTCTCCACAAGTGGTCCTTGGCTCTTGGACAACTCTTCTGATATTTTTTTTACACTCCACTTTCAGAAATCTTGCGAGGAACACCTCATCATGGCCAGTTTATGGTGAAATTATATTCATTCCACTTCCGGATTATGACCCCAACAGTGCTCACTGGAACTTTCAGAAGTTTAGAAACTTCCTGTAACCAATGCCATCAGTAATGCTTTGCAACAATAAGGTTGCAAAGGTCTTGAAATATCTAAGGAACAATTTTCCCAAGGGGCTTTAGGCAGTGGTGCTCTATAAATGAGTACAACAAATGTATAAAAAATACAAAATTTATTTGATTTGCATAAAAATATCAAGTACATATTCACATTCATTGTGTAAAAGTAAGGTCATCATTTCAACAATGTACATTTAGGATGCTGACATAATGATAGATGGATCAATATTCATTTGAGAACACTGTAATCTTAATGCATTTCGTGGGGCAACCGGAGTTGCAGTTGGTTTGTGTGTGCATCTATGGAAAAAAACATGTCAGTCTGTAAATAAATTTAAATTGTGTTCAACAGTCAATGGAGAAAAACAGAACAGGTTGATTAGATGAAACAGTACAACCAATTTCAGTGAAAAGAGTCCAAAAAGTGTCTGACTGGGTATACTTGTGTAGAAATAAATTGGATATAGTTCAAAATCAAAGATTAAAAGAAATGGCATCTAGATATCAAAAGCTGCGAAAAACCACAGCAGGGGTTGTGAAATGGCTCTTTGCTTTTACCCATCATGAGATGTTTCTTGTGTGACACCTTGGCTTTGAGACACCTTTATATAGGCCATCGGTTGAGATTGAACCAGCTGATATTATTGGCACTGATAACGGGTAGGATTGCCGTTTAATTACTGATATATTTTCACTGGTGTCTTGGCTTTCCAGGCCTTTTTGCACCTCCCTTTATTCATGTGTTCAATACTTTTTCAATACTTTTCCCCCGTGTCATTCCAATTTTATTACACAACTTAATTTCTCAACTTATTTGTTTTGTTTTGATTTCTTTTTATGCATAGATTGCATGGGTTGTTACTGACATGTGGTGAAAATTTCATGTAAATAGCACCTTTAGAAATACATTTACCTAGAAACACGGTGGCGTGTTTAATACTTATTTTACTCACTGTATACTTTAGTATAGTTATTAAATCATATAACTATATATACCATTTTCACTAAAACTTACTATGCTAAATATAGGTCAGAAATTTACAAGGTGAACCAAGGAAGTCATCTAAGCCCCCGTTCACACTGGCGCGCCTTGTCATTGACAGTTCTAAATTGCATGACAAGTCGCACCCCATTGCCATCAATCAAACTTTTCATATTGCCC
Organism: Lithobates pipiens; assembly: GCF_037356315.1. Taxonomy (NCBI): domain Eukaryota; kingdom Metazoa; phylum Chordata; class Amphibia; order Anura; family Ranidae; genus Lithobates; species Lithobates pipiens. Next base: position 64,756,346 of record NW_027507903.1, read on the forward strand.
CGATTCATGTCGCAGTGATTATGAAAAATGTTCCTGTACTACTTTTTCTGATTTTATTGCGCCTTGCATTGACTTCTGTTAAATTAAGTTGCAAGCCACAATTAAATCAGCAGCGCAAAACGCTGCACATCTGTGGCTTTAAAATTGTGCTGAAGTCACACTATTTCAAAGCTCCATAAGTGTGAACCAGGACTTACCATTTTAAGAAGTGTAGCAAAATCTCTATTTCTAAAACATAGGAAATGTTCTATGAAGAGCTGATTCCTTAAAAATGAGCTTGCTTTTGAGAGGGTAGAGAAAATGTAAAAAAGGGCCTGCATCAATGAGTTTTGGTCACTTCAGACAGGTTTTGCTTTCCCATACAAGTCTCTTGAACTATAAATCCTGCCTGAAGCAGATCAAATGCAGGGTGGAAGAAGGTCAGCTGCAAGTCAGATGCACCTATCAGTGAATCCCAAATGATCCCAGAAGCATCTTAAACTAGTACCATTGTCCCAAGCAAAAAGCCTATCAAAAGAAGCCTAGAAATACAGTATATATACTATTTTATCAGAACAGCTTTTCTTTAAAGCAGAAATCAGAACATAAAACCTTAATTTAGTGCTGGTTTACACTGGAACTCGCACATTCTGGTTTTGCCAGTCCATTAATTTCAATAGGCTGCCAAATGCACAGGAACATGCAAAAAGTAGTGCAAACACTACTTTTGCAAATCGCACCGCACCATGTGGCACCATGCAGTTTGGTGACCATAAATGCGCTGCATTTTCAAGATGTGTTTGGAGTGCCATTAACAATTAATAGAACCTGCGCAAATCTTGCAAGGGCAATGCATTCACGTGAAGTGTGACAAACGCACTCGGAACATGCCTTTCCTGCACAGGGATCTAGTGTGAACCGGCCCTTAATAATAGCCACAAGACACAGCTCTTTGTGTGGCTAAACTACATTTACTTATCCCTGGAGGAAGTGCATGAGCTCCTAAAAGCTATTTTTGACACAGATATGGAAGAAGAAAAAGGTACAGCTGAGTAGACATGATTTGATATATCAGGATTTGCAAAAGAAAAAGATTCAGAGTGATTCCGGTACACAAAGTGCCATCTTGAAAGAATAGCATACTCCGGAATGGAAACCATAACCAAATCGTTTGTAAAGATTTGATAAGGACCCAACATTTGTTTATAATAAATGCCCAAAGCTAGACACCTCTCTCGCAAAAATGTTAAAAAGATCAGATCTAGCATTTGAATAGATAGGGAAACTTAAGGATCCAATTGGACAAGAGGGGTTACATCTTGCTAAGATAGGCTTGGGACTCTCAATCGCTGGTTTGAAACAAGCTCTTGCTACTACGTGCATGGCAAGAAACTTAGAATTTTGTCTCTCTCAGCTTACGACCCATTTGGAAGCAAGAACCCACAGAGATCAACTCCTTAGCTCTCTTGCGCAGTTGTAGGTTATATGAAGGATGCGTCAACATAAGTGATGAGATATATTAGCCAAGACTTAAGCCTTAGTAAATTCAAAACCTGGTCAGGGAATGACACAAAGTTGCTTTTATGTAATTTACCATTTTCAGGGAATTTACTTTTTAATGCAGGTTTGTAAGATGCCTTAGAACGTATGGTAGATAAGAAAAAACCTTCCCAGAAATGAAGAAAAGTTTTGTTTTGTTTTCATGGACAAGGATGCCAACAAACAGAAGAGGAGGAAAGGTCAAAGAAGCACTGGTCCGTCAAAAAACTCAATCATTACATAGGGCAAGAGGGAGGAAGACTGGAGGACGTCATCCCACAATGGAGAACAATAACCTCCAGCAGTTTTGTGCTGAAGCTACTAGAACAGAGTTACAAACTTGAATTCGATCATCAGCCACCTTCCAGGTTATTGATAACAAATTTACTGAAGGGTCCAGGAAAAGCAGCAGCTCTACCACTCTTGACACGGGATCTGGTGGATAAAAGAGTGCTGATTCAAGTGCCCCAGTCAGAAAGAGAAGGGTTTTACTCCCACATTTGTAGTAAGGAACATTTCAGGCAAGTTCCACCTTATTTTAAACTTGAGCTAACTGAATAAGGTACTGGAGATTCAGGATGGAGTCAATAATTTCAGTCAGAGCTCTGCTTCACCAGAATTGCTTTATGGCAACGTTAGACCTTCAAGATGAATACTTGCATATTCCAAAAAAGAAGGAATTGCAGACATTTCTGTGAATTGCTCTCAAGATTGGCACTGCCATTGAGTCTCTTCTCAGCCCCAATATTTTTTTCCAAAGTTTTGGCCAAAGCCCTAGCACCCCTGAGGTTCTGGAATGTCACGGTCATTGCATATCTAAATGATCTCTTGGGGACAGCACCTATGGAGGAACCGTTAGCAAAGAATATTTAATTGGTTTAGCAATGGCTGACCAAATTGGGCTGAGTAATCAATCTGAAGAAATCCAATACAATCCCTTATCAAAGAATCAATTTTTGGAGGCTATATTCTTGATTCCAGAATATGGCATCTTTGAGGACCAAGTGGATCATTGGGGTCAGCCTGATGTAAATTTGTTTGCAACAAAGAAAAATGTGAAGACAAGACAATTCTTCTCTGTAACTCGGAAAAGGGCAGCTATAGGCATAGGCGCACTATAAAACGCTTCAACTTTTCCACTATGTGATGTGTTCCTGCCAATAGAGCTCTTGCTGCAAGTGCTTCAGAAGTTCATACGGGAGGAGATGAGTATAATTCAAATTGCACCATATTGGCCAAAACAGTCATGGTTCACACTCTTCCGCTCACTAGCATTGATTTCTCAGGGCCAGCTCCTGCATCCAAACATAAGAAGATTGAAATTGTTAGCCTAGTTTCTGAGGAAGACATCCTGAGGACCTTGGGGGTTTCAGACAAAGTAATTTCAACCCTTATAGACAGTCGTATGCCTGTGACCAGGGCGATTTATAAAAAACGTTTGGAGAAGGTTCAATTCTTGGCTTAAGGAAAATGGTAGCGTTTCGACAGAAATTCCTGTGATTTTGAAATTCTTGTAGGATGGGGGTGGATCACAATTTAAACCTGAGCACCTTAAAGGTTCATAAAGCAGCTCTGAGTATTAAACTTTACAGGAAAAGCTGCTCATTAGAAGATTTTGCAAATCCTTGTTCAGAAAGAGACCTGTTAGGTCAAATATTTGTCTCAAACTTCTGTTTGAGCCTATATCGGAATCCAGTATTTTGCAAATCCTTGTTCAGAAAGAGACCTGTTATGTCAAACATTTGTCTCAAACCTCTGTTTGAGACTATATCGGAATGCAGTATTAGAAATCTAACCATGAAAACAGTAAAAGGACTCTATAGTACTGAGGACTGATACAGGTTTTCTGCCAAAGGTATCTTTGTCTTTTCATAGAACTCAAGACATAGTCTTGCCCACAAAAGGAAGATTTTAGTGTCTTAGACGTAAGAAGATGTGTTCTGTCTTACCTGGAAGTAACAAAAGAGTTTTGCTCTTTTTGTGCTTTTATACAGGCAGCAAGAAAGGTCATAAAGTCTTAAAAGCTACCCTGGTAAGGTATATAAGATAACTGATTTTGGAAGCGTATAAGTGCATGAAGGAAGTTCCTCCATTATGTTTTAATGCACATTCTACAAGAGCATTGTCCACATCATGGGCAGAAAGAGCTGGCCCTACCCCAGAGCAGATTTGTAAAGCTGCAACGTGGTCATTCTTTTCAACTTTTGTCTGACAATATTGAATGGACCTTCTGACTAGTTAAGACCAGGCATTTGGGTGTAAAGTCCTTCAAGAAGTGCTTTCTCCCTAAGCAGGTAAGTTCTCATTTATCATCTGAAGGGTTGTCCTGGAGGACAACTGAAGAAAAAAAACTGAGATAGACTTATCTTCAACTCTATTTCCAGTAGTCTTCCAGGACCACCAGCCACCAACCCTTTTTCTTCATATCTTTTCATGTGTTTTGATGATGCAGTGTTTTCCTGCCCAAGGGAGGAGGAGCTATATCTCAGAGGCTGCCCTGAAAGATTGCTGAAAAGAGAGTTTTTTTTTTAAATAAACATTTGTACCTATTTTATCCCTCATTAACTCTTGGTTAACTGTAATTAGTGATAATTAACCTTCTCCCCCTTCTCCCCTTTATTTTTTAAGTACCTTTTATTTTTTATTTTTCATTATTATTTCAACTTATTTTATTTGCTTTAATTTGTATTAGTTATCTACAGTAATGCTATTTTTCAACAAACAGTGGTCAAGGTAGAAAACAGTTATATATAAAAATTTTAAAAATTAAAAATTATATATATATATATATATATATATATATATATATATATATATATATATATATATATATGTTTGTCTATAAATCTTGAAATTAAAATATTTTTTGCAAAAAAAAAAAAAATCACCAAAAAAGCCTTGTTTGTCTGCAAAAAAAATAATAAATGTACTGTATTACTTTGTTGTATCAATAAATTAGAATGTTATTGCTAGAAAAGGCCCTTAACATAAAATGTAAAAAATGCTCTGGTCCATACAGGTATGGTATACAGATGCAAAAGCTGAACTGGTGAAGTGACAAGTAAATATTATGGACATACTGTGCACACATACAGTATATTTTGTGTATATAAAGATAACGCCACAAGGATTGAGATGCCTGTTTCTAACTTGTTGCTAGTTTGCACTTTAAACAGTATATGTGCTGACAAGCTTTCTTACACCTTAATTTAGATCACATATGGTTAACTCATCACTACTAGTAGAGCTTAAAAGTATTATTAAAATCATATTAATGGCTGTGTCTGTAAATATGCAGATGAAATGTGCTGCTGGGTCTGGTTAGCACTAGTCTTCATATAATTTTATAGAAAAAAAAATTAAAGCATTAATTGCATGCTGCTAAATCTAAGAATTATCTGTAAATTATATATAAAAAAAAAGAATACATGTATTATTTTATATTTGATGGGCAGTTGTATTGATTCCTTTTGTAAATTTAATTTTTTCCCAAACAAATTTCTCATGTAGTTTATAGGTTTAGAAAGTGATATTATTTTTACTTGTATAAACCTTTAAAGATCAACATTTTTACAGGGAGCACTCATCATACAGACTAATTCAAGTGCATCTATAACCAACATATATTTTAATTTGGATAGAGTAGGACATTTTTAGAACCATTGGCAAGAAAAGAAAAATGTTTTACATACATTGTAAGATGCTCCTGTCTGCTAGCAGAGGGTATACCGTGTTTCCCTGAAAATAAGAACTAGCCTGATTTTCGGGAAGGTCTGCAATATAAGCTCTACCCTGAAAATAAGCCCTAGTAAATTCCATGTAAAAATATATAATCCGTTTTGTAAAAATTTTATATAATGCCCACTTTGTCTCCTTTTATGACTTTATTGATGAAAATACCTTATTTACAGCACTGCTAGGCACTCATGTGACCCACTGTAGATCTCCTGCTCTCCTCCCAGCTGACGTCAGCAGTCTCTCCCTCTGCAGTGCTCGGCCCTTCTCTCGGGAAGTGCTCGGTTCAGGGAAGAAGAGCTCCGGCGGATCATGTGAGCGCCCAGCGGCACTGTAAATAAGTTATTTTGGGCAATAAAGTTACAAAGGGAGACTCAACAGACATTATATAATAGTTTTACAAAATGGATTACATATTTTTGGGATTAAAGATCTCATAATAATGACTCCTGAGCTGACAGGTGGAGAGGGGGAGAGAAGACAACGGCACCGGACCACCCTTGAATCACCAGGCCCCAATATCCATTCAGGCCTGTCCCTGCAGTTGCTTTGCCTCAGGATATCCAGCCTCGAGAGTTGGAAATGCATGGAACCGCACCCCAGGCCAGGAGGGCCATGGGAGCCGGTCAGGTGGACCAGAACCAAACAGACAGAAAAATCTTCTGGAACAGAACCCCCGTAGCACGTGATGTCATTACCTTAAATACCACCTCCCAGAATGCACAGCAGGAGAACACTCCCACTGGGCTGGTTCAGAGAAAAACGTGGCACTCAATACACCCAGCTAAACTGCATTCTCACATGCCGGCGGTGACAGCGACACCTGCGGCCAAGGAGAACCCAGTGCAACCCAGCTGGACTGGTACTGAAATCATAATTTAGTAAAATTAGCCCTAAAACTCCACTCTGGTTTCAGGAATATTAACTTTCAAAAACATATAGCGCATGCTTGTCAGGAGCCACCGCTACACTGGAAAAGTTGTTGTATGATAACTGGGGTCACCCAGATAAACAATTTTCTCCTCCTAAGAGGTTTTCTATACTTTTTCCGGTGGAGGAAAAATTCACCAAAAAATGGGAGGTGCCAGCAATAGATGCGGCTATTTCTTGTGTGAATAAAAGCCTGACCTATCCTGTGGACAATGCTCAGGGGTTCAAGGATCCAACTGATAAGAAGCTGGAAACTTTATTTAAAGCCTCCTTTTCTATGGCTGGCGCTGTGATCCAGCTGCGATTGCAGCAATTGGCATGTGCCAGTTCCTCAAGGAACAAATGAAGCAGGTGCTTAACCTTGGGAGTCAAGTCCTGGGGAAAAAAGTGTGGGAACTCCCACCCAAGATCCACTCCCCCACCAAAAAAAAAAAAGTATACGCTCATATGCACAAACGCTTCAAAAGTGGTATTTTTCATCCAATTTTCGTATTGTGTGTATGAAGCTTAACTGTTAGTACATAAAAAAAAATCCTCAATAAACATAAATACGGTAATTCTCTGAATAATCAGCATTCATTCAATTGTGCTTCCATGCAAATGTGAACATCATGTTCTGATCTTTATTGGAAATTTTATTTTGTATATAGTATGTAGAGTGTTTTTTGTGGTGAGTTTACACTTTTCATTGAAAAGAGTTTGGATAACACAGGATTAAACGGAAAGGTCATAAATTAACTGCACATTATCTGGACAGAATGCTTGGGGTGATAGTGATGTGTTCCTGCTTAGGAGATGTAGGTTAACTTGGGGGGCTGCAAACTCTGCAGGGCTCCAACACACACTTTCTGCTATTCCAACCCTTCACATATTTCCCCATAAACTTCCCTCCTGGCATTAAACCTTGCCAGGTATTGTGCTCAGCTTACCACCCTAAACTGATGTTCCTCCCTCAGCTCACCTCTCTCCCTGCATGTCCTGTGAGCAGAATAGCTCTGCTGCTCCTCTGGGTTCTCTCATCATATAGCACTGAAGATAGAGGAGGGGGGATTCAGCGGGACACACAGAGCAAGTATGCAGGAGACTGGGGGGGAAGGATGAGGAGACAGAAAATCAGGAGGGGCCAGAGGAGAGGAGCGCATCACGAGAGGTCTGACTAAATACAATCTCTTAGCAGCAGGGACCTGATCTACCCGTCAGCTAGCTGTGATTGACAGGTAGATCGAAGCGGAAGCTGTCATGGGGCCCCTTACTGGCAATGCCTGAATGGTCAGGTGTGCGGAACTTACTATTGCAAGCTGTGTCAGCAGCTGCTGGTGTAGCACCTGCCACACAGCTCTCATACTTCAAAGCCTTGCAGGACACAGCTGCTAATGGGAACTGAGTTCCTGTTGTGGAAAAAGTACAGGAACTCCATTCCCATGCGTTCCCGCAGGACTTGAGCCCTGCTTAACCTCCTATGCAGACCTTCCTAAGGCCATGTGTTTTGCGGTTGATGCCATTATGCATTCTATTCAACAAGCACCTTGCCTTTCCCTCCTGCTCGTACACATGCACAGGGCCCTTTGGCTTAAGCATTGGGCAGCTGATGCTCCGTGCAAAAAATATTTGACTGTGTTCCTGTTTTATGGGGAATGCCTGTTTGGGGATGATCTGGACAAATACATCCAGAAGATTACTGGAGGTAAAACCACGTTGTTACCGGTCAAAAATAGGAATAAACATCCCTCATTTAGACGTTCTCTGTCCCCAGCACCTGGAGACTCATCCTCCATGCAGTGGCGACGGCCTCCCCATTGAATACTAGGGGAAATGTCCAAGGCCAGGCCCAAGGGAAAAAGAAGTCTTGGGGTCAAAAATCTGCTAAACAGAACCCCAAAACCTCCCTATGAAGGGGCGCCCTGGCCAAGTGGGGGGAAGGCTGATGCAGTTTGCAGGCACCTGGCGGGAAGAGATTCAGGACACATGGATAACCTCCACGGTGTCTCTGGGCTACAAGTTGGAGTCCCCGGAGTTCCAGCCGTCTCATTTCCTAAGGTCAAGAGTCTCCAAGGATCCAGAAAAAAGAAGACTCTTGGTTCTGGCCTTCGGCTACCATCCCAAGGGGTAATTATAGAGGTGACCCCAGAAGAGCAAGGCTCAGGGTTCTACTCAAACCTCTTTACAGTTCCAAAACCAAACGGGGATGTCAGACCTATTCTAGATCTAAAAGACCTGAATCAGTTTTTAGACATTCATTCTTTCCGCATGGAATCTATCCACTCAGTAGCTTCCACCCTTCAAGGGGGGGGAATTCTTGGCATCAATAGACATCAAAGATGCATATTTACATGTGACAATATTTCCCGCTCACCAAGGATTCCTAAGGTTTGCGGTGGATCAGCGCCACTTCAAATTGGTGGCCCTACCTTTCGGTCTTGCTACAGCACGAGTGTTCACAAAAATTCTAGCCCCACCCTTGGCAAAACGAAGGGCTCAGGGCATAGCAGTGACAGCTTATCTGGATATTTGCTACTTGTAGAACAGTCTGTAGCATGCTTAGACCGCAGTGTGCTCAGCAGAGTAGAGTACTTACAGTACCTAGGAAAAATCCCTCCATTTGCCTATGTATGAGACTATTAGGGAAGATGGTGGCCTCCTTCGAGGCTGTCCCTTATGCTCAGTTTCACTCAAGGCCTTTGCAGAGTAGCATCCTCTCTGCCTGGAGCAAAAGAGTACAAGCCTTGGATCTCCCAATGTGCCCATCTCCTTGGGTACGCCAGAGCCTCAATTGGTGGTTGCTATCCAAGAATCTACTAAAGGGAAAATCTTTTGTTTCAGTTACTTGGAAAGTGGTAACCACAGATGCCAGCCTAATAGGCTGGGGAGCAGTTCTGGAAGAAGCTTCCACCCAGGAAAGATGGTCCAGAGCCGAAAGGCTCTTGCCCATCAACATTCTGGAGATTCCGGCAATTTGTCCAGCCCTCAAGGTCTGGACTTGCAGGTTGCACAGTTAACCTGTCAGGATACAGTCCGACAATGCTACAGCTGTGGCATATGTCAATCATTAAGGGGGTACCAAGAGTCTGGATTCCCAAAAAGAGGTGAATCACATTTTTTCATGGCCAGAGAGACATGTTCCTTGCCTGTCTGCGGTCTTCATCCCAGGGGTAGAAAATTGGCAGGCGTATTTCCTAAGTAGCCAGCAGATGTGCCTAGGACAATGGTCTCTACACCCCAACATACTTCAGGCCATATGTCGATATTGGGGTACCTCGGATGTAGACCTGTTGGCCTCTAGGTTCAACAAGAAACTGGACAACTTTGTGTCAAGAACAAAGGATCCGCTAGCACAAGAGTCAGATGCCTTAACGATTCTATGGGATCAGTACTCTCTGATCTATGCGTTCCCTCCAGTTCCGCTTTTCCCCTGATTTCTTTGGAGGGTCAAAATTCTGGTGGCTTCCAGCTTGGCCCAGGCGACCTTGGTATGGGGAGATCATAAAGATGGCAGAGGGAAGACCTTGGGTTCTTCCGCTCTGCCCAGATCTATTCTCACAGGGTCCAATATTCCATCCTGCCTTACAATAATCAGAATTTAACTGTTTGGCAGTTGAGACCTACATTCTAAAGGGTCGCGGCCTCTCGGGTCCAGTTCTGTCCACTCTGGTTAATGCTAGGAAGCTGGCTTCCAGGCTCATCTACTACAGAATCTGGAAAGCATATGTTTCCTGGTGTGAATCCAGGGGGTGGCATCCTAGAAAGTATGCCATTAGCAGAATTCTTGCCTTTCTTCAATTGGGTGTAGAAATTAAGCTGCCCTTGAGTATTCTTTCAAAGACCACTTGCCTCTCATTCCCTCGTACAGGCCATTGGTCAGGGGGCACTATGCTTGTATCCACTGGTTAAGCCTCCTGTGTGCCCATGGGATCTGAATTTGGTTTTGTCTGTTTTACAGGAACGACCTTTTGAACCACTGCACCAAGCGCCTTTAAATCTTGTGACAAAGAAGTTGGTGTTTCTGGTAGCATATCCTCACCTAGAAAGGTATCAGAGTTAGCAGCTCTTTCTTGTAAAGAGCCATGTTTGATTATTCACAAAGACAGGGTGATGTTGCGTCCTCACCTGACTTTTTTGCCTAAAGTTGTTTCCGGATTGCATCTGAATCAAGATGTGGTCCTACCGCCCTTTTTTTCAGATCCGCAGTCCACGGAAGAAAAGTTGTTACACTCTTTAGAGCAGTCAGTATCTATCTGCAGGCAACCGCTCAGATACAAAAGACTGATTGTCTATTTATTCTGCCAGAAGGCCCAAAGAAAGGCCAGGCAGTATCTAAATCCACAATCTCTAAATGGATTAGACAGGTTATTATTCAGGCTTATAGTCTAAAGAAGAAGATTCCTCCTTTTCAGGTTAAAGCGCACTCTACTAGAGCAGTTAGTGCTTCATGGGCATTGCATCACCAGGCCTCCATGGATCAGATATGCAAGGTTGCAACTTGGTCTTCAGTCCACACATTCACTAGATTTCATCAGGTGGATGTAAAAGGGCATGAGGATGCCGTTTATGGGTGCAGTGTGCTGCAGGCAGCAGTATAGTTCCTCTAGTCCGTTGGCGGTCTATGTTTTTTGATCTGTGTCTCCCTCCCATCAATTTGGGCATTGCTATGGGACATCTCGCTAAGTAATTATCAAGTCTCCGTGTCCCGTGATGTATGAACAAGAAAATAGGATTTTTTAAATACAGCTTACCTGTAAAATCCTTTTCTTGGGAATACATCACGGGAAACACAGAACTTCCACTCCTCTTCGGGATTATACGTGTAGATCTACCCCCGAAGGAGCTGCTGGTTAGATTTGGGCTTACCGTTACCTTCTTTTCTCCTCACTTTATGTCTAGGGGTGTCCCATGATAGATGGCCCAGTAACTCGAGAGACTGACAACAGATCCACTTGAATGGATTTTATTTGCAAAATGTAGACAATGACACAGTCTCTTAAATTGGGATCAGACCATTGAAAGGAAGTTCAGGTACTCTTTAGTGTCAAAGTCAAATATTGAAGAACTTGCTTACTTTGATTGCATCCAGAGAATAGCCATTCGCGACTGGATGTTCACTTAAGTTGGACAGTCCCTCGCTCACAAGGCCTAGCAGCCAACAAAGTGCTTACTCAGGAAAAAGTCTCTGCCACAGATGTTGTTGTAGAACGTACAAGATATTTCTCTACCACAGATGTTGTTGTAGAACACGTAGGAACACTAGAAGAACACTCATGGGATACCTGGATCTTTCAGCCAGCTTGGCGATATCCACGAGACCGGATTCTCTTGGGTACTCCAGCTCCTCCAGGCTCTTACTAAGAAACCAACCGTATGTGGCCTCCTTCTGAAAAGTCCTCCCCTGGATAGCGTGAAGTCACTGGGACGGCACCCAACCACCTCAGAATCCTCCTTTAGTTTCCTTGCCTCGGGCTAGCCAGCCCCGAGACATCAAGATCGGGTGGATCCGCACCCCAGGCCATAGCCTTCCTGGGAGCTGGTCAGGAGGACCAGGAACATGAAGTCAGTACATCCTTCTGGACCGGAACCCCGAACCAGGTGACGTCTTAAATACCCTCTCCCATAAAGCACAGCAAGAGTGCCATTCCCACTGGGCGGGCTCCGAGAGAGAGTAACTTAGGCACCCAACCAGACCATAGTTCCATACCTGCCAGAAGTGCCCTCTGTGGCCAGGCGGAACATCTCATAGTCCAGTCAGACTGATGCTGAAGTCCAAATTTAGACAATTGTACCCAAACCAAACTGCAGTTTAGGTATAACCTTAACTTTGAAAAACGCATAGCGCGTGCTCTTCAGGAGCCACCACTACATACGTTGGGACACTTATTGCTTTGCTACAAAACTGAGGTACTCTCCATATGGGAGGGGTTATATAGGGGAAGAACTCATCTTGTAATTAGGCTTGCCAGTGTCCAGTCACCTGATGGTGATTATCTAACCCACTAAGTAATTATCAAGTCTCTGTGTCCCGTGATGTATTCCCAAGAAAAGTATTTTACAGGTAAGCTGTATTTAAAAAATCCTTTTTTGTTAGCCCAGACTCCTTTAGTCTGAAAACAGCTGTACATGAAATTGCAAGAGACAATGAGTAGCTGAGATATGTATGGCAGCAAATAGTTGCAAGACAGTGAGTTTCTCAATAAAACATACTTTTACTAGGTGAACATGTATATCATGTAGCATAACAGCAAAGAGTGTTGGAGGAAGGGGGTGCTGACATGTTTTAGACAAGGGCTTTCTGTCACCATTTATTTAGAAGGCAAATGTTATAGCTGTTTGTAATGTTGCAGTTTTAGCATATAGTAAATTCAAAATAAAAGTCATGGAGAAGAATAGGTAATTTGTAAATCAGTTGAGCAAGTTGAGAAATATGAAACAGATCTCTGAATTCAAAACTGACCTAGAAGACATTGGGGCATACTATTAATAGCCTTGGACTCTGCAGACTTTCATTTATATTTTAGAACTTAAGGCCAGACAAATATTAAAACAAGCATGAACAAAGTTGTTCCTGTTTTCAACACTTTTGTTTCCAAATTGCATGATGTTTGTAGTCTTTCCAGATGAGAACAATTATTTCCATTCTAAGTTATTTGATTTCTAAGTCATTAATGATGTAAATGCTGAAAATTCTGTAACTACTCAAAGCTTCAAATGTTTCCATCGGTTCATTATTTTGTTTGTTTCATGGACATTACGTTTCTAATCTTTCTTCTAGATCCAAAGCTGGAGATGAAATCTTGCTAACATATGTAATGTTAGCTTTTCAAATTAAAAATCAGGTATTCAAAAGATCAATAACATTAGCACTAATGCTTAGAAAAACAATTAGGAAGCAAAAAAAAATGTGTATAATACATTTCCATTTTTTTTAGTGTCACAATTATAAGCAATAAAATATAATTATCCCCAGGACAAAATGTACTCAGAATGTGCATAGTTGTAGGATCTGCAAAGTACGCTCTCTTCAACAACATATTACACAAAGTCTTTTTTAAAGGTGATATACATAAAACAACGGAAGACGTAGAGTTCAGCCATATAGTCTAGATCAGGGGTAGGCAACCTCGACCCTCCAGTTGTTTTGAAATTACAAGTCCCATGAGACATTGCAAGACCCTGACAATAACAGGCATGCCTCCTAGAGGCAGAGGCATGATGGGATTTGTAGTTTCACCACAGCTGGAGTGCCGAGGTTGTCTACCCTTAGTCTAGATGCTTCAGAGATGTCCTTGGTTAAACAACAGCATGTTGTAATTAGGGCAGATGCACAAATAAAAAAAGCTAAAGACACCATCAACAAGAATTTAAAAAGTAAGCATTAAAAATAAATAAATTCGAAATATAGGAAACATGGACATGGCAGATGGAGTTTGAGAAAACTGAAAGTCTGAGAACAAAAGTACAATGGATAGATTGGGTCAGCATGTAACATGATCTTGAGAAGTATTCTAGTTCTTAAGAAATATGCACCATTTTTTTTAGTTAAAAGTATGCTATAAAACTCCCTTTCTTTGAATGAAGTTTATTAGTTCTTGTATAAGTAATTTAACACTGTATACCTATGGGCTCTAGAGTTCTCATTGGCCCTTGGCAAACACAGCCTAATGTACCAGTACAGGTAGGGTTCCTTCACTTGCACGGTAATTGAGTACCAGCTTATAGTTTATTCTTCTTTTACATAGAAATGTAGGGTCATTTTGCAGAAGAACTTTTTTAATTACAAATGTTTTTATTCTATTTTTTGTTTATAGGAAAGCTAACCCTGCCTGTAATCCAATGTTACCACTCGCACTTTACAGATTCTACTGCTTACATGTAACAAAAACTTCAGAGACTGTTTAAATAGAACATAAGCCTGTCAAGAGACTGCTCTCATGTTAATGCACATCATTTTTTCCCACTCTGTGAAAGCCAGGGGTTCATAAGTATCTTTTATTTGTAGATTCTCCTCCAAATTTCCTTGGCTTGATAAGTTAATGGAGTTTGACAGATATATTTGTAGCATCTTGCTAAATGCAGTATCAGTTCGGCACCAGATGGTACTTTGTTACATAAATATTGGTATGAGGACCAGATCGTTAAAAGATCCTTGGTTCAGCTTTCTTTCCCAGCTTAAAATTTGTTACACAAGTATAACCAAGGAAAGTTTTACCTTAGTCAATATGGTCAGTAAGGAGAAATTGAAGATCTTGAAGTACTGTGAGTGGGCAGCTGGGCAATTCCCAATGATAGCACAGCAGCCGATTACAGGAGCAAAGGAAGTAATATTGTTGTGAGGTCAAATGCTGGGTAGTGAATACAGCAGCTACAGCAAACAGCATAAAGGAGGGGATGCACACGACAGCCACAGGGTAGTGAGTATACACCACAGAGGCAATTGAAAAATTGTATAAGCCAAGTTATGCACAGAGAGGTATTAGTCTGAGTTTGAATTGGTAAATAAAGCAGGGTCAGGTGGGTCATACATGGGGAGGTAAAAATCCATGTCAATAATAAGATAGTGATCAAAGCCAGGTCAGAACAGAAACAAAAAGCAAAGCACACTATCACAAATGCTAGCTCTTTAGTTGGCATGGGAGTAGCGAGGAGACAGCTTTTTGAAGGTTAAGGCTACAGGCGGGGTTCCTGCAAGCTAGCCTCTGAGAGATAGCAATGAAAAAGTTTGTCTGACATAGGCTTGTCACTGCAGGTGTTTAGAGCAGGTAGAACATGTGTTTTCTCTATCCAAGCCCCAGAAAACTGAGGTTTTCTGCACATATGAGCCCATGTTCCTTTCATGGAATTGTTGACGCTTGAAGATTTGGGTGAAGGAAGTGGTATTGACAAGATACAAGTTATGCCCCGTACCAGAAGCGGCTCTAGGCTTTGTGAGGCCTTAGGCAAATCTTAGAAATGAGGCCCCACTCACGCCCAAAATAGGAAAAATAATTCAAGCAACAGATAATAATTGTATAAATTACATATAGTAAGAGCCTTAAATCCTATGAACTATGAATTTACAGTGTCTAGAATTTTCTCTAACCAATTACGTTCATCAAATATCATTAAACATATATATATTACCCACTCACTGATTGGTTGCTAGAGGTTACTGCACACCATTACCGCACCCCCATTGGTTGCTAGAGGTTACTGCACAATATTACCACTCATTGATTGGTTTCTAGAGGTTACTGGACCTCATTACCACTTACTCATTGGTTGCTAGAGGTTACTGCAGATTATTACCACTTACTGATTGGTTGCTAGAGGTTACTGCACATTATTACTGCTCACTGATGGCATTCTTCCACCTTGGAGGCAGGGTGGAAGAATGCCAGAGGTGGGGTATAGAGGAATGATGGGGTTGTTAATGACAATGAGTGGGGTGGTAAGATGTCAGCAGAGGGGGATGATGACAGTGGGTGGGGTTGTAGGAAGCTGGCAGTGGAGTACAGAGGGGATGAAGATAAGGATGATGATGGGGTAGAGTGGTAGGATGCTAGAAGTGGGGTACAGTGGGATGATGGGAATGTTGATGGCAGGAGGTGGGGTGGTAGGATGCCAGGCACAGGGGGATTATGGTGAAGATGGAGGTGATGGTGACAGGAGGTAGGGTGGTGGGATGCCAGGCACAGGGGGATGATGAGGATGGAGATGATGGTGACAGGCGGGATGCCAGGCACATGGAGATGATGGTGACAGGTGGTGGGATGTCAGGCACAGGGGGATGATGAGGATGGAGATGATGGTGACAGGTGGTGGAGTGGTGAGATGCCAGGCATAGGGGGATGATGAGGATGGAGATGATAGTGACAGGTGGTGGGATGCCAAGCACAGGGGGAGGAGGAGCATGGAGAAGATGGTGACAGGTGGTGGGATGCCAGGCACAGGGGGATGATGAGGATGGAGATGATGGTGTCAGGCGGTGGGGATGTGGGATGCCAGGCACAGGGGGATGATGAGGATGGAGATTATGGTGACAGGTGGTGGGGATGTGGGATGCCAGGCACAAGGGATGATGAGGATGGAGATTATGGGGACAGGCGGCGGAATGATCGGCACAGGGAGATGATGGTGACAGGTGGTGGGATGCCAGGCACAGGGGGATGATGAGGATGGATATACAAGCAGAAACACAAACAGCGGCAACCTAAGTGCAGTATTAAAGTCCACAATTGTTTATTTAGAAGGTAGTACACTCACTCTGTATAGTAGAAATTCAGGCACATCATGTATATTGTCAAGAATTGGGAATTCTAAGGATATTGGGGCAG
The DNA here is from genome assembly GCF_037356315.1 of Lithobates pipiens. Classification (NCBI taxonomy): domain Eukaryota; kingdom Metazoa; phylum Chordata; class Amphibia; order Anura; family Ranidae; genus Lithobates; species Lithobates pipiens. The sequence goes on from NW_027507903.1 coordinate 64,772,827, forward strand.
TTGCTGAGGCTGCTCCCTTGATATCCACACCCAAAAATGTTGGGAAATTGGGAAGAAAAGGAAAAAGAAATAGGAAGTCTGTGGAAAAGGGCAAAACCGGTAGAGGAAACGTTTCTGTACCCCTCTTCAATAGAAATCTTACGGGGTTACCCGTCGGTAGTTGATTAAATTGTGGTGTATATGATTTTAGCAATATGAAAGTTTTGATGGATTTCATTTTTTTTGTCCTTATTAAATTACTTGTAATTTTTTATAACAAAGTCTTTTATGATTTATTTAGTACCGCAATAGTCCCCTCAACAAACATTTTTGGGTGTGGATATCAAGGGAGCAGCCTCAGCAACTGCCCCAATATCCTTAGAATTCCCAATTCTTGACAATTATCAATTGGGATGATGGTACTGTTATATGTATTACGTATATTTTGTATTTGAGGCTATACTCAGTCTATGGCTACATCATGTATATAAAAGAATGTTCCAAAGTTCAGTTCATCGCAGGACTCCCAGGAGAAAGTTATCCTCTTGCGCTGGAGCGTCTCGTCCATTGGTGCCGGTGGTTTCCAGCATCTCTGGCTCGGTTTAGCACAGCGTCACGGAGGTCAGCTGGTGGGGTGTCTGGGGTCGCACTGTGGTGATGCAAATGGGTGCACGCGTTCAGAGCATGCCTGCTCCTTCATCAGGCATAGCATCTACCATCTTGGAAGTGGTCAAATAGGGGAAGCGGAGCTAATTGGCCAATGCGATCATAGAACCGCCCTGCTGTAGGGCAGGGTTAGTGGGACTGGAAACTAGCATTGTATTTTCTCGGGGATATGTAAATCTGAGGACACTGGCATCTGTTATATTGAAAATACAAGCTGGCTGACATGCATTTGTGGGCAAGAAAAGTTTTAATAATAAGATCATGAAAACATACGAAAAGAAAGGAAACATGGTATAACATAGATGAAGCATCTAAAAGTACAATGTATGTGTTTATATACATAAAGCGAGTGGAAATTTAGTGAAAAGTTTATAAAAAGTTTAATAGATAAAAAAAATTAATAGATAAAAAAATTAATACATGCAAAAAATAAAATTAAAAAGTAAAAATTAATTAATTAATGATAAAAAATGTATAAAAAATGATATGTCTATAAAACAAGGGGATAAATATGTAAAAGAAAAATGTACATATACACATACATCCTTGCATATACACATATGCGTATGCATACATACATACCCACACATATGTGCGCCCACTAGCATATATACATTAAAAACACATCACTCCTAAAAAAATATGTATAATAAATATATTAATATATTAGAATACGACTCTGTATGTATACATAGAGAGTACATATAAAAAACACAATTCATAAAAAGAAGTGTAAAGAAATGCATGTATAAAAAAGATGCATATAAAAAATGTGTGTTAAAAAAGTATATATATTGTGAGAGTACTTTTTTAACACACATTTTTTTTATATGCATCTTTTTTATGCATATAAAACAAACACTGTTCAACAATGGCATGTAATTACAATTCTTGATATAATCGTTCACAGCAGGGTGCTCCAGAGCCCACCAAGAGTCACTTTGAGAGCTTACAATGTTGTGGTAACACCACCACCTTGTTCCGCCATTTCTGCAGAGCGTATAGGGCAGGCCCCTACTTTCAAACATCCAACTTACAAATGTCTCCTACTTGCAAACGGAAGGAGACAACAGGAAGTGAGATGAAAAAAGACGGATGGCAAAACAAATTATACAGGGGTGATAACCCTTCCCTATGTTTTCCAAAAATCTTAAAAATAGATTTTTTGACTGGAGCTACACTTTAAAAATGTACCAGTTCCAAATTACAAACAGATTCTACTTAACACAACAAACCTACACAGTCCCTGTCTTGTTTGCACCACCTGTATACTGCTGCACTGAGTATATAGGGCCTGGGGGCACCACACCTTTCCTTTTTTTAATATGGGTATGGGGTTCCCCTTAATATCCGTGCAAGACCCAAAGGGGCTGGTAATGGGCGGGGGGGCTACCCATGCCATTTTTTTCAATGATTTTCATCCATATTGCCGGAACCAGATAATACATTAAAACCGCAAGCAGTTTTAAATGACTTTTTTTCCATTAGATGATTTTGTGCAGGGACTGTTCTAAACACGGGAAACACGTGGCACTTCACAGGCATACTATAGACACTCCCCAGGTATGATATTTAAAGGAATATTTCACTTTTTTTTTCACTTTAATCATCATTAAAATCAGTGCTCCCGAAAAAACGGCAGTTTTTAAAAACAGTTTAGGCATTGACCCATGTCCCCTGGGGCAGGAGCCAGGTCCCCAAACCCTTTTTAGGACAATATCTTGCAAATTAGCCATTAAAATTAGCACTTTTATTTCAAACATTCGAGTCCCATAGACTTCAATGGGGTTCTAAAGTTCACACAAATTTGCGGTCCGTTCGAAAATTCTGGTGCGAACTGAACCGGAGGGGTTTTCAGCTCATCCCTACTCATTATGAATGGAAGCCTTTCCAGCTTTGGAGGGGTTCTCAGTTTTATGTCAGTACAGGGGCATTGGACACAGGAGTTCATGTTATCATCAACATTTTGGAGATTCAAGCCATAGAACTGTCTCTCTTCCAGTGGACCTAGCAATTGAAAGGCCACTCAGTGAATATATAGTCCAACAAAGTGACAACAGTAGTTACAATCCACCAAAGTAACAGAGATTCAGACTGCAACACCAAAGGTAACATCCTATGCTGAGTCAAACATCAAGTCCTGGTTTTCAAAGTGCTTCTTGTACCCAGAGTGTAAATCTGGCAGTTAGCCTTTGAGTCTGGAACACATTAACCGGAGGGCATGATCCTTCCTTTAGGAGACTGTCAACAGTGTGTCACACTAAATATGGACTTGATAAAATCCCACCACATTCTAAAAGTTCTAAGGTTCATGTCCCGAACAAAAGACCCATTGCAGACACAGTGAATGCTCTGGTCGCTTTGTGGTTGCCATGTCCTGTAAATTATGTGTCTTTCCTGATGAAACCTATTCCACGCCCTTTGTGGAGAATCAAGACAGAAGAAAATTCCACTATTCTGACTGGCTTGTGACTGGCCAGAAGATTCTGGTATACAGATCTACTTCCCCTGGTTCCAACACTCCTTCCTCCTTTTAGCCACAAGGATTTCAGAGCTGGCAGCTCTGTCTTGTGGGTCTCCACTCCCCATTTTTTACAGATACAAGGTTGACTCATGACCTAGGCAATCCTCTTTGTTCTCCTTTCACCCTAATGAGGACATTGTGTTACCCTCCTCCTGTCTGTCTACCTCTCCTAAGGAGAATAATATTTTGCTCACTAGATGTTGTGAATACTGTTTTGGCCTCTTTCACACAAACTGTCCGTTCAGGTCTGCCTGTCAGTTTTTTGGTCCGTTCAGGTCTGCCTGTCAGTCAGCTCCATAGACCTCTATGGAGCGTCAGATGTCAGCGGTGACATGTCCGCTGACATCTGACCCGCTCCAATCCGAAAAAGTGTGATGGAGGAAAAACCTACTTTTTCATCCATCTAAGGACCGGATCAGGTGACGACGGACTCTACGGTCCGTCCTCATCCTATCCCACATAGGGGAGAGCGGCACTCTGACAGGTCAGTCCCTGCACAGTGTGCAGAGACAGGCCTGTCATCTTTCTGCTCAGCGGGGATCGACTGAGCGATCCCCCACTGAGCAGAGCGGGCTCCGTACACGGACACGTTCGTGTGAAGGAGCCCTTAGGGTTTTTATCTGACTGATTGCATTTTGGAAGACAGATTCCTGATATCAGTAGGTCCATGCAGGAAATCTCCAGTTGCTAGTTCTTTTGCTGAATTTCACAAGCCTATTTTCTTAAGGAATGGAAACCCCCCCATTCTCTGTCATTGTTCATTATATTACGGTGATAAGCGCATCTTGGGGCTTTTGATTTTGGGCGTCTGTTTCACATGTATGCACTACAACTACCTTTTTATTGGATTGAAAGCTGACACACGGATTGCACTTACCTTCTACTTCCTGCTGTTAGTCTAGCTCCTTTTTACTGAATAGTCTTCCTGTCCTTTTGGTCTTCCTGTTATAATTGCATGATCAGTCCCAGTGCTGTAATAAGCGGTTAAATGTTTTGGCAAAAGCAGTCAACCAATAACATAATGACACCTATATTGGTGGCATGGTTGCCATGAATACAGTAAAATCTATTTTCCTGGTGCCTCCATGGCAGCATACCTGTGACAAGCTCCGCCTTGGCTCCTCCCTCAGGACTAGTGAATATTATAAAAGAAAAGGTTAGTACAGCCCCAGCATTCTCCTTTTTTTCCTCATACCTCATGGCAGTGAATCCTGGTCGGCGTCCTTACCTCCTGCAGTCGGCAGCTTCCGTCCGGGTTCAAGCCTCTCCCAGACGCAGTTCCTTCTCTTGGGCAGCTAAACGCGCTTATAAGGTTGGAAGTCCCTTCTGTAGGATCTTTTGGGACAAGCAGTTTGTCTCTTAAGTAAGAGCTTTATCTGCAAATTGATCAGGCACCAGCTCATTCATGGTAACGGAGGCAGCAGCTATTTCTACATTTCTTTTTTTTTTTCTTCCCCCCCTTCTCTCTTTTCTTCCTTCCTTTCCTTTCCCTTTTAGGTTTTATATCTTTATCTTTTCCCTTTTCTCTTTCCTCTCTCTTTTGCTCTCTTCCCCTCCCCAACCTTCCATTTCTTTCTTTCTTTGTTTCTTTTCTTTTGACCTCCCATTTGTTTGTTTCTCTCAGAGAAAAAATCTCCCTCTTAGCCCCTGCCGCCATTCCCGGCTCCATAGGAGCCGCACGCGTTCAGCGCCGGCGTTTTATTTGACTTTCGGCGTTCCCCGCCGTGCTCTGCGCATGCGCCGGCGGTGTGAGGCTTCTAGCTTACTGTTCCGCCGATCGGCGCATGCGCAGTGGATTCGGAGGCCGCGGCGGCCATCTTTGATAAGGGCACAGTGACGTCTGTGCCCTCAAAATGTCAAAGACAGGATAGAGGCGTGCCCTGCCTCTCCTGTTCTACTGTTTATCTCCCTGATGGCCTCAGTGGGACGCCTGTGGCTGCAGGGAGAACTGCTACTCTGAGCTTTAATATAATAAAAAAAAAAAATAAAAAAAAAAGAGAAGATGGATTAATTAATTAATTAAATAGTATAAAATTAAATAAACATATTAAATTATTAAATAAAATTAATAAAAAATAATTAAATAAATTATTTTATTTACAAAAAAAAAAAAAATAATTAAATAAGTTATTTTATTTACAAAAAAAAAAAGAAATATTTAAAATATATATATATATATATAATTTAACCCCCCCCCCCCAAAAAAAAAAAAGGGACAAGAAGACAAAATGTAGATTTAGACGTATTTTAGATGTATTTATTGAAGTCCCTTTTTCCAGTCAAGGACACGGTTGGCTGATTTTTCTCCTCTAAAACTCTTTTCTTAGCTGCTGCTTCTGCTAATCTGTCTAGTATGAGCCATTCGCCACCCGCACAAGATCCTACTCTACACCTGAGGTAAGGACCTACGTCCAGGTAAGTTGATACACTTTAAAAAAAAAAAAAAAAGAGTGCACTCAGGCTGGTACTTTATGTATTTCAGTCCTGTACGCCAGAAGATGTCTAAGAGGACCTCAAGGCGACATGAAGACTATGATGACTCTAGTCACAGCAGAGACAGGTCGTCCTGGCATGGGGATTATAGAAGTGGCAGAAAGCATCGGCCAAAAAGGCGCCATCACTCATGCTCCCTGAGACCTAGATCTCCAAGATGTCAGGCGTGTGGAGCTGCCCCACTTTCAGACAAACTGATCTGTTTGAGATTGCCTCAGGGACGATGCAGCTGAAGGTCTGCAAATGGCGGACCTACTTAAGAAAGCAGTAAAGGACTCCCTTGCGGAATTGGTAGCCACAATGACGACGCAACAACCAGCGTCTCCTCCTCCTTAGGAGCAAACGGCTGAGGCTGAGGCTTCCATCCCGGGGCTGTCCACAAGTGGAATTTTTCGTCTGACGCCGCCATCCTCCTCTAAACATCAGGAAGATAATGCCATCTCAGAGGAATCATCTGATGACCTAGATGCCTCTGGCTTTGCTTTCGCCATGGTCCAGCCTTATGTACAGGCAGCTAAACAAGCGATCGGCTGGGAGAGACCAACACAAAGATTTAAGAAGTCTAAATCGTACTTCCCCTTTCTCAAACGCCAGATCTCCGTTTTTCCTCTCATGGACGAGATCAGGGATGTGATTGAGGAAGAGTGGGAAAAGACAGAGAAAATGTTCTCTATTAATCAGTTGGGAAAGTTATTCCCTCTCTCATAGCCTGATTCCGCAATGCTGGAGGGTTCTCCAGTGGTCGATGCAGCAGTGGTAAGGTTGGCAAAGAATGTCACATTGCCCCTGGAAGACTCAACTTCTTTTAAGGCTCCAGATGGCAGACAACGCCTGTAAACCTGTCATAGCCCTGACATCAGTGTCCAATGCGCTACGCGTCTGGACAGATAATATAGAGTCAGCAATCCAACAGGACATCCCAGAGGAGGATATAATCAAGGCCTTGGATGAGCTGAAGTTCTCAGCAGACTTTATTGGTGAAGCCGCCATCGATTCAATTCGTTGCTCCGCAAGGGCAATGCTCCACACAGTTATGGCCAAATGGGCCTTGTGGCTGGAACCGTGGGCAGCAGATATCGCCTCCAAACAGAACTGGTGCAAGATACCATTTGATGGTGAAGCCTTGTTTGGGGGAAAAACTGGACAAGGACATCTCTCGAGTCACTGGTGGAAAATCAGGCCTGCTACCCCAAGACAGGTGATCTAGGCGCTCCAGGACAATCGCACCCATATTCCAATACTCCAAGAATAAGGATTACCGATAGTCCAGGCAGGGAAAAGGCTTCAGGCATAATTGGGAAAGCACACAGTCCACGTTCCTCAAAACCCGAAGACAGAGACCAATGTCTACCCCACAGGATTCTACTAAATCCTTTCGACGCCTGGCCAGCCCAAGCGAGTCCTGTGTGGGCCAAGCTAAAACACTTCTCAAAGATCTGGGAGCAAAAGTGCAGGGATTCTTGGGTAGTCTCCACAGTCAAATACGGCCATTTCTGGCCGTTCCTAGACAAACCTCCCAAGGTCTTCTTCTCCCTGACAAGGGTGTCAAGGTTCCCCCCTAAAAAACGGAAGTGCTACAGCAATTTCTTCTCTCCTTGCAGTAACAGCAAGCAGTAGTTCCAGTGCCTCCATCAGAGAGATTTTCGGGTTTTTACTCAACCCTGTTTCCAGTCCCCAAGAGAAATGGAGGGTGGAGACCCGTGATAGACCTAAAAAGTCTAAATTGTTATTTCTTCCTAGTAAGATTCAAAATGGAGTCACTACGAACGATTATTTGTGTAGACCAACCAGGGGGCTGGATGTTGTCAATAGACTTGCAGGACACTTACCTGCATATACCCATACTCCCTCCTTTCCAGAAGTATCTGAGATTGGCGGTGGGGCAGGTACATCTCTAATTCCAGAGTCTTCCATTGGGCCTCTGCACATCGCCAAGAGTCTTCACAAAGACCCCAATTGCCATCATAGCCCCTCTGAGAGAATTGGGGCTTCGGGTATGCCACTACTTGGACGACCTTCTACTGCTGGCAAAAGACTGTGGAACAGGTGGTATCTATCCCAACCCATACACTTGACAACCTTGATGCTCAGGAGTCTGCATTGGTGGATGAAGAAACAGACACTTCTGAAATCACGCCCGTTAGGGCATGTCGACTGGATCACAATTAATACCAATGCCAGTGCAGCAGGTTGGGGAGCACACTGCAACCGGATCTCAGTGCAGCGTAGATGGTCCTTCCATACAACAGGCCTGGTGTCGAATGTCCTGCAGGTCAGAGCGGCCTACCTTGCGTTACTAGCCCTAAGGTTCGAGATTACAGGGAAACCTGTTCTCCTCCGAATGGACAACAGGACTGCGGTATCCTATGTACACCGGCAAGGGGGGACACGCAGCAGGTCCCTCCTGAAGGAGGTGGAACCCATAATACTCTGGGCAGAAAGGAATCTAAAGGACCTGAGGGCAGTTTATCTGCCCGGCCATCTCAACTTGAGGGCCGACCGCCTTTCCCGCAAGTTTGCGGATGCCAACGAATGGTATCTACACCCGGAGATTTTCGACTGGATAGTGAACCAGTGGGGTCCCCTCGAGCTAGACCTATTTGTAACAGCATTCAATACCAAGCTTCCAAGGTGCATCTCAAGGCTTCCTCAACCTCAAGCGGAGGCATTAGATGCCCTCTCAGCCCCCTGGGCATGCAATCAGGCCTATGCCTTCCCTCCACGGCCTTTCATTCCAAGATTCCTGTCAAGGCTTATGATAGAAACCTCGACAGTGATAACGGTCCTACTGTACTGGCCAACACGTCCTTCGTTCCCCACAGCAATGTATCTAAGTACCCGACTTCCAGTCAAGGTTCCAATAATACCTCTTCGCCTCTCGCAAGGATGTCACACCCTTCCAGATCCCCGCAGGCTGGATCTTCACATCTGGCAGCTGAAAGGGAAAGGTTCCAATCTCTAGGGTGTTCCAACAAAGTGATCGCAACCCCGCTCAAGGCAAGAAAACCATCCACAAACAAAAGTTCAGGGCCTTCATGATTGGCAGAAGCTGTGATCCAGATTCCCCATCATCCTCTCAAATTCTTGAGTTTTTGTAGGCAGGCCTAGACCTAGGTCTTGCACTAGGCACACTAAAAGTACAGGTATCAGCAATTTCATTGGCAAACCAGTAGAAGATGGGCCGAGGACTCATTAATAATACAGTTCTTCAAAGCTGTCAAAAAGATCCGACCGCCAACTAAACAATCTTTTCCCTCTTGGGACCTTGCTATTATCCTAGAGTCCTTAGCCAGTCCACCTTTTTGCCCCTTCGGAGTCAGCATCGCTTTGGAATCTAGCCTAGAAGCTAGCCTTCCTGATAGCTATAACCTCTGGCAGACGGGTTTCAGAGCTCCAAGCTTTAGGAGCAGATCATAATCATATCATATTCCATCCGGACAGAGTAGAACTCAGAACAGTGCGAGGATTTATTCTCAAAGTCGCATCATCCTTAAACATGTCAGAACCTTGGGCACTCCCAACATTTTCAGAACAGGACTCTGGTTCTCTTCATGAGCTAGACATTGCCTCCACTTTGAAATGCTATCTGCAGGCCACAGCATCATTCAGGGATTCCATCAGGCTGTTTATAATTCCCTGGGGCAAACACCAAGGCAAGGAGGCGTCAGCAAGAACGATTGCCTCATGGATCGTTAGACTCATTCACAAGGTGTACAGGACAAAGGGGCTGGAACCCCCTTTGGCGGTCAGGGCGCTCTCCACCAGAGCAGTTTCTGCCTTTTGGGCCGCAAGAGCAAATGTGTTAATTGAAACTATTTGTGGGGCAGCGACTTGGTCGTCCCGACATACGTTTCTGAAACATTGCAGGGTGGACCCAGGAGCTCTTGCATCGGTGGAGTTTGGCAGACAGGCAGTCACATCAGCCCTCGCTTCTTCTAAATAATAATTTCTTTAAAATAGACTTCTAAGCATCCCACCCATCTCAGCTAGTTATTTGTCACAGGTATGCTGCCATGGAGGCACCAGGAAAACAGAAAATTGTACCATACTTACCGTAATTTTCTTTTCCTGGTGCCTATCCATGGCAGCATACAATCCCACCCTCGGTATTCTATATTACGGAGAATGCGGGGGCTGTACTAACCTTTTCTTTTATAATATTCACTAGTCCTGAGGGAGGAGCCAAGGCGGAGCTTGTCACAGGTATGCTGCCATGGATAGGCACCAGGAAAAGAAAATTACGGTAAGTATGGTACAATTTTCTGTTTTTTTTCCCCAGTTTTAGAACATCATAACTGACTGCAGATTGAAAGAATATATATTTATTATAATTTACAAGATGGCAGTTATACATGCTATAATTTTTTTATTTTTTTAGCTACCATTTTAAGCTGCAGACAGTTTGACCTACTAGTGAATCACTAACCCAAAACAAGCATACAGGCAATCCAAAATTCTGAATTCTGAACTACGCAATGAAACATGGATCACAATCACAGCCCCAAAACCTTTGTCCACTTCAGCTTTTGCAGTTGTTTACCATTAATTGACCAGAGCAATTTAACATTTCAGCTATGTGCCTATTTATTCAGCAATATTTTTTCATTGCTTTAATTTTTAAAAATTTTACCTGCAAAAAAAAGCTATTTTTCATGTTTCACTAATGATAGTTGTTACTGTTGATACAAAGTAATTTTTTTTCTGTGATTTGATTTGGTAATCACAATGCAAAAATGTTTCTGGTAAACTTTTTGCAAAAAGCATAAGTACGCTTATTTTTTAATTAATTAAAATCAAGCTTAAAAATGTGTAAACAATAAGGAGGGTCATGCTATAAAACCTCAACTACTGCCCCAGTTCTATCCTATTAGCTGGCAGACAATAAAAATACACACCCTAGTGTTTCCAAAATAGTCACAGAAATATTGGCAATAGCTTATGAAATGGATCATGCATTAAAGTGATTAATGTGACTTTACAAAAACAAGCTTCTGTACCAGTAATACAAAATAAAAATCATGAAAAATAAGGTAAAGAGAGAGGACAACATATAGTTTATCAGGTTTATGTTAGAGATTTTCTTGGGGGGGGGGGGGGGGGGGGGGATACAGCGCCAGTATAATAAATTACCTCTAATAAAGTGTACCCTATGTCCTGCTGGCTACTTTAAACATTCTCCCTTCAGTGACACTGGATACTGCTGGCAGTGGTGAATTTCCAAAGCTGTGATAGCGAAGGACTGATTGCATCCTGTCTTGCCCATTCACAAAGCTGCTTGTATTATTTTTCCAGAATGCGAGGCATTCTCTAAATAGGGGAGTGAGATCCTGTGCATTCTATAATAAAGTAATACAAAGAGTTTTTTTAAATAGCAGAGAGGGTAAGAAGGGGAGGGTGAGTAGTGCTACTTTTGTAGTTATAAGTTTCATTTTGTCCTTAAAGGGTAAGCTCACCTTTGAGCACTTTTTTTTTCTAAATTCCAGCTCCTCTATTCACCCAGATAACATTTGTGTGCTTTTTTTGCAAAAAAATATCAAAGCTTTCTGTTAGATTTAGATTTACTTACTTTTCTGGTCCTAATCCACGTTTCCAGACGTTTCCATTAGTAACGTCTTCTTCCTGATCAGACTTTAGGTCATGACACTCTTTAGCACACACCCTGCTTCATCTACCCTCCCATTCCCAGCTGCACATTTTTTAAATAAAATGCAATCAATCAGCGATCACTCTTCTCACTAAATACACAATCAGATTGCTTAGTGTATAGCCATCTTTATATAAGTACATAATAGGGAGTGGACAGAAACACTCAGCTGTCAAACCCCGTTCACAATTCTGCATAGTGGGAACTCGCATTCCCACATGCGTTTTTTTTATTTTTTATCCGGGGCAAGGCGTTTTGGAACATTTTGACTCATCACACATAGGGCAGCCCTGTAGGGTATTCACCTGAATGGGCTGCCCTACACACAGCAATTGCCCCAGAGAAGCTTCAGAACTATTTTTTAGAGTGGAGCTTGGTGCGTTTTTTACTGCAGCGCATTTCTGAAATGCAAGGAAATGCACAGATGTGAATGAAGCCTTATTGTTCTTAAGTTACTGCACTAATTTCACTTTCAGGACCCATTCACATCTAGCATAGTGGGAGCGGATGTTTTTTGTCTCATTTTTCCTGTGACATGCATAGGGCAGCCTGTCGATTTGAACTGGCTGGACTACATATGGTTAATGGGACATTTTGACGTTTTGTGTGTTGTGTGTTTTTTACTGTGCGTTTTGCAGAATTTGCCCCTAATTTTTTCACATAGCAAAATGTATGGTTGCTTCTGTGTTTGGTGTGCCATTAACAATTATTGGCACTGAAAACACAACTAGAATTTTAGGTGTATAAACATGGCTATACACTATGCAATCTGATTGTATAATGTGTATTTAGTGATCATTGCATTTTATTTAAAAAATGTGCAGCTGGGAATGGGAGGGTGGATGATTATTATTATTATAATACAGGATTTATGTAGCGCCGACAGTTTACGCAGTGCTTTACAACATTTGAGCAGACAGTACAATTACAATACAATTCAATACAGGGGGAATCAGAGAGCCCTGCTTGTTAGAACTTACAATCTAGGAGGGAGAGTCAAGTTATACAAAAGGGTAATAGCTGTGGGGGATGAGCTAATGGAGAAAATAGTGCAGTTGAAATAAAAGTGGATACATTTGGAGAAAGTCTGACAGGTTGGGGTAGCGAATTCCAGAGGATGGGCGAGGCTCAGGCAAACTCCTGGAGGCGGATGTGGGAGGAGGTGATGAGGGAGCTAGAGAACAGGAGGTCTTGGGAGGAACGAAGCGGGCAATTAGGTTGGTGCAGGGTGTGTGCTATGAGATCAGCTCCTTCCTGTGTCATGACCTAAAGTTTGATCAGGAAGAAGACATTACTAATGGAAACGTCTGGAAATGTGGATTAGGAGAAGAAAAGTAAATGACTGTAGATTTAATGGAAAACTTTGATATTTTTACAAAAAAGGTACATGAATGCTATTTTAGTGCATAGAGGAGCTGGAATTTAGAAAAAAAAAGTGTACAAAGGTGAACTTACCCTTTAACCAGTTCCCAACCAGCGCACGCCGATGTACGTTGGCAGAATGGCACGGGCAGGCATATTGGCATACAGGTACGTCCAATCTTTAATGCCGCTCTGCCATCGCGAGCAGCGCGCTCTCGTGCTGGTCGGGACTCCCGTGAGTCCGGGCGCGGGTCCCGCAGACTCGATCACCGCGGACATACCCGCGATCGTCTCACGGGCCGGCTGAACGGAGAGATGCCGTTGTAAACAGCATCTCCCCGTTCTGCCTAGCAACTAGTGACGCTTATCTCTGCTCCATGTGATTGGAGCAGAGATCAGTGTTCACTAAATGAAAGCCCAGCCCCCAACAGTTAGTAACACACTCCTAGGAACACTTAACCCCTACACTGCCACCCACTGGTTAACCCCTTCACTGCCAGTGTCATTTACACAGGAATCACTACATTTATATATCAGTGATTGCTGTATAAATGACAATGGTCCCAAAAATGTGTCAAAAATGTCCGATGTGTCCTCCATAATGTCGCAGTCACAATAAAAATCGCTGATCGCCGCCATTACTAGTAAAAAAAATTATTAATAAAAATGCCATAAAACTATCCCCTATTTTGTAAACACTATAACTTTTGCGCAAACCAATCAATAATCGCTTATTGCGATTTTTTTTACCAAAAATATGTAGAAGAATACGTATTGGCCTAAACTGAGGGAAAAAAATGTTTTTTAGATATTTTTCAAAATTGTCGCTCTATTTTTGTTTATAGCGCAAAAAAAAAAAAACGCAGGGGTGATCAAACACCACCAAAAGAAAGCTCTATTTGTAGGAAAACAATTTTGTTTGGGAGCCACGTCGCATGACCGCGCAATTGTCAGTTAAAGCGACGCAGTGCCGAATCGCAAAAGGGGTCTGGTCTTTGGTGGGCAAAATGGTCCGGGGCTGAAGTGGTTAAGCAAATCACAGTTCACTGGGGAAAAAAGGAAATAGACATTGGACAGAAAAAGAACAATAAAGTACAGGTCGAGTATATGCACATAAACCACATTTTAGCTGAAAATTCACAGTAAGGTATAATAAATCCTTTTGAATATGAGACTGAATTGTGTTCGGCAAGTGAGAGGTTTCCTGATCCCATATATATTCAAAGGAAAAGAACCAAGAAAACCGTGCTGAACGGTGCTTAAACTGAAAGGGCTTTTTTAGAAAAAAATTGGATTAATGGACCTAAAACTGTGGAAAGTCAAATAAAGAAAAGAGATAAAAGAAGTAAAGGAAAGTCTGAGAAAGGGGAGGGGAGGGGATAAATATAAATATAAATATATATATATATATATATATATATATATATATATATATTTATATATATATATATACAGTTGTGCTCATTAGAACTCTATGATTTCTTTGCCAATTTTTAGAGAATATAAATGATAACACAAAAACTTTTGTTTCACTCATGGTTAGTGTCTGGCTGAAGCCATTTATTATAAATCAACTGTGTTTATTCTTTTTAAATCATAATCACAACAGAAACTACCCAAATGACCCTGATCAAAAGTTTACATACCCCCCTTCTTAATACCATTTAACATCAATAACTGCTTGAAGTGTTTTGTGGTATTTGTGATATCTTTGAGGTCAGGAGACTGAGATCCCCATTCTAGAACCTTCACTTTATTCTGCTGTAGCCAATGACAGGTCTACTTGGCCTTGTGTTTTGGATCATTGTCATGTTGGAATGTCCAAGTACGTCCCATGCACATCTTCCTGGCTGATAAATGCAAATGTTCCTCCAGTATCTTGGCATCAATTTTGACCAAATTTTCTGTGCCTTTGTAGCTCACACATCCGCAACACATAAGTGTTTCCTCTGTGTTTCACAGTAGGAATGATGTACCTTTTCATCATAGGCCTTGTTGACTCCTCTCCAAATGTAGTGTTTATGGTTGTGGCCAAAAAGCAAAATTTTGGCCTCATCACTCCAAATGACTGTGTGCCAGAATGTTTAAGGCATGTCTCTGTGCTGTTTAGCGTATTGTAAGGTGGGATATTTTGTGGCATTTGCATAGTAATGGCTTTCTTCGGGTGACTCGACCATGCAGCCCATCTTTATTCAAATAACTGAAGTTATTTGTGGGTTTTTTTTGCATCCCGAACAATTTTCCTGGCAGTTGTGGCTGAAATTTTAGTTGGTCTACCTGACTGTGGTTTGGTTTAAACAGAACCCCTCATTTTCCACTTCTTGATTAGAGTTTGAACATTGCTGATTGGCATTTTAAAATCCTTGGATATCTTTTTATATTCTTTTACTGTTTTATACAGTTCAACTACCTTTTACCACAGATCCTTTGACAATTCTTTTGCTTTTCCCATGACTCAGAATACAGAAACGTCAGTGCAGCACTGGATGAAAGATGCAAGGGTCTCTCAGGAGTCCAGAAACCCATTGACCTTTTATACAAACACACTAATTACAAGCAAACAGATCACAGGTGAGGATGGTTACCTTTAATATTCATTCAAACCCTTTGTGTCAACTTGCGTGCATGTTATCAGACCAAAACCACCAGGAAATGTAAACTTTTGATCAGGGTAATTTGGGCAGTTTATGTTGTGATTATGATTTAAAAAGAGTAAGCACAGTTGATTGATTATAAATGGCTTCAGCTAAACACTAACCATGAGTGAAAGAAATGTTTTTTGTGTTATCATGCATATTCTTAAAAAAAAAATGGCCAAGAAATCATAAATTCCTGCAGGGTATGTAAACTTATGAGCACAACTGTATATATATCCGCTAACCTACCTGGAATAAAATGGTATGTGGTTTTATGCAGTTTGATTATTTGGTAAAAGGTTGCACAAGTGGCGGGTGGAGCTCGTTATCACTGGTAGTACACTGATGTTGGTATACTCACATGTGGAAACAATATGGATGGATGTTTGTTTCTATTTTTTTTAATAAAATACTACACTATATGACTTTCTTTTGGATTTCACATGTGATGAATTGAAGATATTCGGGAAGGAAGGCTTAATAAAGGAGACACACAATTGGTGCTTTTGACAGTTTATTGGATCCATTTGGCATAAGTGGATTGGAAAACTGGTAGGAGCCCTGGAAGGTTATCTGCAAGATAATACTCATCTTTTATAATTGTTCCTAAAGTGCTGGATATTCTCTTGAATTTTTCAAATTGCACTACTGTTAGGGTTTTTTGGAGCTCAGACTTGGACCCAGCTGTAAAAATGAAAGCAGGGCACAGCAGGGGTGCACATGGAAGCATACAAGAGTGAGAAGTAGCGCTGTAGAGCAAATTCATGCAGCGCTACCCCTAAATGGGCCGCTGGTACTAGCCGGTTTTTGCTTAATAGTAGAGAGGCTGCCCACCACCACAGGCATCAGTCCATGCACTCCAGCTCCAATAACTCAGTCTAGGGGTTGTCTTTTTTAAATGTATTGCTTGAAGAACGTTAAATAGGAGAGGGGTTGAGCTATGAGATCATTTTCCAAAAAATAATTACCAACAGCTAATTAACTGAATGGACAGTTTTCTCTCTAGTCTCTCTCTGTGAAAATTGAGGATTCAGACGGATATTCCGACTGTGTGTGGTCTCCATCGGACTGTTTCCGTCGGAATATCCGACGGACCAACTTTTCCAACTTGCCAGTAAAATTTTCCGACAAAATGCTCCGATCGGACATACTCCGATCATGTGTAGCCTACTCCGACGGACAAAGTGCCATGCATGCTCATATCAAATTCCTAGACCAAAGCTATTGGCTACTAGCCTGAACGTAGTCCCGTCGTAATGAAATAGCGTCATCATGTTATGTACAATTGGATTTTCCGACAACTTTGTCCGACCGTGTGTATGCAACAGTTTCGGACAAAATCCGTCGGCCAAAATCTGTCAGACAAAATCCAATGGATTTGGTTGTCAGTATGTCCGACAGTGTGTACAAGGGCTAAGTCCTCACAACTGTAGAACATGAGGCAGTTTCTTTAGCATCTGATTACCTTGAGCCGCTGCACAACTATTGGTACCCGGTGCAAATTCCAGGACGCTGCACAGTAGTAACAGGGACACTTTGCTCTAGACTCACATTTCAGGATTATGCTGAGGACATGGTAATGGCCAGAATGCCTGTGAGAGCTGTCTTGGTCCACATCTACCACTGGTACTTACTTCCCCAAAAGCACATAGTCACAAGGAAATAAATTCGGGGGCCTTTACCCACAAGCCACTAAGACAGTTGCCACCTTCCAGCTTAATCTGGGCAGTGAAGTCCTACAGCCAGTTTTTTCGGGAGATTCATCCATGCCCTTAGCCTGACACTGTTGAGGCATGAAGAACAGCTACACTGTCCATGAACTACCTAAGGGCAGCTGCCCCTCAGGCTTTGGAACCCCCCTGGGGAGAGGAAACCTTCTCTCCAGGGCTTTAGACTATTTATCATCTTTCCAGACCCCTCCTGGACACTCATTTCCAGGGAATGACTGCAGCATGATAAATATTCAGGCTGGTTATTTTAATCTCCCTCTCTTTTTCTGGAAGCTTCTTCCAGAGGCAGGGGGAAGCAAGCCCAGACTGTAAAACCCTGAACAGACTAGAACAAGCAATCACTGCTCCCTTAACTACTGAAGGAGCCAAAAACAAAATCTGCCTAGCATCCTATGTTAGGAGAGTGCTACACCAACTATGCCCTTGGACCACAGCGTGCTAAAAACAAGAAATGTTTTTTGGAAATTATAATTACAGTATTTCCCCACAGATTACTTTTTAGAAGTTCTGAATGTGTAAGGAGACCTTTTTTGTGGATTGGACACAGGTGATGAGTATTTATATTTGTGTAGATCTTGAAGACATGAATTGAAAAGGTTTCATTTCATGGGAATAGTATGAGCCTGTTCTTTCTCTGAGATTGTGTTACTTATTAGAGCTTATTATCACCACTTTATTACTTTATTTGCTTTCATTTTTCTTTAAAAAGGAAGGCATATACTGTATTCGCATGGACATCCTGTATTTAAGTGCACAAAGATGCTTATGAACAAAAAACGGTAGGTGTATACATTCACTGACAAGTACATTCTGTACTTTTCTGCAAATCATGTACAGCTCTTTGCACTTACAACACTCATATTCATTTAGAATGTCTGCCATAATCACTGAACTGTTTAAATATGACAAACCATCTACTGAGTTATTATAGCTGTATATATAGCAAAATTATATGGTTACAGTTAAAGGTCAGATATTTTAATAAGGCGCAAATAGCATTCCAAAGATAGTTTCTGGAGCTCTTTTCTGCAGTCAGAAATAAATATTACATTTTAGAATAGAATTAGGTTTTATTATAATCAATGAGCATTCTTGTCTGGCATGTTGCTGCTGAAATATTGCCCTCCCCTGCCAAGTGACACTGTATGCTTCTTAGACTGTTGCAATTTCTAGACAGGCCTCGTAAGGCTGATATAGATAGGATCTTCCTTTCCAAATTGACTTAAATCGAATTGAATAAAACATTGTTCTCTGAGAATAATATATTTAAAAATGAAAGAAATTCTTCCCTGTGAAATACTACAAAGCCCAAAGCTTGTTTCAGATTAAATATAAATTAGGTACATTCTTTTTTTTTTTTTTTGGCTAAACAAAATTCACATCTACTGTTCCCATCAGTGGCCTCTTTTTGTCTTTCATTATATATTTGACATAGCAACAGACATAATATCAAGCCTTTGCATTCATGTTGGTGAACTTCTTATGTTTCCTGTTTCTGTAGTTTTAAATATCTCCCTTGCGTGACTTAATAAAGCTTATATCACTAGTACCAAAGATCTTTAAAGACTAGGTTACCTCCTTTGAAAGTTTATATTCTATAGTATAATTTAGTCTTCAGTGAAGTGGGTTGTAGGTGGCGGTAAAAAGGGAGGAGAGGAAGAGCCTCTTTGAAGATTATTATCCTGTTGAATTCACTCTTCAAAGGTTTTTTTTTTTTAGAGCTCTGAGGAAGTTTGTTGTTAAAGATCTTTGCATTATTGAAATATTTTCACATTGTTTCTAACATTAAAAGACATATTCCAACCACTTCAAGACTTTTACATCTTTTGAGGTATCTGTCTTCAAAGATCTTTTGGGTGGTTATCTCTTTGTTCGTCTGTACATGAATGGGCAAGAAAATCTGTTCTTTCTTCTCAAGAATAGGAAGCCTTTAAATGCTGTAGTGCTAAATTCTATAGTTACAGATTATTTGAAAGGGACATTTTAGGGTTATGTCCTCTCCACAAACAAAAATATGTATATGTATATTCATACTGTGTAGAAACAACAGTTAAAATTACCATGCTTTTAATATAATGTTGATATATCCACCAACCCATCCTCCATATAATTATACTTGTACTATACACCAGAGATGCAAGCTTTCATTGCAGCAGGCCAGTGTGGGGATCGTCAGTGCTTATCTCCTCTTTGGGCAGTGCAGCCACACAGAACATGAAGACTCAAGTTGGATGAAGAACAGGTCGTATCAAATTCTCATTAACTACAACTTCTTCTGGTGCCTGGAGGCCATGGTTACTGTTGAGCACATGGGCAGGGATAGGAAGTAAGGAGGAGAGGAGGAGCAGGATGAGTGGAAATGTAATCTAGAATAAAACAGCTGGATTTGCATTACATTTGAACAGAAGATGCAATTTACAGGTGACATTGAAGTCTATGGAGCAGGAAAGGGCACTGCGTCGCACTACACACTCACTACACATGCACAGGACCTTTTTTCCAACTGTCATCAAAATCTCTCCGCATAGATGTGAACTGCCTTCATAGAAAACAATGTTAATTCACTTGACATGTGAATCTATGAGTTCTGGAATGCATCAGACCCGCATCAGATTCACATAAGTGTGAACCAGCGCTCACAGTGGTTCGATAGGAGTCTATAGCTTAAAATCGCACCGCACTGAACAAGCACAGAACCCTTTTTTTAACCAAATCAAAATCACACCGCATAGATTTGAAAGGCCTTCATAGAAGACTATGTTAATTCACTTGACATGTGAATCTCTGTGTTCTGGAATGCATCAGAACCACATTAGATTCACATAAGTGTGAACCAGGGCTCAATGTCAACAACCTGTGCCACACTGTAACCCTAGTTGCTAGTATTCAGAAGGGTGCTCACCCAATGGCGGTGTTGTGTAAATCCAACGTATAACAAGGAAGGCACATTGTGTTCCAATCAAAAAGATGTATTGAAGTTCCATACATGAACAAATTTTCGGGAACACAAGGGTTCTCTTCATCAATGTGACAGACAGACCGCCCGAGGATTTAATGAGGGCAGTAAAAGCTTGAAACATTTGCATCTCTTGTGTGAGTGAAAAAAGGGAATTTTATGGAAGAAAGCAGAGGAATTAAAAGTACCATATCTGTACAAGTGATCAGGCAATATTAAAAGCTATAATTTTAGACACAATACCCAAATGCTCCATAACCTTAAGTTCTAAGCTAAGTACCAATTACTTATACCCTGTACACTTGGAAAATACATATACATGAATCAGTTATCATGAGTAAAGTTTAACTCATTGACATTAAACATTATATTAGCTAATTACATATGGTCAAGAACCAATACAAGTAAAAAAGGTCACCTTGTAAAAAAAATATATATATCTATATACATTACTGTGCCTGCCAGGGTCACAACGATGATCAACCAAGTAATCAACCCTCTCAATTAGGGGAACGCTTATTTTCCTAATTAGGGTGGTTGATTATTTGGGTGTACATTATTGTGACACTATGAGGCTTAGTAATAGGTATTATTGTTTTTTAAACAGAACTATAACATGGCCAATTGTAGGTTGCTCTTGCCAGACTAAATATGTATATGTGCATATAACAAGTAATACAGAAATTAATCAATGCGAACTCTGAAAATTTCACTATTAAAACAGCGCTCTAAATCAAGTCCAAACAATAACCATATAAAGTTATAAAATTAAGAGTCCTTAATGTGCAGAAAAGGTGACTGTAGTGGTTTATTCAACGTTTGCAAGGTGATAACGGTGGTTGTTTCAAAGTGCTGTTAGTATTACTTCCACCAGATAATGGCAGGATTTCACCGTATGTGACTCGTCCCCCTTAGGGGGTTAAACTCACCAGACAAAGTTGAGCAAAAAGCCTTAAGGAGGTAATCCCTCTCTAGGTATCCAAAATTCATACGTCATCCACTAGGGTCCAGCTTTCAATAGTGCTCCACAAGTATAATAAAACAAAGCAGAGTTTGCACATAGCGTAATCCCGTTTATTTTAAAGTAAATAGCACAAGCTAATAAATAACCCCATATAATAATCTGCGTACATTGTTAAGAATAAAAAACAGCATTAAAAGTAGTGTGTTCACCGTGTCTCCTAACGCCAGGGTCATCAACATGTGTTCCTCTGCAGACACTATGGGTGACTTCCTGGATCTTGGTTAGCGGTGGAACACACACGTCACTTCCGGGAACGTCGTGTAGGCCACGCCCTGATGCGTTTCGTCACTTCCGACTTCAAAAGAGGGCGTGGCCACACCACAAAGAAGGCAAGCTTATATCACCCCGTCCACCGCCGCCGGAACCAATCACACGCTGTTTAACCAATGATGCCACACCGTCATGGCAACCAGACGTAAACGGCACTCCACACAGCGGGGGACAGAGCAACCATCCCGTCCATCACTGCGGGAACTAGCCGCACGCTCTCCGGCAAACCCGACGCCGTACATCGCCATGGCAACCAGACGTGATCAGTGCTCCATATAGCGAGAGGCAGAGTAAACAAGCTAACATGTCCGGATGCTGAATGAATACCCCAGTATCCACTATATCAGCACCACAGTGATTACATTAAGAGCAATACATAAAGATAAAATCACATCACACATTTTTCAAAGTTAATCAATAAAGTAAATGGCAAAAGTCCTAGCACAAAATATATATATATATATGTATAGGATATATGCACTCTCCTTAGCATAGAGAATGATTAATCTAAAAGAAGGCATAATAAAAAATGGCATATTAAAAAAGCACCTACTGTATTAATATCAATAACAGCCATGTATAAAAATATATATAGATATAAGAGTGCATTAAGAAATAATAAAATGATAGCTAAGTGCATCATCATTCATAGTCCTATATATCCATATTAAAATGTTAAGATACTACATCAGAATTTATCTAGATGGAAAAAACACCCAACATGATGTCAAGTTACTTAAAATCTGAAATAATTTTGGGACAAAGACTGTCTGAGTGATTTTTTACAGCCGGACAGTATAAGAAAATTATAAACGAAAAATACCCATAATGCATAGTGAAATTCATATACTTATTACAATTACATCAGAGGAGAGGAAAAATGGGCATCCGTGCACATCCAAGGGTTATTATGGAAATAAGACTATTTGATAATCCAAAAAGGGGGGGAGAATTAGATGAATCAAAACCCTCCTTGGTTACCAAAGTTTTGAAGATATATGGTATATGGGACAGTATACTGAAACCATTAATCAATAAGACATATATATCTAATGGTGTATTTAATCCATCTCAAACCAAACAACCGGGGGGGGGGGAGGTGGGTAATTAGTAATCACTGATAAAGCAATTTATGTCTAAGTCCACGTTCAGCCCTTTTGGTGCCAGTGTATTTGCCAAATATATCCATTCGGTTTCACGTTTAGAAAGGTCACGTACTAAATTTGACCCTCTCCAGGAGGGTTTCATGTGGTCTACACCCCAAAACTTTAAGCCCGATGGATCCTGGTCATGATAGATCTTAAAGTGTAGGGATACATTATGATCCTTGAACCCCAATTTAATATTTGCAACATGTTCCGCTATGCGAATCCGCAATAATCTCTTGGTGCGGCCTATATAGATTAGCCCACATGGGCATTGCATAGCATACACTACATGTGAGGTGTTGCATGTGATGAACCCTTTGATCTTAAGTTCCTTGTTATTTGATGTTGATACAAATCTATCAACAGCTCTCATAGGTGTACTGACCTCCTTACAGGCCCTGCATTTTCTGCAGGCATAGAACCCATCTTTCTCACAAAAAGTGGGAGGATGGGTAGGGGGATCCAAAATGTTCTTTACTATTTTGTCTTTATAGTTAGGAGCTCTTCTATAGAAGAAACCTGGTTTTGTAGGGAGTACCGATTGAAGTGTTTTATCCATCAAGAGGATATGTCAATGTGTTGAAAAAATGTCCTCCACTTCTCTATATTGTGCATGGAATCCCGAAATGAAACTCCATTCCTGACTATTGGAAGACTGGCTAGGGATATTATTTTTCAAAAGATCATCTCTTGGTACCGAGGCTACTCCTTCAATGACTTTTTCAAGTTGTTTATCTGAGTAGCCCTTTTCCAGAAACGTATTCTTTATAATTCTTGCTTGGGAATCAAAGTCATCATCATTAGTGCAATTCCTTCTTATTCTGGTAACCTGTCCATTAGGGATGTTCTTCAGCCACATGGGGTGGTGTCCACTCTGTATAGGTAAATAGCTATTTGAGTCGGTAGGTTTAACCACTTGCTTACTGGGCACTTAAACCCCCCTCAGTCCCAGACCAATTTTCAGCTTTCAGCGCTGATGCACTTTGAATGACAATTGCGCGGGCATACAACACTGTACCCAAATTAAATTTTTATCATTTTTTTCCCACAAATAGAGCTTTCTTTTGGTGGTATTTAATTACAGCTCGGAGTTTTATTTTTTGCTAAACAAACAAAAAACTATGCAAAAAAAAAAAATCATGTTTAATAGTTTGTTATAAAATTTTGCAAACGGGTAATTTTTCTCCTTCATTGAAGTGCGCTGATGAGGCGGCACTGATAGGCTGCACTGGTGGGCACTGATGGGCTGCATTGGTGGGCACTGATGGGCTGCATTGGTGGGCACTGATGGGCTGCATTGGTGGGCACTGATAGGCTGCACTGGTGGGCACTGATAGGCATAGTTAAGGCGACACTAATAGGCACAGATAAGGCGGCACCGATGGGCACAGATAAGGCGGCACTGATGGGCAAAGATGGGCACAGATAAGGTGGCATGGATGGGTGGCACAGATGGGTGGCACGGATGGGTGGCACGGATGGGCACTGATAGGTACCACTGGTAGATGGGACTGATGGGCACTGATAGGTGGCACTGATAGGTGGCTCTGATAGGTGGCACTGCTGGGCACTGATGGGCGGCACTGCTGGGCACTGGTAAATGACACTGATGGGCACGGATATGTGGCACTGGGGTGCAGCACCTATGTTGAGGCAGATTGTGGGCACTGCTGGGTGGCACTGTGGGCACTGCTGGGTGGCACTGTGGGCACTGCTGGGTGGCACTGTGGGCACTGCTGGGTGGCACTGACGGGGGGCCCTTTATTTTTTCTATTGTGGCACTGGCAGGGGGCAGGTGGGCACTGGCAGGGGGCAGGTGGTCACTAACAGGGCTGGCCATGATCGGGACTGATGTCCCGATCACGGCCGCCGGCGATCGGCTTTTTTTTTTCTCCTCGCGCTGTCAGCTCGAGGAGGAATAATAGCCGATTACCGGCTCCGTTATATCACATGATCAGCTGTCATTGGCTGACAGCTGATCACATGATAAGGGGTCAGGATCGACCCCTTGCACGGATCGGTGATCAGGCGAGTCTCGTAGACTCGCCGACCACAGAGCGCGCCGCGCGCGCGCCCCTCAGGGGGCGCGCAGGGCGCTCGTGCACGGGACTACGTCTATTGACGTCGTCCCGGAAAAGGAGATCCGCGCTGTAGCCGTCATTTCGCTATAGCGCGGATCTCAAGTGGTTAAAATAAGCCTTAGTGCACAATTTTTCACCCTGTCTGTATATATTAACATCCAGAAAGTTAATATCCTCCATGCTTACTTCACTCGTCAGTTTGATTTGACTGATGTTGCTATTCAATTCCTCGAGAAAATTTGTAAGGGACGACATTGATCCTGACCATATAAATATCAGGTCATCAATGTATCGCCTGTATAATAATAGTTGTTGTCTTTTGACTGAAAAAATCTTCTTATCCTCCCATTCTCCCATGAAGAGATTTGCTATGCTTGGTGCAAATTTGGCACCCATAGCTACGCCACGTTTTTGGGAGTAGAAGTTTCCATCATACCAGAAATAGTTGTGACTCAAACAGAAGTCTAAGGCGTTTCTTAAAAAGATCTTTTGATTGTGCGTCAGATCGTCCCTCTGGCTGAGTGCCCAATTCAGGGCTAAGATAGCATCATCATGTTGAATGATGGTATATAAAGATGCGACATCTGCTGTAACTAGATATATTTCTTCTTTGCCTGTTAGATCCACATCTTCTAATAGCTGAAGAAGATTTTTGGTGTTCTGAAGATATGCTTTTGTCTGTACCACACTTTTCTGCAGAAAGAGATCTAGGTACTGGCCCATTCTTGATGTAATGGAGCCTATCCCATTTACGATTGGTCTTCCTGGCGGACATTGGATATCTTTATGAATTTTCGGCAAAGTGTAGATGGTGGGAATCCTTCTACTACTTGGAGTTAGGTACTTCATCTCTTTATTAGACAAGACTCCTGTTGAGATGCAGAAATTTACCAACGACTTCAGCTCATTCTCATATTGTCTGGTGGGGTCTTTCTGTAATTTTCTATATGTATCCTCATCCATCAGCATTTCTGTTAATTGGTTGTGATAAAAAAAAGTTTGTGAGTATTACCACTCCTCCACCTTTGTCAGCAGGTCTTATAATCACATTCTTTCTTTCTTCCAACATTTTGATTCCTTCATGTATATATCATGGGTTGACATTTTTCTTAGGCCTTAGAGTCTCTAGGTCACGCAAAACTAAACCCTTAAATACATCAACCTGTTGATTGGCACTGTTTGCAGGGTTGAATAAGGATTTATTGCGTAATCCACTATCGATCTGTACTGATGAACATGTGGTAACTGGCTGAGAGTTCTTATTTAAAAAAATACTTTTTCATATTAATTTTTCT
This sequence comes from Lithobates pipiens, assembly GCF_037356315.1. Classification (NCBI taxonomy): domain Eukaryota; kingdom Metazoa; phylum Chordata; class Amphibia; order Anura; family Ranidae; genus Lithobates; species Lithobates pipiens. The sequence continues at coordinate 64,798,635 of NW_027507903.1, forward strand.
CATGTATTTGTGCACATCTATAAACACATTAAATTTGTTAATAGGTCTTTTCAGACCGCATTTTAATCCAGGATTTAATATATTAGTTTCTTTATGCGTTAAGTGGACTCCTGCTAGATTGAAGATACCCCCTAATCCTTCTCTCGCCTTCTTTTTCTGGACCCTTCGTCCTGCTCTGCAGCCTCTTGTTCGTCTCTCCTCTGATTCAAATACTGGTTTTGGTTCCTTTCCCACTGTGTCTGTTCCCTCCAATGGGGTCCTTGCAGTGGTTGGGGGTGCATTGGTGGTCTCCCCCTCCTGGGGAACCCCCGACCTCGTCCTCGTTTGTTATTTTTGTAATAACGTGGCAGGATCACAACTTTGTGGACTATATATACAAATTTTGGATTTTGGATTTTTTTGCATCTGGCGCTGAGTGGTGTAATATAGGCCGTCTTTAAAACACACCCTGTTCTCATTTTTTCATGTATATGTGCATGCTTAGGCATTACAGAAGGATTACCTTTGTTATCCTCCAATATGTCGGCGAGGGTCTGCATTAAAGCAATCTGTTGTTTTGCTTCCATGAACAAAGTACATCTTGTTTTTAAGGTGGCCTTTTGTATATATATATATAGAGAATTTATATAGCACCAACAGTTTGTGCAGCATTTTACAAAATAAAGCAAGGCAGCACCGTTGCAATATAATCTGGTATAAAAGGGTTAACAGGGCCCTGCTTGTTAGAACGTACACGTTCCTGAGCCCATATAATGAGTTCTTAAAGTGTTTGATGTATCTTAGAGGTATTTTAATGGAAGGATACTTTTTCCTTTTGAATGTTAGTTGTGTAATTCCCAGTTTTCCCCTCCTAGCACTGCTAGTAAGAGGTAAAACCTGTCTTTGTCCCTTTAAATTAACTTATAACACAACCTAACACTTAACCCCTAAAGGCATAACCCTAAAATTAAACCTAATATTAAACCTCCTAATTCTCCTTGATGTTTTTTGGAATATTAACAAAAATGTATGAAAAATATAATAAACCCTGTTAGTGCCCCCCATCCCACCATTCCTAGGCAGTTTAAATAAAATCGCCTAATCTCTTGTACTAATTATGTATGTTTAAAATATCTCATGGAACTTGTTCCCAACTGAACCCTTACTAGTCACTTTTTAAAATATACGGTGAAGCTAACTAGAAATAACTAGAAGGGCATGTGAGATACTGGCAGGAGATGTAAGGATGAGGGAATCTTTAAAATTATTAACTTTTCAACATAGAGCAGCTGCTGCCTAGATGTGAAGAGTTCTGGGAAAGCAACATGCCAGGGGAGTTTTTAAACACTGTTTAGAAATAACAATTGCAGTCGATTCTAGAATTATGTGTCCAGCAGGAACATAATTCATATGTGTTGCTGTATGATGTTTTACATTGCATTCGCGAATCCTGTATATTACCATTTATTTGATTTGCTTCAGCAACAGAATTTATACAAACCACGTAAGGTTAATTTTTGTTGGGTGATTTAATGACTGTGCAAGCATTTGCTATTCTAAAAACAACCTGTCATAATAATTTAGTGTTATCCAAAGTAAATTATTTGCAAAAAAAAAAAAGCCAAGCTTAGCAAACATTAGACACTAGTAACTAATATACATTGGTTGCTAATATACATTAGACACTTGTAATACGTTGCCTGCTTTTATGAGTATACAGAATCCTGGTGATGGCTAGATATTGTTTGTGTAGACCTCTGGTAGTGTAAGGTCCATGTCACACTGGTGATTAAGTTGCCAACAGCCACAGGTTCGCTAAGAGAGCAAACAAGATACTTACCTCTTCCTATGGCATTACTGGCTGAACAAGGGAGGCATCACTCTGACACTGCCCCCTTGCTGGTAAGTGAGAATTTATCACACTGCACAAAAGACCTGAGTTACTAATACACATTAGATACTTATAATACATTATATATATGTGTTATCGCTACACATCCCCCCAGTTATTTAGACGATGTCCCCATCATCTAGGCAACAACCAGGGTAAAAAATCCTATCCAAAAAAAAACTATACGGTGCCTGAGTTCTTTTTTTTTTTTTTTTTTTTGGGTGTTGGGGAGGGAAAAGAAAATAAACAGATTTAAACATTAGCATTTTCACAACAACACATTCAATGCTGTACATATACCACCCAGTTAAACTGACTAACCCACCCAATCTCTGATGAGCTTCACAGTCGATCTCAGTGCATCCTGAAAGAAAAACACAATACACAAAACAACACAGTACACTATACATTTCATCTTGAAGAGCAAAATTCCACCGTTAATTCAACAGAACTTCCTTCTTCAAAGACACATGAAAGTTCTTGCCTATTACTGCTCCTTTCCTGCCGACTCCCGCCACCTAGTGGTCAGAGCCGCTGTAACTACAAGTCTCTCAGTAACCAGAGCGCAGTGGGCTAAAAGCCTGTAAAACTTGACATGTATTTCCTTGTAGTAACCACCTACCTAACTACCCCACAGTCTTTGTAACTTGCAGAAAAACATAAGAACCGAAGACACAGAGAAGTCCTTTTTTATTTTTCTGTGAAAAACTAAAAGACTTGACTCCAGGGATAGTTCACCAATAAAATCTCGGATCGGCACAACAACATCCCCATCCTTTTAGACATAAGAGTTGGTGATGAAGTGAACAGCACTGTCCTTATCAGGTTTGCAGGGCACAACTTGTCACAACAGACCTGCCGACCATAGTCCCAGTGCAACAGATATCCCAGGAATCGGTTAAACATTTCTCGGGTGAAAGATATCTTCCACATGTCACTTCTCCCACAATGTCCATGACTTCCTCAAGCACAAAAAGGAAGCTCAAGTCCATACTCTGTTGCCACCAGCCTACGAAAGTCTCAGAGGCATAACAACCCCATCATGCTCGGGTAGTGTCCATGCACAGGCAACAATTAGAGTTCAATCTAAAAGCTTTTTAAAAGTTAAAACTTTTACTCACGGCAACTTCGGTTCAAAATACCAGTCGTCTCCCTCATCAGAGCCCAACTGGTGAATCAGGAGAAGAATCTCCTGTGGGCAAGTAATTCTCCGTGGCAGTACTTGCAGCTCCCTGTGGTTTGCATTTACATACTTTCCCCCAGATATCTGGCCTAGGGGTACAGGAGGCAGGCCTGCTTCTGTGGTGGCGGGGTTTATTGAGCTGCTCCTCTGCTTGAACAACTGATGCTGCAGCGGCAGCCTTCTTCTGCAGGGTCGCGTATGCAACCTCTGTAAGAGTCTCTGGGCCCTCAGAAGGGGCAGGATCCCTCTTGGCAGTCTGAGCCCCAAAGGACGATGCTGGGTCATACCCAATGGACTCTTCCGTGGAGACACCCATGGCCCAATCATACCGGACGGCCCAGGGTTGCACTGTGGGCTGTTCGACCCGGAATATATATTCGCCACACTTCCGACACCTTGAGAACGGCCGGGTTTGTGACCAACACATCCCATCTCCCGCACAACATCCTGAGGGCCTCAACATCCCCGATGTTGATCAGGAAAAACCACCCCTGCGGCAGCAATCAGATGCCCGTATCTGTGATTACCATCCTGGGCATCGGCACGCTCACTGGACCCCTCACTGTGGACACTGTGGACATCCTAGGTCCAAGTGCTGGCTGCACGTGCGAAAGTCTCTCCAAAAAGGCGCTGATCTTTATGGCGCAGTTCAAAAAAACATTCTTCACCCTCTGTTCCAGAACTTCTCCTTCACAACTCAGCAACTAGGCACTTCTCAGGATGCCAGCTTGTTGGCCCTACTCCGAAGAGTCCTCCCCCGGTCACTTACACAAGCTAACTTACACACCCGGATGCCTTGAATCCCCCCTCAGTTACTGCGCCTCGACCCAGTCGGTTCCAAGACTCGGGAACAGACGGATTCCCTACCGCAGACCAGGAGGGTCTATTGGGGTTAACCAACGAACGCTCCCATGACCCGGACCCCTCGTGGGGCTACCCTGGTCCAGAATCAGGAACAGACCACTAAGGCCTCACGAACAAACCTGGAACACGTGACTTCAACATCTTAAGTACCCTTCCCCAGACTCCTCAGCGGGGCCCGGCACACCCACTGATTGGCTCCGGGGAAGCTGATACCCAAAACGTCCAACCAGGCCTGGTTCTGAGCCTGTCATGTGCACCTAACTGTACACATGACCAGGCAGAACTCTAAGGCCGCGTACACACGGGCGGACTGTTCGCCCAACTAAGTTCGTCAGACAATCCGACAAACAGTCCGCTCAAAATTTGCATGAACGGACTTGACCACACACGATGAGCAGACAGTCTGCTGAAAGCGTGCGCGATGACGTGAACGGCACGTACGACGGGACGAGAAATTCGATGTCCAATACACTGCAATGCAACCTTCGCCGTGTAAATCCTTTCTGAGCATGCGCGAAACTTAGTCTGTCGAACAAGCCTACACACGAGCGGACTGTCCGCTGAAACCAAGTTTGGGCGGACAGTCTTACGGAAATTCCGAAAAACTTTGTTCGTCAGACTGTCCGCTGAAACAGTCCGCTGAAGCCCACACACGAGCGGACTGTCCGCTGAAACACTGTTCAGCGGACAAAGTTGGGCGAACAGTCCGCCCGTGTGTACGCGGCCTAACACAGTCCAGCCAAACTGATGTCAAAGTTAAACATACACAATTCACCCTCAGAACCCCTTTACTGTTCTGAGACGAAAACTAAATTTGTGTATGATAGACACTTTGTCCAAAGTGTCATCGCTACATGAGTATACATAATACTGAAGATGGCTAGATATTGCCAGTGTAAAGCTCTGGTATTCAAGCATTACAAACAGACCTGAGTTACTAATACGTATTTGTAATACGTTACATGTGTTTATGAGTACACAGAATACATATTGTAGGCTCTTAGTGGTTACAGTTGCCCCAGCAGGAAGTTAGGGGTTAATTGTAATTCCCAGGTTTTTTACTAGTGGCTTTTGCTGAGTCTGATCCCCAGTTCCGTGTGATATAAAATGGACAAAGGTCCAGACCCAGAGAGAGAGATGGTGCAGAGCAAAGTAAGGGGGAAGAGAAGAAGGAGTTTGGCTTAGTCCTGGTCCACCTTGCCAGGCCCGTCTGATGCATTTACTGGAGTCTGGATGACCAGTATCATGCCAAAGTCAGAGGCTAATTTCAGACATGGACTCCACCAGTATTGATCTTTTTCTTGAACAGAAATGCCAGGGCAGCTAAAAGCCTGAAGTTAGGGACTAGGGATTTTAGGAATTTGGCACTTTATCTTGGACTGTGGATTGTCTCTGTTATCATGTTAATATATTCTTCAAATAAAATGTTTGAAACTTTGCCTTTGCCTGGTCTGAAGGGGTGCAATGCAAGTAACCAGCAAATATAGTTACAGCTTGGGTCAACAAACACTTTGGGGTATGAAGGCATACATGAAGACATTCCATTTTTACACACATAACTTAATTTCTGAATGTATTTGTTTTGGTTTCTTTGTATGTATGGATTGCATAGGTTGTTACCGATATGTGGTGACATTTTCATGTCAATAGCACCTTTAGAAATATGTTTACCTAGAAAAACAGTGACGTGTTCAATACTTATTTTACTCACTGTATGTATTGTACATTCACATCAGTCCCTGCCCTTAAGTTGCTTACAAACTAAGGTCCCTAACTCACATTCATACATACGCATACTAGGGCCAATTTAGATAGAATCCAATAATCTACCAGCATGTCTTTGGAGTGTGGGAGGAAAGCCGAGTACCCAGTGGAAACCCATGCAGGCACAGATATTGAACAAATATATATGCATTTGTTGGAAAGCTACATGTCTGGGTTTAAAATATGTATACAGTTCCCATTAGCCAACAGATGAATCCCTCTATTGAGAGTTTGTACATAGTTCCAATGCATGAACTATGCATGAACTATACAGTTGCTGTTGGTCTCCATATCAGTGGTGGCCACTTCATTAGGGGTGCAGGGGCGCCGACCCCCTAATCCGTGCATCAGGCCCCCAATCTACATGCAGGGGGCTGGACATATGGATTGCAATTTCTTTTTTTTAAGCACATGATTAGAGCCTGAGGATCTAATTGGCTTCAAAAACGGGTGGGCTCGGGGCACAAAGCACTGAGCCCATCTATTTGTGTGACAATAACAAATTAATATTCGCTATTGTCTTCATGATTCTCCTCTCCAGCCAGGGCTCCCAGCCAATCAGGTCTCTGGACCCACTTCCTGTATGGCCATGAAGAGAAGCAACAGCATCCAGGGAGGGAAGAGACCAAGGGGATTAGCAGGAGACAGTGTGGACGAGCGGGAAGCAGTGTGAGTACCTACCAAGGCCAACCTGTGCACTGGTGGGGGTGGTAGTGATGGCATGTGCAAGTAAGGGGGCAGGTTTGTTTGCCACTCCCCCAAAATATTGACCACCAGCCACCACTGCTCCAGATTAAATAATTCAGGCTGCTGATTAATATGTCAGCCAAGTTCACAGCTCAAGCTAGTGGAATGGGATGAGTAGTCAGGTAAGTAAGTAATGGCACCAGACACTGACCACCAATGTAAAGGTGCACTAATGCTTGTCACCAATGTAAGGTGATTGGTGACCGTCTAGTCACCATAGATTGTATAGAACCTGCATGAACATATACTGTTAACAGTTTTTATGCAAAAGCAGTGTTTGTCACCATAGTGCTGATGACACAGTACGATGAGACGTACATCGGAGTGGGGATCGTCATTTTCGGGTCCCGCATGTGACTTCCATACTACTATCTTATTCAGAACGAGGCATGGATCACACGCCGCTGCGAGTCTGATATATAAAAAAACAGCAATGGAAATGACATAACCCAGGAATTTACCCTGTTCATGATGGAACTCGCATTTCTCCAGTTTGCAATAGAGATTGTTCTCTCTTATGCCCTGTACACACGGTCGGAGAATCTGTCGGAATGCGTCTTATCGGACCGTGTCGTCAGATAATCCGACTGTGTGTGGTATGCATCGGACTGATTCCGTCCGAATCTCCGTCCGACCCAATTTTCCAACATGTTGGAAATATTTCCCGACCAACTGGGCCGGTCGGACCTATCCGATCATGTGTAGAGCATTTTGATCGGACCAAGTGCCACGCATGCTCACATTCAAATTCCGACACGGAAGCATTCGTTCAGGTAAAACTACTGCTCATAAGCGATATAGCACATTCGTCACGCTGCAATGTTAAAAAATCATTCATCAAGCGCATTCTCTTGATCTTTAACAATGCTGCAAGAACCAACTTCTTTTGATGCTCATAGTCACACACACTTCTCCCGAACGGATTTCATTACTCTTTTTTAACCATTTCAGCAATACAATTTTAGTTTGCGTCACATCTACACAATGTTTGATTTGTTTTTTTATTTTTTGGATGTTTTTTGGGGGGGGGGGATTCCCTAAAAATCTCCTTTAAAGACACTGCTCATTTCTCCTTATTTTTTATTTATTTTTTTTGGGTGTAAACTTACAACAACAACATTATTGTATTTTTTATATTTTCTTTTTCTTTTTTAATCTACAGGAGGTTGTTTAGTGTTGGTACCCATTGTTCTTTAGTTCACTTTGTATTTTGGAAATGTACCTGCCTGCTCACAAATAAACTGTACTTTTTGAAGGAAAACCCATTACAAAAGTATTTCATCGAACAAAAATAAAATTTATTTTGTTTGCTCGAAAATAAAACTAGGAACGCAGCACTGGAGAAACTTCTTAACTTTGGTGCAGCCTTTGGCCCCCAGGGCAGACATGACTAAATGAGATATTAAAAAATTGGTGGCCTGAGGAGTAGATATCTTAGGGAGAGAAGTCTGCTCCCGAAGTCCTAGAGAGCAGGGAATTCAGATGCCATTTCTGTCCCCAGGATGGTGATCTTCAAGAGGCTGCATCTTCTGGCACACCAGACTCAACCCAGGCCATCACTCTCTGGTCTTCCTTTGTGACTTCCCACCAGGCATCCTTCCAGGCTGTGGCTGGGCTCCTGTAGCTGGGGCAGGAGAAGGAGGGCGTTGGTGGACCTCCTGGCTGCCACTTGCCACAGCCTCCCCCCGACTGAGGTCTTCCTGTGTATGAAAAGGGGACATAGTTTTAGTTTTTTGATCATCAATCACAACATTTTGTGCTCCTGGCTTTTGCTAATTGAATGTTACCAAATAGAACAGACTATCATTCTAACACCAGCATTTTTCTTTCCCGTCCCAATCATTTTTGGTCACTACTGTCTATTGAGATGTAAATCACTTGGAGAAATCTCAACTTACTGATCAATAAGAACATCTAGTTAACATCATTAAATGTAACACAAGAAATATGTTCAACAATGCAATACCTGTCTCAAGCTGGGCCCCACCACATGGTGCTGCCTGGAAGGCCCAGGTTGGACATCAGAAGCCTCAGCTGGGGGTGAAGGATGCCTTGCAGGAAGCCTGGAGAGTGGTGGCCTGAGTGGTGGCCTGAGTGGTGGCCTGAGTACCCCCTGGTCTACCAAAAAATGCAGCCTGTCAAAGTGCACCATCCTGGGGTAATAAACAGCATTTGGATCTCCTGCTCTCAAGGACTCCAGGTGCTTCTTTCTCTCCCTGAAATATGTAAGCTTCATGGCCACAATTTTGCGATTCAGATATGTCATGTCTGCCGTGGGGACCCTGATCTGCACCAAAGCAAGCAGTTTCTCCAGTGCTGCGTTCCTCTTTGATCTGTCATTATAAAACTTGTTGTGGAACTGCCACAGGCAGGGCATCTCCATGTAGAGCTCGAGGAATAGCCCCATAAAGTTGGCATTGTTGAATGGGTCCATTTTGTCTGCAAGACACAACACAAGACAAACCCTCAAATATAATACTAATAATGCAATTAAAATCCCTCCTAATCTTCTCCCAACATCGGCCTAGATACAAGCAGTCTAGTCTAGTGAAGCACAAAGTTAAAAATGTTACCTTCGTTTCCATGTTCGCCGCGTCCGTGACTCACACTCTCCTCCCAGATCGTACGGACGATACACATGTGTGGCGTTTTATATACAGTGCGCATGCGTGAAACTCCGCCCGCCCCTGACATTCTTTCCAGACTATTCCCCGCCCCTTCGCTTCCCACGCAGTGGGGAGAGCACATGGCGGAGAGAACGCAGGTGCGTACTAATAGTTCCACTAACGAGGAGGAGGGTGAGGAAAGCCCGGAGCCTGAAACGTCCCGATCCAGGAAGACAAGATTTAAGGCCTCAAATATGTCTTTTGGAGAGATGTTGGAGATGGTCGACATATTGAACAGGACCGACTATGATGGGAAGTATGGACCTTACCCAAACCCAAATATCAGAAAGGCCAAGATCATGAATAAAGTTGTGAAGAGTCTTCTGAAGAATTTTGGGGTACGCCGATCCAAGGATCAACTGAGAAAACGCTGGTCAGACCTGAAACTGAGGGAGCACGAGCAGTACTTAAGGATCAAGCGTGTTCTTAAAAAAAGTAAGTAGTTGTCGTGTGTTCATATGATTATTCTTGCTTGCATACATGCTCCATGTGCTTTGATTTCATGTTGTGCATTTTAAAATGACCACTTTCAAGGTCATGGTTTTGTTCGTTCGTATGAAACATCGTTCTGCAGGGAAGTATTCCAGCTTAACAAAGTGGCCCCAATAATGTTCTCACCTTGTAACTCGGCAACACAATTGTACAACACTTCCAAGCAATGTTTCAGATTCCTATTTCTGCCCTCTGTGTGCTAATTAATCTTTGTTTACATTCTCATAGGGGAGAGAAGACTCGGCAAGTATGAGAACACCAGGGACCATGAGGACACCAGGGACCACACCCCTCCCAAAGAAGGGCAACTTCCAAAAGAAGAAACAGAGGAGCAGGAGCAGGAGCAGGAGGAGGAGGAGGAGGAAGAAGGAGAGATCGTGGAGGTTGGCCAAATTGTCACCACAACAGGTGAGTGTCGGAGAACACAGCTTCCGGTAAGCTCATCAATGTATATCACCATATTTGGATTACATGGTGCATTTGTTTTTTTTTTCTAGGTGATGTGGAGGAAGATTCCCGTTTTACCAGTGAAAGTGCCCAGATCTTGAGCGGGGAGATAATGGAGTGCAATAGGGATTTGGAAATTGTACAACAAAACATCAATGATGTTAAAAATAAAATGAAGAACATCATTGATGTTTTGGGGAAAGTGTGAAAAATAAAAAACTAGATAGGGTTTTATTTTTGCTTTTTAACATAAAAATGTTGTATTTTGCATAATTAAAAATTTGGAAGATGCCCAGAGTGTGTAAACATGCGCTATCTCCCATCATGGGGGATCAATGTACATGTTTTGTGGAAAGTGTCTGAGATGAAGGGGTTGCAGCCCCAAAGCATGTACATTGATCCCCCATGATGGGATATAGCACATGTTGACACACTGTGTGCATCTTCCAAATTTGGATTTTTCAGGGGTCACAACCCATGTGATGAAGGCAATATCAGCCCAGTTTGTACATACTCATTTCTGATATTGTCTTCACTTTTCCAAGTTGAACTTTGTAAGTTCCTGTGTTCTGTATTTTACGGTTTGATACATGCCTGTTTACACAAAAAAACAAGTAAAAAATAAATATGATTAACCACTTGGGTACCGCGCTATTGCAAAATGACGGCAATAGCGCGGACCCACATTTCCGGGACTACGTCTATTGACGTAGTCCTGGTTACGAGCGGCCTGCGCGCCCCCTGAGGGGCGCGCGCGGCGCGCTCTGTGATCGGCGAGTCCGTGAGACTCGCCTGATCACCGATCCGTGTAAGGGGTCGATCCCGACCCCTTATCACGTGATCAGCTGTCAGCCAATGACAGCTGATCATGTGATAAAACGGAGCTGGTAATCGGCTAGTATTCCTCCTCGCGCTGACAGCGCGAGGAGAAAAAAAAAAAGCCGATCGCCGGCGGCCGTGTTCGGGACATCAGTCCCGATCACGGCCAGCATATCCAGCGGACACCTGCCCCCTGCCAGTGCCCACCTGCCACCCGCAGTGCCATCCTGAAATAAAGTAAGTGCCCCCCTGTCAGTGCCACCCAGCAGTGCCCATAGTGCCCACAGTGCCACCCAGCAGTGCCCACAGTGCCACCCAGCAGTGCCCACAGTGCCACCCGCAGTGCCACCCGCAGTGCCACCCACAGTGCCACCCAAAATCTGCCTCAAAGGTGCTGCACCCCAGTGCCGCCCATCAGTGCCCAGCAGTGCCGCCCATCAGTGCCCAGCAGTGCCGCCCATCAGTGCCCAGCAGTGCCACCTATCAGAGCCACCTATCAGTGCCACCTATCAGTGCCCATCAGTCCCATCTATCTGTGGTACCTATCAGTGCCCATCCGTGCCACCCATCCGTGCCACTTATCCGTGCCACCCATCCGTGCCATCTTATCTGTGCCCATCTTTGCCCATCAGTGCCGCCTTATCTGTGCCCATCGGTGCCGCCTTATCTGTGCCTATTAGTGCCGCCTTAACTATGCCTATCAGTGCCCACCAGTGCAGCCTATCAGTGCCCACCAATGCAGCCCATCAGTGCCCACCAATGCAGCCCATCAGTGCCCACCAATGCAGCCTATCAGTGCCGCCTAATCAGCGCACTTCAATGAAGGAGAAAAATGACCCGTTTGCAAAATTTTATAACAAACTATTAAAACATGATTTTTTTTATTTTTTTTTTTTTGCATCTTTTTTTGTTTGTTTAGCAAAAAATAAAACTCCGAGCTGTAACTAAATACCACCAAAAGAAAGCTCTATTTGTGGGAAAAAAATGATAAAAATTTCATTTGGGTACAGTGTTGTATGCCCGCGCAATTGTCATTCAAAGTGCATCAGCGCTGAAAGCTGAAAATTGGTCTGGGACTGAGGGGGGTTTAAGTGCCCAGTAAGCAAGTGGTTAAACTCGGTTTTGGATACCCAAAATATCTTGGTTTGTTGTAAAAACCTTTACTAAACGCACATATGAATGTGCTTGTATTAAAAAGTTGAATTCTCAACAATGTGTGGCTTCCTTTTTCATTGGGCTTAAAATGTATTTGTAGTGAAATTTGAGTTTGTGCTGAGGAGTGCGATTTACTAAAGGCAACGCCACTTTGCACTCCAAGTGCAGTTTCAGGTGTACTTTTGCAGTGCACTTGTAGTGCATAGTGGATGTGCCTTTAGTAAAAAGCACCCACAGTGATGTGTAAATTTGGACAATCATGCCATTTTCCTGCCATGGTGCTGAAATTGAGCATGATTTTGATCAGTAATGCACTACACATTAGTTAACAAAAAGAAGGTGTGTGTGTATAGCAGACGCACAACATAATAAGATTATCAGAAGAAGAGACTGTCTCCTCATCTCGCTCTGAACTTGGGTTTGCACTGTTGGTGAAAAAGGCACAACTTTAATAAAAATGGAAAAGTGCGAGGCCACAGTCTGTCATTCCTGTGGCGTTGAAGGACACTGTGTAGTGACACAAGAAAAAAAAACTAGTAATTTGACAAATCAACATTGCATGCAGATTAGACATCCACATTTTTTGGCAAAATTAGTATAACATTTTTTGAAATGAGTATTTAAAGCCTAAAGTATAAGGTCCCCTTATGAGAGTCATAACCCCCCCCCCCCCCCCCCCCCATCTGATGGGCCCTTGCTAAAAAATGAGGGGGATGTTTAGGACAGGTAACCCTCTCCACTTGATTGAGAGCTGAATGCCTAAATAATGTGTGATACTTTGTGAAGCCCCTCCTTAGTTACACTATTGGCAGCCCACCGGACAGGTAAGAAGTGTCATAATAACAAAATGGAAGGACATTTTGACATTCAGCTATTACATAGCAAGAAAATTAATGTGTTTAAAAAAAAAAAAATAGCATTTGAAAGTATTGAGGCAGGCCCTTACACTACATGCTTTGGTGAATTTGTCCATAAATGTGATCATGAAAAAGGTATTTAGAGTGTGTATTTGGTTGGGTCAAGTCATCAGATAGAAGATTGCTATCAGCTGAGGTACCAGTTGGGGAGAGGGGGGTTCCTAATGAGTTTGGAACAAGTCTCTGGAATAATGATCCCCAGAGCCTGGGGGGAGATGCCTGTAGAGAACTTGAGGTCCTGAAGGCTTCTCCCTGTCGCCAAGTAGCGCAACGTGGCGATGAGCCTCTGCTCCGGAGTGATGGCTTGCCGCATGCAGGTATCCTGCCTGGTGATATAAGGGGTGAGCAAAGCCAGCAGACAGTGAAAAACGGGGTCCATCATCCTGAGAATAATCCAGAAATGATCAGGATTATTCTCGCGCATCTCACGGAGCAAAGGCATGTGGGAGAACTGGTGACGCTGGCGCAACCAATTCTTGGTCCACAAACGCCTCCCCTCCCTGTTCATGGACTGGGCTTGTGTCAAAGTCAAAGTAAGAACCCCTGCACAGCACAAACTGTACGATGAGTACGTAGACGAAACATGTTTGGAAAACAGTCGGCTGGTCAGAACGGACACCAGAAATCACCGATAAACAGCAAGGCCTGAAAGGACGACCTGAATAGCAGAAGCAAGCAGACAATAAAAAATGCCTTTCAAAGCGTACTATACCAAGATATAGTCCACAATGAGAAGCAAATACTTAATGACTGCACGCACTGATTATCAGATACGCAAAGACAAGCACAAACTGAAGAGCGGTAGCGATCTGAATCACTAATCTGAAAAGCGCGAATCGTCTCTCACCAAACTTCTACTAAAACACGAGATCAGCAGAAGGAGCCCAAAGGGTGCCGGACGTGGTGCTGAAATTCCTTTTTCTAGTCCCGCCGTACATGGCTTACGTCACCGCGTTCTTGGCAACCGCTAAATCAGACAACTTGGCCCGACCGTGTGTATGCAACAGTTTCGGACACAATCCGTCGGACTAAATCCGACGGGCAAAATCCGACGGATTTGGTTGCCAAAATCTCTGACCGTGTGTACGTGGGCTTAGACATCTGTGTGGTGGCTCTCCACACGCTATGAAGATATCATTGAGATAAACCACCACACATAAATGCAACAAATCTCGGGGGACATTGTTAATAAATTCCTTGAAAACTGACGGGGCGTTACAAAGGCCAAAAAGCATTACGATGTACTCATATTGGCCCGTTCTGGTATTAAACACAGTTTTCCACTCATCGCCCTCCTTAATCCTCAAGAGATTGTATACCCATATGGCTGGTGTGGAGGCAAAATACCGTTTGATCTTTGTCAAGGACGTCACTAAAATTTCAGTACTCCTCCGGCAGGGAGGAGAGTGAAGAGGTGCACAGAACCTTGGCTACCTTCTGGAAGCATGTCTCACTGCATTGTGGTGACCAGGAGAGAACCTCAGCACAGAGCCAATTAAAAGAGAGGTTGTGCCTCTGTAACCAAGGATAACCAATAACCAGCAGAAAGTTAGGTGAGGAAATAATGTGGAATTGGGTTATCTCATGGTGAAAAGCCCCTACGGCCATTGACAACTTAACCGTCTCATGAGTCACATGGGCAGGCTGTAGAGGTCTCCCATCAAGAGCCTCAATGGCAAGTGGAGTGTCACACAGCTGTAGCGTAATTGAGTGGTTTGATACAAAGGCAGCATCAATGAACAGGCCTGCAGCCCCAGATTCCATTAGAGCCTGTATATCGACGGACGACTCAGCCGAAGAAAAGGTAACCGAAACCAGGGGTTTATCCTTCTGGATAACAGGGGATGAAACAACACCACCTAAGGTCTGTCTGTGACATGACCTCAAGGTTCGGGCATTCCCTGGACTGGTAGGAAAAGACTTCAAAAAGTAACCTGCTTGGCCACAATAAAGGCACAATCTCTCCCTCCTCCTAAAGGTTCTCTCATCCACAGAGAGTCGCATAAAACCCAAGTGCATGAGTTCTCCTTCACTGGCCGACTCGGTACCAGGAGGCAGGAGGCATGGGAGGCGAGGGAGGCACGTGTTGGACTACAAAGCTCGGAGGCTAATGTACAGGAGGCTTCCGCAAGCACTCCTTAAAAGAAAGTCTTTCTCTGAGTCTGGAGTCACGAGGGTTGCAAACGTGATCAACTTCTCCAGCTCAGTGGGTATATCTTGGGCTGCTATCTCATCCTTGATGGTATCCGAGAGACCATGAGAAAAAGCAGCCACGAGGGCCTCATTGTTCCACGCAACCTCTGCTGCCAGAGTACGGCAAAGCAAGTACTTTATACAGGATCGCAGGAGATCGTCACTGTGATGTTGACTAAGGCGAAGACAGAGCTCCTCTGGACTGGGCGGCTTAAGTAGGCAGGACTGACGAGCAGGATATCATCAACAGTTGAGTAACTGTGGAAAGAAATGGGAGCTAGCAATTTTCCATCAGCTGAGCAGCCAGCTCAGTGAAAAAATAGCTGAGCCAAGCCCTGACATAGGGCCAATGTGGTGCCTATATTTAAGAAGGAAACAAAGTCTTTGCCAAGTAACTATAGACCTGTTAGTTTAACTAACAAGTCTATAGTTACCTGTTAACTTCCCGACTATAGTCGGGAAAATACTGGAGAGATTAATAAAAGACCACATAGATGACTTCTTGCTGGAAAAAATATTTTAAGCAACAGACAGCATGGATTCATGAAAGACAGAAGTTGTCAAACAAATCTGATTTCTTTTTATGAGGAGGTAAGTAAAACCTTGGACAGAGGGTGGGCTGTGGACGTGGTATACCTGGATTTTGCAAAAGCATTCAATACAGTTCCCCACACACGACTAATGTATAAGGTAAAATCTACAGGCTTGGAAAGATCAGTTTGTAAATGGATAGAAAAGAAGGTTATCAGTGGTGTACCCCAAGGTTCAGTGTTGGGTCCCTTACTTTATAAATGATATAGGGCCTGGGATTAAAAGTATCATTTCAGTCTTTGCAGATGACACCAAGCTATGCACCAAGCTATGCAGTAAAATAACGTCCTTACAGGATGTCTCCAATTTACAAGCTGACCTCAATGCTCTGTCCAATTGGGCGACTATGTGGCAGATGAGGTTTAATGTTGATAAATATAAAGTTATGCACTTGGGGGCTAAGACTAAGCATGCATCATACATACTAGGGGGAGTACAACTGGGGGGATCCTTAGTGGAGAAGGATCTGGGGATTTTGGTAGATCATAAGCTCAATAATAGCATGCAATGCCAAGCTGCAGTTTCCAAAGCGAACAAAGTCCTTTCTTGTATTAAGAGATGGACTCCAGAGAGAGTGATATCATTTTGCCCCTGTACAAATCATTGGTAAGACCTCATCTGGAATATGTAGTTCAGTTTTGGGCATCAGTTCTCAAAAAGGGTATCGGGGAACTGGAGAAAGTGAAGAGAAAGGAAACCAAACTGATAAGAGGCATGGAGGAACTCAGCAATGAGGAAGGATTAGAGCAGGGGTGCCCCACCACCACTGGCCAGTGGGCCACATGTGGCCCGCCTCACCCTCTGATGTGGCCCACCATGTCTTGCTATGAGATGGCGGGTCGTCAAGCCCAGATCGTGGGTTTCCGACCCCCATCTCTGAGAATCAGTGCAAAGATCGGAGCTAGAGGAACTAGAACTGATGATGACTCCGCCTGTGACAGGAAGCATCGACTCTGCTATCTACTGCAGCCGCATGCTTTCTGTCACACTGATGCTCGGGGATGGCAGGTCAGGATACAGGGCCCTGCGATCTAGGACGGCAGCCAGCAGTACCAGTATCAGTACCAGCAATATCAGTACCAGTCAGCAGTACCAGTATCAGTGCCAGCAGTACCAGTACCAGTCATCAGTGCCACCAGTAGCAGTACCAGTATCAGTGCCAGCAGTACCAGTACCAATCATCAGTGCCAGCAGTATCAGTACCAGTCATCAGTGCCAGCAATACCAGTCATCAGTGCCAGCAGTATTAGTACTAGTCATCAGTGCCAGCAGTATCATTACCAGTCATCAGTGCCAGCAATACCAGTCATCAGTGCCAGCAGTATAAGTATCAGTACCAGTCGTCAGTGCCAGCAGTACCAGCATCAGTCATCAGTGCCAGCAGTATCAGTACCAGTCATCAGTTCCAGCAGCAGCGGTATCAGTACCAGTCATCAGCGCCAACGGTATCAGTACCAGTCAGCAGTACCAGCCAGCTGTACCAGTCAGCAGTAGCAGTACCCACCACCATTACCAGTCAGCAGTAGCAGTATCCGCCAGCAGTACCAGTACCTGCCAGCAGTAGCAGTGCCCACCAGCAGTACCAGTCAGCAGTTCCAGTCCCCCCCCCACAGTAGCAGTAGCAGTAGCAGTACCCGCCAACAGTACCAGTACCCACCAGCAGTACCAGTCAGCAATACCAATACTCACCAGCAGTAACAGTACCCGCCAGCAGTAACAGTACCAGTCAGCAGTATCAGTACCCACCACCAGTAACAGTACCAGCCAGCAGTAACAGTACCTGCCAGCAGTACCAGCCAGCCGCACCAGTCAGCAGTACCAGTACCCACCAGCAGAAACCGTACAAGCCAGAAGTACCCACCAGTACTACCAGTACTAGCCAGCAATACCAGCCAGCAGTACTAGTACCATCATTACTGGCCAGAAGTACCATCTAGCAGTACCAGTACCATCAGTACCAGTACCCGCCAGCAGTACCAGCCCGTCAGCAGTACCTGAAAGCAGTACCAGTCCGTCAGCATTACCCTCCGGCAATACCAGCCCTGGAAGACAGCCAGCAGCAGCCACCAGCCATACCCAGCCAGCTGCGAGAATCCTGAGGAAGAAGTGAAGATTGAGTTCAGTTGTGGAGCAGGTAAACCACAGTACATTAGTGTGAAAGCAGCCTTAGGCCCCTTTTACAGCAAGCAATCTACTCCACCCGGAGGTGGTTCTGGCCAACTCAGTAGATTGCTTTAAGAATGGCATTGATTATTTCCTAAATGGACAAAATATAACTGGATACTAACATTTATAGGTAAAGTTGGTCCAGGGAAAATCTGATTGCCTCTCAGGGGTCAGGGAGGATTTTTTTTCCCTGCTGTAACAAATTGGATCATGCTTTGCTGTTTTTTTTTGCCTTCCTCTGGATCAACTGTGGGTATAGGATTGGGTACATGGGATTGTAGGATATTATTTATTTATTTATATGCTTGAACTAGATGGTATTGGGTCTTTTTTTCAACCTAACTTTGTAACTATGTAACTATAACTCATTTTCAATGTTTGCTTTACTAGTGGCGGTAAATTCCTATTTTATTCCAAATGTGTGTACTTAACCAACTAAATGAGCTGGAGAGACTGTGATTTGTTTAATTGTATTTATTTTTGTTGAAATCAAGTAATATATTTTATTTAGCAGTCACTTAGGAAATGCTATCTAATGCATCTTTTATTAAAAGTGGCAAGCGCAGCATTTTCTTGGGATGATCTCCAAGATGTCATTGGCACTTAAAACTTAAACAGTAGAACCGTGGTTTAATTTTCTATGTAATGAACCATAGAATGCAAATGTTATTTAAGATCTTCTTTCACTTTAATTATATGAGGGAAAAAAATATTTTAGTACAACGGTATAGCATTTAATGATGTAAAACAGTGCCATGCAATTTTACCAGTATTATCACAATGAGCATTTGCTCCTGCCTGCAATATCACAGCAGTTGTTCATTATTGTATGTTTACAAGTACCACAAATGAAGATTTCCTAGTTAGTGGTGGAACAAGGTCATCCATTGGCCAGTATGAAGATGCCAAACTCCCCCTATCTCAACCTTTTCAACTGAAATAACTTTTCAGTCCCAGGAAACCCCTAATAAAAATTATTATAGCTACAACTCTATATACATTAGTGTCATGGACAGTGGGAAGAATGCTCCTTACGCTTGTGTATATCAATGGAAAGGTAAGTGGGACTTTAAATGAAGCACAAATAAATATGTGCCTCCATCCGTAAATCAGGTAAATAAAAGGGGAGGGGGGACTTTAAATGGGGCAGATGGCCAACAACTAAATAAAAATATAAATATATATGAAAACTTGTTTATTGTCATATAGGAGTATAACACTTTGCAGTAGGTATGTATGTAAAATTCCTTTCATATATATAAATCAAATCAATATAGTACAGTACATATAAAAGCCATTTCATCCATATACATTAATGAGGTACAGTTCATATATATACAAAATTATTTAGCAGCATAATCCAATTATCAATGTGTAAAATATGGTCAATTATTTTACACTACAGGTTGCACTATCAAGTACCTGATGGATATGAGATTGTTGTGGGGGCTTCTCTTGCACATTTTGCTCAACATTGCTGAAGGTGGAGACAGAGGGTGAAGACACAGAGTAGCAAAAGTCCAGTGGTAGCTGGTTGACGGTGTGTAGGTTGTAGGTGGGTAGTGCTGGAAACCATAGTCCTCGGGACACGGGAACAGCTTGGCACCAGGGCAGAGGGTAGCAGAGAAAACCGGAGAGTAGGCTGAAGTCAGTAACAGCAGGGCAGCATGTGAACAAATCAGTTACCAGAGCAATATAAATAATAAATTCTGCACTTTTGTTAAATACTAATTATCTGTCCCATAGGTGAGCTGCTGAACACTACTCTATGACCCCAAAACAGGAAATAGTAATGGCTAAAGTTCCACAAATAATCAGTACAACGCCCCGAAAAAACGAAATAAATATTCAAACCATACGTACTCTCTAAGCCATTGTCAGAAACCATGAATCAGACCAAGACAGAAGTACAATTAAATCACGCTTGTTAAATAAAAATAAAAAGGTAAATAGAGAAAGCGTAGTCAAAGCATAGCATAGAGTCCAGTAACCGGATTGAGTAATCAGCCAGTCCAGAATTCAATAACCAGATCGGGCAGGGCCGTCTTTAATATTGATTGGACCTGGCGCAAAAAAAAATGTTGCCCCCCCCCCCCCCTCCATGCAGTTTCGCTCTCCACCTGCTTTGAGACATATAATAAAAAACAGCAAGACTCAAAATCAGTTTACTGAATCAGATTAGACAGCGATTTGATTTGATACAGTGTATCTTTAATACTCACTGACTGGTTGCTAGAGGTTACAGCACATAATTTCTGCTTGTTGATTGGTTGCTAGAGATTACTATACATCAATACTGCTCATTGATTGGTTGCTATAGGTTACTGCACATAATTTCTGCTTACTGATTGGTTGCTAGATGTTACAGCACATCATCTCCTCACTTCCTGCACACCATGGACTGGGGAGATGAGGGGGTCCATTAATAGACATTATACTCCTAGGGATCATAGGACTCCTGGGCTCAGTGGCAGTGCAGTGCAGACTTTCAAGCATGCCCCTTCACCTCCCCAGTGGGCAGTATTCAGTATAGGTAATGGTGAATATTACATCAGAGGGGAATGATATACATATGAATACCGCCTCTATTTGGATACGAATCCTGATGGTCTGCTTCTATTTACATATGACTGTCATCACTATTTACATGTCAATGTCAGTGTTTACATATAAACACAGGGTCTGCAGGTGAGTCATCTGTACACAACAATAGGGCAGAGCTGGGCAGCATTAGTAACAGAACTTCACACTGAGATATCAGGACACAGCATGGGACTAAAACCTCAAGGAACAAGGGAATTTAAACTGGGATAGTTGCCAAGTATGAGGCAGATGCTTTGGGCCCCACAACAATGACAAGGCCCAGGGCAGCTGCTCCTTTTGCCCTGCCTTAAAAATGGCCCTGAGATCGGATAATTAGCCAGGCCAGAAGTCAGGGATCCAAGTGGAGCAACAGCAAGCAGAATAAGGAGCCAGAAGGGATGTCCGCAATCCAGTCTTTTAACAAAACTGCAGGAGATGGTTTCTTGTGATGTGACCAAGGCAAAGGCAGAGGTGAAGTGGGCTGGAAAGCTTTAAATAGGCAGATCAGAGGAGCTGGATAAGGAACAGCTGGTAACTGTGGAGAGAAATGGGAGCTGGCAATTAGCTGACAGCTGAGCAGCCAACCCAGAGAAGGAAGGGCTAAGCCAGCCCTGACAGCCATAAATTAATAACTACAGTATATGATAAATATCAAAATGTCCTCTGCCTGTGTTTAAAATCATAAAACAAGTGCATTATGATATTTTAAAATGTGCTCTTAATAAAGTGCCCATAACTAAGTGTCCAAGTGCTGTGTAACAGTACACATGTAAACATTTATCTCCTTCTGTGCAAGTTTTCAATGTGTTCCACTCCACCAACACTGTGAAATCCTATTCCTTATGAACTCCAAGTGATTTCACGCAAAGCTCCTCATGCATTTCAATCACCAAATGACATGTGACCCCTTATAGATAAGCAGGTCTCATGCACATACATTTGCAGCCAAATATTTTATATTTGGATTCATCAGTCCAAAACACCCACTGCCATTTTTCTGCATACCATTTTTTGTGTTTTTTTGTTCATAGTCGAGTCACTTGACCTTGTCTTTACATAAGAGATATTGCTTACTAGCTGCAAGTCTTCTGACCAGGCTTGTAGATAGGTGTATTGGGGTCCCACTGATTTATGCCATGTTTGAGCTGATGGCGTCAATGGGCATCTTTCGATTGTGAAGTGAAGTAAGCATGATATGTCTTTCATCTGCTGCATTAAGTTTCCTTGACTGTCCACTGCATTTTTGGACCGCAGTGTTGCCTGTTTCATTGTGCTTCTGCAGAAGAGCTTGGACAGCACCTACCTTCCTGGACATTTTTTTTGCCTGTGAGAGACCTTGTTGATGCAATAAGTCCAATAAGTATTTATGTTTAATCTAATTGTGTTTTAACCTATATGTGCTTTAACGGACAATTGTGCAGTCACTTGACGCTGTACCCAAACAAAATTTGTGTCCTTTTTTCCCCACAAATAGAGCTTTCTTTTGGTATTTCCTCGCCTCTACATTTTTTTTTTTTTGCAATATAAACAAAAAAAGAATGACAATTTTGAAAACAAAAAAAATATTTTTAACTTTTTTTTTTTCTCAATCAAAGATTTTATTGAAAATAAGATCAGGTTTACAGTCAAAGTCTGAATACAAATAGCAATGCAATCAATCTGTAAACAATATAACATATAAGTACATCTCCACTGTGTTCAGATTCGGTTAGTGGCAAGGTTGGAGTAAGAACACAATTGAAGACATAAAGTGGCGCATGATGTTTGGGGACAATTGAGAACGGTGTGGAGGGTGTGGGGGGGGTGGGGGCAAGGAGGGGGGGTGTGGGGTGTGATCAGCCCATTGCTATCATTTTTAACTTTTTTGCGATAATAAATATCCCCAATAGTTAAAAAAAAAATGTCTTCATCAGTCTAGGCCAATATATATTCTTCTACATATTTATGGTAAAAAAAAATCGCAATAAGCGTATATTTATTGGTTTGCACAAAAGTTATAGCATCTGCAAACTATCAGAAAGTATTTATGGCATTTTTATGCCTTTTTTTAACTAGTAATGGTGGTGATCTGCAATTTTTAGCAGTACTGCAGCACTGAGACAGACAGATCGGAGACTTTTGACACTTTTTTGGGACCATTCGCATTTATACAGCGATCAGTGCTATAAAAATTCACTGATTACTGCGTGAATGTCACTGGCAGGTAAGGGGTTAACACTGGGAGTGATTGAGGGGTTAAATGTGTGTTCCCTCAGCATGTTCTAACTGTGTGGGGACGGGAGTAACTAGGAGAGGAGCCATATAGTTTTTTCTACTTAGAAGGAAGAAACTACCGTATATGGCTCCTCTCCTCTGACAGCACAGGGATTTGTGTGTTTACACACACAAATACCCGCACTGGTGCTTGTGCCCGCTGACCACATGCATTGGGTCCCCTGCAGTGCAGCACCCTCTGGTTGCTGAAAACAGGTAGGACGCACCCATACGGGATCTCGCCCAGGAGTGCCATTGTGCCGCAGTATATCGGTAAGTGATTAATAATGCATGGGGCTGTGCATCTACAAAATCTTTAACTGTGTGCAAGCTTGCCTTGGAGAATTGTTGATGCTTTAAAGGCAAATGATGGACACACAAAAAAATGACTTGATTTATGTTGGCCATAGTTGGAGTGAATTTTTTTTTCAGCAACCATCAAACTCACTTGATTCCCCAATCAACGCAGGCAGTGTTAACAGGGAAAACTCTCCCACTGAGCCATTGGGTTCTCCCTGTTCTCCCAGGGGAAGCCGTCCCCGCCAGGAGAAGACAGTGATTATTGCTATCAGCTATAATGGCCACTTGCAATAATCACATGTAAAATCCGTCAGGCTGGTTGTACCCAATTTGATTGATCAATCAACTTGGGTACATTCAGCCTGCCCATACATGGTTTGAATCTCAGCCGGTCCTTGCAGAATCGTCCAAGATTCACACTGTCTATGGTCGGCTTTAGGTTGTTTTCTGTTAAAGCCCTCGATAAATAAAAATTATTAATTACATAACTTTTTTAAGTAAACTCCCAGCACTTTCTCACATGTGCCTAAAACTTTTGCACAATATTATACCTTACCTGAAGTCTTGGGTGAAATATAACATTTGTTACAGGCAAGCTTTTTATATTAAACTTTATTTCTAAGGTAAAGCTGTGAGTGGCAGATATGAAAGCAATCACAGAGATTACAAAGAGCATCAGTATTTTACAGTATACACGTATGCAGTATTTTGAATTGGGGTTAAAAATGCAGCAACAAAACTTCCAATTTATATTAAATGTTAAGTAGGTTTATGGGAAGTGCCTAAACACAGCAATTTATGTTAATGTCCCTCTAGAAATGTAAGAATAGCATTTAAACATGACATTTAAACTTGTTTATATTAGCTATTCACTTTCAATCAGTGAGAAGAGTGTTTAGTGTTGTGCTTTGACATAATATAGGAAAGTTAGAGTCACATGTTAACCCATGAATTAAGAGAAAGGAGAGAGTTATGATTTAAAGGTCATTTATTGAAGTATTTCCTGGAATTACTTTAAAAAAATGGACCGGTTGTATACTTTTAAAGAAAAAGTTAAATGGACATAATAGTTTTACATGTGAGGAACAGTCATGTGAAAAAGTTAATACACCTCATGAGCACTGTTGATTTCTTTAAACATTTTGGGGCAGATTTTCTAAAAGCAAATAGACAGTTGCTCCAAAGCAGTGTTATCAAACTGCCGAACCCTCCAGCTGTTGTGTAACTACTAGTCCCATCATGCCTCTGCCTGTGGAAGTCATGCTTGTAACTGTCAGCCTTGCAATGCCTCATGGGACTTATAGTTTCACAATAGCTGCAGGGCCCCAAATTTGAGACCCCTGCTCCAGAGCTTGCTAATTGAAGGAAAGCTCTGCTGACTTCCATCATCCAATCATATTCAAGGAAAAAAGTTTTTTGTTTTTATTTTCCTTGAATTTAATCGGGTATTCTTTGCAAATTGGAAGTTCATCTCATACACTTAGCTCTGGAGCAACTGCACTTGCAATGTGCACAGTTAATTAGCCTTTAGTAAATCCACCCCTACATCTTCTTTTAAGCAATGCCAGCAGATAAAGGTGATAAACTTCAACAAATTGGGCAAAAAAGTATACATTTTAACTACTTCAAATCCATAAAATTAGGTAAGTATTATCAAATATACCATGTTAGGCGCCAATGTTAACTCTATGGGGATTATGCAAGTGAAACCTGTTTTATGTAAACCTCAGATATCTAGAATATGGTGTTCTCTTTGCTGTTGAAGTATGTAGCATCATCATGCCAAGATCATAATAGCTCACTAAGGCCCTAATAAAGAAGGTTTTGGATGCATATGAGTCTGGCAAGGGATTTAAAAATATCACCAAATGAGTTGAAGTCCATCATTCCACTGTAAGGAAAACAATATACAAGTGTCAAAGATTTCAAAAGACTGCTAATGTGTCCATGTCCCAGCACAATCAGCCCAAGAGTTGACTGTTTTATGCTAAAATAATTCTTAAAGAGGTCCTCAAAATTAAATGTTTGGATCTGCAAACAACTCTTGCAATAGTTGATGTCAAATGTGTGCATCTACAATCAGTCAAAAAGATATTACCATTTTAACTTGCATTGGAGATGAGCCAGAAAAGGTCTTTGTTGTCCAAAAAGAACATTAGAACAAGATTACAGTTTTCAATTTAACTTATAGACAAAAGTACAAGATTACAGTTTTCAATTTAAATTATAGACAATAATAGACAAAAGACCCAGGCCTTCTGGAACAATGCTGCGGAATGATGAAATAAAAATAGAGTTGTTTGGCCACAGTAAACATAGATACAGTATGTTTAGTTTGCACAGAAGATAGCACGAAGAACCTCACACCAGATGTTAAGCATGGTGGTAAAAATGTTATGGTTTTGGGTTGCTTTAGTGCCTGGGATTTTTCCATGGAGGAATGGTCAAGAATTTACTGAAGTGACTGGTGGTCATTTATGCAAAACACCTAAAAGAATTAATTTCTGCTAAAGGGGGCAATACCAGCTTCTAAGCCCTTGTACACACGGTCGGAGATTCCGACGGAATGTTTCCTATCGGAGCGTTTTGACGGATATTCCGACTGTGTGTGGTCTGCATCGGACTGTTTCCATCGGAATATCCGACGGACAAACTTTTCCAACTTGCCGGTAAAATTTTCCGACAAAATGCTCCGATCGGACATACTCCGATCATGTGTAGCCTACTCCGACGGACAAAGTGCAATGCATGCTCAGATCAAATTCCTAGACCAAAGCTATTGGCTACTAGCCTGAACGTAGTCCCGTCATAACGAAATAACGTCATCACGTTATGTACAATCGGATTTTCCGACAACTTAGTCCAACTGTGTGTATGCAACATCACTTCCGGACCTCTTCTGGAATTAATCTGTCGGAATTACTCCGACGGATTTGGTTGTCGGAATCTCCGACCGTATGTACAAGGGCTAAGACTGAAGGTGGTGTAGTTACTTTTTTGACAGTACACTGTTTTGTATTGATATCCATTTTTGTTGAATAAATTATGAATAAGGTAACTTTTCCTTGTGTTTTTATTTATGTGTATCACCTTTATCTGTGAGCAATGTTTGAATGAAAATGGAATGTTTACCTGGTTAAATATGTTGAAAAAGTCAACGATTTGAATGGGTATACCTACTTTTTCACATGACTATAGATTCTTGCACACTGTAACAATATCTTCTTTGCTACACATATTGGTTAGGGGCTATATGATGAAACAAAGATTCTCAAAAGATGATAATGTCAAAAGAATATTGGCTGCAAGGGATACTACTTATATCACAAAGCAGTAAAACTTAACGTTTCTTTCTACAACATTTTCTGTGATGTTAATTTCTAACTATAATTAATCACTATTTTGTTACAGTACCACCTTTAAGTAACACCAGTTTTGAGTAAAATTATACACATACGAAAAGGTTAAAAAAAAAAAAGATCTAAAGATAATTTTGTCTTTTTGTATCCATTGTTGGGATATAAAAAGAAGAGATAAATTGACAGGAATGTATGGGAAACTAAAAGCCTAGATGACTTGATGCCAGTCCTGGGTTGGTGTATTTTTAAGATAGAATATAAACGTATTTATATTTAATTTGTATTCAACATATGGATTACATACATGATACATATATATCTTAGCTCATTGGTGTATTTCAGTTGTCGTTTTTTTTCTTCTGAACAGGACATATATTTGCTATCAAAATTGAGTGCAAGAACATTACAGTTGATTGCACATATACCTCTAGTGTTATTATCATTCTTCAGAATAAGAGCATGTGTGTTCTGTTTTAACTTAAGTAGTGTACCATGCAGACTGTATTCCTATTCTTGGAAGTGCATTATGCATTTGGCTGTTTTATTATAAACAGTGCTGCGATGAAAGTTTATCATCTCATTACTATTTAATTAATATTTATTTTTCCACTCTATGGAAATTAATATCTTTTTTAAAGAGCAACAAGATGACATTTAAGTATATGCTGTATACTTTTTGCAAATTAAAGGAGAAAGAGAGCCAAAGTTTTTTTGGCCCTACTTATTCTGGGTATCACAGGAGTGCATTTTGTTCTGCACTTCTATGACCCGCTGTTGGCTGACATTACTGAGCCAGTCCAGGCTCTGGGGAGATCCCGACGTTAATGTTGGGATCCACCCAGATGCCGATCGGCAGCTGGCTCAGGCCACTCTCTCACGCCACTGAGAGCCTGAGCCAGCAAATCCTGCCCCTCCACAGCCCAGCGTTTCATTGAACTCTGGAGGGGCAGCAGAGAACTTGTTACAGTTTTGGATACTCCAGCAGCAAGATCTCTTTGCTATGATTCCATCACTCCTATATCCTGTTTTAGCTCCTCCTGTTGCCTTCTTTATAATATAAAGTAAAACAAAAAATCACCAGGAAAGGCTGAACCTGTCATGATGGCCAGTTCAGTTGTGTGACTGTACAACATAAAGAGAGCATGGAGGAGGCTACAAGGGTAGACCCATACAAAACATTTAAGACACATGGGTTAAAGCTCTCACAGGACAGGAAGCCCCTGTCATGTCTGGATACCCATGTGGATCAGATGAGGCCCAGGCCTGGTACAGGAACACTGTTTGTACCCCCTATCAGCAGCCTTGTCTGTAAAGCCCAATTTAACTAAAGTCAGAAAATGCTTGTAACCAAAGCATGAGACTTCCACCAGCTACAAGAATTTTCACTTTCATCCTGACTCTAATTTTGTCAGCTATGTGGGGAAGTGTGGGTGAAACAAATAAGCCAGGAGGACATGCTCCTGGGTATTGGCAAAGGAGTGAGATGCAGGGTGACCCTTCTCCAGGTGTGTCCTTAGCCTGAAGTGCCCAGTCAGCAAGAGCTTGGGGTAGGTATCTACCCAGATCATAGAGTAACACTGCTGCCTAAAAGATGCAGTATTTATCTTCAGGCCGAAGGTTTTCATTTTTTGCATGTGTTTACTATGTCAGAGCTGGTGTCATAATCTCATAAATAAGATCCATTCTGATTGGTTTCCGATCATTAGTAGGGACCCAGCGGTCCTTAAAAAACAGCAGCTGTACAAAGTGCCATGCTGCTGGTTCGTATAGGGTAGGGCATGTGTTAGCATATATACGAGAGTATTGTTTTTTTCTTACATCCCTCAAATGTTCCATAAATATCACAAATAATCTTAACAAAATAATTTAGCTTACATGAGCATTTGATCTTAAAAATAACTTACACATATTCAAAATGAATGCATGATTTTACAGTAAACTTCTGTAAAAATCCTTTTCCACATATTCACATACAAAATAGTGGTCAAATCTATACATGCCCAGTAATGGGTTTTTATTCAACTGAGTGTCAATTAGTCTAGGAATAAATTTAATGTGAACTAACTGATCTTTCAAAATTGGCACCCATTTGGTAACTAATAAAATGAGTCCACAACTTCCTTCAGTCTCTCATCAAAGGTTAAGAGATCAATAAAGATTGACAACTGTTTCAAATGTGGTCCAAATCTTGTAATTATCCTGGTCCATTTTTCCTTCTCCTCTTTTCATCTCTGTCCTAATAAGTCCTCTTTGGGGTTGTTCCTTGCCTTATTTATTCCTGCTCGGATAGATTCATGATTATAACCCCTTTTTGTGAACCTATTTCTCAAATACTAAGCCTCCTTTTCAAAATCACAATCTTCTGAACAAATATAATCGATTGCCGGGTTACATCATCCCAGCTTGCCCCGCCCCTCCCGGGAGAGCACTCCGAGTGTATAGTTGTTAAAATAACTGTTTTAATAAATCCTGTGTTACAATCAATTAAGTGCCCCGCTGTATGTGCTTTTTAAAAAATATGGAGCTTCATACCTCATTTCTCAGTGTGTGTTTGCAATACATGCCACTCATGTGACTGCCTAGCCCGCCTTTCTCTTCTCTCCTTTCACGTCTCAAGTCTCTCCTGAAGTTAGTGGAGAATTCTCAGCCCTGCACGCCTCACTTCTGATCTGATAGCTACAGTCAGTGGTCAGGGCTGAGAATTCTCCGCTGATGTCAGGAGAGACGTAAGACGTAAGTCGTGAGAGGAGAGAGGCGGGCCAGGCAGTCACATGAGCGGCATGTATTGTACACACACACTGAGAAATGAGGTACGAAACTCCATATTTTTTAAAAAGCACATACAGCGAGGCACTTAATTGATTGTAACACGGGATTTATTAAAACACAGTTATTTTAACAACAGTAAGTAGAGTACAAATGTTTTGTACTCTACTTACACCTCATACATGCTCCATGCTGACAGTTCCCGGGCTTCTCTGTTTGCACATTCCACTGTGTTAACTCCTAGTGTGCTGGAAAGTGCAATGGGGAAGCCAGGGGAACTGTCAGCACAGAGGCAGTACAGGGAACTTCACAGGGCTGTTTGTCAGCTGTGGAGTGTAATCCCTCCTGACCTCCCAGCAGCAGTGTGTGTGAATGCCTGTACCCTGTAGTGCACCGGATTAGTGCACTTTTTAAGGAAGTGAGGTTATTTTTAATTCAAAGCGGAGTTCCATTACATTTTTTGTTTATTAAAAGTCAGCAGCTACAAAAAAATTGTATCTTCTGACTTTTAATAAAAAGACACTCACCTGTCCCACAATCCAGCAACGTGGCCACCCAAACCATCCCTTCTCTCCCCCACCTGTCCACGGTGCTGGTAATACTACTGTGGGCATCCGGCTGTGACAGCTTGCAGCTTCACAGCCAGGTATGCATGTTTCACTGCGCTGTCCTGCATAGCCAGGAAATCTTCTGGGACCTGTGATGTGTCCCAGAAGATTGCAGAGAGGAAGGCCGCCTAGGTGGCCCAAGCAGAAGTGGGAGCTCGTCGGTAATCGTGATGCATCATGATGCATCGCGGAATCTAATCAAATCTAATCATTGACCAGATAATTGCAATCAAATCGAATTGTGAGACCAGTGAAGATGCGCACCTCTTGTAATCACGGCCTTACTTTCGTAGATGTAGATGTTTTCTGTACAGGTACAGTAGATGT
Source organism: Lithobates pipiens (assembly GCF_037356315.1). Taxonomy (NCBI): domain Eukaryota; kingdom Metazoa; phylum Chordata; class Amphibia; order Anura; family Ranidae; genus Lithobates; species Lithobates pipiens. Next base: position 64,828,705 of record NW_027507903.1, read on the forward strand.
TTTAATCTTTTTTCCTTCCTTCCTAATTTTTAGGTCTATAAATTCCACCTCAAACTCACTTAAATTGTTTGTCAAAAGATTATATGGCTTTTCAGTTATATTTTTAAAAAATGTTTTAAATTCGATTTTGCTCTCCCTCCTTGTGATGAGCACATCATCTATTGCCACATGCATCCCAAATTCACACATACCCCTCACCGTGGCATATTCTCAATACCCAAGGTGTGTAGGCAGGGGTGCGCAAGGCTTCCATGGCCACTTCCATTATTTAACAATAGAATTTGCCTGCAAACTGGAAATAGCTATTCTCCAACACAAACTTTAACAAATCCAAAATTAATTCATTTTGTGGTTGATAAAGCTGTCAAAATCCCTTTGTGGGATGGAGGTGTACAATGTTTCAACAGCAACTGAGACCAAAATATCACTTGGTTTCAATTGCGTTGTATTAGGAATTTTTAACATCCTTCAACAAGGGAAAGGAGTTGGGTGACAAGATCTTTCAACATTCTATCCAGAAAATAACCTATTTGATGACTAGAAATATCAATGGCAGAAATAATGGAATGTCCATGGGAAAATACTTTGTTTTTGTGAACTTTTGGGAATATATAGAAAGCTGGTATATTATACTCTTCAACCCTTATATATTCATTTTCATATTTATAATATCCTCTGTAAGTGCCCATTATGATTTTTTTATTCCAATCATAGCCCTAGAAAAGGAAAGGGTATTTCTTCTATTCTCTCATAGTAATTGATATTTACAAGTTGCCTTTGAATTTGCTAAACATAATACTTTTCATTGAGGATAACATTTCCCCCCTTATCACCAGTCTTCACAATTATTCTCTTTTACTTTGCAGATCCTTCAAAGCTCCCTGATTAACATTTAATTTTATCTAAAGCCTGCCATAGATGGATCGAATCTCGGCCAGATTCAGTACTTCAGTATAACCAGCCTGTTAGATTTTTTTCATGTTCGTATTGACCCGTATATCATACAGGTCTAAAGCACTTTGTAATGATGAATTTATCTTTTCCTTTTGGATCCAGCTCTTGAGCCCAATTCCTGTGCTGGGTCTCTTTAAGGGATCAGACCTTGATGCCACCAACTAGAGATAATACTCGGGTATAAAGATAGAGACCACTAATAGCGTGAAACATTTAAAACCACAATCTTCTTTATTCATATAAAATGCTCTCACGATTCTTAAAAAGTATGTAGGCAAAGTATAAAGCACTCAGCCAGGATCGGGACTGCCATTTTCACCACACTTCCAGGTTCACTCCAGACTGGAAGTAACATCAACGGCTCCATCTAACACGTTGCATCACAGATCACGTGACTTCTTCAGGGTATAGCGTTAACTGATGCATCCTGGGACTATATAACGCCATTTATTGACATGTTGCCATATCAATTCTGCCTATTAACATTATAACAGTAACTATCAAAGCAGATGCCATTCCGCCTGTACTGGGTCCGTAGCATTTCACACCAGTAAGAAATGTACATTATATTAAAACGTATATCTGGATCAGGGGTCTCAAACTGGCGGCCCTCCAGCTGTTGCAAAACTACAAGTCCCATAATGCCTCTGCCTGTGGGAACCACGATTGTAACTGTCAGCCTTGCAATGCCTCAACCAGTTTGAGATCCCTGATCTAGATATATATCTATCTATATATATATTTAGATATATGTTAAAATTAATCTATTAGACAAATTTGTGATAAGTATATATAATCATTATTATTTACACCACTGGTTTGGTGTTAGTAATTATTGTATAGACTTTGGAAAATGCATACAATACTATTGATGTTGGGTGATTTATAATGATGCACATTTTATTTTTCCTGGTTATAGTAGCATTTTAGTATAGTATTGGAATATGCAATAATATAAATGTATGTGAATGATTTGAGAAATTACATGTGTTTAATAACACACTGTTTTATTTTGATTCACTTTAACTTTTTGGGTATAGCAAGTTTTACCACATTAGATTAAATGTTTTATTTGATAAATAGAGGGAGCAGTGCTCCACTGTAATTGATTTTATTTAGTATTCAACACTTGTGGGAACACAGTTATGGGGACAGCAGCAGCTTCAAATAATCACTATTATTATTATGAGATAGGTGTATGACAGCACAGGGGTATCTTTCATTGTTAATTGCATAATCTATGGGCTGCTTAGGTCTCTAGACACCACCTAAAAATACATTTTAATTCAAACGGATGGCCATTTTTTGGGGGGAATTTAATTTTAGATTGCTACATGTACTAATAATCTTTTGTATATCCATCATTGCTATATCTTCCATCAAACCCGCATCGTTAACATGACCCTCCTCCAATCATTGAGCAAGAACAAGCATCCCGTCTAGAAAATCAGAAACCCAAATCTGCATATTTGTTTGAGGTCAGTGTCCCTGAAAGTACAGAAGCCAGAGGATCAGTATGACAGCTAGGCAGCTAGGATTTTCAGAAAACAACAATGGTAGCCTCCATATTCTCTCCTTACAGGTTTATTTTAAGATGGTGTATAAGGGCTTTAGGTTTATAAGAGGAAAATTATTTAATTACCTTTACATAATATGTAATATATATAATATCTCACAAAAGTTCACTTTTTTGTATATATTTTATTATATCTTTTCATGTGACAACACTGAAGAAATGTCACTTTGCTACAATGTAAAGTAGTGAGTGTACAGCTAGTATAACAGTGTAAATTTGCTGTCCCCTCAACATAACTCAACACACAGCCATTAACCACTTGCTGACCAGCTCACGCCGATACACTTCGGCAAAGTGGCACGTTCCCGCAAAACTATGCATGGGTACGTCGTCCTCTTTAAGAGCAAGCGTGCACGCCTGCTGCACAGCAGGGGAACTGATGTGCATCACAGCTGGCCACCTGCGATCTTGGGCACGAGAGCCAGAACAGGGATTTGTGCATGTAAACACACAAATTCCTGTTCTGTCAGGAGAGAGGAGACAGATTGTTTGTTCTAGTAAGTAGGAACAGAGATATTTCTCCTCCCCCAGTCAGTCCCATCCCCCTCAGTAAGAAACACTAACGAGGGAACACATTTAACCCCTTGATCGCCCCCTAGTGTTAACCCCTTCCAGTGACATTCACACAGTAATCAGTGCATTTTTATAGCACTGATTGCTGTATAAATGTCAGTGGTCCCAAAAAATGTGGCAAAAGTGTCCAAACTGTCCTCCGCAATGTTGCAGTACTGCTAAAAATCGCAGATCACCGCCATTAATAGTAAAAAAAATGAAAAAATAAAAATTCCATAAATCTTTCCCATAGTTTGCAGACGCTATAACGTTTGTGCAAACGAATCAATATTCGCTTATTGTGATTCTTTTACCACAAATATGTAAAAGAATATATATTCGCCTAAACTGATGAAAAAATTTGTTTTTTAAAAGGGATATTTATTATAGCAAATATTAAAAAATATAGTTATTTTTTCAAAATTGACGCTCTTTTTTTGTTTATAGCGCAAAAAATAAAAAACACAGAGGTGATTAAATACCACCAAAAGAAAGCTCTATTTCTGGGAAAAAAGAACGTCAATTTTGTTTGGGTACAGCCTTGCACGACTGCGCAGTTGTCAGTTAAAGCGATGCAGTGCCGTATTGCAAAAAATGGCCTGGTCATTAAGCAGGAAAATCTTAAGTGGTTAATGTCTAAAGTGAGTACACCCCTAAGTGAAAATGTGTGGACACGATTATTTTCCAGCACTGCCTTAATCCTCTTGGGCATGGAGTTCACCAGAGCTTCACAGGTTGCCAATGGAGTCCCCTTCCACTCCTCCATGTTGACATCACGGAGCTGGGGGAGGTTAGAGATCTTGCGCTCCTCCACCTTCCATTTGAAGATGCCCCACAGATGCTCAAAAGGGTTTAGGTCTGTAGACATGCTTGGCCAGTCCATCACCTTTACCCTCAGATTCTTTAGCAAAGCAGTGGCCATCTTGGAGGTGTGTTTGGGGTCATAATCATGTTGGAATACTGCCCTGCGGCCCAGTCTCTGAAGGGAGGGGATCATGCTTGGCTTCAGTATGTCAAAGTACATGTTGGCATTCATGGTTCCCTCAATGAACTGTAGCTCCCCAGTGCCAGCAGCACTCATGCAGCCCCAGACCATGACACTCCCACCACCATGCTTAACTGTAGGCAAGACACACTTGTCTTTGTACTCCTCACCTGGTTGTCGCCACACATGCTTGACACTACCTGAACCAAATAAGTTTATCTTGGTCTCATCAGACCACAGGACATGGTTCCAGTAATCCATGTCCTTAGTCTGCTTGTCTTCAGCAAACTGTTTGTGGGCTTTCTTGTGTATCATTTTTAGAAGAGGCTTCCTTCTTGGACAACAGCCATGCAGACCAATTTGATGCAGTGTGCGACGTATGCTCTGAGCACTGACAGGCTGACCCCCCCCCCCCCACCTCTTCAACCTCTGCAGCAATGCTGGCAGCACTCATATGTCTATTTCCCAAAGACAACCTCTGGATATGATGCTGTGCACCTGCACCCCACTTCTTTGGTCAACCATGGCGAGGCCTGTTCTGAGTGGAACCTGTCCTGTTAAACCACTGTATGGTCCTGGCCACGTGCTGCAGCTCAGTTTCAGGGTCTTTGCAATCTTCTTACTTTATAAAAAAATAAAAATAAATGCACACGTTTTGTAGATAAACACTGTCAGTGTAGCTGTCTGCCCACACCACATGTGGGTAGGTAGTTACTGAATGACAGGAAGGATCAATGAACTACTAAGAGATCTCATCTGCACCCTGATAGTTTGTGGAGAAATAAAGCTGTCAGCTGGAATGACTCATGGTAGTTGTAGTCTCCCATTCACAGAACTCTGTGAATTAATGACGCGGCTGGGTGGGCAGAGCCCTGTATGGCTGCGTTTTTTTTTAATCATCACAGCAGGTGCAGAGAGAAGATCTCAAGCCCGCTAAAGGTATACTTTATTTTGCATAATAATATATACAAAAACAAATACTTCACTGGGATACATTCTACCCTGTACTGGGACGCAGCGCATAAATACACTACATAACAATACCGATCCACGCATACAATAAATTACTTTCACCCTGCGGTATGATTCCTGACGTGTTGTGAAGAGTAATAATACCCGAAACATCAAGTCATGCATGACGCCGCTTACCCCAACAGCATTTACCAGAAATACATGTTACTGTACTTAAACATGCACTATACAACATGCATGATATCTTTTTAAATGTGCCTCACTGTTGTCGTGTAGAATTTATATAACATTTAAATATTTTATCCATTGGTTTCCAGCGTACTGAAATATCAATTGCTCAAATAAGTGCTTCTTATCTGAGTCATCCGCATGCCTACTTTCTTAGTCATCAGAACATTGGTTTACTCATAGAAATTAATGGGCCATGTCAAGTAATTTCCAGGAGAAAATCTGCAACTGTAGACAATGTTGTCCTGTGCAATAAACACAATTATTTATATGGCTGTTTTATTAGCAAAATCTGCACCCTTATTCTTATAGTCACCGTGATTACATGTTCCATCTGCTAAACTGATTTAAAAACACATGCCCATCATTTTCAGAGTGTGATATTTATACCCATTTAATAATGTTGGTTTTGTCTCAATGTAACTGACCAATAAGACCAAATTTAATACTTTGCACATAAGAGTGAGCTAGTCTCAAAACACCAGATAATAAAAAAGCAGTCAACTAGCATTGCATTCAGTATACACCCGGCCACTGTGCTAGTGGTGGATCATTTGGAAGGCTTGAATCTGCAATATACTGTTTGTGACATGGCTAAAACAGGAAGACATAGTACGTAAAATCACATACCTGTACGTCAGTGGATACAGGCATCACCCCAGTATCGGTTTTTAGAGCTAGCAGTCGGCTCTCATGATAACAACCAATGCGGCTAATGAGCCACTCGGTCATTATCATAAGGAGTGTGAAGGGACATCCCTCTCCTCCCGCCGCCTTCCGTGGCTCTGCTGGGGTCTACTGACGTACCGGGAGACCAGAGCTACCATTCGGCACATCCGCTGGCTGTGTGGAGTCCCGAACAAAGCCAGAAACAACTTCAGTCGGGTCTCTGATGTGAAAACACGAAAGTGACGTCAGGACGCCACTTCCTGTTTACCGATTTAAAAATAGTCAGTATTCCAAACGCAGATTTTGGCATTTTGAATACTTTCAAGTGCAGAGGAGGGGTTTTGGGTCTTTTAGACCATGAGTCCTCCATAAAGAGTACCTGTCACTGCCTATTACTGCCACAAGGGATGTTTAGATTCCTTGTGACAGCAATAAAAGTGATCAGTTTTTTTTTCTTTAAAGGGACAGTGTTAAATAAAAAAATTTTTTAAAACAAAAACATAAATTTCAAAAGCGATCCCGTCCCCGGGAGCTCTACGACCAAAGAAAACGCATACGTAGGTCGCGCCCGCAAATGTAAACGGTGTTCAAATCACAAATGTGAGGTATCACCATGATCATTAGACTGAGAGCAATAATTCTAGCAAAAGACCTCCTCTGTAACTCTAAACAGGTAACTAGTAAACAAATATGTAAATGGAGATTTTTAAGTACTGTAGTTTGTCGCCATTCCACGAGTACATACAATTTTAAAGTGAAACATGTTAGGTATCTATTTACTCGGCATAACATCATCTTTCACAATCTGCAAAAAAAATTGGGCTAACTTTACTGTTTTCTTATTTTTTTATTTAAAAAAGTGTATTTTTTTCCCAAAAATTGCCTTTGAATGACCGCTGTGCAAATACTGGATGACATCAAATATTGCAATGTCCACCATGTTATTCTCTAGGGTCTTTGTACAAAAAAAAAATATATATATATATATATATATATATATTTATATATATAATGTTTGGGGGTTGTAAGTAATTTTTTTGCAAAAAATACTGATTTTAACTTGTAAGCAACAAGTGTAAAAAATAAGCTGCGTCTTGAAGTAGTTAGCATAATTTTAACCTTTAACCACTTCAATACCAGGCACTTGGACACCTTCCTGCCCAAGCCAATTTTCAGCCTTCAGCGCTGTAGCAATTTGAATGACAATTGCGTGGTCATACAACACTGTACCCCAACTAAATTTTTATTATTTTGTTCCCGTAAATAGAGCTTTCTTTTGGTGGTATTTGATCACCTCTGCGATTTTTATTTTTTGTGCGAAAAAAACACATTTTTCTTTGTTTCTGTTAAAAATGTTTGTAAATAAGTAAGTTTTCTTCTTCAATGACAGGCACAGATAAGGTGGCACTGATGAGGTGGCACCAATGAGGTGGTACTGATGTGGCGGCACTGATGGGCACTTATAGGTGGCGCTGGTATGAGGCACTGATGGGCACTCATAGATGGCACTGATGGGCACTCATAGTTTGCACTGATGGGTACTTATGGGTGGCACTGATGGGTATTTATGGGTGGCACTGATAGGTGGCACTGATGGGCACCGATAGGTGGGCACTAATGGGAACTGCTGGACACTGATGGTGGTACTGCTGGACACTGATGGGTGGCATTGCTGATTTAATTTGTTTCATGATGGTGGCAGTCAGTGCCCATTTGTGGGCACTGATTGGCACAGATTGGGCATTCATTTGTACATGTGGATGGCCATGGGGTACATACCTGGCCATCCACATGTTGCCCACTTCTCTGGTGGTCCTGGTGGCTTCCCTGGTGGTCTAGTGTGAGCATCCACCGATCGGCTCTCCTCTACTCGATCAAAGGCTTTTCCTGTTTACATGGTGATCAGCCATGATTGCACACAGCTGATCACGTGGTAAAGAGCCTCCGCTGGAGGCTCTTTACTGAGATTGGTGGAACGTTGTGTCAGACTCCACCAATCGCTGCGATGCGCTCCCCCATGGGCACGCGGCGGCATGTTATCCTGAAGGACGTCATATGACGCCCAGTCAGGATAACAGAACCACTTCCCGGACCAGGCGGGAAGTGGTTAAATTATAAATGAAATGCTTTTGTAATGTAGGTTGAGATAGATATGTTTGGTTAAAATACATGGTTTTGTGTATATTATGTTTCACTTTGATCAGTGTATCAAAACCCTCATAACTGGATTGATTGCTCTGGCAAGCGTGGTCTAATATGATGTTGATTACAAGTAATAGCACTAATATGTACAACAATTTTTTAACATATTTGTTATTGTCTTAATACTTAATACTACAAAGAATGACACGTGAGTCCTAAATTCATAAGGTGCTTTTTGTTTTGGGCAAAATCTGTTCTCCAGCTAATATTACATTATGGTCCCTTCCGTTTACAATTTAGTTTATTATAATTAAAGTGGATGTAAAGCCTGTCCTATACTCAGTGAAGTGAACATCCTCAGATGATACACAGAGATGAAATAAATCTCCCTACATAAGTTTTACATGTATATCTGCTGTCTTCGGATTTGTATACTGTTTAGAAAGTGCAGATCATGTTAGAAATCTTGTTTCCTCATTCAGCAGTGGGTGTGGAGTCTGGGCATACACTGTATGAGAGCTGATTGGAGGAAAGGCACCCCCCCTCTACATAGGCAGAGGAACGAAAGAACATGCAGAGCTGTAGTCTGAATAGACAAACTCTCTGCTTATCTACCTCTAAGCTCTCTCCCCGACACAAATTTCCAGCTGTTATCTCGTGTGCACAGAGAACTTGCTGATAATAGAGGAATGTAGCACTAGTGAGAAATGGCACTTAGAGCTTTGGAGAGAGATAAGTAAACACTACAGATATATGTGCTTAGACCAAATTGCATATTGCATGAATGGGTTTTACAACCACTTTAGGGGAAATCCATTAAACAACTTAACTAGAAAGCTAGAGACGCAAACTGCCTCTTATTAAAAGACTATTCTCACTTATAAAATTCACCTTCTGCTGCCATTCTGAGGTAGCCGAGAATGGGGAAGATTTGGGGCCCATTCACACCAGAAGGGGAGAACTGAGCAATCAGCAGTGCTTGTTCACTCAGTCTTCAGTGCAGAGGCAGCGGGAAATAATGTACCCACCTAGGTGAGTACAGTAATACCTTTGATTACGAACATAATTCGTTCCAGAAGCATGCTTGTAATCCAAAGCACTCATATATCAAAGCGAGTTTACCCACAAGTAATAATGGAAACTGTATGTGGCCAGAGGTGTGGGCCGCGCTGGTGTATGCAGTACTGTATATGGCCAGAGGTGTGGGGTGCTGGTGGCTCCCAGCGCTTCCTGGAGAACTCAGAGGCACTCAGAGACACTCGGGAACTGTCAAAACTTTCAGGTGCTGCAATGCACATTACGAGTGTCTCTGAGTGCCACCGAGCGTGTCCGACTTCACACACCAGGGGCTTTACTACATGGATTGTACTGCTTGTATATCAAGTCAGCGCTCGCATATCAAGCCAAAATGTAAAAAGTTGCTCGTCTTTCAAACCGCTACTTGCAAACCAAGGTATTACTGTATATATATATATATATGTATATATATATATATATATATATATTTTTTTTTTTTTTTTTTTTAAACCCCATAAATCTTATTTAATATGAGGGCTGTACTGAAAGTAATGTAATAATGAGCATAATAACTTACATAGGTCATTCAAAGGTAGAGTAATGCTTTCTACATAGTATCGCTTCTTTCTCTATAGTAAATTTCTTTACTTCATTCATTTTCAAGTAAATAATGTATTCCAAGAAGCAATGTGCCTTCATTGAGTTCCACTCACTGGCAATTTGTGTCAGTGGTCACAGTAGATGGTCTCCCACTGCGTGGCTTATCTACAGTACTGGTGAGCCCATCCTTCTGCTGCTCCTCCTTTCAGTGTTAAAATGAGTGTAGACCCTTACATATACCCAGTGAAGTGACTGGCCTCAGATGATACACAGAGATGAAAGAAGTCGTCCCTGTTTGTCGGCCTTCTACAACACACAGATACATGGATTTTTCTCAGCAGCACAATGTACATATCAGGGTTTTGACATCACACAAACTGCAGAGCACACAACTGAGTGTAATCTGAAAGATGATCAGAGGAAAGTGACAAACCACCCTGTTTACATGCACAGAGAAACATACAGTAGGTATAGTAAAGAATCAACCCCCTTTAAAATAATCAAATTTTGTTGCTTTGTTGCTTTGCAGCCAGAAATGAAGACAGACATAGTTTCTGTTTTATTCAGCTGTATTTACTATAATAAAAAAATCAAAAACAGAATCACTGAGTTGGAAAAGGAATCCTAAAAATGAATTGTAATCTCAATCAGGTGTAGCTAATCACCTACTCCATGGCACACAAAGCCATTTGACCTTCAACCGTGATCAGCTGTGGTCATTTTGATGAGCTCAGCATGAAAACAGCTTACCTGGAGCATTTCAGTGCCTAGTAGTGCAACTGAAGCAAACAGAGTGCTGGAGGTGGAGGTGGACCATCTCTCTGGAAGTGTCAGCTTAATCCTTTAAGAGAGAGCCATGCAAAGAGAGAGAAGCGATCAAAGAGGAACCAGACTTAGTGCTTTGGATTCTGGTTAGTACACACTATAGAGGGATGTGCTTTGTTAATTTTTCATGTCTGAAGTTTACAACTACTTCAAGTCACAGGTTAGGAAAGGGACCAGATCTGTAAGCATTACGTAACTGCAATGGCAAAGCTGTGTAAATCTCAGTATTGGATGGACAGGAATACAAAACTTTTGTAATGTTTAACAGCTCCCTCATATGTATTTGATCAATGTATGTTTGCCTGGAGTTCAGCTTTAGCATAATCTTTATTTTGTCTTTGTTTAAACTAAGAAACATGTCACCTTCAAGGAGCCAAATGATCCTATTTCAAATGAGACAATCATATAACAAGGCATGTTGTACAGTTACATAAAATTCTGTTGTCCTCTATATATACCCGTTGCCTGTTTGAATACCTTTTTTCATCAAACTTTGCATGAATATTAAGGAACCTAGCCGTTGGAAGGAAATGACAAGCAACATTTCCGGTTGGTATCTCTCCATAGACTCCATATGAGTTTAGCATCCAGGTGGACCTGAATTTTTCTTGTGTGTGTGTGTGTGTGTGTATATGTATATATATATATATATATATATATATATATATATATATATTCCCATCTGCTAGATGTCATTGTTGGCATCAATTTGAATTGGAGTTGTTTGGTTGGCCTTCAGGCCTGTCCATCATGTGAAGGAGGCACATAGTTGGGTTATGGCTCAGGTACATCATTGTAAGTTGACTGAGTATGGAATGTACCGCAAGGTTGTATAAGCACATAATACCAAAAATGTGGGACATTGTTGTTGGCTCCATGTCACATCTCCAGCTTGTAGGTGGTATACGGTTGTTCATTCAATGTAACATGTTTAGAACTTTGTACCACCGAAGTATAGTATCGTTTCTATCCTAGCTCTTGGAATTTGTTCATGAGGGAAGATTTTTGATCAAAGTACAATATGCACTCGGTTTGTGGTAAGTAGAAGGTCTGTACCAACTCCTTCTCCTGTTTCAGTAAGAAAAAGGAGAGCTGGAGTCCATAGAGAGTTCTGACATGATTTTCTAAAGTGTAGAAATTACATAATGAGTGGGGACTAACTTCTGCATATGGTTTAAAATGTAATGAGGGGTCTACCATGCTCCTAAACCTGGGGATTGATACTATAAAATGTCAGAGCTAGTCTGAAATCCACTTGTCCAGAGTAAGAGAGCCATCACTCTTTTGACATGAAGTCTTATAGGTGGAATTTTTGAGAGGTGGAATGGAGATGATGGGTTCCTATTTTCCATACCTGGAAGAAAATTCAGGTCCCCTTTCACTTGTTTCAGCAAAGGGGGAGGACAGGGAAAAGCCCATGAAGGGGAATTCTCACAGTCAGAATGGTGGGGCCAATAGTTGGGTGCAGAGAAGTACTGTACTTATTTCCTATGATCATCATTTCCTGCTTCACTCTTTCTGTATACATTTCCTCTGCCCTATATGAAAGTAGGTACTGTAAGGGAAAATGTTTCATTCACTAAAGACAGCTATGAGATAAAGGATTTGCTGCTATTCGCAAACCTATGGTACCATGCTGCAGAGACCTGGGTACTAACATAAACCACCATACATGATATTTTTATTGTGGAATGAGACCAGCAAAAAGTGATTAATACAGAAAACATACTACAGTGAGGCGTGGCAGATGAGACTTCCTGCTTGCTCTGTCCACCTATTGCACAGTGTGGTGTGAAGCAAGGGAACCCATGTCACATGGATGTATTATAGATGTCAGATGGTGGCTATGGGTTGTATGATACTTCAAAGGTTCTATCCAAATATATTGGGATTGATTCACTAAAACTGGAGAGGGCAAAACCAGGTGCAGCTTTGCATAGAAACCAATCAGCTTCCAGGTTTTATTGTCAAAGCTTAATAGAACAAGCTAAAGTTAGAAGCTGATTGGCTACCATACACAGCTGCACCAGATTTTCCACTCTCCAGTTTTAGTAAATCAACCCCATAAATTGATACTGAAAGGTGATAAATACTTTTAGACACTAAAACTTATTGCCACAAGATTAACAGATTAACAATATAATCTATTACATATGATAATTGCCTTTTGTAGACCTCTTTTAATATAAACACGCTAAAATCAGTTTTCCCACATTTTTATTTCTGCTTATAATATTATATTATAATATTGTTGTTGCACAGCAGATATATTTATTCCACTATGGTTTCCTCCTTAGAATAGGTTACTCATTCTAGTGCTCATGTGTAATTTGTTTTCTTCCTTGGATTTCCTGTTATGAGCAAAGGAAAAATTCCCTTTACCTCCATTCCAGAAACTTTTGTTTTCTTTTCTGGCGATAACTTTTTTCCTGTCATCTGTCTTTACTTTGGACCCATAGCCCAATTATTTTCTTTCTTGAAGAAATCAAATGTTCAGCAGCCAGCCCAGTTAAATTGAAAATAAAATAGACACATTTTAGGAAATACGTTGTTTATCATGTTATGTTTTTTTTCCACCTCCTAATTTACCTTGTTGTTTTTGGATGGTGTTATGTAGTACCATACGTAATTGCTGCTTTCCTATTGGTTTGTCAAGTTAGTTAAGATCATTTATGTAAAGTTATTTTCTGAAGTTAGAGGGCCCTTCCAAGTTTATGCCAACGTAGTATGTCATTTCCTTGCGTGTACCATTTCAGCTCCATTTGCTGATCTGATTTTACAATGTAGATTTCCTTCCATTTTTTGGGGAAGCTGACACTCTGAAACTATTTTGTAAAATAGCAACCATGTGGGAAGGCGTTTTCTCTATTTAAACGAACCAGTCAGGGTAAACTTTTCAACTTTTACATTTATCTGTCACATATTTATTTCTTTATATACGTTTCACCCTGCCACATTATCTTTTAGTTCTTAATGGTAGTGGTCTGTTGTCATAGCAAATAGTGAATGCGTGCAAGATGTGTGCATAATGTCAACAGTGTCTACATAAAGCATCAACTGAGAGAGTGCACAGGCCTCCTTGATGTCTGATGTTCTGATTCCAATATTCAAATAAATTGTAACCGTTTGCACCTTGTTGAGACATTCAGAAATATGTATATTAAACCTTTGTCAACTTGAATATGAAAACATAAATATTCTCCTATATGGAAGAACTATTTGATTTATAACAATTTACAATGTAATCTACATTCTCATCCAGAAGTTAAACGGCACCTGGAATTTAACTTGGACAACTTAATACAAGATGCTAGAGAATCCAACCTACCTAAGACAGTAGATAAAGAAGAGACAGATTCACCTGTGAAAGAGGTAAGTAGATGAATTTCAATTTGCTAAACACTGTTTTAATTTCAAGCGCTAGCCAGCAGATCCAGCTGCTTTGGGGTTTTCCCTGAAAATGTCCACTCCTTCATAATGGTTAAAATATTCCTATTAACATAAACATTAAACATGGATGCATGCTTTTAATTCATCATCTAGAATATGAGCGTGAACTATTTCATGCTTCATATCCATATTAGGTAAGCCTGAATAGTCTACACATGGTGTTTGAGTTCGACCAACTAATTTGTGACTGAGTAGACCATTTTATTATAATTATTATTGTAGCAGGGAGCTGGCTATCTTACCTGCACTATAAAAAGACACTCTGCAACATTGTTGCAATGAGACTGTTTCGCTCTCGTGCCAGCTAGACTCTGTGTCATCACATCCTGTCAGCAGAGTGATTACCATCAGGGAGCAAAGCATAAAGGGAATTGTAGTTCCAGGACTCGTTTCCCATTCAGATTTAACTGTATAGAAATACAAAAGACTAGCATGCTCTAGGAGATACTCAATTTTGATTTCCTGAGGATAATTTAGACTGCACGAGGTGGAGGAAGAGATCAGACCTGAGGGAGAGATGCTGTCTACCAGGTGATTTCACCGCGCGATTTAGGCCTCTGCCGCCAGTTGGGACATCCAGCCTGAGAGAGGGGGATCCCAGGTGCACATCCAAGTGCATCTGCTCCGACAGTGAAGTATTCCAGTGTGAGATGACCAGTCAGGTCGCCAGGAGAGCCTGCTGTTCCAGGACGTTCGTTTGGGCCTTGACCACAGGGTTGGATGAGAGGGCTTTTGCCCATTTGCAGGAAAGAGGGACACTGCACCACAGATGAAGTTAAATGGACAATGTATACAGACATCATTGCTGTTAGTCATCTTGCTGACACTTGTAGTGCAACATGGCTAAAGGATAAGGCCATCCATTTCCAGGGACACTATATACAGACACCATTATCTTTTCACCTTGCTGAGAAAGATCCTGCCTTCTTCACTTGTTAATCAGGGCAAGTTGTGTTGTTTGGCCCTGCTATTCAGGAGTTCAAGTGAACCAACCAAAGTGGCTAACTGATGACACAAAGTTTTATCTATTCTTCAAAAGCACTGAAGCTTCTAGTGCCATACGGACCCGCACACACATATTTAGGGCTCTGTATATGCAGTGGGTGTCTGGAAAAGTTTATCTAGGAAGTTAAGCCATTACATGTTGATTTGAATAAAGTGTTTAAAGTTGGGCCTGTGGTGTCAGGGGACAGAAGAGAGAGGCCTGACAGGGTAATTTCCCTGCTCTCCTCCTGCCTGGACTTAGAGCCAACCTGAGTAAAGGTAACTAACCAATCTGATACGGTTTGCTATATCATGATTTATTTGCCATGTAAGTGTGCCTCTGCTTTTTGGGCTATTGTTAGGTTTTTAATCCCCAAGCAGCCTGAATATATTGAGCTGAATTGCTTATAACTTCAGTTATTGCTCTCCCATTGCATTTTTTTAACAAATATATTGTTACCGTTTGTTACTTTTCCACAGAAATATTGCAGCAAAGACAATTTCTGTTTTTTATCATAACGTGTGTGTTTCTCGTTGGTTATTGCACTTACACTATCGCCAGGTGTGGCAGAGGGGGCTGAGACTGTTACTAATGTTGAGAGGCAGATTATCAGACTGACCAAACTTAAGCGGCTCCCCCCGGGGGTAGCGCTACATTATTATTATATAGGATTTATATAGCGCCGACAGTTTACACAGTGCTTAGACAGTCTGTCCTTTTTTAGCAGATGCCATATCCTTAATAAAGCCTTGACAAATATTCTTGGAGTTTGCGTGTTTCTGCCTAATACTTCCTAAATCATATCGTCCCAGTACTACTGACAGGTAAAATGTTATTTAAATGTGATAGAATATGTCAAAATGTAAAGTAACACACACAAACACCTTATCAACTCGTTGCACATTATGGTTATGGCACATAAATTATCAACTCAATGAGTGTGGCTTACTCATTGAGTTAATCATTTTGGCGTAGTGTGTGAATCACATAGGAGTGCCCGATCCCTTTTAAAGGGATCTGAAATCTTTAAAAACTTTTGTCTGGAAACTAAGATCATTTTGGTGTCACTTCATGATCCTGAATTAATTCTTAATCCAACAATGCCAATCCAATGTTCCCAGGTCTTGGCTGAAGATTTCATATAAAAAAAGCACGTATCTTAAAGGAACTCCTGGAGTTTGTCCAATTTATTGGACTGATTTATAGATGGTATACAAAACCATACAGATCCTTTTGCTGCTGTGAAAAGGCAAGGGAATCTTGGTTCCTAAACCTATTTTATCAGTGTCTCTCTTAAACTCCCCAGCTATGGCCAGGCCGACTTAACCAACAAAACTGTATAGGGAAAGAAAGGTTTCATTTGTATTTCATCCAGTCTCTGATCCACAAATAACCACTGCCCAGGCTCTTGTACCAGCTGCTACTCAGCCTCCAGCACGAGGCTTGTTCAGCTTTCAGAATCTGCTTCTTCTCAGTGACTAAAGTCTTTGTTTAACTTCAACCATTATCTTTAAGGGCATCTGCTATAGTCAGCTACAGCTATGGAAAAAAAAAGCATTTTTGCTTGCTCATTTATGGTAGTTAGCAGCACTTTACCTCATTCCCAAATTTCTGGGTATAATTCCTTTGCAAAGGGAACAGTATATTTGCATTTAGTAAATCAACCCCCTGTCTAAAATTAGCTATAATTCACATGGGCGTACTGATCAACATACAAAGAGCTGTGTTAACCACTTGCCGACCAGCGCACGACAATGTACGTCGACAGAATGGCACGGGCAGGCAAATGGGCGTACATGTACGTCCCTTTAAATTTGCCGCCCTGCCATCGGGAGCGCGCCGCCGGCGGCGCACTCCCGCGCTGGTCGGGACCCCTGTGAGTCCGGTCGCGGGACCCGCGGACTCGATCGCCGCGGGCATCCCCGCGATCGTCTCACGGAGCGGCCGAATGGAGAAGTGCCGTTGTAAACAACATTTCTCCATTCTGCCTAGCAACTAGTGACGCTGATCTCTGCTCCATGTGATTGGAGCAGAGATCAGTGTTCACTAAATGAAAGCCCAATCCCCCCCACAGTTAGTAACACGCCCCTAGGAACACTTAACCCCTACACTGCCACCCACTGGTTAACCCCTTCACTGCCAGTGTCATTTACACAGGAATCACTGCATTTATATAGCAGTGATTACTGTATAAATGACAATGGTCCCAAAAATGTGTCAAAAATGTCCGATGGGTCCCCCACAATGTCGCAGTCACAATAAAAATCGCTGATCGCCGCCATTACTAGTAAAAAAAAAATAATAAAAAATGATTAATAAAAATGCTATAAAACTATCCCTATTTTGTAAACGCTATAACATTTGCGCAAACCAATCAATAATCGCTTATTGCGATTTTTTTACCAAAAATATGTAGAAGAATACGTATCGGCCTAAACTGAGAGAAAAAATGTTTTTTTATATATTTTTGGGGATATTTATTATAACAAAAAGTAAAAAATAATGCGTTTTTTTCAAAATTGTCGCTCTATTTTTGTTTATAGCGCAAAAAATAAAAACTGCAGGGGTGATAAAATACCACCAAAAGAAAGCTCTATTTGTGAGAAAAAAAGGACGTCAATTTTGTTTGGGAGCCACGTCGCACGACCGCGCAATTGTCAGTTAAAGCGACGCAGTGCCGAATGGCAAAAAGTGGTCTGGTCTTTGACCAGCAAAATGGTCCGGTCTGAAAGTGGTTAAACAAGCTTCAATATTGAACTTAGCCCCTTAAGGACCAGCCTCGTTTTGAGATTTTGGTGTTTACATGTTTAAAACAGATTTTTTTGCTAGAAAATTACTTAGAACCCCCAAACATTATATATTGTTTTTTTCTAACACCCTAGAGAATAAAATGGCGGTCGTTGCAATACTTTTTTTCACACCGTATTTGTGTAGCGGTCTTACAAGCGCACTTTTTTTGGAAAATGGCTACAAACTTTTACCCTTAAAAATCTCCATAGGCGACATTTAAAAAATTCTACAGGTTGCATGTTTTAAGTTACAGAGGAGGTCTAGGGCTAGAATTATTGCTCTCACTCTACCGATTGCAGCGATACTTCACATGTTGAACACTGTTTTGATATGCGGGCGCTACTCGTGTATGCGTTCACTTCTGCACTTGAGCTCGGCAGGACGGGGCACATTAAAAAAAAAAAAGTATTATTATTATTTATTTTACCTTTTATTTTTTATTTTTACACTGTTTAAAAAAAAAAAACTTTTATTCCTATTACAAGGAATGTAAACATCCCTTGTAATAGAAAAAAGCATGACAGGACTTCTTAAATATGAGATCTGGGGTCATAAAGTCCTCAAATCTCATATTTAGATTAAAATGCAATAAAAAAAAATGTAATTTAAAAAAAGCACAATTGCCTCCACCCATGCCTACGGCTCCGGTAAGAGGCAGAGGGTACCGGATCACGGCAGGTGGGGGGGCCCTCTCCTGCCACTGATAAAAGTGATTTTGCGGCAAATCCGTCTCAGAGACCACTTTTATCTTGTAGTGAACCACCCGCTGAAGAAGGGGATACCGGGGTTATGGCAGCTAGCTGCTGCCATAACAACGATATCCTCCTTCAAACAGCCGCCGTAAAACTGCTGCGGGCGGTCCATAAGTGGTTGAGGCCTAATGCACAGTGAACATTTTTAACATGGCTGTTAGGGGCGTCTGTCTTTTTTTCTTCCTCTAAATACCCCTCCATGTTCTTCCATGTAGGAGAATATAGGAGAATATTTAGGTCTTCATAATCAAGTTTACATTAATGACATTAATTAAATACATTACAGGCTTAATATCCATATTTCTTCTTTGAATGTGTCCATATACACATAGGCATTTGGAGGCTGTGACAGAAAGCCAGGAAAAACTACTGTTTGTGTTCAGGATAGGAGATATATTTTTCCCAGGTTCAAGAACTATATGGACTGTTTTCCTTTTTGTGCTGTGTGGTGAGCTTGCATGGCCCACTGAGGGGTTAGGAAGCTCAGCTGAAGTACTGTAGGTATGAGTACTCTGGGCTCTTTAAAATTCTCAGGCTGCTTAGGGAGGATGCTCCATCCTGGAACCAGATCTCTCTGCAGGACAAACTGGGGAGCGGCTACTTGTTTGAGCGGTGAGATTAATGCCCTGTACACACGGTTGGACATTCCGACAACAAAATCCATTGGATTTTTTCAGACGGATTTTGTGCGAAACTTGTCTTGCATACACACGGTTGGACAAAGTTGTCGGAAAATCCGATCGTTCCTATCGAGGTGACGTACAACACGAACGTCGAGACTATAAATGGGCCAGTAGCCAATAGCTGTGGTCTCTTAATTTATTCTGAGCATGCGTGGCACTTTGTCCGTCGGAAATGTCTACACACGATTGGAATTTAAACAATCGGATTTTGTTGTGTCTCAAAGTTTGCTCTCAAACCTTGTGTGTCGGAAATTCCGCCGGAAAAAGTCCGCTGGAGCCCATATACCATCGGATTTTCCGGCAACACGATCTGATCGCAATTTTTTTCCGTCGGAATTTCCGACCGTGCGTACAGGGCATAAGTTTCTGACCAAGGAATATGATTTATTCTATGTGACAGCCAGGTGCCTGGGCAGGAGTAAGTTGCTCTAGGACAGGTAACTAGGATCCTGTGTTTGTAATTAACCGTCCAATGTGGCATGGATTTATTTCTGTTTTTGTTTTCTTTTGCTTTTTTTGATGCCTGTACGTTGTTGACACAGATATAGAAACAAATGAAAACAGAAAAGTGACAGAAGAAAATAGAACGAGTAGTCAATCGAGTCTGCCCATTTTTTTTTATTAACTTTTTTACATATAAATCTATGTTTGTCCCAAGCATTTTTGAAGCCATTTACTGTTGACTGTCTCACTACCTCTGCTGGCAGTTTATTCTAAGCATCATCTACCCTTACAGTAAAATACTTTCTAAGATTAGTTTTGAACTTTCCTCCAGTTAGTTTGAGGTCATGTCCCCATGTTCTTGATTTTGGTTTCATATTGAAAAAACTGCTCTCCTGAACCTTATTCACCCCTTTGGTGTATTTAAAGGTTTCAGTCATGTCTCCCTTTCCCTTGTTTCCTCCAGACTGTAAATATTAAGTTCTGTCCTCCTGTACAGCTTATTAAGCCTTGCCTTATTAAGACATGCTGTTTCATGTGCTTCTCAATTGAGATTTTTACATGTTTCCCCTCATGCCAAGAGGTCCTTGCTCTCACCATTTGAAACCTGTTTTAACTTTTGATCCAGCTTTAGTCCCATTCACACTTATTCCATCCAGTCTAGTTTTAGGCCTCTCTCCTTCTGTGCCAACTGGCCCAGCTTCATTACTGTATGCTCTGCGCCAGCTGTTGCAGTTAAAGGCCTGACAACTTCTGCACCAGCGTAGACCTGCTACCACCTGTGCTAATCTAGCTCAAGGCTTGTACCCTCTATACTAATCTAGCTTAACACTTGTTGCTTTATCTGCCAGTTAACTCAACTTTGGCTGCTCCAGCTTCAGGTAAACATCCCTCTGTACCACCCAACTGAGTTTTCAGAATAGGGTTCACTGGTTTTTGCGTGGTACTTCTTTAAGATGAATATAATCATCTGGAAACTGCTTTTAGAAGGTGGTATGATGTACACAGTAAAGACTCTGTCACTACCTTCTCAAAGCAGCTTCCAATCTGTCTGAAATGAAAAGTGCAGTTTAGGAAATCTGCATCCATATAGTTAAATCAACCAAATGTAGCACTCATTCTTGTCTGAATACTTTATTGCATCCACCTCCCTACAGGAAACAGACTCCCTATGAGACAGATAAAGCTTCATTCCAAGACTCCAGAGCTTGTCACTCCCATAAGTCCACTTGGCGCTCAACATACAAAGAACAATATACTCCTATAGTATCTGTATAGGCTGCCGTTGGAAGGAGGAGCTGAACATGCCTCCCTAGTTTTCCTATGGTTTTAAACACTAAATAAAATGTTTAGGGAAAACTCAAAACTCAATTAAATGAGTTAGAATAGATCCAGGTAATAAAATAGTAAATATAAATTACGACAGAAAAAATGGCAAAAAAGAGACATGCATTTCTATGCTTTATTATAACTGCAAAATGAACACAACAACAGTGTTTCAAAGCAACAAACGCATACAGTATACTGTATATGTATGTTAATGATGGAGATTATAAACCATGAGGGGATGTAGCAGGAGAGCTGATATTCTTTAATAAACAGATGTCTTAATTATAGGATAAAAGCATCATTTCTTAAATGTTTCTCACTCTGCTTAACTAAATGTTGTCTTTAAAATAAAGAACAAGTAGAGTGCCCTGCCTTTTTTTATGAGCAATTACTTATTTGCTAACAGGCCCCTTTCTATGTGCCCATTCACCAGGGTGCATCCACTGTCCAAATGTAACCATTACCATAAGCCGAATCTTCTGATAAACTGCCCAGAGAAAGCAGAACTGAAGCTGAATGAATGGTGCATGGACTGCTGACAAACTGGGTTTTGTAGCTATTGACTGCAAACAACCAAATCTCCTGGTCTTTTCTGCAACCCTAGAAGCCTATAAAGCTTTTTTACGAACAAATGTAAACACTTTTAAAGGTATATTAACACAGTATACATTAAATCGGACCTTAAAAGTTGAAGAGTAGATTACTTATATAATAATAATAAAAAAACTGGCAAATAGGTAACCCATTTATGTAGGGCTAGCTTTACAAAGTTGGTTGTTTTACGTTAAATATGCGGATTTCTGATTGATATTCTGAGAAGGAATGATATGATGTTTATGTGAAAGAATCTGAGTGTTTGGGCAGCTCTAGAGGGGCTGCAGTTGGGCTGAATAATGGCTTTGTTTAATATAATTAAAATAGTAAGTATATAATATTACAAACTGTTTTGCTTGCTTTAGGAATAAAGAAATGTAAATTGCACTGTGTTCTTTAGGTTTATATTTTAATGCCTCTAAATATAAAACAAAATAATGCCACATTAGCAATTCTTAGCTATTGTATTCCTTTACAAATTCATTGATCAATTTTTTATATCTGCTTTGTTTTGTTTATAATTCTTTAGTCACACTCAATCGGCCCAGGACCTGAATTTCATCACACACTTTTCCAACTGGGAGGACACAGTCTTTTAGTGTCAAACTACCTGAAAAGGCACAAACTGAAAGATTTCATACATGTCAACTCAAGGCATAAACTAAAACGCACTGAAGTTTCAAAGGTACCATATCCTTTGAGTAGAGTTGACAGATACAAAACCAATGTTCAAAAAATGTTACTTATTGTTATGGGTATGTTATGTTATACTTTTTTTTTTCTTACCCTTTTTTTTTTTCTTTTATGGTTATTACCAAGTATTAATTATTTTTGCCTACTCGCTTGTTAAGTTTTGCCATAGTAACCATTAATTATCTACCATACAAAAAAACACCCTAATCCAAAGGGTAAAGACCTCAGATTGGGTGAAAAAAGCAGTTACCCAATGGCAAATGAGTCTTACTATTATGCAAAATTTAAAAATGTAATGAAGAAGTATCAAAAAAAAGAGTAAAAATATATGTCAAAAATTACTTTATGTTGAGCACACAAAGTGCTAAATTCACCACAATTCCAACATCAAGGTGCATAAAAACAATGTACACCATGTAAATGTCTGGACGTCTATTGTGTTAATATGTGTCACATATGACCAGCATGGTCAACCGCCCCATCAAGATAATGTATGTAAAGCTGACAATTGTGATACATTTATGCCCCAGGGCCCATTAATCTGCCTAATTTACAACTCATTGGTCTTAACAACATATTGCATTAGACACCTCATGATAAGGGATGGCAGTGATAGGCTAAAGGAACATGGATTCAATCTGTTCGCTCATTAATTTCTGAATGTATAACTAACTAGACATGTGCATTCGTTTTCGTCCGAATGCATTTTCGTCCGAATTTCAGCTATTTTCGTTTTCGTTTTGACAAACGATAACGAAAGCACAAAATCCGAAAAACGAAAGATCCGACATAAATAAATGCTTTATTTTCGTTTTCATTGTTACAACAGTTCGATATAGAATAGGAGATTCGACGTGACTCTGACAACAATCTGTGTCTATAGAACCTGTGGTCGAATGTGCCTAACCTTACCTCTATTAGTCCAAGATTATATAGAGAAAATATTCGACAGAGAAAAAAGATTTGACAGAGAGAAAAGATTCTGCAAGTTACTGTCCTAAAAAGTGTTTGGGGACCTGGGTCCTGCCCCAGGGGACATGTATCAATGCAAAAAAAAGTTTTAAAAACGGCCGTTTTTTCAGGAGCAGTGATTTTAATAATGATTAAAGTGAAACAATAAAAGTGTAATATTCCTTTAAATTTCGTAGAGGGGGGTTGTCTATAGTATGCCTGTGAAGGGGCGCATGTTTCCCGTGCTTAGAACTGTCCCTGCACAAAGTGTCATTTATGCAGGAAAAAAAGTCCTTTAAAATCACTCGCAGCTATTATGAATTGTTGGCTCCCGTAATACAGAGAACACTCATTGAAAGTCATTGATAAAAAAATAAAAAATAAAATAAATAAAGCGTGGGGGTCCCCCAAATTCAATTACCAGGCCCTTCAGGTCTGGTATGGATATTAAGGGGAACCCTGCCTCAAATTTAAGAAAAAATTTGACGTGGGGTTCCCCCTAAATATCCATAACCAGACCCTTCAGGTCTGGTATGGATATTAAGGGGAACCCCGCGTCAAATTTTTTAAAAAAATTGACGTGGGGTTCCCCCTAAAAATCCATACCAGACCCTTTATCTGAGCACGCAACCTGGCAGGCCGCAGGAAAAGAGGGGGGGACGAGAGAGCGGCCCCCCTCCCTCCTGAACCGTACCAGGCCACATGCCCTCAACATTGGGAGGATGCTTTGGGGGTCTGTGACCCCTCAAAGCACCTTGTCCCCATGTTGATGAGGACAAGGGCCTCATCCCCACAACCCTGGCCGGTGGTTGTGGAGGTCTGCGGGCGGGGGGCTTATCAGAATCTGGAAGCCCCCTTTAACAAGGGGACCCCCAGATCCCGCCCCCCCCCCTGTTTGAAATGGTAAGGGGGTACAAAAGTACCCCTACCATTTCACAAAGAAAGTGTAAAAAGTGGTTAAATAAAACAAACACACTTTTGAAAAATTCCTTTATTAAAAATAAAAAAATAAAAAAAAGATTTCAGCGGCGGTAATCCACTTGCTATCCAGCGACGGACGGTCATCTCTCCAGCGATGTCTCATCTCATCCAGCGCAGCGAATACATCCTTCTTCTGTCTCCGTGTAGGAGACACTGCAGGCATTCCGGCGGCTGACGTTTCTTATATACGGAGGGCGGGGCCACCCGTCACCTGACCCCGCCCCCCTCTGACGCAAGGGGAAACCCGGGGTTCCCTGTGACGTATGGGTGACCCCGCACCCCTCTAATGTAACACAGGCAGGTTTCCGTTACATCAGAGGGGGGCCCCGGGTTTCCCCTTGCGTCAGAGGGGGGCGGGGTCAGGTGACGGGTGGCCCCGCCCTCCGTATATAAGAAACGTCAGCCGCCGGAATCCTTGCAGTGTCTCCTTACACTTTCTTTGTGAAATGGTAGGGGTACTTTTGTACCCCCTTACCATTTCAAACAGGGGGGGGGGCCGGGATCTGGGGGTCCCCTTGTTAAAGGGGGCTTCCAGATTCTGATAAGCCTCCCGCCCGCAGACCTCCACAACCACCGGCCAGGGTTGTGGGGATGAGGCCCTTGTCCTCATCAACATGGGGACAAGGTGCTTTGAGGGGTCACAAACCCCCAAAGCATCCTCCCAATGTTGAGGGCATGTGGCCTGGTACGGTTCAGGAGGGAGGGGGGGCCGCTCTCTCGTCCCCCCCTCTTTTCCTGCGGCCTGCCAGGTTACGTGCTCGGATAAAGGGTCTGGTATGGATTTTTAGGGGGAACCCCACGTCAATTTTTTTTTAATTTGACGCGGGGTTCCCCTTAATATCCATACCAGACCTGAAGGGTCTGGTTATGGATATTTAGGGGGAACCTCACATCAAATTTTTTCTTACATTTGAGGCAGGGTTCCCCTTAATATCCACACCAGACCTGAAGGGCCTGGTAATTGAATTTGGGGGACCCCCACGCTTTTTTATTTATTTATTTATTTATTTTTTTATCAATGACTTTCAATGAGTCTTCTCTGTATTACGGGAGCCGACAATTCATAATAGCTGCGAGTGATTTTAAAGGACTTTTTTTCCTGCATAAATGACACTTTGTGCAGGGAGAGTTCTAAGCACGGGAAACATGCGCCCCTTCACAGGCATACTATAGACAACCCCCCCCCCCCCTACGAAATTTAAAGGAATATTACACTTTTATTGTTTCACTTTAATCATTATTAAAATCACTGCTCCCGAAAAAACGGCAGTTTTAAAACTTTTTTTTTGCATTGATACATGTCCCCTGGGGCAGGACCGGGGTCCCCAAACACTTTTTAGGACAGTAACTTGCAAATTAGCCTTTAAAATTAGCACTTTAGATTTTGAACGTTGGAGTCCCATAGACTTTAATAGGGTTCTAAAGTATGCTATATACTAGCTCCGTCGAATCTTCTTTATACATTCGACAGACACCATAAGCCTTCAAAGACAGATTCGACCGTAATTCATGTGGATTTTCGGACGAATGCAATTTTTGAATGAAAAACGAAATAAATAAAAACGAATTTCGGGAGTAACTAAATAAATTAAGTTTTCAGACGAAAACGAAATTCCGAAACGAAATATTTTACTCTGCACATGTCTATAACTAACTATCCACTAGGGAGAAAGCAGGATTTCCACTGAGGGTAAATTAGCTGCACAGCGGCAGGTGTATGGTAAGACTACTTGTAAAGTCATTCAATAATGGCTTACATTTATGAGATATAAAATTATTCCATTTGCAAAAATGCATGATGTTTGATATTGCACCAGCAATATGCACATCAAATATGACCAGGTGTAAGTTATGACATACTAGGCAGTCCTGTAATATATGGCCGCTCTGACCTTACAGAGTTCGAGGTTAAAGGGAAACAATGAGAATCAATGGTGTATACTGAATCAATGGCAGGCATTTAGAAAATTTTAAGCAGATTCCATACAGTTCAGCCATTTTACAGCTGATCAATCACACCAGTGGTGTCCCATAGCAAGAATTAACTGCATCCTAAGACAGCCGCAGCTCGATCCGAACACCTGAAGCTCCACGCGGTGAGTGGGCTATTGTGTCTCACTGGTCATCTGCTTGGTGGCAGTCCACATGCTACAAGATGGTCTTGCCGCACTCCATGAGCGAATTGCAGGTCTGTTATGTGATAGCTAATTTTTTTTTCTGCCTGTCCTTAAAAAGTAAATTTCAATTGGTCCATATTCATCTCTGCATTAAGTTAAAAAAAAAAGAGATGAATATTCATGCAGATGATAATTGCCATTTTACGGTTACAAGCTAATTTGTAGCTATTAAGCCTCCATTTACATCAGCACTCATTTCAACTCACATGTGTAAAGTGTTATTAAGGTATCGCTGGAAGTAATACCCATCCTGCTTTTCCAGTAATTAACCCTTGCCTGCCAATATAAGAACTGCTGCTGAGCTCATTTTCATAGACGCTTCCATCCCATAGACTGCAAACTCCACCCAAATGTTATTCTCATATCGCTTAGAAGATTTTTAAACAATCAGACTTTTATCTTTGAAAAAAAGATTATGAACTGCCAAAAGAATTCTGTAAGTCAATTTAAAAGATTATTTATACATCCTATTGCAATCTTTAGTGTAATGGAAATGCCCTTTAACCTGTAAATAATCGCTGTGAAATGTAAGAAAAGTTTCCACAGAACAGCAGCTACAGGGAGGAAAAACAATTAATTGTATTTTCCTGTCTTACATACATTCAGTTTTCCTGTATTCTATAATCCTGGGTGGTTATTTCCTCTATAGAAGGAGCAGACAAGCCTCAAGTATTTTACACATATCCGATTATATGGTTTAATAATGTAAGCAAGACATAAAGTTGCTTTATCCAAGGATGACACTTTTTAACATAGATGGAACAAATCTTGCTAATGTTAAAGGTAGTCTGGCATTCATCATATAATATGTTACATGAATTCTGGGCATTCTCACACACTGTTTCAGGATAGCAGGACTGAGATAAGAGCTTTAACTACATTTTTTGTGGCACTGAATCTAGAAAAGAAAGATTGAATCTCAGCACTCTCTCTTATTTTTTTTCTGCAAAAAAATAAAAAATTTGTTGCAAATAAAATGTTAGACACAACTTCTTTCACAGGGTTCACCACATTTATAAAACAGTAAATGTGACATTTACTAAGTATTGAACAGACATTTATTATTTAGTGAATGTCACATTCGTGCTTAATAAATATTCCCCTATGAATAAACAAATATTATTACCAAATTCTAAACTACATTTTACTGTGAGCTATACAGTTAGATCAAAATTGTAACTATTGTGAGATATCCCTGAATGTTTTCTTCAATGAAATTAACAAAGTATACCTAAGGCCAAAAATGTTTTTGGTTTTGGATCGAGGGTTGAGGTTGAAAGAGTTAAGCCGCGTACACACGGGCGGACTGTCTGGCCAACTTAGTCCGTCAGACAATCCGACGGACAGTCCGTCATACTTTCGAATGAACGGACTTGACCACACACGGATGCACAAACAGTCCGTCGAAAGCTTGCGCGATGACGTGTACAGCACATACGACGGGACTAGAAATAGGAAGTCCAATACACAGCAATGCAACCTTTCGCCGTGTAAATCCTTTCTGAGCATGCGCCATACTTAGTCCGTCGAACTAGCCTACTGACGAGCGGATTGTCCGCTGAAACCAAAGTATGACGGACAGTATTTCGGAAATTCCGAAATACTTAGTCCGCCAGACTGCACGCTGAAAAAGTCCGCTGAAGCCCACACACGAGCGGACTGTCCACTGAAATGTGTTTCGACTGACTAAGTTGGCCAGACAGTCTGCCCGTGTGTACGCGGCTTTAGAATGCCCGAAATATTTGTTTGTTGTCTGTTTTGCTTCCTGCGCCAGGAAGTGAAAAGAAATCCTTAGGAGTGAAGGAAAACATTTCTGAGGCAGTTGTCACCTCAACAATACTACCTCAATTTCATCACTTTCTGCCATTGTGATAATGGTTGCCAGGACAAACAGTAATGCCCCGTACACACGAGCGGAATTTCCATCAGAAAAAGTGTGATGGGAGCTTTCGGTCGGATATTCCAACCGTGTGTATGCTCCATCCAACTTTTTCTGTTTTTCT
The DNA here is from genome assembly GCF_037356315.1 of Lithobates pipiens. Taxonomy (NCBI): domain Eukaryota; kingdom Metazoa; phylum Chordata; class Amphibia; order Anura; family Ranidae; genus Lithobates; species Lithobates pipiens. The sequence goes on from NW_027507903.1 coordinate 64,857,054, forward strand.
GCCAGCAAAAGATTGTAAAGCAGGTTCTCTATTTTTCCATCAGAAAAAGTTCCTATTGGAAATTCCGTTCGTCTGTATGCAATTCTGACATGCAAAAGACCACGCATGCTCAGAAACAATTCGACGCATGCTCGGAAGCATCGAACTTAATTTTCTCAGCTTGTCGTAGTGTTGTACATCACCGTGTTCTTGATGGCCGAAAGTTCAGAGAATTTTTGTGTGACTGTGTGCATGCAAGCCAAGCTTGAGCAGAATTCCATCAGAAAAATCTTGCATGTTTTTTTCGACAGAAATTCCGCTCATGTATATGGGGCATTCGTTTATTTTCTGAGCAAGACCTCACACAGCTAACCCTTTCCTGCTACATCCAAAAGTTAAAAACATGTTTTGTCTCTAGCTACTGGTATACCTTTATGTAAACCTTGACACCCACCCACATCCCTTTTTTCAGGCTAAACTGCTCTCCTCACAGCTACTTACAGTATCTCACAAAAGTGAGTACACCCCTCATATTTTTGTAAATATTTTACTCTATCATTTCATGTGACAACACTGAAGAAGTTACACTTTGCTATAATGTAAACTAGTGAGTGTTCAGCTAGTATAACAGCGTAAATTTGCTGTCCCCTCAAATTAACTTAACACCCAGACATTAATGTCTAAAGCTCTGGCAACAAAAGTGAGTACACTCTAAGTGAAAAATGTCCAAATTGGGCCCAATATGTCAATATTTTGTGTGACCACCATTATTTTCCAGCACTGCCTTAACCCTCTTGGGCATGGAGTTCACCAGAGCTGCACAGGTTTCCACTGACGACATCATGGAGCTGGGGGATGTTAGAGACCTTGTGCTCCTCCACCTTCCGTTTGAGGATGCCCCACAGATGCGCAAAAGGGTTTAGGTCTGGAGACATGCTTGGCCAGTTCATCACCTTTATCTTCAGCTTCTTTAGCAAGGAGTGTTTGGGGTTGTTATCATGTTGGAAAACTGCCCTGAGGCCCAGTCTCCGAAGGGAAGGGATCATACTCTGCTTAATAATGTCACAGTATATGTTGGCATTCATGGTTCCCTCAATGAACTGTAGCTCCCCAGTGCCGGCAGCACTCATGCAGCCCCATACCAGGACACTCCCATCACCATGCTTGACTGTAGGCAAGACAGACTTGTCTTTTTACTGCTCACCTGGCTGCCACCACACAAGCTTGACACCACCTGAACCAAATACGTTTATCTTGGTCTCATCAGACCACAGGACATGGTTCCAGTAATCCATGTCCTTAGTCTTCTTGTCTTCAGCAAGGCTTTCTTGTGCATCATCTTTAGAAGAGGCTTCCTTCTGGGATGACAGCCATGCAGACCAATTTGATGCAGTGTGGGGTGTATGGTCTGAACACTGACAGGTTGACCCCCCCACCCCTTCAACCTCTGCAACAATGCTGGGAGCACTCATATGTCAATTTCCAAAAGACAGCCTCTAGATATGACGCTGAGTACATGCACTCAACTTTTTTGGTCGAACATGGCGAGGTGTGTTCTGAGTGGAACCTGTCCTGTAAACCGCTGTATGGTTTTGACCACTGTGCTGCAGCTCACTTTCAGGGTCTTGGCAATTTTGTTATAGCCTAGGCCATCTTTATGTAGAGCAACAATTATTTTTTTAGATCCTCAGAGAGTTCTTAGCCATGATGCATTGTTGAACTTCCAGTCACCAGTATGAGAGATTGAGAGCATTAACACCAAATTTAACACACCTGCTCCCCATTCACACCTGAGACCTTGTAACACTAAGGAGTCTCATGACACTGGGGAAGGAAAATGGCTAATTGGGCCCAATTTGGACATTTTCACTTTGGGGTGTACTCACTTTTGTTGGCAGCGGTTTAGACATTAATGGCTGTGTGTTAAGTTATTTTGAGGGGGCAGCAAATTTGCACTGTTATATAGTGGCATTTCCAGCTTTCATATTTGGGGGGGCACATGGGGGGGACAGGGACAAAAGTAGAGGGGCAACTATAAAATGATTTATATATATATCTATAATATAAATATAAATAATAGAATAAATATATATATATTCTGTTGCGGGGCCCTTTATTACGATCCCGCAACGGGACCCATTCACATGTTCTGCAGTGAGCCCCTTCCTACTGTATTGGGGCGCCCCAGGGTGGCAGAAAACAAAAGATATGTCACCAGCACACCAGTAAAATATAAGGGTCCAAAGCAGTCAGAGAATTACCAGGGTTGCAAAGGTTGCACTTGTTACCGGGCCCTGGTGTTCTGCCACTGTGGGATTCCCCAGCCTCCTTTTGCTGTCCTGCTCCTGCTATTGACAGTGCTGGCCTGGCGTCTGTCTCCTTGGCAGTGATAGCAGTCTATTAGGACCTAGTGCTGGTGACATTATGGGTACATTATAGGTACATGCAGGGAAAAGCTGGCACTATTGCTTGTTGAGCTCGCTGAGCTGGTCACCTAGCAGCAGTAATGCTGTATAACCTTCTCTGTTGACATTGTGATTGGGATGTGATCCAGGTGATGCTCCCAGTCAGATCTAATAAACACCGTATTTATTAGAATCAAGAGTAAAATCACATATATATCTACAGTGTGTGTGTGTATATGTGTATATATATTTATATATATATATATATATATATATATATATATATATATATCAAATCAACCATATGTTCAGCAGTCATGTGGGCTTTGATCAATAAAACCACTATTATATTTAACATTAGATTTGACTAAGAGCATCACCTGGATTGCATCCCAATCAGCATGTCAGAGACGGTTCCACTGCTGCTAAGCAACCTACAGGGAGCTCATCGGTGTACAACCATTAGAAATGGGCTCGGGTGTGTTTGAAAGATCACGTGCCCGATCCCACTAGGAAGCCCACACTGCACACCACTAATCACAGGTAGTGAGACATTTCCTGATCTGTGCAGCTGTGGACTGGAAAATGTCTCACTGCCTGTGATTAGTGGTGTGCAGTGTCGGCTTCCTGATGGGATTAGACATAAGCTGGGACAGGACAGCAACCCTGGTTGTTTGCCCACTGGTCCACAGTGGAAGGATTCCCCCATCCATCTGGAACGTGTAGATGGGGGAATTGGATCATATTTTTCTTTTCATTCAACCTAATAGTTGAATGAAACAAGTAATCACTGTATGGGCTGCCTAAGAGCTAAGACCAGCCATAGACAGTTTAAATCTCAGCTGGTTCAGCAGGAACTGGCTGAGCTTTGAACCATTAATGAATGTACCAAGTTGAGTGATCAACTTGGGTACAACAAGCCTGCTGAATACTCTTATGATTATCAATAGCTATAGCTACTAGTGATAATCACTGTTTGTCGGGAGAATACAGTTGCTGAGCAGGAGGGATTCCCCTATCAGCACTGACTGTGTTGATGGGGGAATCATGCACATTTCTTTCCTGCAATCTGTGGTAGCAGGAAAAGTAATTTGCACCGTCTATCACCAACCTAACTGGAACTGAAAGTTTGTAATGGTCTTGGAAGAACCGGAGTGGGGGGAGAGAAGGGAGAGGGATGGAGATAGGGACAGTTCATTGATCACAGTGTACTGCAGTGTACACTCACCCATGGGCCCAGGCTGGATGCAGAAATCATTGTCACAGAGGAATCTGCAGCTGCCGATTTTCATATTTCCCACCCACACATCTCCTCTCTTCAGATACAGCTGCATGCCAGAGATAGTGTGGGCAGGACGGGTAGACACAGGAGGAACAGAGGAGGAAGGAGGAGGAGGAGGAGCTTCTGCTCTACCTTCCGTGAGGGGAGTGAGGGGGTGGGTGTGTTTGGTGGGCTGTGTAAGAGTGTCTCAGACACTCTGCTCAGTTGCAGACCGGTTTCAGAATTTACAGGCTGATTCTCCTGTCCTACAGACAGGAGAGATCAATCTGTTTCCTTCACTGTCCCCCCCCCCCCACAATGCCGTTGGAGTCCTTCCTACAACTTGCACTCTTCCCTGCCAATGAGGATGCAGGGGGAGGGAGCAGATCGGGTGGCCATGGCTATGCGAGTGCTAACATTATGCATTGCACCGTGTCAGTGAGCAGAGGGAGGGGGCGAAATCCCCTGCAGGAGCTGTGAGGGAACTCTGCCTCTCAGGAGAGCCTGTGTGAACTTGGCAGCGGCCCCAGCAAGATGCGGGGCACCCGCTACGTATAAAAACAAAAAATGTGTTTTAATTGGGGGGCACATGGTGGGGCACAGTATAATTTTAGGTGGGTCATGGCCCCCTCTGGCCCCCCTAGTGATGCCACTGCTGTTATACAAGCTGTACATGCACTACTTTACATTGTAGCAAACTGTAATTTCTTCAGTGTTGTCACATGAAAAGATATAATAAAATATTTACAAAATATTAAGATAAGATTTTTGTGTGATACTGTACATACCTCTGTTGCAGACCTATGTTCTCCATTATTTCCATCCTGACAGCTTGAGCACATAGGCTTGAATGGTGCATTATGCTCAATATATGACCCATTCAAGCCTATGAAGATTCAACATACAAAGAAAAAGGCAAAGCAAGAGGGTATTTACAAGTATCAGCCTCTTTGTGCCTTTTCACCTGGTAGGTGTTGCCATAAAAACCATACATTATGCATACACAAATACCACCCTATCCCTAGGGGTAAAGTCCACCGTTAGGGTGAAAAAGCGGTTAAGCGGTTTAATTAATGGGCTAAAAGTTAGTTTATTTTCAAAGTATCAAAACAGAGTAAAATCACATTAAACAAAAAAAAAACCTCTACATTTAACATACACAGTGCTATTGTACCACAATCCCACCACCAGGTGAATAAAAACAATGTCAGGTTAAACTTCCAGACATCTTGTAGTATATGTTTCATATGTTTCGAGCACGAACAATCGCTGCATATGTGTAATCAAAATTATTATAATAATTAAGGCTGGAACCCTATGGCACATATAAAAGGGGGAAAGAAGTATTTGATCCCCTGCAGATTTTGTAAGTTTGCCCATTTACAAAGAAATGAAGGGGCTATAATTTTTTTCATAGATGTATTTTAACCACTTACTTACTTACCATTTTGCTGGTCAAAGACCAGACCACTTTTTGCGATTCGGCACTGCGTCGCTTTAACTGACAATTGCGTGGTCGTGCGATGTGGCTCCCAAACAAAATTGACATCCTTTTTTTCCCACAAATAGAGCTTTCTTTTGGTGGTATTTGATCACCCCTGCGGTTTTTATTTTTTGCGCTATAAACAAAAATAGAGCGTCAATTTTGAAAAAAACGCATTATTTTTTACTTTTTGTTATAATAAATATCCCCCAAAAATATACAAAAAAACACTTTTTTCCCTCAGTTTAGGCCGATGCGTATTCTTCTACATATTTTTGGTAAAAAAAAATCGCAATAAGTGATTATTGATTGGTTTGCGCAAAAGTTATAGCATTTACAAAATAGGGATAGTTTTATAGCATTTTTATTAATCATTTTTTATTATTTTATTTTTTTACTAGTAATGGCGACGATCAGCGATTTTTATTGTGACTGCGACATTGTGGGGGACCCATCGGACATTTTTGACACATTTTTGGGACTATTGTCATTTATACAGTAATCACTGCTATATAAATGCAGTGATTCCTGTGTAAATGACACTGGCAGTGAAGGGGTTAACCAGTGGGTGGCAGTGTAGGGGTTAAGTGTTCCTAGGGGTGTGTTACTAAATGTGGGGGGGGGTTGGGCTTTCATTTAGTGAACACTGATCTCTGCTCCAATCACATGGAGCAGAGATCAGCGTCACTAGTTGCTAGGCAGAATGGAGAAATGCTGTTTACACAGCATTTCCTCCATTCAGCCGTCCCGTGAGACAATCGCGGGTATGCCCGCGGCGATCGAGTCCGCGGGTCCCGCGACCGGACTCACGGGGGTCCCGACCGGCGGCGGCGCGCTTCTGATGGCAGGGCGGCATTGAAGATTGGACGTACCTGTACGCCAATATGCCTGCCCGTGCCATTCTGTCGACGTACATCGGCGTGCGCTGGTCGGGAACCGGTTAAAAGATAGAGACAGAATATAAATCAAAAATCCAGAAAAAAACACATAAAACAAATTATATAAATTAAGCTGCAGTTCAGTGAGTGAAATAAGTATTTGATCTAAAAAGCAAAACATGACTTAATACTTCCTCCACTGTATGGCTGCTGGAGCCCTTCAACTATCTAATCAATTAAATTCAATGATAAGAATCAGGTAGTTTTCTCAAAACTATAGTTAATAGTAAAGGATAGATGGACTCATGGATCATGATATCCACGTTATATTGTCTATATTGATGTGTTAACACAGTGCAATTGCAATTGGTTCAGTTACCTTTGTAGTATTACTGCTGATATGCCTTTAAGATAGAGATCATGGTGGGCTCCAAATCGGAAAACAACAGTTTTGTGAACAGAATGTATGTTGGGATAATTAAAGAGTATTGCTTTTTATGAATAAAGTCCAAGTCACATACATTTACATTTATCTATCAATCTCTGGCATCTGTGGTGTCCTGCAGCAGGATAGTGCAGCCTTCCACGGTTTCCCTGGTTTAACCGAGATAGTAACGTTCATGTGAGGTGCGGGCTATATGCCTTACTGGTTGTTGTCTACAAGTCCGCATGGAGTGTGCATGTCTTACCACACCAGTATAGTTTCCCAAACTTTCAGTGGCTGCTGTGTAGACACACTGGTCTCCTGCTCCAGCTCGAACTTCTAACAGGCCAGGCTATGAAGAACATGGAAAGAGCTGAAGATAATTTAGACAGGCTGTACACAGTAGGTAAAGCAAATAGGGATGCAACTGAGATAAATAGGCAGCTGGGGGAGCAAGGTTTACATTAAAATACAATTGTCCTTTAAGAATTAATGCCACCGTCTACACTTAAGTATAAGGATACAAAGATTTACTGAGGAAAAGTGATTGCCTTATTTATTTCCCATTGGGATTATTAAGGTAATTATTTATTATCTGTATGGGCTGCAGTAAGGAGAAGTATCCAGAAACACAGTGGTTAAGCCTGCTTTCCAGATAATAAAACATTGGTGTCCTTGTAGATACTGTACCACACTTCATTAATAACAAAGGAGAAAATGTAATTCGTGCCACTCACCACTTCTTCAAGTTCCTTGATAGAATCCATGTACAACTCAGTTGATTGCAGAGAAAGATGTGGATACTCTGTCTCTGGTATGTTGTTTCTGTTGGCTCTTATGTGGGAGTTGGACACTGAAATTATTGAAAAATACATCTGTGTACTGAAAACTCTGTATATTAAATACTATGCATACGTTTATATCACTCTTCACACCACTTTATAGTCACCATTTATTATTATCATTTTATTAGCCGCTGCTTTTATTTACAATAAGGGATGCTTTATTCAGAGCAAAAGGTGAAGCAAACAAGAATACACATTTTGGCCTTCTGCACGTAGTTAATATGTTTTTGTTTAATTACCCTTCACACCACAGTTGATAGAAAGAAGCTAAGAAAACCATTTTTCTTTAAGCAAATGTGTTTCGGAACTGAGGGTCTCCTTAATTGCAGTTATCCATTCTAAGTGGTGTAATTGTTTCCAGCTAGTCTATTTCATTCACATTTAATGATTTAAAATAATGATTAACTATTGTATTCCCTCTAGCAATTTAAAAAAAAAATATCCTAAAAAGATTTTGCACAGTAAAACACTTCCACATGATAGCTTCAGGTATCACGTACAACTGTTTGACATTTGTCTTAATTAAACAGAAGGATTTTATTGAGCGATGAGCTAAACCACACACCAGCGGCAAGGACAAGCTGGCCCTTTTATAGTTTTACATATTCAGCTTTACCACTACCAAGTATACGAATCACAGTGCAAGTAAACAGTACCTAACTACTACAGGAAATGAACTGCATAAATGCAACCACAGCAGATATTTAGCACTAGTTAAAAAAAAGGGGGTCAAAGGCATTTGGAGAACATGATGAACCTTAAGAATTGTGGCTTAGGACTTTAACCAGATATTGGTGCACATGTTATAAAAGCACAGCCACCCACTTAACTGGCCTAAATTTTATCAGGCAATAAATAAATTACAGCACTCGCAAAAAATGAAAATAAGGTAAATTACCGTCCAAACTGATCACAAATGGTGTTGATGTATAATCCAATATTGTACTATAATGGCGCGTACATGTGTCCGGACTTTTTCACAGCAAAGGTCCAACGGAACTAATCCGTCAAACTATTCGATCGTGTGTGGGATTCATCGGACGTTTGCTTGCCAAAAATCTGACGGACTTTAGTAATAGAACACGTTTTACATTTTTCCGCTGGACCCAGTTCCTAGCGGGAAACCCGTTCGTCTATATGCTGGTCCAACGGACCAAATACGATGTGCGGGCACCTGCCCGTGAGAATGTTTCCAGCGCAATCCTATCGTGTTGGTTCTCGGCGACAGGGTACTGTACATCTCACGCTCGCTGCAATAGGAAAAACACATTTTCCTATCGCAGCGAGCGCGAGGGGAAATGTCCCTCCAGGGGCATTCCAGGACCTTAGATCCGGTATGGATTTTAAGGGGAAGACCCCTACGCCAAAAAAACAGCGTGGGGTCCCTCCAAAATCCATACCAGACCCCCTTATTCAAGCACGCAGCCAGCCGGTCAGGAAAGGGGGAGGGGACGAGCGAGCGCCTCCTCCTGAGCCGTAACAGGCCACATGCCTTCAACATGGGGGGTGGGTGCTTTGGGGAAGGGGGGCGCCCTGCGGGCCTCCAACCCCAAAGCACCTTGTCCCCATGTTGATCAGGACAAGGGCCTCTTCCTGACACCCCTGGCCGTTGGTTGTTCGGGTCTGCGTGTGGGGGGCTTATCGGAATCCCGGCTTCCCACCCTATGTGAATAAGTAGATTTAAATAATTAGATATTGAAATACAAAAGGACCCTTCCTTGTATCTGACAGATAATGTGTATCCAATCCTACACCAACTCATAGCTAGGTGGCAGACATGGAAATCTCTACCCCTCTCACCTGTGGGAAGGATTAACCTCCTTAAAAGGATGTTTCTTTGTAAGTTCCTTTATGTATTTTGTAATAATCCAGTCCCTAGTTCTAACTCCTTCCATAAATTAGACCAAATAGTTAATACTTTTATCTGGGCGGGATTGGCCCCCAGAGTTGCCCGGACTACCCTGCAGCTCCCTATCTCAATGGGGGATCTGGCACTTCCCTGCTTTAAGCAATACTACTGGGCAGCGGTCATGGTGACTGTGCGCTGGTGGTTCTAAGTGGAAAAATAAAATGTATTTTAAACTTATCACGGGAAGAGCAAGGGGGAAAGAAAAAGAGGAATCCCCTCTCTCCCTGTGTGATTCTATGGGAGAGGAATTCCTTTATTATATAAAAGAATAAGTAAATAAATAAATGTATAATGTGGTAGTATGGTACCCCACCAGCAGAAGGATGCAGGGTTCTCAACCAGGCAGGTTGAGGGGCTCCAGGGGAGTTGTTTATTTGGGAGGAAACTGGCTTTTCAGTTTCCTCATTGTTTACAAAAATCCAGTTGGTGACCTGGAGCCCGGAGATTTTATAGTGTTATGGGTGGGACGGAATCTCTAATCCTGGGACCTGGTTTTGGGAACAGCCAGAAGTCTGGCTGGGGGATTGAACAGGTGGGTCCTGGGCTTATAACAGAGCCAAGACCAGGGTTCTGGGCTCCACCCTCCTGAGGAGTCCAGGCAAGCAAGGGAGAAGCATGCATGTCTGCATGGTATAGTCAGAGGGCCCAAAGCTGTGGGCTGAGCAGCATGGAACATAAAAAGAGGTACAATAGTTGTACGAGATCTCTGTTATATGGCCAAGAGGGCTGAAGTGTAAAGCCTAACCAGCAGTACTGCTGAAGAGAGCCAGGTGGCTTGGCATTTTTCTGTTTATTATTATGATGTTGCTGTGGAAAGCTGAAACCCCTGTGTGGGCAACCCTCCTGTTATTGGACTTGTTTTCTTTTACTTTTAATAAAAGTGGGCCAACAAGCCCTTAAATGGCATGACTGGTGTGGACTCTGCTCACTGGTGTGCTGTACACAGAGGCTAAATAACACCCAAATATCACAAGTGGTGGAGAATGCGGGCATAACTGAAGATCCTCCCATATACCAGTGAGCTATTGCCAGAAACTGCCTGTGCTCTGCAGTGTGTGCAGCAGGTGGTATACCTGGAAGGGAGAGGCCCCTTAAAGAGACAGTGCTCCTGTTGTTGCTCTGTGCAGTGGAGTGTCTGCAAATATGGAGAGTCCACCAGTGTTTGAATCAGCAGTGGATTGGTGCAAGCGGCACCTGGCAGGAATGGACCAAGCTAAAGTGGAAGACAAGCCAGCCTTCGTTACAAAGAGAGAGCTGTCGGATGTCCATACCTGGGAGAGGGGTGTTGTTGCCCCTGGCAACGCTGTTGTAGTTAAATCAGCAGCTGTTGCAAAAAGTGTGAAAGTGACAAAGCTTGAGACAGGGAAGCCTGTGTTATGTGCCAGAAGAGAGGCTGATCAAAGGCTGGGACTGAGAGTGGTTGCCCATAGCAACACAGAGGAGGCCAGTCGGGCTGTCTGTGGACCATGGGGTATGCCTGCCAAGGGTCGTGGCAAGTGGCTTCCGGAGGAGCCAATACAGCAGGTTCGAGAGATCCAGCAAAGCTCTACTGGGAGAGTGCGTTCTCCCATGGCAACGTGAGTGGAAGTTCTGCCTGGAGGGAGGAGCTGCAGGGGAGATTCGGCTCAATGTCCCCACAAAGAGGCCTGTGCGTTTTTGTCAGCTGGGAATCACCAAGAGAGAATCACTTTGGAAAAAAATCGCCCAGTACCATGCCTGGAATGTGGCCAGCTGGGGCATGGCATGTTTTCTTGTCCCAGGTTGTGGAATAATACTGGTGATAGCACTACTGGGCAAAAGTATTTTTCTGCAAGCCCTGGTTCCTCTTCAAATATGTTTGCAGTCACCCCTAGCAACAAGAAGGAGTTTCCTTTTGTGTCAGCAGAGGGTGCTAAACAGTGGGAGATACCTGCTGTAATTTCATCACGTGGCCACCAGGGGGAGCTGGCCAGTAAAAGTGCAGCAGAAGACTGGTTCTTGAGACGCCGTACTCAAATGAAGATGGTGACCCCAACTACTGCGGTGGGTAAGACTGTCACTGGTAAATGCATGAAGGAGACTGATTATGTGGCTGTGCACACTGGAGTGGAGGTGACCCCAAATGGGAGATGCACTGTCTGTGTGGAAAAAGATTGCCTCGCTGCAGTGCCCTGTCCAATGGGAAGGCAAGTGATAAACTTGAATGTGACAATGTGATAGGTAAAACTGCTAATATTGTGTTGGCTAAAGTTGATGGTCCAGTTGCTGATGGGCTAGTGCAGCTCACTAGAGGTAAAAACATTACTATGAATGCGGTTAAATATGTGCTATCTCCCCTAGCAACGGTGACAAAGGCCACAGAGGTGTCCCTAGAAACCCCCAGGGAGCTCTGCGTTTTGGAGCCAGAGGTTGCCTGGGACAGCTATGGTGCCACTCTGAGGGATAAGAGGGTGCCTAAACATGGTGATGACAGGATGTTGAATGTTAAAACTGAAATGTTTGAAAATACTCATGGTGGAAATGGGTTAATGCAGTCTGGCAATGACAGATATGAAAGCGTTCATGCGTTTAATTAAGCGCCAACCGAGCAAGGTGGTGAGAGTGTGGTATTGCAGCATGCTCTGATTAAAAATGTATTACAACAGTCTGGTTTGAACAAAAATTACATGTGCAATGTGTCTGTTGCTGAGCCACTCTGTCCCTCTGGGAGCGCAGAGATAACAGACTGGGACAGGTGGGCAAAAAGCCTGTTGGCTTTGTTGGAAAAGGCCTCTGTTAGTAAGAGTGTATCAGATATGACTTCTGCGGTGCCAGATGAAGGACCTGCAGAGCAACTTGTATGCAAGGGTGCACTCGCTACTGCAGATGTGGCTCACAAAATGGAAACGCCAAGTAAGGGCAAATGCACAGAAGAGGTCATGTCTGTGATCCACAAAGGGCATAATGATGTGGTAATGGTTGATGCCATGCCAAATGAGCTAGGGTTGGTGGAAGTGCCAGACGGCACAGAAATAAATGAAGTGATTGTAGTCACAGGTCCAAATGTTTTATGTGATGGTGGTCAGGAGTCAGGACAGTTGCTGGCAAAGGATCTCATGCCAGTGGAGCTGGTGTATAATGACCACTCCGCTGGGTGCAGTTCCTCTCCAGACACTGCCCTGCCGAACATAGGGAAAATGAAATATAACAAATGCATTTATATTTCTGACCATGATGAAAAATGCAGCGCATTGGCAATTTTTGATGGTTTGGTTACCATGGATGACAATAAAAATAATGGCGAGCGCACAGCAGAGACATTGTCTGTGACCCACAAAGCTGAGGTTGACATGGAGTGTCCAAGTGACATTGTCACTAGTAATAATCTGGAGCAGTTAATTGATGCTGAGCCTGAAAATTTGCATATGAGTCCAGCACCTGGCAGCGCTCTGGTGGAGCACCAGGCTGTGGTTACCTCCAGCTGGGAGGGTGTTCGTTTGAAAGTTGCCACTTCTCAAGTCTCAGCGAATGAATCTGTCTGCATCCTGAGTGTCATGGAAGTCCCCAGGAAGGACTTAGCTCTGGAGTTAAGGGCCTGGTTTATAACCAAATCATTAAAAGAGATGCTGGAACTTTGGGATGTACAGCCAATCTATACTAGTGTGTCTCCTCCACAGTCTGACGGTCTGGTACTGCGGCGTACCACTAGGTGGCACACTGAATGGCAGGCTGTACAGAACAAAGAACAGGACAGGAATGGTTTATTCCTGAATTGGTTTCTTTTGTTAAAAGTTGCCACTGTGTATGCTGCTGGATTACATCCAGAAGAAATAATATTTGAGAAAGACTTTAGAGAAATGGAAAATAAGCCTAAAATGTCTGTTGTTTCACCTTCTAACAGCCAGATGGGAAGCATTTCTGCTGCTATGGTCCAGGGTGGTGCTGGTCAGTTGTCGGTGAAGGGCGCATACACTGCACCAGTGGAAAAACCACATGAGATGGAAGGGCCAATTGTAGACCAGAAAACAGCAAAACAGCAGAAATTCTGATCGGGGCTCAGATAGAGGTGGCTAAAGGAACCGGGGTCCCCAATCCCATAGTAGGTTCATGTGACAAACCTGATAAGGTTCCTGAGACAGGGAAATGGATAAGAAGTGCAATAAAAGTTGTATGTGGATCAGGCTGTGTTGGCAAAGGTCAGATGGTAGGACAGCTGCCTGCAGAATGGGGGACACCTGAGGAGGTGGAATCTGGTGAGGTCCCCATAGGTGATGGTCACCCTCTGATGTGTGTGCCTTCTACAGACACTGCCCTAACAAACCCTGGGAAAACTGTTGATGACATTTGCAACATTGAGAGGTGTAATGGTTTAAATATGTCGGTCAATGATGAACCAAATAATTTGTTGAAGGTATACGATAATGTGGTGTCCAAAGGTGTTGGGAAACATGGGAACCTGAAGCGTGGAGGCAGAAGGGTTGGTAGAAAGACCAACGGTAACCCATTAAAATTTCAGGAGAGGAAGTGCTTATGGAAATGCACTCAGAAGAAAAGTTGGGAAGGTTGCATCAAAGCTCATAGCAGAGTGACAGTAAGGCTTAGAGGGAGACACCAAAGGAGGCATCAGGTAGAGTTACCCATTAGGAGAAGCGAGATTGGACAGGATTGGACTCCTGTAAATGGTATCTGGCACAGAGGTGCCAAAAGTAACTTGTGTGTTCCGCCCTCTAAGTCGAAACAAGGGGGGGATATGTGGTAGTATGGTACCCCACCAGCAGAAGGATGCAGGGTTCTCAACCAGGCAGGTTGAGGGGCTCCAGGGGAGTTGTTTATTTGGGAGGAAACTGGCTTTTCAGTTTCCTCATTGTTTACAAAATCCAGTTGGGGACCTGGAGCCCGGAGATTTCATAGTGTTATGGGTGGGACGGAATCTCCAATCCTGGGACCGGAAGTCTGGCTGGGTGATTGAACAGGTGGGTCCTGGGCTTATAACAGAGCCAAGACCAGGGTTCTGGGCTCCACCCTCCTGAGGAGTCCAGGCAAGCAAGGGAGAAGCATGAATGTCTGCATGGTATAGTCAGAGGGCCCAAAGCTGTGGGCTGAGCAGCAAGGAACATAAAAAGAGGTACAGTAGTTGTAGTAGTACACAGAGGCTAAATAACCCCCAAAATATCACAATAAGCAAAAACTTATTTTTTTAAAAATCCAAGAGTAAAAAAATCCAAAGAATATTATACCTGGAATACAGCAGATATTCTAATAATGATATTGACAAGCAAGGCAGCGCCTAAAAAAATTAAATTTATAACTTTATTATGAGGAAATGTTAATTTTCAATTAGTGTGCAACAGTAGGCCAAGGACATTATGGCCAGACAGCTCACCATAGCCATCAGATTGGATATTATATAAATATATGGGCCTAGTCTTATCATAGGACATTTGTCAATATTTTTCTAAAGATCAAACTGGTATTTAATTTTAATTATAATATATGGCCAGGCGGTGCTATAGAGTGATCAAATTGATAAATATATCAGTTTGGTCAGAATATATATCATAATGTATCAGTCTGATATCATTGTATAATATTTTAATATAAGAATTAAATAATTGTAATTGATAAGAACCAATAAATTTGTCAATAAATTATTTTAAGAATGAAAGTGCTAAGCACTAATAGAATTAAATTACTATTAATGATGTAAATGTATTAATTATTAGTGAAGTTCATCAGCTATTGTATATTAATTGTTGAAAAGATTCATCAGTAATTATTAATTATTGTACAAAATATAAACCATAATTTTGTAGATGTATGGTGATCATTTATAAAGTTGGGATGCCGAAAAAAATAAAAATAAAAAGGGAAGGAGCTAACCTTAGTATTGTTTTGAATGTGTACACCCGTTCGTCACGGCATCCAACAACAGAATGTGAAGGATGCCGAACGGACAGAGGCTCTATCCTTTTATAATGATCCCTGTCCAATGAGCTAGTGCAACAGATTGCAACAGCTGATGGGCAGGGAGGGGAGACCAAAAGCAGATGTGCCCCCTGAGTAATACGCGCGCCACCCCACCCACCGAAACCGTAGGCTTCTCCCGCTGGACTGCACATGTCCGGCGGGGGTACCCTAGGGAGAACAGTCACAAACAGTGTAACTGTATTCTCCCACAACGCTGCCACAGGTTAGATGGCCTGGGTGGCTTAGTGTGCTGGGTGCTTCCCCAGGGGCAGGCACCTGTTGAAATAAGGGGGACAAAATGAATGGTCAGCAGGAAAAACGGCTAGATTGACACACTCTGCAAGGAGCAGGACACACAAGACAGATGAATTCTTTCAAAAAGGGAGAGAAACCATCAGTTGCATAGTTAATATAAACCCTCACAGAGCACATCATATATATAGAAAACGGCACAAATACATGAAAAATAAACGTATTGCAAACAGATTCCTTATAATAAATTGTTCATAATTAATTCAAATCAGCACAGAAAAAGGCACATAGATACCCAGTATATGAAAAATAAATGCATTGCAAACAGATTCCTTATAAAATACAAGTCACAATTGATTTAAATCAGCATGGTAGTGTTCCATAGAGCAAAGACAGGAAAAAACAAGAAACCTGTTTAGATTCTCCCAAGAATGAACATTAGGGAAAAACAGAGAAAGCACATCACTCTAATATATTTGCTATACTTTATGCTGGACATTCATTGCAACAGCGTGTAATATACGTATATGTAATATATTATATCTAACAGTAGCAGTAGAGAAAACACCATACTCTATATGACCATTACAAAATATTAACCATTTATTACAACATATTGTAGCATACTCTATATGACCATTTAATACAACATATTGTAGCATCTATACATTGATTCCTAATTTCCAATAGTTTGTGTTATTCAATAATCTTATATAGATAATAACAAATATGTATATCCAAAAAGATGAATCCAAGATATATTATTAATCTACGATAACAGGTCATTATTGAGAAGGTTATTTCTCCATTTCTCCTGAAGAAAACCCCTCTAAAAAGGGTTTAAACCAGATGGTTTCATTTAACCCTAGGGGTTGTGTGGCCATCAGTCTATGAATCCATCGGGATTCCAATTGTAAGAGGGCCTTGTTCCAATCCCCCCCCCCCCCCGGGATCGGGATGTACACGATCCAGAATAAGGAATTTAATTTTGGGAAACTTCCCATTGTGTACCATGTCTGTATGCTCTACGCCAGAATTCTACTTTTGTTTTGCCGATGTAGAAGCATGTACAGTCACACAATAGTAGGTAGACCACCCCAAGCGTTCTGCAATTAGCAAAATGCCTGGGGTGGAAAATCTGACCATTGGGTAGCCCGGGTTTTTTTGAACATACATATACCTGCAGTAATGGCATTTGCAATGCGTCTCACCTCGAAATTCACTACTGACCACCCTGTCTCTGATGGAAGTAACACGTTTAAAGGTGAAAAGGGGTTTGGTGGGGACAAATTGTCCCAAAGTTGGACCCAGTGACAGCTAATTCCAATACTTCTCTACAATAGTTTGAATTTTCTTTTGCTGGTTACTGTATTTTGTAATGATTCTGACCGTATTAGCATCTTTTTTTGGATTTATTAGAGTAAAGAAGATTTTCTCTTGTTTGTAGTGAAGCTTTTCTAAATGCCCGTTTCAAACAGGTGTGAGAGTATTCCCGTCAAAGAAGCCTGTCACGGAGCTTATCTGCTTCCACTTTATAGATATTATCGTCCGTACAATTACGCCTCTGAGGTATTGGCTGTAGGGGATTTTGCATGCCACCAGTTTCCATCCAAAGCCATTGATGGACTCCATCCCCTACAGCCAATACCTAAGGCGTAATTGTACGGACAATAATATCTAGAAGCAGATAAGCTCTGTGACAGGCTTCTTTCACAGGATATTCTCACACCTGTTTGAAATGGGCATTTAGAAAAGCTTCACTACAAACAAGAGAAAATCTTCTTTACTCGAATAAATCCAAAAAAGACACGAATACGGTTAGAATCATTACGAAACACAGTAACCAGAAAAATAAAATTCTAACTATTGTAGAGAAGTATTGGCATTTGCTGTCACTGGATCCAACTTTGGGACAATTTGTCCCCATCAAAGCCCTTTTCACCTTTAAACACGTTACGCCCATTAGAGACAGGGTGGTCAGTAGTGAATTTCGAGGTGATATGGCTGAGATGCATTGCAAATATAAAGCAACATTCATTTGTGGCAAATGCCATTACTGCAGGTATATGTATGTTCAAAAAAAAAAAAAACAGGCTACCCAATGGTCAGATTTTCCACCCCAGGCATTTTGCTAATTGCAGAATGCTTGGGGTGGTATATCTACTATTGTGTGACTGTACATGCTTCTATGTTGGCAAAACAAAGGTAGAATTCTGGTGTAGAGCATACAGACATATTTTAAGTATGCAAACTTGTGATCCTGACCTCCCCCTGGGAAGACATACCAGCATAGTACACAATGGGAACTTTCCCAAAATGTAATTCCTTATCCTGGATTGTGTACATCCCGATCCCAGGGGGGGGATTGGAACAAGGCCCTCTTGCAATTGGAATCCCAATGGATTCATAGACTGAAGGCCACACAACCCCCAGGGTTAAATGAAACCATGTGGTTTAAACCCTTTTTAGAGGGGTTGTCTTCAGGAGAAATGGAGAAATAACCTTCTCAATATTGACCTGTTATCATAGATTAAAAATATATCTTGGATTCATCTTTTTGGCTATACATATTTGTTATTATCTATATAAGATTATTGAATAACACAAATTATTGGAAATTAGGAATCAATGTATAGATGCTACAATATTTTGTAATAAATGGTCATATAGAGTATGCTACAATATGTTTTATTAAATGGTTAATATGTTGTAATAAATGGTCATATAGAGTATGGTATTTTCTCTACTGCTACTGTTAGATATAATATATCACATATACGTATATTACACGCTGTTGCAATGAATGTCCAACATAAAGTATAGCAAATGTATTAGAGTGTCGTGATTTCTCTGTTTTTCCCTAAGGTTCGTTCTTGGGAGAATCTAAACAGGTTTCTTGTTTTTTCTCTATGGAACATTACCATGCTGATTTGAATAAACTGTGACCTTTATTTTATAAGGAATCTGTATTACATTATTATTTGTGTCGTTTTCTATATATATATGATGTGCTCTGTGAGAGTTTATATTAACTATGAAACCGATGGTTCCTCTCCCTTTTTGAAAGAATTCATCCTCTTGTGTGTCCTGCTCCTTGCAGAGTGTGTCAATCTAGCCGTTTTTCCTGCTGACCATTTCTTTTGTCCCCCTTATTTCAACAGGTGTCTGCCCCCCAGGAAAGCACCCAGCACACTAAGCCACCCAGGCCATCTAACCTGTGGCAGCGTTGTGGGAGAATACAGTTACACTGTTTGTGACTGTTCTCCCTTGGGTACCCCCGTCGGACATGCGTTGTCCAGCGGAAGAAGCCTGCGGTGTCAGTGAGTGGAGTGGGCGCGGCCTCGTTCCGACGTGTGCGCTTGCGCCGTGGACGGGCCGGCGTGCCCATCATTTAGGGGGCAGATCTGCTTTCGGTCTCCCCTCCCTGCCTGTCAGCTGTTGCAATCTGTTGCACCAGCTGATTGGACAGGGATCATTATAAAAGGATAGAGCCTCCTTCTGTTCGGCATCCTTCACATTCTGTTCTTTTTTCTTTTTATTTTCCAGCATCCCAACTTTATTAATGATCACCATACATCTACAATATTATGGTTTATATTTTGTACGATAATTAATAATTACTGATGAATTTTATCAACAATTAATATACAATAAAAACCAAAAAATGTAGCGCTTAAAATAGAAAACACCTTGTGGAGAGAAGTGTTATTATAACACACAAAAAATATAAATGTAATAGATAGCGTAACCAAGCTACACTAGATAAAGGCAAGTGCACTTAGTATAACTACACAAGTGTGAAAAAGTCTTTGTGACTCGTGACATGAAAAAACTAAAAAAGTTCAAATAATGGAGGTACCAAGTGGCCTCTCTATAATCCTAGATGATCACTTCACGGTAGAGAGTAGTCAGGATCTGTTGCAATGCCACACGTCAAAATACCCCAGAGGTGAAGACAGCAGCTGGATGTCACCCTTCATACAGATACCACGTTATAAACAGGAAAGGTAATGGATACGCTTACCCGAAGGTGTGGACCCACACACCTTGGTGGTGAGTCATTCAGACATCAAATTGTGATAGACAGCAATTCCTCCATCCAGGTGATGTAAACCTCAGCTATGCCAATACACCATCCAATCTCGGGGTATCCAATCTGGGACGTTTTTTCGGCTCCAAGGTAGTAAAAAGGACAATCACACCCCAAATAGGTGCGTAAAAAATGCAAACAGAAAAATACGGAAAAAAACAAAAAGCCTCTTCATAGAGCAGATTAATCCGATAGGAAATGTTTTATTAAAACAAATTTAAAAAAACAAGATACATGTATGTACAAATCCTCAATGAAGAAGGGTACAAAAATACAGATATCAATAAAAAAAGCGTAGAAAGTCTGCAGGCTATGTACGCTTTTTTTAGGGATATTTATCATAGCAAAATGTAAAAGATATTGTTTTTTTTTTCAAAATTGTCGCTCTTCTTTTGTTTATAGTGCAAAAAAATTAAAACCACAGAGGTGAGCAAATACCACCAAAAGAAAGCTCTATTTGTGGGGAAAAAAGGACGTCAATGTAGTTTAGGTACAGTGTCGCATGACCACGCAATTGTCAGGTAAAGCGAAGCTGTGCCATATCATTGAGCAGCCAAAATCTTTCAGGGCTGAAGTGGTTAAGAAACAGACATGAGAAAAGCATGCTGTAAAAAGTGTATTTTTTTTTCTCTCTGTGTTAGTTTAAAGATTAAGACAGCATTGGAGCCAAAGCATCAACCTAACAGCTGGGGGGTTAGCAAAAACTGGATTCAGCAATGGCTGCCTTCATTGTTCAGATTCAATTTAATAGCATTTCTCACTGTTTTTAAGTTAATTAAACATTCAGAACTCCGTCATTCGGGGTTTTAGAAATCTTTAGGTGGTCCTAAAATTTGCAGAATACCTACATTTTAATATGTAAACCAAAAATCAATGCAGCGTCACTCCAACTTATTTGTGTATAACTGTGTACCACAGATCAATTCTCTCAAATAAAGGTATAACACAAAACACATGCAATAACTATACACAATATAAGTAGTATATAAACACAAAACTATGTACATTTAATAATGTAATACTGTAATCAAAGTGTCCATAAATTCATGTTTATAAAATAAAGTGCAAAGTGTCCATAAATCTCTAAAGATAACATTTTAAATTGTATAATGTAGTCCTTTGATTTAAATAGATTATTTCTTTCGAAGTGCTATTCAACCATGGTGTAAAAAATGAATCAAAAAAGTGCTTGTGCTCTCTTCCACCTAGAGAACATAGGTGGAGAACAGCACAAGCACTTTTTGGATCCATTATCTACACCATGATGGAATAGCACTTAGAATGAAATAATCTATTTAAATCACAGGACTACTTTATATCATTTTTAATTTCATCCTTTGAGATGTATGGACACTTTGCACTTTATTTTATTTACACAAATTTATGGACACTTTACACTCTATAATCACTTTGTTTACAGTATTACATTATTAAATGCATATCGTTTTGTGTTTATATACTACTGCACTTTATATTTTGTATATTTATTACATATGTTTAGGGTTATACATATTGTTGCACTTTATTCGAGCGAATTGACCTGTGGTACACAGTTATGCACTAATGAGTTGAAGTAGCACTGCACCAATTTTTGGTTTATATTTCTATCAACTGTAGTGAAAAATGCTTTGTGGTGTTAGCAGCAACTAGATATAATTTTTGAATCGTTTTTAAGATTTTTATCATTGGTTTAGGTTTGGTTGCACTAATTGAATCTTGATTATAGAATATTTTTAAATTGTCAACTCACACCTGCATCTTTGTCTATGAAATATACGAAATTGCTGCACTTAAAAAAGCACATTGAAACTCTACTGAGAATAATAAAGGTATAAAATTAGATCAAGAAATATTGATTCATTCAGTTAAGTGCTGGAAAATGTTTCCATAATTAAATCAACCTGAGCTGGCAAAATCCTGTTCCTTTCAATAGGCTACAGCCATGCTCATTAATACATTCATCAGTTCATCAGTTATGCTCTGCCATGATGGATAAGTCAACATTCCAGCAACCATGAAAATTGTTTTATGAACATGAATGTTTGCCAGCACTTGCCAAAATACATTATCTTCTTCTATTCTTTTCACTGAACATTTTTGTTATACATTACAGAGGAAATTGGAAAAAAAAAGAAAATTAAATAATGTTGTGGGCCTTAAACGTGGAAATTTTTGCTTATCTGAGGTTTATTTATTTGATTAGGCATTTAGTAGTAATGCTGTAGAATAAACAGAATTCCCATCTGTTTGGAATGGTGCCCTCGTTATTCATTGCCTATGTGAGCATTATTTAATTATTTGTGAATACTGTTCCCCACTTCTTGTACTCTGTCTTCATTTACAAAGAAATGTTAGTGCCCCAAATTAAGCAGAAAAACATTCCACTGTTAATTTTAAATATTCTGGATATGATTATATAATTGTCACGCACAGCAAGTTGCCTCCATCTACAGTTATAAAGTGGAGCAGCTTTCCTGTACATTTACAAAAGAAACAACTGTAAACGTGGAAGTTTTTAATTTCATATATTTCTGTGCCTAATCTGTGATTAGAATTTAGAAGCAAACCCAGCCTTTGACATGCATGAATACAATCTGGCTTGCCAATAGAAAACATGCTGTGTTTAGGGGAATTCAATATAGCCCTAATTAAGGATCGACCGATATAATTTTTTCGGTGCCAATACGATAACGATATTTTGGCCACCTTTCAGGCCAATATTCTCTGCTGATATTCTGTACATTTAAAATTTTTACACTGTCCCTTTACATTTTTTTATTACTGTTTTTGCTGTCACAAGGAATGTAAACATCCCTGGTGACAGTAATAATCAGTGACAGGTACTTTTTATGGAGGGATTGTGGGTCTATAAGACCCCAAATCCCTCTTCTGCACTTCAAAACCCCAAGATCTGCATTTTTTAATACTTTCTAGCCTTTAACCACTTTCAGACCGGACCATTTTGCTGGTAAATGACCAGAGGTCTTTTTACACTTTGGCACTGCGCTGCTTTAACTGGTAATTGCGCGGTCATGCAATGTTGTACCCAAACAAAATTTGCGTCCTTTTCTTCCCACAAATAGAGCTTTCTTTTGATGGTATTTGATTGCCTCTGCGATTTTTATTTTTTGCGATATAAACGTAAAAAGACCGCAAATTTTGAAAAAAAATGATATTTTCTACTTTTTGTTATTAGAAAAATCCAATAAACTCAATTTTAGTCATACATTTAGGACAAAATGTATTCAGCCACATGTCTTTGGTAAAAAAAAAGTCAATAATTGTATATTTATTGGTTTGCGCAAAAGTTGTCACATCTACAAACTAAGGTACGTTTTCTGGAATTTACGCAGCTTTTAGTTTACGACTGCCTATCTCATTTCTTGAGGTGCTAAAATGACAGGGCAGTACAAAACCCCCCCAAATGACCCCATTTTGGAAAGTAGACCCCCTAAGGAAATTGATAAGAGGCATGTTGAGCCCATTGAATATTTTATTTTTTTGCCTCAAGCGATTGAATAATGACAAAAAAAAAATTTTTTTTTTTTTTTTACACAAAGTTGTCACTAAATGATATATTGCTCACACATGCTATGGGCGTATGTGAAATGACACCCCAAAATAAATTCTGCTGCTTCTCCTGAGTACGGGGATACCACATATGTGGGACTTTTTGGGAGCCTAGCCGCGTACAGGGCCCCGAAAACCAAGCACCGCCTTCAGGCTTTCTAAGGGCGTCAATTTTTGATTTCACGCCTCACTACCTATTACAGTTTTGAAGGCCATAAAATGCCAAGATGGCACAAAACCCCCACAAATGACCCCATTTTAGAAAGTAGACACCCCAAGCTATTTGCTGAGAGGCATGTTGAGTCCATGGAATATTTTATATTTTGCCACAAGTTGCGGGAAAATTACAAACTTTTTTTTTTTTTTTTTTTTTTTCACAAAGTTGTCACTAAATGATATATTGCTCATGCATGCCATGGGCATATGTGAAATGACACCCCAAAATAAATTCTGCTGCTTCTCCTGAGTACGGGGATACCACATATGTGGGACTTTTTGGGAGCCTAGCCGCGTACGGGGCCCCGAAAACCAAGCACCGCCTTCAGGCTTTCTAAGGGCGTAATTTTTTGAGTTCACTTCTCACTACCTATTACAGTTTTGAAGGCCATAAAATGCCAAGATGGCACAAAACCCCCACAAATGACCCCATTTTAGAAAGTAGACACCCCAAGCTATTTGCTGAGAGGCATGTTGAGTCCATGGAATATTTTATATTTTGCCACAAGTTGCGGGAAAATTACAAACTTTTTTTTTTTTTCACAAAGTTGTCACTAAATGATATATTGCTCACGCATGCCATGGGCATATGTGAAATGACACCCCAAAATAAATTCTGCTGCTTCTCCTGAGTACGGGGATACCACATATGTGGGACTTTTTGGGAGCCTAGCCGCGTACGGGGCCCCAAAAACCAAGCACCGCCTTCAGGCTTTCTAAGGGCGTTACAGTTTTGAAGGCCATAAAATGCCAAGATGGCACAAACCCCCCCCCCCCAAATGACCCCATTTTAGAAAGTAGACACCCCTAAATTTAGGGGTACACTAGTGAGACTAGGTAATAAATGGCGGGTGCCCTGAAACTATAAAAAAATAACTAACCAACCAGCGTCACCTGTAACAGTTATATGGTGATCACTGGTGAAAGGGTTAACTAGGGGGCAATCAGGGGGCTTTATGCGGTAGTATATGGGGGTCCCTGGCGCTATAAAAAGCTGCGGCGAACCTAAATACCTACCTGCCTAACTAGCGTCACCTGTGACACTAATACAGCGATCAGAAAAACGATCGCTTATTAGGCTGGGTTCACACTGGAGCGATGCGGGAACGCCACGAATGCGCGGCGGGTTCCCGCATCGCATGCCTCCCGGCGGCAGTTCACACTGCCCTATGCGAACTGCTGGGAGTGTCAGTGAAATGTTAATGACACCCCCAGATCAGTTCGCATATCGCAGTGCGATCTGCAAACTTGGATCGCATGGTGTGAACACCCATGCGATCCGATTCTGCTGCGGACCAAAAAAAGGGTCCCGTGCGAGTTTGCGGCGGGTGCGACACGAATTCAGCCATACTATCTGTATAGCTGAACTCGAATCGCACAGAGATCGGATGTGATTTGCACTGCAGTGCGGTGCGAATCACATCCGTTCTCATAAACCGCTGCAATGTGAACCCAGCCTTAGTGACACTGGCGACGGGGGGTGATCACGGGGTTAAACCTTTATTGGGGGGGTTAGGGGGGTACCTTAGAACTAAAGGGGGCTAACCCTAACTGCCCTAACAGTTATTAGTCACAAATGACACCTGCCGGGTGATCAGGGGGTTAAACCTTTATTAGGTAATAAATGGCGGGTGCCCTGAAACTATAAAAAAATAACTAACCAACCAGCGTCACCTGTAACAGTTATATGGTGATCACTGGTGAAAGGGTTAACTAGGGGGCAATCAGGGGGCTTTATGCGGTAGTATATGGGGGTCCCTAGCGCTATAAAAAGCTGCGGCGAACCTAAATACCTACCTGCCTAACTAGCGTCACCTGTGACACTAATACGGCGATCAGAAAAATGATCGCTTATTAGGCTGGGTTCACACTGGAGCGATGCGGAAACGCCGCGAATCCGCGGCGGGTTCCCGCATCGCATGCCTCCCGGCGGCAGTTCACACTGCCCTATGCGAACTGCTGGGAGTGTCAGTGAAATGTTACTGACACCCCCAGATCAGTTCGCATATCGCAGTGCGATCTGCAAACTCGGATCGCATGGTGTGAACACCCATGCGATCCGATTCTGCTGCGGGCCAAAAAAAGGGTCCCGTGCGAATTTGCGGCGGGTGCGGCGGGTGTGGCGGGTGCGGCGGGTGCGGCGAATGGCTGAACTCGAATCGCACAGAGATCGGATGTGATTTGCACTGCAGTGCGGTGCGAATCACATTCGTTCTCATAAACCGCTGCAATGTGAACCCAGCCTTAGTGACACTGGCGACGGGGGGTGATCACGGGGTTAAACCTTTATTGGGGGGGTTAGGGGGGTACATTAGAACTAAAGGGGGCTAACCCTAACTGCCCTAACAGTTATTACAGTCACAAATGACACCAATGCAAAAAAAAAAAAAAAAAAAAAAAAATGACATTGGTGTCACTGTGACTGGGGGGCAGGGGTAATTGGGGGGGTGATCGGGGGGTAAAGGGGGGGTGTGAGTGTGCCTGGCATGTTCTACTGTGTGTGGGATGTGTTGGTGCAACTCACTGATCCGCTCTCCTCCGTGTCGGAACGAAAAATACCGACACGGAGGAGAGAATACATCACTTCCTCTCCTGTGTTTACATTACAGGAGAGGAAGTGATGTCACCGGGGATTTCCATTCGTCGGGAGCGATCGCGAGGGGGTGGCCATGAATGAATGGCCGTCCCCTCGTCCGGGATCGCTCCCGAACGAAAACCGACCGCCGCAGGCACCGGGCGGGGGCCCGATCGGGCCCCCGACCCGCGGGAGGCAAAGGACGTACATATATGTGCTTATGCCTGCCCGTGCCATTCTGATGACGTACATCGGCGTGAGGCGGTCGGCAAGTGGTTAAGATGCCAGTAATCCAGGATGTGATAACGTGACATCACTTTTGGGTTACTAGATCCGAGACCCAAACGAAGCATCAGGTCTTCAGCCAGCCGGCGGACGTGCCTGCTGATTGCTCGGGCCTCCCGGTGGGATGGCGGCAGGACGTCCCACCGCTTGTAATAACAGCCGAGCAGCTGAGCCGCAAGGTTTTATTTACAATAAAGCTGACCGTCCGCTCTAAAGAACAGTACTGGCGTGATGCTTGCAGCTGCAGGCATCACCCCAGTAAAACCCCTTGACGCAATATTGGTAATATTGGGTATGTTTGTGATCGATACTTCCAAAAAAGTGAATATCGGCCACACCAATAATTGGTCTGTCCCTAGCCCTAATAGGACTTTTCTCCTTTAAGAACTACCTGCTAACTGCCTGCATCATGTGCTCAAATGTATTTATCTATTACAGGTACTTATATAGCGCCGTCAATTTACACATCGCATTTCACACACACATATATAAATAAATATAAATATATATATATACATATATATATATATATATATATATATATATATATATATATATATATATATATATATATAGTACATTCACATCAGTCCCTGCCCTCAAAGAGCTTACAATCTAAGGTCCTTAAAGCAGAGTTCCAGGCAAAAAAGAGAACTCGGTCTCAAACAAAAGAACACCACGCCCCTGTTTTTTTCCCTTTTTCGCCTCTTTCCCATGTTTTCTTTGGGACTTCCGTCCCATGTCACCACAGTAAGGTACGTCACTTCCATGGTTTTATCTGGCCCTCCTTTCCCCCCATTGCCTTCTGGGATGTGTGTGTGTGTCCCAGAAGACAACAGGACCATTCAGAAAGCTCTGCATGACTCGCGCATGCGCAATAGGAAACCAGCAGTGAAGCCTGAAGGATCCCTGAACAAGTGTCCCTATATTAAAAGTCAGCAGCTACAGTATTTGTTAATTTTTTGTCCCCAGGCTGGAACTCTGCTCACATTCATACATACACATACATGGGCCAGTTCGGACAGGAGCCAATTAACCTACCAGAATGTCTTTGGTGTGTGGCAGGAAACCCAAGCAGGCACAGGGAGAACATGCAAACTCCAGGCAGATTCAGGTAGTTCTGCCACTTTACCACCACTTTAAAAACGATTGCAGTGACACATTCTTAAAGAATTACTGTTTGTTCTCAGATTGAGGAACTGTTAATAATTAAGATTAACTCTGAGCTGGCATACAGAGGTACACCAGTACTTAGAAAAGGCTGTGTAAGTGCTTGGAATCTGTCAAGTATATCATGGCTTTCCACACAAAGCTGTATTCCTAGCCCCATTTATCTATAAACCAGGAGATCCCCAGCCAAAATCTTAAAGATAAATAAGTTAACTGGGGATGTCATTACCGAAATATAGGCCATGCCCACCTTTAGGAATTGACTTGTCACTGGGCAGGTGGAGCCTGATGTGGAATGAAGAGACAAGTTCCACTTCAGGGCTGCTTTACTTTAGATTGACAGTGCGCAACAGTCGGCATATTCAAAAGTCGCTGCTGGACTGAATAGAGACTATGGATCTGCCATGATCCAAATGAGAAAAACAAAAATATTTGTGTTATATGGGTGAATATCAAAATACAATTATGTGATATAACAATGTTGCCAACTAACAAATATTGTGATTGTGATACAATGTATGGACAACAATGTATATATATCCAATCAATGATTATAAGGCCCTCAGGGTGTTTGTTAGCTAACTCCTAAATACCTTTCTTCTTGTAAGCCACATTTTTGCCTAAAAAAATGCTTGACATTCGTAAACGCCAAGCATTTGGGTGTTACTTCATTTCATTGGCCAGAATTCTGGCAATTGGAATGAATTAATGCTCAAGCGCTTAACATGTCTACACATTGTGGGCAACAATTGGCCACAAACTTACCAGTACAGAAAACAGTACAACATAAAAGGTATCACATAAACTTGTGATGTACCCCCCACTAACTCTGCCCAGATAGGTACACGAACATTCCTACCTCCAGCCGGAGGCAGTGTACCATAACACAAGGTTACAGTTCCGCGACTTCCCATATGATGATGCAAATATCCTCCGTGAAGTAGTGACGTCCTCCTCTCCCCCCCCCCCGCCCCCTAGTGACATGGTTCAATTTAGGAGAGTTGCCCATCCCCAAATATGCAGTGCGCCAGTTCTTCGACCACTCACTAATTTCTAGCCCTTCAAGACAATCTCCTCTCCAAGTTACTATGCCTACCAAGGATCCTGGGCTGTGTTCTAGTGTGATTAATCTGATGCCGTGTCCATGGAAGCCATCCACCCCCCAAACCTTCTCAAATTTATTCAGAGCCCCTCTGCTCAAGTATGTAGCCTTGTAAAAAGGTACTGCCTTGTTGACCAATGTTTTCCAAGACTCCAAAGTTGGTGACACAGAGCTCTTCCATGAAAGGATAAGGCTTTTTAGCATAAAACAGTAACAGGGTAAGAAGGGTCCGAATGGCCCTAGTAGTGGCCAGAGGCTCCACTAAGTGTAGAAGACACAACTCAATGGACACAGGGATAGAGATTGAAGTGACCGACCTTATACAGAAGGCAATGGCTTGCCAATAAGCTTTAATTGATGGGCATTCCCAGAAAATATGCATAAAATTAGCTAAGGGTGCAGCAAATCTCCAGCACAGGGAGTGCTGGGTTCCAAACATCCTTGCCAGTCTAGCCGGGGTGAGGTAGATTCTGTGTAGGAACTTGTAGTGGATCAATCTATCTCTGCTAAATACTAAATACTGGAATGCAGTCCCCCACATATTGTTCCAATCACCTCTATCCAGTCCCGGAGCCATGGCCTCCTAAGCTCTCCTCCAAGGCCCCAACGGGAAGGTTGTTTCATGGAATAAATCTTTATATAAGCAGGAAACAGTTTTTTGCAATGATTCACTGGGGGTCAGTAGCTCTAGGTTGCTGGGCTCAAGGTCAAGGGGCTCCCTACCAAATTGTGAGCAAAAAGCATGCCGCAATTGAATGTACCTAAAGAAATGTGAGTTTGGCAAATCATATTTTAGTTTTAATTAATCAAATGGCAATAAAGTACTGTTTGATACAATGTGGAGCAAGATTTTTATACCATATTTGGTCCATACCACTGGATCCGGGTAACCGAAGAAGTGGGTTAAATTGGGGTTCCTCCACAGTGGGGTATTAGGAAAAAGTCTGGATGGGCTAGTTATTAGCCCTCCCTGGGCCATGACCCATGCCTTCATTACTGAGCGCACGGAGGATGTCAATGGGTACGGGGCTTTTAGACCCCTGTATACCATATGAGACAGCGCCTCATAGGAGCCCACACAAGCTGCCTCCTGGGATACAGAGGCATCATCAGGAGGAGTAGTCAGCCAGCGGTGGGCCACCGTGAACTGTCCAGCCAGGAAGTATTTGTGGAAGTTAGGAACCGCGAGGCCCTCCTCCCCCCAAGGCTATTGTAGTATTGCTAATTTGAGACGGGGGATACCTCCCTGCCACTAAAAGGAGGAGATCATGGCATCTATTGATTCAAATATGGACTTGGGGATCCAAACCAGGGAATTCCTAAGGTTTTACAGGGGTAGAATTTTCATTTTTATAAAGTTTATCTTCCCAATGAGAGACAGAGGGAGGTTTTACCAGGCCTTAGACTTCTCGGTCATTATAGCAAGCAGCGGGGAAATTTTGAGTTAGTAATCTGTAGTCCTAAGTATTTGATTCGGGACACCCATTGGAGGGGGATGGTGGGGTAAGCTTGTTTGGGGATAGGATGGGAGCGCAAGGGGAGTATTTTGGATTTAGACCAGTTGACCCTGAGCCCAGAGACCAATGTGAATCTGTCTAAGTGCCAACGCAGCCTGTAAAGAAGTTCTGCTGTCACTGACAAACAGAACCAAGTCGTCCGCATAAAGTGCTGTGGTTTCAGTTAGGGTGCCTACCTTAATGCCCTGGATTTGGGGGGAGGAATGCAATGCAATCGCCAAGGGCTCCATTACCAATGCAAAAAGACCAGGGGAAAGGGGGCACCCCTGCCTGGTGCCCCTGAACACTGGAAAAGTCTTAGACACCCCCCGCATTGACACGGAGGGCCGCTACGGGCGCTCATACAGCAGCAAGATCCATTTGGGGAAGTTAGGGACAAACCCCATGCATTACAGCATATGAGTCATATGGCCCTAGTCAATAGAATCAAAGGCTTTTTCCAGTTCAAAAAACACCAGTGCCCCCCCAGAGGACGACTCCGCCCCCAGTTGTGTATGGGTATATACTCTCCGTATATAATCTTCATCAGTCTGTTGGCAAGCATTTTGGTGAGTATTTTTAAGTCCATGTTCAGCGGGACCATGGTTCTGTTTGAAGAACAGCAGAGCAGGTCTTTGTCAGGTTTGGGTAATAACACTACATGTGCCTCGTAAAAGGAAGTTGGGAAACCCACTTGTTCAAAACAGTCCATGTAAAGTCGTAGAAGTCTGTGCGACAAGACATCTAAGTATTGCTTGTACCACTCCGCTGGGAGCCCATCCGGTCCCAGCGCTTTCCCGTTAGGAAAGGATGCAATGGCTATCGCCAATTCTTTGTCTGTGAAGGGGGCCTGAAGACTGTCCACCACCGTATCGGGCAACACCGGGATCTGGAGGGGGCCCAGCAGGTCAGTCAGTACCTGTTGGTCATACGGTGGGATAGCAGAATAAAAGTCTGCGTAGTATGCTACAAAAGCCTGCATGATGCCTTAGCATTAATGCATGCATAGACGCATTTACATGCGTCAATTGTTTTTCTGCCAAAACGCTGCAGATTCTGTACGTGGTGGCAGTGGGTGTTTTTTCTGCCTCCAAACACCACTTCTTCTAAACTCCTTTAACGCCTATGTGTGCATGGACACATAGGCTAATATGCAGGAGCCTTTAGAGGCAGAAAAAAATGCCAGATGCCCCTAACAGCAGCGTTAAAACTTCCATTGTGCATGAGGCCTAAATAATAACTAAGATGGTAGCACTCACTGAAAGACACAGAAATCCACTAAAACAAGTAAAAACAGGGTGTTGTGCTTTCCCCTAGAAGAACCAAATATATAATAGTGTTCTTTTTGTGTTTGTTATTCATTGCACAATATTTATAGAAATTTGAAATAAGTGCTCAAACAAATAAAAAAAATTCCACTACCCAGGGACAGGCAGTGATCTTCACATCAAATGTGTTTCTTTCTTCCACCACACAAGTGTTACAAAGCGGGTTACCGGAATTCACTAAAGGCAGCCAATGAAGGATCTCTATCCAAAATACATCTACACCAAAATACAATATTACATCTTCAAAGGCAGATTACACTCTGGCTGATGAGAGAATATGAAAACATCACTGATGTACCGTATATACTCGAGTATAGGCCGACCCGAATATAAGCCGAGGCCCCCAATTTACCCCCAAAAAAACTGGCAAACTTATTGACTCGTGTATAAGCCGAGGGTGAGACATGCCTGTCCATCCCTGTGTGTGTGTCCGTCCATCCCTGTGTGTCCGTCCATCCCTGTGTGTCCGTCCATCCCTGTGTGTCCGTCCATCCCTGTGTGTCCGTCCATCCCTGTGTGTCCGTCCATCCATCCCTGTGTGTGTGTGTGTCCATCCATCCATCCATCCCTGTGTGTGTGTGTCTCCATCCATCCATCCATCCATCCCTGTGTGTGTGTGTCTCCATCCATCCATCCATCCATCCCTGTGTGTGTGTGTCTCCATCCATCCATCCATCCCTGTGTGTGTCTCCATCCATGTGTGTGTGTGTGTGTGTGTGTGTGTGTGTGTGTGTGTGTGTGTGTGTGTGTGTGTGTGTGTGTGTGTGTCCAGCCTACCTTTGTCCCGAGCCTCCGTCCCGTGCCTTGCCTCCTTGCCTCCGTCCCGTGCCGTGCCTTGCCTCCTTGCATCCGTCCCGTGTCGTGCCTTGCCTTGCCCCCGTCCCGTCCCGTCCCGTGCCGTGCCGTGCCTTGCCTTGCCTCCGTCCCGTGCCCTCTTCGTCGGCGGCCATTGTAAAGTTCAAAAGCTGCGCCGCCGCCTTCGCCTGTGATAGGCGGAACACTGAATTTCCCAGCAGCCTGTGTTCCGCCTATCACAGACGTCGTATCATCCTCGTCCGTAGTACGAGGATGATACGATGTTCGTGATAGGCGGAACACAGGCTGCTGGGAAATTCAGTGTTCCGCCTATCACAGGCGAAGGCGGAGCCGGAGGCGCGGCTTTTGAATAGAATGGCCGCTGTCTGTCTGCTCGACACGCTGATCGAGCGGGCAGACAGCGATGACTCGAGTATAAGCCGAGGGGGGCACTTTCAGCCTCAAAAAAGAGGCTGAAAATCTCGGCTTATACTCGAGTATATACGGTAGTTCCGCCCAACCCATGTTTTGTCAACACAGGCATCGTCCAAGGGCAAATATCTAACATTTTTCATATTTTGGTGTACATATGTTTTTTACATATTTACTTGGCTAATATTAACTGCTTTGGCAACAAAAGGCATATTTATAGTGTGATAACTCAAGTTCAAATTTACAATACGGGTGAGTAAGAGAAATTACAGATCCCTTGTCCCCACCTGGTCTATTCATATTGAGCTGTATGATGATTATCACTGCCACTAACTACTGCATTGGTGCCAGCACCGGCATGTAAAAAACAAACTTCTGGTTGCTGTAGCAGCTGGGATTCAGCTTGCATTTTCACTCCTAGCTGCCAGCTATGTAACAGATGTAATCACTTCTACATGTGAATGAAGGTGCTGCTGCCTCCTTCCCACGTGTCCCAGGCTCACCCTATTGGGTGCCTGGGACCTCTATGGCAGGTGTCAGGATGGAGAGCGATGGGAGATCAGTAAAAATCCACTCACTGATCTTCCCTTCTCAACCTGGAATTGCCAGTGATAAGGAGTCTATTAAAATCCTGATGTCTCCATAATGAGGACCTGTCAGTGTAAAATGAACAATACCCCAAATGCAGGTTGCAAACACAGTGCTTTTGTCTGCACCGGATCACATAGTACAAAAGTACCATTAAGACTTGATATTTTTGGTATCTATTTACGCGACACAACCCTATCTTTTATATTTTCATTTAAAAAAATAGGTAATACAGTGTATCTGTGTCTTTGTACACTAAAATTAACTTCAGTGTATTTTTTTTTACTAAAAATCTGGGTTTGCTAAACATGTGCAAAAGACAAAAAAATTGCAACTACTGTCATTTGATTCTTCCTGGTCTCTGATTTTCAGAAAATATATAATGTATGTAATGTATAAGAGTTTTAACTTATCTTTGGGCCTAACATGTGCATCTTCGTAACATGTGCAAAAACTGCTCTGGCAGCAAAAGGGTTACAAGCAACAACAATTCTTTTAGGTATGCTTGCATTCAGTTTTTTTCCTGGCAGATATTCACAGTATGTTTTTCCAATCCTCATGGCGAACCTTACAGTTCATCCACAGTTCCACTGCAGACTTTAGCTGTCTTATTTCCTTGCAACAGATAGTAATTAATGATTTTGGCCATGTGTTTTCGGATCATTTGTGCTTTCAGTGTAGCAGAGGTCTCCAAACTTTTTAAACAAGGGACCAGTTTACTGTCATGTAATCCAGGGGCCAGACTGTGGCCAGTGGAAGTAGAAAACATCCTGGCATCAGTGGAAGAAAACTATTCCTCAGGTTTGGTGGTTGGTGGGACCACAAAATTATAGAGCCTGCAGTTAGTAGGAGGAGGAATAGTGTTCCATCATTGGGGTTAGTGGGAGAAATACTGCTTCACAATTAGTATCAGTGGGAGGAATACTGCCCCATCATTGGTATCAGTGGAAGAAATACTACCCCGTAATTAGTATCATTGTGGGGAATACTGCATCGTTGTTGGTGTCAGTGGGCGGATTAGTGCCTCCTATCAGAGGGTGTAATAGTGCCCCAAGGGCCAGATAAAGGTAAGCAAAGGGACACATCTGATCTGCAGGCTCCAGTTTGGAGACCACTGCTCTATAACTACCATCACCACCCTAACCAAGAAAGAAAACAGTTGTAAACTTTGGTCCCTTAAAAAAAATTCATGCATTTGAATATTTCTGTTATTTTTTTAATAATTTTATCATTGATTTTCTAGTCTCCAGATGTTTTTAGTAGAGGTATATATAATTGTATTATATTCACATTTTTATCTAATATCATCAATTTAAATTAATATGAATTTATTGTTGGGCATTATTGGCACCTTTAGTACATGAAAAGCTCAAGAAAAATGTGGTATGCAGTCTCTAAACATCTCTTGTATCATGTCCTCAGTCTCTAACTATCTCTTGTATCATGTCTGCAATCTCTTACTTAAAGTGGTGTTGCCACCAAAAAATAAAAAGTTGCTTAAATTCTTAAAAAAAAAAAAATAATTGTCAAAAAAGAATTTTTTACTCACCTCTAAATACCTGTTGCTACGGGGTCCCTCGTAGTCTGCCTTCTTCCTTGCCCAGGCTGGTGACATCACTTCCTCTCACGCCGCACATTCACCTGGGACCTGTCACGTGTCCCAGTGACTGTACATGATGGCGCTGCAAGCGGAGCGGGGAACGAGGGGGGGGGGGGGCTTCGTTCCCCCGCATCGCTGGACCCTGGGACAGGTAAGTGTCCGATTATTAAAAGTCAGCAGCTGCAGTATTTGTAGCTGCTGACTTTTAATTTTTTTTTGGAGGTACCCCACTTTAAACTTAAACACATTGCTAATAGTATTATAAAAAATTAAATTTGCTGCACCTCTAGCAGACATGATACAGGAGATGGTCAGAGACTGCAGACATACTACAGGAGATAGTCAGAGACTGCAGACATACTACAGGAGATGATCAGAGACTGCAGGGTTGATAAAATAGATGGTCATATACTGTAGAGATGATAAAATAGATGGTCATATACTGTAGAGATGATAAAATAGATGGTCAGAGACTGCAGACATGATACAAGAGATGGTCGAAAACTGCAAACATGATACAAGTGATAGTCAGAGACTGCAGATATGAGACAAGAGATGGTCATAAATTGAAGACATACTACAGGAGATGGTCAGAGACTGCAGACATGATACAAGAGATGGTCAGAAATTGCAAACATACTACAGGAGATGGTCAGAGACTGCAGACATGAGACAAGAGATGGTCAGAGACTGCGGACATGATACAGAAGATGGTCAGAGACTGCAGACATGAGGCAAGAGATGGTCAGAGACTGCAGACATGATACAAGAGATGGTCAGAGACTGCAGACATGAGACAAGAGATGGTCAGAGACTGCAGACATACTACAGGAGATGGTCAGAGACTGCAGACATGAGACAAAAGATGGTCAGAGACTGCAGACATGAGACAAGAGATGGTCAGTGACTGCAGACATGGTACAGGAGATGGTCAGAGACTGCAGACATGATACAGGAGATGGCCAGAGACTGCGGACATGATACAAGAGATGGTCAGAGACTGCGGACATGATACAGGAGATGGTCAGACTGCAGACATACTACAGGAGATGGTCAGAGACTGCAGACATAGTACAGGGGATGGTCAGAGACCCTGCTCCCATCCCACCCGCTCACTCACCTGCCAAGCCGCCTACTCACACACCCACCAAGCTGCCCGCCTGCTCACTCACCCACGGGCTCACGGATGCCACCCCTCTTAAAGTGCCACCTGGGACAATGGTCCCATTGGGTCCCATGGCTGGGCCAGCCCTGCCTCTAAGCTAGTAGGAGCGGCTGAGTAGCGGTGTGAGTTAGTAAAAAAAACATTTTTTCTTTATTCTGTGCTGTCTGTCCCCTCTGAGCGTAGGACGCCAGCCCTTGTACAACAGGGCCAGTTGTACTGGCCTATCAGCAGCCCTGATCACAGGAGCAAGTCTAGGAGGCGTTCTTACAGGGCTACCAAACATTTCAGCTCCATAACACAGCGGGAGGGGAGGACTCTGACAGGGTGACTCTGACAGGGGTGTGCCAGGATGACACCCCCACAATGTGTGGCACCCGTGTCAGACCGCCCCATTTTCAGTGCCATTATTGGCGCCTTTTTTTCTTTCAGCCGCATGCCAAAAACACAATTTTCGGCCGATGTTTCAGGCGCCGAAATTTTGGTGCACCTCTAGTTTTTAGTCATTTGGATCATCATGAGCCGGTTCTTAAACATGGCTTACTTCAGTCCAGTGGTCTTATTTTTTTGGCTGCATGGTCTCACCTTTCAAATTGTTTCTGGTAGGAGAGTGTAATTCACTTCACGTTTTTGCAGGGCACATGGGCCTCTTCAGTTTTTTTCAGCCTATTACACTCAATCCAGTAATCAAATGGAGAACATTAACCTGATTTAGTAGTTGTAACAATTGCTTCATCATGTATCTATTCAATATGATGACTATGCCGATCATCTCCTTTAGTCAGAATCCCCCCACAACAATCAAGTCTGTGATTACGCTGGACAAAGTCCTTTCTTTGCCCACACATCCATACCTCCAAGTCCCATCTCTAAAGATGCTGAAGAAAAGTAAATATTGTAGGACTCTACAGCAACCTTTCTCAACCAGAGTTCCTTCAGTGGCTACTTAGAATTCCTTGAGTAAAGACAGGGCTTGAGTGCTGCAGGAATGCATGGAAACGGCATTCCTGTACTTTTGCTACAGCAGTTACACCATTCCTGTTAGCAGTCAAGTCCTGCAGGCCTGGGGGGGGTGAAGGGGCAGAGGTGGACATTACTGGGGGAGGGTGAAGGGCAGAGGTGGATATTACCAGGGGGGTGAAGGAGGCAGAGGAGGACATGACTGGGGGGTGAAGGGGCAGAGGATGACATTACTGTGGGGGGAGGTGAAGGGGGCAGAGGTGGATATTACTAGGGGGGTTAAGGAGGGAGAGGAGGACATGACTGAGGGGTGAAGGGACAGAGGATGACAATACTGTGGGGAGGGGGCAGAGGAGGACATTGCTATGGGGGGAGCTGAAGGGGGCAGAGGACATTACTGGGGGGAGTGAAGGGGACAGAGGTGGTTATTGCTGTGGAGAGTGAATGGGCAGAGGAGGACATTACAAAGTGGGGGGAGAGGCCAGAGAAGGACTTTACTGGGGGGGTGAAGGGGGCAAAGAAAGACAGTGCTGTGGGGCAGGGCCCGAGTCATTTTCTCTTTTTGAACTAGGGGGGATTTTGGGTGAGTTCCCACACTTTTTTTCCAGGACTTGACCCCTGAGTAAAGAGCAGTTTCCACACATACAATGATCACTTTAGCTATCTGCAAGAGGAGGATTCTTCCTAATGACCACAAATGTAGAGAACATTTTTCCAAGAGGCCATACAATGTACAGAGAGCTGCAGATATAGTAGTTATTAGCAGGGGTTCCCCAAGACTAGAAACTTATTTCAAAGGATCCTCCATGTTAAAAGGGTCCAAAAAGGATGCTCTACAGTATCCAGAGGATAACTCCACTACCTGATACATTAGATGGGTTACAGCCATTAGGAACATACTTGAATATTATTATTCATGATTTATATAATGCCAACAGTTTACGCAGCACTTTACAATGCAGAGGGGGGACATACTTGAGTTGGTTCCTGGTTGATCGTTTCTCTGGTTTTATAAACATAAAGTCAGGATATATTACCAATTCATCTTTCCAGACCACATCTCACCCAAGGATCCTAACAAGTGGAACCATAATGGATCCGGAAGGTACCTACACTATGCTGGATATCAGGGTGGATCATCAACTATTGTGACAGTTGTGCATTTACATGCAATCATGCTCAGTTGCACCCCAGTTTGTGTTCTAACAGTTTGTTTATGCCACGATTTTACATATAAATGTAATCATGCATGACACTATAGCAGTTACATACCTTTATATGAGGCTAAATTTCATTAAGGTAATATGTAAATAACATTGTTAAGTCACATCATGTCAATATACAATTCTGGATTATGCAATATAACAGTTTGACATGTTTTGAGATGCAAATATACTGTATTTTAAATGGTTGTAATTTATGACATGTTGTATATATGCTAATAGTTTGGGGATTTTTTTGGACGTGCAGAGCAGACACTGATACTAACCTTACTCCCCGGCGAATGCAAGTTTTATATGACTTTAGGTGTATTTTATAGGATATTACAAATTTACAATTTAGTTGCAATACATGGGTCCTTCTATTCATGAGTTGTTGTTTTTTGTAGTATATTTTAATTTTATTTTGTTTTTTTGGGTTGAGATACACATTATAGGTTTAGTGGTGGTTTTGACTTTAGAGGATACAGTCTGGTAAAGACACAGTGGTAGCATTCATAAACTTTTATGGAGGAACAAGAAGTCAGGCTTCAGGCCAGACTGAGTACATCCATCCACACAATGGGAGACTAAAGAGCAGTTTTGGACCTTATACTAGGATTTACATTGTCACTCATCTATTTCTATAAAGCCTGCCACTGAAACACCTCACTAGCCAGCTTTCCACTGCTCACTCTCTATTTCCCCTAACATAGCTGCTGTATGGGTTCTTGCAAAGGGCAAAGTAATAAAAAGCTTTTTTTCTTCAATAGACTTGCGTTAAGTTGATGTGCATTTAGATGCATTTAGATGTAGCATTTTAATGCAACGCAACACACTACACTGCATATGACAACAGCATTGTGGTGTGTGGCAGCATTTTGTTTTATTATATTTTAGGGCTGTGGAAATTAAAGATTTATTCCTTGATTAATCGATTAATTTTTTTGATCGATCAAACTTCTTTTGATCGGTACTCACCTCTCCTTCGGCTTCCAGGTCTTCAGGGAGTTCCGTCAGAGATCCGGTGACGCCACAGACATCAACGTCGATGTCTGTGACGTGTCCGGTGACGTTGAAGTTCTGATTGAACATACCGCTTACGGGGGAGGAGCTACGCATGACGTCACCCACTGCTGCCCTACGGAACTAACACGATTGTCGGCTTTACATGCTGTGATTTAATCATCTTTATGTGAGTAGTTTGTGTTTGAACACAAAAA
Source organism: Lithobates pipiens (assembly GCF_037356315.1). Lineage (NCBI taxonomy): Eukaryota > Metazoa > Chordata > Amphibia > Anura > Ranidae > Lithobates > Lithobates pipiens. Next base: position 64,896,206 of record NW_027507903.1, read on the forward strand.
TTAAATCTTATACTTAAGCGGTGAGCACTTAGATCTTTTCTTTCTACCCATGACCTGGAGTCCTTGCTGAGATCTAAGGAGGCGTGAGAGAAGTTTATGGTCTGTGTTAACCCTTTTGATACCCGCTTGCATGACCAATTGTTTGCACAGGGGTCCATGCCATAATTTGAAAGTGATTAGTTAGACCAGAGGTCGAGGGATTGTCACACTACTGTGGAAAAAAAATTACGTCAGTGCTACCATCTGAATTTAAAAAGTATTTGTGTGAACTGTGAAGTAAAGTCATGGATTGTGGAAACAAACTAGTGTTGGGTGATTGTATATAGTGTATACCACATTTACCACTGACTAATGCAAAGTTGCAATGCAAGGAGATCAGCTAAAAGTAGTTGGGTGTTTGATAATATATCAGGTGTGATATATTTTTATATATATTATATACTGTACATGTACTGTTTAACCCTTGTTGTTTCCTTAACAATGATGAAATCACTCCTGTTGGACCCACTTATGAAGATGTCATAAGGGAAACCCAACAGAACAGAAAACGTTTACAACAAGAGTGTGAAATGTAAGTATCATAAAGTTTAATGATTTTGTTTTATTTTTATTTTTAAATGTAGGGCATTTTGATCTTTCAAATCTGTGGCAGACATGGCAAATAAATATGTGATTGAATAGCATTCCATTTTTTAGTTTCTGTAAATAGAAATGTGTATATCTAGCATGATTCTAGCCATTTGGTCTAGTAATGTGAAATACTTCTAACTGAGTTAGTTGATAAAGCCTAAGGCCTCATGCGCACTGGATGTTAGAAAAAAGGCCCCTGAACACCAGTACTGCTGGCAGGAAAACATGGCAGAAAAACTTGCTTTTAGAACAGGTATTTATGCACATTTAGCCCTTGTACACACAGTCGGAGAATCCGTCGGAATGTTTCCTATCGGACCGTGTCGTCGGATAATCCGACTGTGTGTGGTATGCATCGGACTAATTCCGTCGGAATATCCGTCGGACCCAATTTTCCAACATGTTGGAAATATTTCCCGACCAACTGGGCCGGTCGGACATACTCCGATCATGTGTAGCGAATTTTGATCGGACCAAGTGCCACGCATGCTCAGATCAAATTCCTACATCAAAGCTATTGGCTACTAGCCTGAATGTAGTCCCATCGTAACGAAATTACGCCATCACGTTCTGAAAGATCGGATTTTTCGACAACTTAGTCTGACCGTGTGTATGCAACAGTTTCGGACAAGATCCGACGGACAAAATCCGACGGAGAAAATCAGACGGATTTGGTTGTTGAAATCTCCGACCGTGTGTACAGGGGCTTAGACATGTTTAACTGTGTCTGCGTTTACAAGCATTTTTTCCCCTCTGCTATTTTCCACTACCAAATTCTTATGCATGTGGATAGAAAGGAGGAGATGGGCCAGTAGAGATCCCAGGGTACACAGGTGGACCTTGAGAAACATTGTATGGATGAGTGGGCCGAGGCATCCAACTGTGTTTAGCTGCCCTATATTGCATGGCAACTTCATAATTGGCTTCCATACACTGTTTCTCAAGGTCCCCACTGATGTCCTCCAACATATGGTATACTGTAGATTACGACAAAAGATGGCTTGGGGGTTATTTGGATTCAGAATACAGACCTTCTTTGTTGCCGCACTTTGTCTAATAATTGAAAGATCCTGCTATAAAGACATTGTGGGCAATTACATTTTGCAATTAAAAATTTATAAGAGAAATAAAAACCTAAAATATCTAAAAAAAAATTATAAGAAGAAGAATATTTTATTGGAAAAATAAGTAAAAAAATAAATAAAAAAAGGAAATAAAAAGGTAAAATAATTAACATTTCTTTACCTCCACATGTTTGCTCCTCATAAAAACCACATATTCAATATGTTTACTTACTTTCTACTGCAGCACTGCATTGCCTTCCTTAGAAACAACAGCTGGGATATGTACATACTGTATATACTTTATGCGTGGCTGGAACTCCACCGGCAGCTGCTTTGTCTTCTTCATTTAGGTTGCAACAGACCCTTTAATGCACCGACTTCCATTTGGTCTGTGAAATCTTTTCTGAAAAAAAGTAAAATGTATTTTCATATACCAAAAAAACAAAAAACAAAAACAAATTGCAGTAATGCCGTGAATATTACCCCTGTCCTTTCTCTGCTGGTGTGAAAGTTGACCCCAGTTTGATGTAAATTGGGATCTCATTTCTGTCCATACCATGGCTTTGTGGATATGGTCATGGTATCATCTGGGATGGGAAGTGTGCCATAGCTCTTGATGTATCTCCACTGCAGCAAAAAGGTTTGTTTGACGCATCATAAGCCATCCTGGAGATGCACACTACCACACACTATGGATCACAAAATGATGCTGGGAACTTCCTGTAGAGACAGAAAATTTCTGTATTATCATAAATTCTACAAAATAATGATTTTTCACTGTCCACCAACATGTATTAGCGCTTGTAAACTCCAGACGCACCTAATGTATACACGTACCTAGGTGCATCAGTCGTTTTTTCTGACAAAATGCTGCTGCTCCTGGACACGCTGTCAGTGGGAGTTTTTCTGCTTCTAAATGCCTGTGTGCATGGACAAGTAAACTAACATGGAGAGGCAGAAAAAAAATGCTTGATTCCTCTAAAAACGACGTGTAAAATGCCCAGTGTGCATAAGGCCTAAAAGCGTAATTTTGAAGAACTGGAAACTGCAGATCCACAGTCCAAATAATCTCTGTGAGTTCCATTAAGATAACACTCCCTTGTCTCTGTGGAGGTTAATAAAGATGTTTGCTTATATATTGGCAATATAGCCATGCATCTGGAAGACTGTTAGAATAATCGAAAGCGACCAGGATAGTCCTGTGATCTGCAAGGCATGTTTCTGTTTAATTATGTTTAGTTATGTTTTACTGCAAAATGTTATTATATATTTGTCTCAACACTTCCTAGAATACCTTTTAATCATGTTCTAATAATTATGTTTACATCAATTAAGCCATTGGTAAATTTAATGCTGGCCATGCACCTTACCTCAGGTTTTGGAAGCTTTCGATTATAAATAATCACATGAAAATGGTCAGTCCACTACAATATCCCAAACGCAATTTTAATTATTTCCCAGTTTTGAGTTAACAAAAAAAACTTAGATTTTCTGTACAAACCTAATGAAACATGATAATATAAAAACCCATTTCTCTTTCACTCACTGACTGACACAGCTCCATTATTCTTCACCATACGGTTGTTACGCCACCTTCAGGAGAGGACTAGGCAGAACATGTTATACATGTAAAAAAACATAACTTTCTAGTTTCGCCCAGGGGGCGGTCCCTTCAGTAACAACCCCCCAGCCTGCTTCCTGCAGCTTCAGTTTTTTTTCTGCCTAGTGAAGGAGATGGCCCTAGGAATCCTGCGGGACCATCGGTCCTGTAATTTTTTTGCAGAAGTTTGTCTTTTGTGCAAGATTTTGGATCCTGTGATCTACTATCAACAGCCGTCTGGGTGACAGGCTGGATACTCCTATCCTTGTAGTCTCCCCAGCCTGGCCATCGAGCATGTGCAGACCATAGCTACGCGCTGGGTCGGCCATGACATGCCCCTCAGGCTCCAGGGGTGGCCGGTGAACGCAATGCTCCGGGGCACACATATGACCAGGCTACTGATGTCTGCGCAACAGTGTGCCGTGGCCAGCAGCCACCCCGTACTCTTTGGGAGTAGGTCTGTGATGGGATGTCCCCAGCTCGTCCGGATGATAAGTACAGCTCTCCCTGCATTGGCGGGGTTGAGCAGCTCGGCATTCTCTGGGAGGTTGATTTGGGGGTCCTCCCTCTCCCTGTCCGTATTTCCCCTCCCCCCGTGGGGGATGCTGCAGGTGGGCTGCTGAGTGGTGTGTGTGCCTATAGCCAGGGGTTCCCCGGGGGGCTCTGAACTGGATGGGGGCTGCCCTGGGTGGCTGTGTCCCTGAGTACCTGTGGTCTCCCTGCTGGGTGTCTGGAGGTCTGCACTTGCTGATTGCCATAGCGCTGTTCTGCCGCCATTTGCTCTGTCTTTTTACTGTCTTTCCCCTGTGTACAGTTGTTTGTTGGCCATGTTTGGTGTGCCTCAGTGGGAAGCATGGTCAGGAACCATTTTACTGTAGTTCAGCGGTGTTTGGTTGCTCAAACAACAAACATTCCATTATTAAATGAATTTGTGGACTATTGAGTTATTGATCTAAAATATTCATGTGTGTAGTTAGTAAATGGCTTGCCTTTGGTCAGGCACAATGCAGTACTCGGTAGCTGGCCAATAAAAATAGTTTTAGACAGTGTGAACATATACTGTAGCTGCTGAATTACTTTTTCACGTATTTTCGACAAGGAATGTTTGTATGTTTGCACAATTCATTTTTGAAACAAACTAACTGTTTCAATTCACAGGCTGGAAGCAAAGACCCAAAAAGAACTTGTAGAGATTCAGCAACAGAATGTGAAAGTCAAGAAGCAAATACATAAGTATGAAATGAAATAAATCTGAGAAATAATTTTTATATCTCTAATAATATAGTATGTAAGAGCATAAAAGTAATATGTGGACGAACGTGGTGCAAATTAAACTTAAAGCGTACCTTCAGTCATTTTTTCATCTTCCCATCTATTGTCGTTTTAACTGGATAGTAAAACATTTTTTTCTGCCAGCAAATATCTTATACAGCCCTCTTCCTGTTTCTTGTCTGGTAAAAAGCCTAGGCTTATGATATCATGCGCAGCTCTCTCTCTCTCGCACATGTAAGAGTTTGCCAGCGGGGGGGCAGGAGAGTGGAGAAGGGGTGAGTTACAGTAGAGCCAAGGAGAGCTGCAGAGCTGGAGATGGCTAGATGAGGGTGGAGACAACAGGAGACTGCAAAGATTCACGAGTATTCATTGAGAGAGATGAAATGTGCAGGCAAGTAGTGGTGTGAGTCTGTGTATATCTATCTATCTATATATATATATATATATATATATATATATATATGTATGTGTGTGTGTCTGTATATATATATATATGTGTGTGTGTGTGTGTGTGTGTGTGTGTGTGTGTTTCTCTCTCTCTGTGTATATATATATATATATATATATATATATATATATATATATATATGTGTGTGTGTGTCTGTATGTATGTGTGTGTGTCTGTATGTATGTGTGTGTGTGTGTGTGTGTGTGTGTCTGTGTAAATCCAGGAAGTGAACAGGCAGCAGCTTCAGTTACCCACAGTTAAAATGGCTGGAGCAAGACTCAGTGGAGGGAGATTTCTCCAGTATATTTGGCAAGTACATAATCACAGTATGTATAAACTAATATGCAAAGTAGTTGGAGGGAAGCTTCAGAATAGCAAAAATGTTTTTATAAAAAAATTATGTGAGCAGACTGCAGTTCCACTTTAACGGATATGTTCACCTTCAGGAGAATGTTACATGTTATACCTATATTTAGGGTGTAACATGTAACATGCGCCTATGCACCTGCCTCCCGCCACCAGAGCTCTCTTGTTTGTGACAGCTGGCAGAGCATCCACTCCCCAAACCCGCTGCCACATTTTGCTCCACTTGCACAGCCGTGTTATTCATTCACAGAGTCTGTGAGTAAATAAACTAGTCCCATCCGCCACCGCGACAGCCAGGCTTGTAGTATAAACTAATTGTGATAGCACTGATCAGCACGTTCAAAAAAATTTTTCACACAGCCTACAGCTCAGGAACCATCTGCTCATACAGAGGTACAGGCAGAGAGCTCTAGGCAGTGTATGCAATGTTCTGCAGGCTCCAGTGAGAAAAGTATTAAATGCATGCAAAATATGTGCATTTATTATTTTTTCACAAAGGTGAACAAACTTGGCCTTTATTTGTTTATTCTAGCACATGCATGGAACAACTGATTGTACCCGCAATTCCAAATTCCTCAATGTTAACGGGACCTTAAGAGCAATATTCACTGAGTATTTAATTGTGTCTTATACTTTTTACTTATCTGCCATGCCCTTATGACATCAGACTGGCAGAAGTTCTTACCCTTAACCATTTTGCTGGAAAGAAAAAGGTTTTGTTGCAGTCTGTTTCCCACTAAAATCTCCCAACAAAGACAAAGAAGGCAATCCAAACCCAATAGGGCTTCTAACCAAACTCCACTTAAAAAAAAAAAAGTTTTGACTGGAGTTGTGCTTTTCCTTATTGCTGTAAACTGGAAAAGAACAAAACAAATCAACTGGTAAAAATGTGTAGTTTCCCATTTTTTATTATTAAAAGAGTTCAATTAAAATTAATATGTACATGTAAACTAGTTACATAACACAACCTTAGCTTAAAGTGGTTGTAAAGGCAGAAGGTTTTCTATCTTAACCACTTGAGGACCGCCGTATTGCCATTGTACGTCAGCACAATGGCACAGGCAGGCACAATCACGTACATCTACGTGATTGCCTTCCAGCGGGTGGGGGGTCCGATCGGACCCCCTCCCGCTGTTTACGGCGGTCCGATTCGGTCCAGGAGCGCTCCGTGATGAGGGGATGGCCGTTGGTTTTCGGCCACCCCCTCTGGATCGCTCCTGGCCAATGAGAAGCTTCCTCCCCTGTGTATTGTTTACACAGGAAGGAGGAAGTGATGTCATTCTCCTCGGGGCGGTCTTTTTGACCGGACTACGAGGAGAAGAGTAAAAGTAAGTGTGCACCAACACTACACTGACATGTAGGTACACACAGGCACACAAACCCCCCCCCGATCCCCCCCCCCCGATCGCCCCCCGATCCCCCCCCGCCCCCCTCCCCCCCCAGTCACAGTGTCACTGATTGCATTGATCATTTCTTTACTGATCAATGCATTCAGTGTCAGTTGTGACAGTAAAAACTGTCAGGACAGTTAGTGTTAGGTCCAGGGTAGCCCCCTATCACCCCCCAATAAAGATTTAACCCCCTGATTGCCCCTAGAGTTAACCCTTTCACCCCCTTTTGCCAGTGTCACTAAGCGATCATTTTTCTGATCGCTGCATGTGTCGCTAGTGTCGCTAGGTAGCTAGTTATTTTTTTAGGTTCACCGCCAGGTTTTTATATCGCTAGGTACCCCGATATACTACCCAATAATGTTTTTAACCCCCTGATTGCCGCTAGTTAACCCTTTCACCCCCTTTTGCCAGTGTCACTAAGCGATCGTTTTTCTGATCGCTGCATTAGTGTCGCTACAGCCGCTAGGTAGCTAGTTATTTTTTTAGGTTCACCGCCAGGTTTTTATAGTGCTAGGTACCCCGATATACTACCCAATAATGTTTTTAACCCCCTGATTGCCGCTAGTTAACCCTTTCACCCCCTTTTGCCAGTGTCACTAAGCGATCATTTTTCTGATCGCTGCATGTGTCGCTAGGTAGCTAGTTATTTTTTTAGGTTCACCGCCAGGTTTTTATATCGCTAGGTACCCCGATATACTACCCAATAATGGTTTTAACCCCCTGATTGCCGCTAGTTAACCCTTTCACCCCCTTTTGCCAGTGTCACTAAGCGATCGTTTTTCTGATCGCTGCATTAGTGTCGCTACAGTCGCTAGGTAGCTAGTTATTTTTTTAGGTTCACCGCCAGGTTTTTATAGCGCTAGGTACCCCGATATACTACCCAATAATGGTTTTAACCCCCTGATTTCCGCTAGTTAACCCTTTCACCCCCTTTTGCCAGTGTCACTAAGCGATAATTTTTCTGAACGCTGCATCAGTGTCGCTAGTGTCGCTAGGTAGCTAGTTATTTTTTTAGGTTCACCGCCAGGTTTTTATAGCGCTAGGTACCCCGATATACTACCCAATAATGGTTTTAACCCCCTGATTGCTGCTAGTTAACCCTTTCACCCCCTTTCACCAGCGATCACAGTATAAGTGTCACTGGTGACGCTGGTTAGCCAGTTAGTTATTTAGGTTCCCCGTCAGGTTTTTATATAGCGCCAGGGACCCCCATATACTACCTAATAAAAATTTGAACCCCCTGATTGCCCCTAGTTAACCCTTTCACCACTGATCACCGTATAAGTGTTACGGGTGACTCTGGTTAGTTTGTTTTTTATAGCATTTTATATTCAAATCCGGAAGGCAGTGCTTGGTTTTCGGGGTCCCGTACGTGGCTAGGCTCCCAAAAAGTCCCCCACATGTGGTATCCCCGTACTCGGGAGAAGCAGCAGAATTTATTTTGGGGTGTAATTTGACTTCTGCCCATAGCATGTGTGAGCAATATATCATTTAGTGACAACTTTGTGCAAAAAAAAAAAAAGTTTGTAATATTCCCGCAACTTTTGGCAAAATATAAAATATTCCATGGACTCAACATGCCTCTCAGTAAATAGCTTGGGGTGTCTACTTTCCAAAATGGGGTCATTTGGGGGGGGTTTGTGCTATTTTAGCATTTTATGGCCTTCGAAACTGTGATAGGTAGTGAGGAGTTAAATCAAAAATTTGCACCCTTAGAAATCCTGAAGGTGGTGATTGGTTTTCGGGGTGCCGTGCGCGACTAGACTCCCAAAAAGTCCCACACATGTGGTATCCCCGTACTCGGGAGAAGCAGCAGAATGTATTTTGGGGTGTCATTTCACATATGCCCATAGCATGTGTGAGCAATATATCATTTAGTGACAACTTTTTGTAAAAAAAAATTATTATTTTTTTTTTGTCATTATTCAATCCCTTAGGACAAAAAAAATAAATATTCAATGGGCTCAACATACCCATCAGCAATTTCCTTGGGGTGTCTACTTTCCAAAATGGGGTCATTTGGGGGGGATTTGTACTGCCCTGCCATTTTAGCACCTCAAGAAATGAGATCGGCAGTCATAAATTAAAAGCTGTGTAAATTCCAGAAAATGTACTCTAGTTTGTAGACGCTATAACTTTTGCGCAAACCAAAAAATATACGCTTATTGACATTTTTTTTACTAAAGACATGTGGCTGAATAAATTTTGCCCTCAATGTATGACTAAAATTTAGTTTATTCGATTTTTCTTATAACAAAAAGAAGAAAATATCTTTTTTTTTCAAAATTTTCGCTCTTTTTCCATTTATATCGCAAAAAAAAAAAATCGCAGAGGCAATCAAATACCATCAAAAGAAAGCTCTATTTGTGGGAAGAAAAGGACGCAAATTTCGTTTGGGTGCAATATTGCATGACCGCGCAATTACCAGTTAAAGCAGCGCAGTGCGAAATTGCAAAAAGACCTCTGGTCCTTAAGGTGTTTATTGGTCCGGAGCTGAAGTGGTTAATGAATCCTATGCATTAAGATAAAAGGTCTTCTGTGTGCAGCAGCCTCCCTAAGCCCACCTAATACTTACCTGAGTCCCATCTCTGTCCAATGATGTGCACGAGTGCCTCGGCCATCCGAGACTCTCCCTCCTGATTGGCACATCAGAGTCGCCATTGGCTCCCGCTGCTGTCAGTCAAAGTCAGTTGGCCAATCAGGAGAGAGAGGGGTGGGGCTGAAATGTGGCTCCGGGTTTGAATGGACACACAGAGCTGCGGCTCGGCTCAGGTGTCCCCATAGCAAGCTGCTTACTGTGGGGACACTCAACAGTAAGGAGGGGCAAGGAGGGAAGAGGGACCCAAGAAGATAAGGACCCATACTGTTCTGTGTTAAACCATTTCACAGAGCAGGTAAGCAGGTAAGTATAACATGTTTGTTATTTTTAAAGGAAAAAAACAAGACTTTAGTATCACTTTAATTTTCAAAAACACCAACCCATTGCTTTAAGTAACACACTAAAGGTCATTTCACATGGGCGGTACGCCTGGCGGATGCTTTGCTTAGCATGGGGATCAGCCGCTCATTGTGCTGAGACGGACCTGTCAGAGCCCCGCTCTCCTCCATGGGGAGATCGGATGAAAACGGACAGGTGGTCTGGTTTCGCCAGACAGATGGAAAATAGGGGTTTTTAACCTGTCTGGATTTGGCAGACAGAATTGGATCGGATAGTAGCGGTGTCAGCAGGCATGTCACCGCTGCCCTATAGAGGTGAATGGAGCATCTGATCAGGTCCGCTTAAACAACTGACAGGCGGACCTGATCAGAAAGCCTGTGTGAAAGGGGCTTTAGGGGTTTATTCATAAAATGTTTTTATACAACTTTTTTAAGTGAGTTCAACTTGATAAATGTGTGAATTCTGAGATAAAGTTGCCTTATTCAGCAGTATTAAACCCAAAAGCAAAGATTTATTATGTTGCAGTTAACCAATTCTTAGATGTTATGGCTGTATTCATTTTCTTCTTTATGCTTTCTTTCCTCTATTTTCATCTGGTGATCCAGCCAGCAAGTCTATTATTTTTCAAAATAACAAGTTCTCCTTCCAAATGTATCAGTTTGTAGAGATGTGACAAACCATTTAACACTGACAGGGGTGCTTGAAATGATCAGCTTTTGCATATTTATGTATGTAAAACCTTTATCCTAAAAGGCTGTTTGCTGTAACTGGTTAAAAAGTGTGAGCTAGAGTTTAATTGCAATCTGTTTAGTGTATTAAAGCTGCTAGTACATCTAACACCCCTTCCCACAGACTTACTATGCTGCTGTCCAAAAGTTTCCCCTGTGCCCCTTCATCAAGATTGAGGGCACTCTAACGAGGGAGGTGTGTTACTGGCCAAATCACCAAGTGCAAACAGAGGGGGGAAAGGGGAAAAAAGAAAGCTACCACATCTATAGTTGCATAGTTAATCTGGTTGAAAAAAGACACAAGTCCATCCAGCAATTTGCTCCTGTTTGGGGGAAAAAATCCTTCCTGATCCCCCGGGAGACAATCGGATATTCCCTGGATCAACTTTACCTATAAATGTTAGTATCCAGTTATAATATGTACATTTAAGAAAGAATCCAGGCCTTTTTTAAAACAATCTATTAGTCTTTAGAATATTGGTATGGGCTATTGGCGCTACCTCTGTTGGATTACTTTAACCTCTACTGGGTTGTTATTACCTATATCATGTGACCCAAAATGTTTATCAAATACTTGTAAGGGATGGATTATATCAAAGAGTGTGTAACCCCATACCAACCATATGTATACACTGATAATATCAATAGCATACAGTAAAATAATGGCCCTCAGGGGGTAGGGAAAAAGAAAAGAGAGACCAAAAAGGCTATAGCAAATGAGGCAAAGGGTAAAAGAAAAAATAGGTAGATAAAGGGTGATAAGATGGACCTATATTTGTGTACAGCGTGCCTCCCTCTAGATTGAGACCCCAAAGATATTCCCCCGTACACAGTACAAGGGTCCAAAAGATATATATTCCTCCGTACACAGTCCCACTCCTCCGTATACGCAGGAAATGTTTCAGATCTCTATCATATAATAAAACCGTGATTTACGCGTACATGTGCAAAAATTACAAACTAGTAAAGTGCATATCTAAGTTATAGACCAATATACACAAATATAGGTCCATCTTATCACCCTTTATCTACCTATTTTTTCTTTTACCCTTTGCCTCATTTGCTATAGCCTTTTTGGTCTCTCTTTTCTTTTTCCCTACCCCCTGAGGTCCATTATTTTACTGTATGCTATTGATATTATCAGTGTATACATATGGTTGGTATGGGGTTACACACTCTTCGATATAATCCATCCCTTACAAGTATTTGATAAACATTTTGGGTCACATGATATAGGTAATAACAACCCAGTAGAGGTTAAAGTAATCCAACAGAGGTAGCGCTAATAGCCCATACCAATATTCTAAATACTAAAAGCCGCAGACTTCTAACAAAGTCTGAGGAACTGAAGGGCGGCAGCAACCTTGACGTTTGTTTCCCCTTTTTCCTAAGCGCGGCTACCTGTACACACATAATCTATTAGTCTATTCCACATTTTTGCAGCTCGCATTGTGAAGAGGCCTTTCTGTATTTTGAGGTTAAATCTCTTCTCCTCCAAACGTAAAAAGTGCCCCTTTGTCCTCTGTGATGACCTTAAAGTGACAACCTCAAAACCAAGTACACTATATGGACCACTTTTGTATTTATACATGTTGATCATATCCCCCCTTAATTTCCTCTTCTCAAGAGAGAATACATTCAGTTCCTCTAATCTTTCCTCATAGCTGAATTCCTCCATGCCTCTTATCGGTTTGGTTGCCCTTCTCAAATCCTTCTCCACCACTGATTTCCCCAGTTGTACTCCCCCTAATATGTATGATGCATGCATATTCTTAGCCCCTAAGTGCTTAACTTTACATTTATCAACATTAAACCTAACTTTCCACCTAGTTGCCAAATTAAACCGTGCATTGAGTTTGACTTGTATGTTGGAGACATCCTATAAGGACACTGCACAGCATGGTGTCATCTGCAAAGACTGAAAGTGTACTTTTAATCTTAGACCCCATATCTTTTATAAATATATTAAAAAGTAAGAGTCCCAATACTGAACCTTGGGGTACACCACTAACAACCCTAGGCCAGTCAGAGTAAGAATCATTAGCCACTACTCTCTAAATTTGGTCGTTTAGACAGTTTTCTATCTATTTACAAATGGATTTCTCCAAGCCTGTTGACTTTACCTTACACATTAGCCGCTTTTCCAAAATCTACGTATACTACGTCCACAGCCACTCCTCTACCTCCTGAGTAGGGATGAGCCGAACACCCCCCGGTTCGGTTCGCACCAGAACTTTCAAACGGACCCCAAATTCGTACGAACGTTAGAACCCCATTGAAGTCTATGGGACTCGAACGTTCGAAATTAAAAGTGCTAATTTTAACGGCTAATATGCAAGATACTGTCCTAAAAAGGGTTTGGGGACCTGGCTCCTGCCCCAGGGGACGTGGGTCAATGCCTAAAATGTTTTTAAAAATGGTCGTTTTGGCGGGAGCACTGATTTTAATGACGATTAAAGTGAAAAAAAAGTGAAATATTCCTTTAAATATCGTGCCTGGGGGGTGTCTGTAGTATGCCTGTGAAGTGCCACGTGTTTCCCGTGTTTAGAACAGTCCCTTCACAAAATGACATTTAACGGAAATAACATCATTTAAAACTGCTTGCGGTTTTAATGTTATATCTGGTTCCTGCAATATGGTTGAAAATCATTGAGAAAATGGCATGGGTAGCCCTCCCTGCCCATTACCAGCCCCTTTGGGTCTTGTACGCATATTAAGGGGAACCCCGTACCCATGTTAAAAAAAAGGAAATGCGTGTGGCCCCCAGGCCCTATATACTCAGAACAGCAGTATACAGGCGGTGCAAACAAGACAGGGACTGTGTAGGTTTGTTGTGTTAAGTTGAATCTGTTTGTAATTTTCAACTGGTACATTTTTAAAGTGTAGCTCCAGTCAAAAAAACTATTTTTAAGCTTTTTGGAAAACATAGGGAAGGGTTATCACCCCTGTATAATTTGTTTTGTCGTCCATCTTTTTTCATCTCACTTGCTGTTGTCTCCTTCCGTTTGCAAGTAGGAGATGTTTGTAAGTTGGATGTTTGAAAGTAGGGGCCTGCCCTATATGCTCTGCAGAAATGGCGGAACAAGGTGTTGGTTTTGCCACAACATTGTAAGCCCTCAAAGTGACTCTTGGTGGGCGCTGGAGCGCCCTGCTGTGAACGATTATATCAAGAATTGTAATTGCACGCCATTGTTGAACAGTGGTAGAAAAATTGACCTTTGGTGGTTGTGGTGCTGGTGCCACAACACTATAAGTCCTCACAGTTACTCTGGGTGGGCACAGGAACGGGCCCTCCTGTGAAATATTATATCAAGAATTGTAATTACATGTCCCTGTTAAACAGGGGCAAAAAATTGGGCCTTAGGCACTGGTGCTGGTGCCACGACATTGCAACCTCTCCCATATACTCTAGTTTTATTGCAGGAATTAGCCCTGCTGCAAAGCATTGCATCAAAAATTGTAATTAAACGCCCCTGTTAAACAGGGGCAGAAAAATTGGGCCTTAGGCACTGGTGCCACGACACTGCAACCTCTCCCATATACTCTAGTTTTATTGCAGGAATTAGCCCTGCTGCAAAGCATTGCATCAAAAATTGTAATTAAACGCCCCTGTTAAACAGGGGCAGAAAAATTGGGCCTTAGGCACTGGTGCTGGTGCCACGACACTGCAACCTCTCCCATATACTCTAGTTTTATTGCAGGAATTAGCCCTGCTGCAAAGCATTGCATCAAAAATTGTAATTAAACGCCCCTGTTAAACAGGGGCAGAAAAATTGGGCTGATGGCATCACCCAGAACCAGAAATGTTCTTCCAACATATCAGCGGAGGAGGAGGAGGATAGACAATCAACATAACAGGACAGTCACTCAGCATCAGCATAGGCAGTCTTGAAGGGATGTGATATTTCAAAAAAAATTATTCGGTTACATCAGCTTCAGGTGCTTGGTAGCTGTGGGTGATCCAAGACTGATTCATCTTGATGAAGGTCAGTCGATCAACTGATTCGGTGGACAGGCGCACCCTGTGATCGGTAACAAAGCCACCAGCAGCACTGAAGGTGCGTTCCGAAAGAACGCTGGATGCAGGACAGGCCAGTAGCTCAATTGCATACTGTGCAAGCTCTGGCCAGTGATCCATCCTCAAGACCCAGTAAGCCAGAGGATTTTCGGTGGGAAAGGTGTCCAAGTCTGACCTTGCCCCTAGGTATTCCTGCACCATGTAAATCAGACGCTGCTGATGGTTGCTGGAACCGATCATACCTTGGGGCTGCGGACTAAAAAATTGTCTGAAAGCATCAGTCAGACGGCCACCTTCTCTACCGCTCCTTCTGACCGATGCCTCAGCAACACGTTGTCCAGGACCAGGAGTTTGTAACCTCCCAGTCTCTGGGAACGCGTTGCACAGACCTTTCTGCAAGGCCTCCCGGAGATGTCTCATCCTCTGCTCCCTCTGCGATGGCAAGATAAGGTCGGCAACCTTACCCTTGTACAGTGGATCAAGGAGAGTGGCCAGCCAGTAATGGTCCCTCTCCTTGATCCGAAGAATACAAGGATCCTTCCGCAGGCTTTTCAGGATCAGGGAGGCCATGCAGTGTAGGTTAGCTGAGGAATTCGGTCCAGAGTCCTCTGGGTCACTAAGGACAACAGGATCCGCAGCTACCTCCTCCCAGCCACGTACAAGTCCGCGGGTTTCTTGGGACTGTAAATCATCCCTACAAGACTGCTGCTGCTGCTGATGCTGAGTGCCAGCCTCCACCTCCATGCTGACACAATCATCCTCCTCCTCCTCTTCCTCCTCCTCATCCTCTTCCTGTGTGATGGGTGGCACAACAGGAACACTGTCTGGATAAAGGGGGCCTTGAGAGGCAAGGAAGTCCTCCTCTTCCTGCCTCTGTTCTGCCTCAAGTGCCCTGTCCATTATTCCATGCAGCGTATGCTCCAAGAGGTGGACAAGAGGTACAGTGTCACTGATGCATGCACTGTCACTGCTCACCATCCTTGTGGCCTCCTCAAACGGTGACAGGACAGTGCATGCATCCCTGATCATGCACCACTGGCGTGGTGAGAAAAAACCAAGCTCCCCTGACCCTGTCCTGGTGCCGTAGTCGCACAGGTACTCATTGATGGCCCTCTGCTGCGTGTGCAGCCGCTGCAGCATGTCCAACCTTGAGTTCCACCTGGTGAGCATGTCACATATAAGGCGGTTCTTGGGCAGGTTCAACTCCTTTCGGAGCTCAGCCAGCCGAGCACAGGCATTAAATGATTGGCGGAAATGCACACAGACTTTCCTGGCCTGCTTCAGGACATCCTGTAAGCCCGGGTACCTGCCCAAGAACCGTTGCACCACCAGGTTAAGGACGTGAGCTACACAGGGCACATGGGTCAGTTGTCCCTGTCGGAGGGCGGAGAGGAGGTTGGTGCCATTGTCGCAAACCACCATTCCTGGCTTAAGCTGGCGTGGCGTCAACCACCTCTCGGCCTGCCCCTGCAGAGCTGACAAAACATCCGCCCCAGTGTGGCTTCTGTCCCCCAAACAAACCAGCGCAAGCATGGCATGGCATTGTTTTGCCTGCTTACTTGCATAGCCCCTGGAACGCCTACGGAGCACCGCTGGTTCTGAGGACAGAGCACTGGAAGAGGCCATGGAGGAAGAAGAAGAGGAGGGGGTGGAGGAGAGAGGTGTGTCACAACCAATAGTAGCATTTTGGAGGCGTGGTGGCGGAACAACCTCCAACACTACTGCACCTTGTCCTGCATCCTTCCCAGCTGCCAGAAGAGTGACCCAATGGGCCGTGAAAGACAGGTAACGTCCCTGTCCATGCCTGCTGGACCATGAGTCAGCGGTAATATGCCCCTTACCGCTGATTGCCCTGTCCAGCGAGGCAAGGACATTGCCTTCCACATGCCGGTAGAGAGCCGGAATCGCCTTCCGTGAGAAAAAGTGGCGTTTGGGGACCTGCCACTGAGGAACCGCACATTGTACAAACTCACGGAAGGGGGCTGAGTCTACCAACTGAAAAGGCAGCAGTTGAAGTGCTAGCAATTTAGCCAAGCTAGCATTCAACCGCTGGGCATGTGGATGGGTGGGAGTGAACTTCTTTCGCCGGTCCAGCAGCTGGGGCAGGGACATTTGCCTGCTATAATCGGACGTGGGTGTACTGCTAGCAGAGTGCCCGGAAGCACTTGGCTGTGACACACCTAATTCTACACCTTCATTCCTCTCAGAGCAGGTTTCAGAGAGGACTGAAGGTCTAGTGGGGTTGGAGATGCCAGCTGATGAGGAGCAAGGAGAGGTCCGCTTTGTTCTTTGGTGTGGGTCTTTGAGGTACGCTTGCCAACGAGCTGCATGGCAGGTCAACATATGTCTGGTCAAGCATGTGGTGCCCAAGCGGCTGATGTTTTGGCCACGCAAGATACACTTGAGACATATGTTGCAAATAGCAGCGGTATGATCTGATGCACTCGTCTCAAAAAAGGCCCACACCAAAGAACTTTTAGAATAACGCGCAGAGGCAGTGCCCTGCACAGGCAGAGCTCTGCGGTGTGATTCAGTCGGTGTGCTGCCCCTAAGCTGGCCCCCGGAGGGCATCCTGCCTCGTTGGACATGTGCCTCCTCCTCATCCTCCTCCTCCTCTCTCCTACCAGGCACCCACGTGGAGTCAGTGCCCTCATCATCCCCTCCCTCTTCATTGCTGTAGCAAACCTGGCAGTATGCTGCAGCTTGTGAAACATGACTGCCAGATTGCTGTCCTTCTTGAGCATCCCCTCTCTCTGATTCATTCACGCCACTGCCTTCCTCTAGCTGAGTGTCATCATCAGAGCCTACAAAACACTGGGCATCCTCCTGGAGCATGTACCCAACACTGTGCTCAAAGAGTTCAGGAGACTCCTCAGGAGGACGTGGTGGGTCTAGGGAAGGAGTCACTGATGATGACATTGAGACGAGGGAAGACGATGCATTGGCAGCTGCTTTGCTAGTACCCTGAGACTGGGTGAGAGAGGATGAGGAGGATGAAGAGGGCTTGGTCATCCATTCTACCAAGTCGTTGGCATGTTGCGGCTCAACATGTCCAGCTGCCGAAAAGAAAGACAAGCGTGTCCCATGGCCACGTGCTGATGACAATGCACCGCGTCCACGACCAGCACTGTTGTCTCTAGACACAGAGCCTGCTTGCCCTCTTTTATCGGCTCGTGCCTGTCTGCCTCTCCTTGCTGGCCTTCCAGACATGGTAATGGCCTGAAGGGAGTTGGGTAAAACAGCAGTTGGGTAGTGTATATTTTGCTGGAGGCACACAACACCCACTAACTCCTGCAGATGCCTTTATTATAGAACACCAGCAATAAAGGGTAGATAAAGGGGTATACTGTACTGGAGGCACACAACACCCACTAAGCCCTGCAGATGGCTCTATTAGAGAACAGAAATAAAGGGTAGATACAGGTGTATATTGTGCTGGAGGCACACAACACCCACTAACTCCTGCAGATGCCTTTATTATAGAACACCAGAGATAAAGGGGTATACTGTACTGGAGGCACACAACACCCACTAAGCCCTGCAGATGGCTCTATTAGAGAACAGCAATAAAGGGTAGATACAGGTGTATATTGTGCTGGAGGCACACAACACTCACTAACTCCTCCATCCTGCCTGTGGCCAATCATGGCTCTCCTCGCTGCCGGCACTGTGATTGGCCAAGCATGCGGGGTCACAGTGCATGCTTGGCCAATCATGAGCCAGCAATGCACTGCGCCATCGCAGTGCATTGTGGGCCGTGAGCGCCACACGAATTTGGCGCGAACGGCCCATAATGTTCGGAATTCGCCGAATGGGCGAACAGCCAATGTTCGAGTCGAACGTATGTTCGACTCGAACACGAAGCTCATCCCTACTCCTGAGGTTCCTCCTCATAAAAATAAATCAGATGTATTTGACAACTTCTGTCTTTCATGAATCTATGCTGTCTGTTGCTCAAAATATATTTTTCTAGCAAAATCTAAATTATGTGGCCTTTTATTAACCTCTCCAGTATCTTCCCGACTACAGAAGTTAAACTAACAGGTCTATAGTTACTTAGTAAAGACTTTGATCCCTTTAAAAAAAAAGGGTACCACTCCACTACACCCAATGCACCATGTCCATGTTATGGACAACATTCATTGCATTGCTATAACACAATATTTGTAAGATCGAGCATGGATGAACTCTTTTTTACGCAGGTTTCAACCTGCGGGGTTCATTTCATTGTAGTAGATGTGTTTTTCTATTTTCCTTTTTGATTGTTTTGTGATGTTTGAGCCGGGGAATGCCCAAAGGCTCTGTATTGTACAACTTTTTTAGAAAACCAATAAAAACCATTAAAATTTATATATTGGACCTACACCAATCCAGTGGTACTATTCCCGCCATTATAGAGTCCCTAAAAATTTGAAACAATGGCTTTGAAATGACAGAGTTCAATTCTTTTAGGATCCATGGGTGAATGCCATCTGGTCCTGGTGCTTTATTCACCTGTGTCTAAATATTTCTGGACCGTATCATTTGTGGGCCATAGTGGATCATTTGGGACTATTGACTGGTGAGCTGCAATATATTACATTTTTGGTTTTGGGTTTAATGGTTATATACATTTTGAAAAATCAAAAAACAAGTGTAGAACTATGTGTCATGTTATAATTGTCAACAGCAAGGGCGAGCACAGACATAGCATGTCTCCCACTTCAAACAGTTCTAGCTGCCTGGATGAGATCAAGTAAACTGCATTTCATCAGTTGTTCCAGCTTCATAAACTGAGACAAAATTATTGGATTATATTTACAGATGTAAAAAGCTCTGCTATTAGAAGCACTGCATTTTTTTCTATTAGTTGTGAGCTCTTCATTAAAAGCTACAGTGTTTGTGTCTTTCACATTAGCATCACTATTTACTTTATATCTTGCATCTTCCCAGAAAAGTTATAGTATGGTAATTCCAGTTCACAATGTGGATGATGTCAAGTTTAGTATAATGTATCTTGCCACCACTACCAGTCATAATACTTTATAGCATCTTTTGTATTGGTTAAGATCACGGTCCTCTATTAAAGTTAAGGACATTAATAATTCTAAAGTTACATTAAAGTTATTCTAAACCTTTGTTTTTTTTGTTTTCTTTTTTTATAACAAACATGTCATAAATACCTGCTTTGTGCAATAGTTTTGCACAGGGCAGCCCTGATCTTTCTCTTCTGTGGTCCCTTTCCAGCACTCCTGGCTCCTCTTCAGCTAGTGCCTCCAAAGGAAGCTGGTTCCTATAGGGGCATTCATGCAGGCTCGATGCCAAGCCACACTACCTGCATCTATTGACACGGACAGTGTTTCTTGGCCCCACCCCTGCTTACTTATCACAGGATTTGATTGGTCTCTGAGAATGAATAACTTCAAATTATAGTCAGAGATGGCTTGTATTGAAGCATTTTAATTAATTGTTAAGAATAGTTCAATGTCCAAAGTCTGGGGGCAGGAGTACTTTATATTAACTGTCATAAATAGGCCTGCATGCATTCAAAGGACAATCAAAATTCAAAACAATTTATACATATTATTAGTCCTCAATGAAAAAAATACAAAATAGTATGCAAGTTCCACATGCAGTCTGCAGTTATTGCACAGCAAATATTTTATAGAAAGCTGGCCTCGGCCATTTCTGGTTGTTATTTATGTTAATTGGGGCCCTACACATCTGTACATTTTTGAAAAAATATGATTTTCTTTTGCAGCTTCATCTCAGCACTAAAATCAGCACAAATATTTTTTTCATTTTCTGTTATAGAATGAAGCAGGAACTTTCGAGTGGAGGGAAGCTTAACACTACTCTTCTTTTGGAAAAACTGGTAGGAAATGTATTATTTTATATTTTGAGTTATAAGTGATAGCAAATGATAACCTTGTGAAAGAACCCATTCAGTCTGGAATAGAAAAGAAAGGCAAAACATTTATGTATATGTATAAAAAAAATGTAAGGACAGTTTTGTAATTTCCTCAGGATTCAGCTTTAATTTTAATCAACTGTTAAACTGTATTTGCTTATCTTCAGGTATTTGTGAAAAGTAGCTTATTGGGTAAATCTAAAATCTAGGAATTTCTAACAATGACACTTGTATCTATCCAGGAAGAGCTCATCACTCACACAGAAGCCAGAGGCCTACAGTCCAAACTCCCTGCAGGGGTTTACTTGTACGACATAATTAAACTGACACACACAGACTTTTTTGACCCGTTTTCCACAGTCATTGAAAACAGGTTTACAAAAGCAGACTTCAGGAACTGCATTTAATTTTTTTTTTTTTAAACCTAAAAAAAAAAAAAAAAAAAAAAGCAACAAATGCGCTGACCACATTTAAGGAATGGTAGGCTGCAATGTATTACATTTTTTTCTTTTGGGTTTAGATAGGCTTTAAGGTTTTGCAATGTAATGTAACTTTTCAAATTAAACCTCTTTGGTACCTAGGTACAGCTGTATTGCACATCCAATGGATTTTCCTTTAGAGTGTGCATTTTGTATTGTCTGTATTGCTGAATACCACTGTGCTGCTAGGAAGTGGAAACAGCTGTATTTTACTGTGACATTATGACTTCACTTAGGAATTGTACAGTACCATTCAAATGAGATTTAAAGCATAAACAAACCTTGTTAACCAAGGCCAGAGTAACACCGATCTTGGACAAGCCACTAGTTATGCTATAAAATAAATATAACTGAGAATCTGACTCAGGCTATGTGATCAGCTAAACTGTTTACAGATGTGCAGAAAGTGTCAGTTTAGCTACCGGACAGAAATCCAATACCTAACAAAGGGGACTGCTAAATATCACTTTGTACACGAGGTAGCCACCAGTGCTAGGCTTACATCACATACAGTATAAAAAAAAAACAACAACCAATAATGGAAGTAATTCCCAAACAGAAATGTGCAGCAGGATAGCTTCTCTTTTTGACATCCACAGCATTCATGAGCTGATCACAGGACTATGATTACTTGCTAATGTTCCTGGCTTGGTATGTGGCAGGGGTAACTATACCAGATACAATGTCAGGAAAATCAATATAGCCCTAAAAAGCTAATTTTGTGTGGTTGTCCTGTTAAGCAATACCTTTACCTAGCAAGCATTTGCGCCAGTTTCAGTAAAATTACAGGAAATTGCAGTAAATTCTTACTACCACCACATTAAGAACCTGTCGCTTTGGCAGCACCAAATTCTTAGAGTCAGTTTGACAATTAGGAAACCGGCAGTATTAAGACCTAATCTAAACTGGCATACTGAGGTATGCTTGTACTCAGAGAGTGGCTGTTCCTGTGCTTGGGAGCTCTCATGTATGTGGCAACTTCCTGCACAGGGCTCTCTTTCCGAGTGCCAAAATATGGCAATGCCCAAATTAGGGAAATTACTTATTATTGAATGGGCAGGGCCTGATGGATGAGAGACTAGCTCCCCAGCAGGTCCACTTTAGTTGCAGTGCATGGCAGTGGGTGGATTTAAAAGCTGTCATCGGACTGATGGACCTGATGGGGAATTAAATTCTTAGTTTCCCATTAGACTCCACCCATCTCCATGTTTAAAACTCCCTGGTCATGCAACTGTCAGTGAGACGAGTGCAAGGGCTAGGAAGGGAGAATGGAACTAAGTAAACTGAGGAATAAGTGTACACTGTGGACACGCTGACCTAAGTGCAGTTACGGACAAATTCATGTACCTGTCTCCAGCAGGTACATGAATTGGGTACAAGCCCTGACACTTTCAGTGCTGTACTCTGACGTAATTCTAAAGGGTTTCTGTAACTTTTATCATAATTTCTAACAGGATAACTTTGCAGGTGCATTTTGACAGGAAGTGAGGTGGGTTGGGCTTACAATTAGCTCCACCGTGGCTCCACACATTTCACATGTGGATCCTTGCTTTAATTTTTGCTGCTCCACATTTCTTCTCCACCACTGACCAAAGCAAGGCAGCAGGTCAAACTGCTATCATGACAGATTGTCTAAGTGAGCGCTCCTTATAGCATGGCAAATTATTACCTTCCTCAAAGTTACCAAATAAGGTTTGTACCTCCCAGGTTTGCTATCTCCTTGATTTTCACTTTAATACCTCCCCTTTTTCTCCACAGGAAGCTGTGGCTCTGCTTCTGGCTCAAAGTCCTTAATGCCTTTGTACTTCTTTTTGGGGTTTTCGTGCAGTTAGGAGAGTTCTTAGCATTGGCGGACATCTGAGATGCCTACCTCCATGTTCCTGTTTCAAGAATCACTAATGCTTTCTGCAGTTCACAGTGGGGGAACAGCATTTACAGTTTGTGGTAACAATCTTCTGGTTAACCACAGCCCCAGGAATGTTTACAGAGGTCCTTGCCCAAATATGGGTGGTAATAATATCAAAGCCGCTGATCAATCTGATCCAGGCAACACAACTGTAGCTTGAGCTTTGGACATATTGGTTGACAGGCCATTTGCTGAGGATCCAGTCTGACAAAACTACAATACATACACACGTCATCAAGGTGGCACAGCTCGGGAGATGGAACTAATCATTCATTGGGTAGGAGGTCAGGTCCAGGCTTTGTGTTTTATCAAACTGTCTACAGTAGGGAACATGGGTCTGATGGCATCTTCTAACATTTCCAAGGAAAACTGGTTCATGGCCAGATTCCCTTTGTCGCACTTAAAGTGGCTGCAAACCCTCACATATACCCAGTGAAGTGACTGGCCTCAGGTGATACACAAAGATTAAACAAATCCTCCTACTTAAAGTGTTTGTTAACCCAACAGAAAAAAATAGATCCTTTTCCCTTAAAGCATGTTATACAGCACAGTGCTTGTGCTGTGTCATTTGGCCCCTTGTAACACCTAAAAAAACCTGGTTGATCCTGCCTGGCTATGCTCTCCCCTCTGCAAACTGATCACAGTGTATCAGGGCTGCTGAGCCCTGGCACCGTGGTCAGAGTAGGTGCCTCCCTCATCCGCAGCCCTGCTATCTGTGTACTGTGTATCCCCTGTCCTCCTCCCCCCTCCCTGCCTGTCTGCTCGTACCAGCACCAGCTCCCCCCCCACTCCTGCTGCTCTCATAACTGCAACTAAATTGTCTTATCCCCTCTACCATAATAACAAGTGTCCCTGTGTCTGTGTTATATAAAAAATCTTCCGATCTGTACCTATATGAGCTCTGCTCCTAACGCTCAGCTCTCTCTCTCTCTCCTCTCTTTCCCTCCTCCCTGGCTGCGGGAGTGCTCGGCCCCGCCCACTGGAGCTGTGAGCCAGAGAGTGAAGAGAGCTGAGGAATCGGCTGAGTGCCCAGAGCGGAGCTCATATAAGTCCCGATCAGAAGTTTTTTACATACAGGCACAGGGACACTTTTTTTATGGTGCAGAGGGGATAAGACGGTTTAGATAGTTGTAGAGAAGACTGCTTATCTGCAGTCTTCTCTACATCCGTTCAAAGTCCAGTTTTTTAAAGCTTGTGTGAGAGTTCAGAAAAAAGGGGGCAGAGAGCTGAAATTACACTGTGCAGAGCTCAGTGAGGAGAGCTTTGAGAGCTAATTGGAGGGAAAGGACACACCTCCCCCACACAGCTCACAGGAGCAGAACTTGTCAGAAGTGATTCATGCTAATAGCAGAGGAACAAAGCAGCAGACACTCATGACACTTAGGGGGAGATTTACTAAAACTGGTGCACTCAGAATCTGGTGCAGCTGTGCATGGTAGCTAATCAGCTTCTAACTTCAGTTTGTTCAATTAAGCTTTGACAATAAAACCTGGAAGCTGATTGGTTTCTATGCAGATCTGCATCAGATTTTGCACTCTCTAGCCTTAGTAAATCCCCCCTTAGTGCTATTAATAAACCATTCTTCCAGAAACACATTTGTGAGGTCAGGCAAGAAGGAAGAGAAAGCCGGGCTCGCAGTCTCCGCTTTAATTCATCCCAAAGGTGTTCTGTCGGGTTGAAGTGCAGACCAGTGAAGTTCCTTTGTCCCATCTCCACACAGGCTCTCTGAAGCTCAGTCAAAGTGACCACCGGTTTCTTGGTCACCTCTCTTACTAAGGCCCTTCTTTCCTAATTGCTCAGTTTGGTCAGGTGAACAGCTCGTGAAAGTGTCCATTTGAGATTTATGGAGGCCACTGTGCTCTTGGGAATCTTCAGTGCAGTAGAATTTTTTTGCAGCCTTCCCAGATCTGTGCCTTGCATTAATCCTGTCTCTGGGCTCTGCAGGCAGTTCATTTGACCTCATTACTTTTGATCTGATACAGTAAGCGTTGTCTGCTGTTAGGCCTTTTAAACTTAGATATGTGCCTTGCCAAATTATGTCCAATTAATTTACCACAGGTGGACTCTGTCAAGAGAAATGGGAAGCACCTGAGCTAAATTGAGCTAAGTGTTGTTGCAAAGGGTCTGAATAGTTATGCCAATGTGATATTTCAGTTTTTCCTTTCGCATACATTTGCAAACATTTCCAAAATGTCTTCACTATCATTATGGGGTACTCATTGAAGATTAATGATAAAAAAAATGAATTTAAATAAATGTAGTATTGGGCTGCAACATAACAAAATTTAAAAAAGTGAAGGGGATCGGAATACTTTAAAATAAACTGTATTTCTGTGGGCTTATGCTTTTAGTTCTAGGCTCCCAGTAAACTCCTGGGGCTGTACAAGAAGGAGAAAAATGTAAGAAAGTGAGTGCATTTGTGAATGATAACATCTGTGGCATTTTTTGGGCTCTGTTTAGCTTGTTTGTGTGTGTTAGACATAGAGGTTCTGTGTCTATTGCTAAAAATGCAAAAAAGAAATACTCCAAAAAAATGCTTTCCCATGCCTAAAATGCTGTCTTAACTTAGAAAACGATCTTTAAATTTTTTAACCCAATTAAAAATTATTGTGATCTGGGTATTATTAAAAATATATATCTCAGAAACAGCAGCCTATTTTATATGTATCTTTAAAATAATACTTATAACATTACATTTTACTTTAACTGATAGAATATATTACAATAAAGTAGAACTAAAGTATAAGCACATCTTTTTTTTTCCGATTGAATAAGGTAGGAGTAAAAACCACGTAAGTTTTATTTTTGCCATCTCTGTCCCAATGGGGAGATTTCCCTTCACTTCCTGTCCCATAGTCATAACAGGAAGTGAGGAAATCCCTGCAAATTAAGGAAATCCCTTGGGGACTCCCAGGTCGCCAAAACAAGTGTATCCATTGGAAGACTTTTCTTGGGACAACCCAAAATTTGGAAATTTCTTTTACTTTCACTTTTAATGATATCAGTGATCAGGACAAATAGAAAGGAGGGTACAGACAGCAATGAAAACTGAGAGGTGTTATAATCTGTCTACACTCTACCAAAACTAAGAAAAAAAAGTTTTGCCTTTAGTTATACTTTAATATGGCTGTATACTTGTGATAGACATTGTAATCTGTATGAAATGTAAGTTGCATGTTTTACCAAAGAGAAAGGGAAAACCAAAAATACCATTATATAGTTATGAGTATACATAAATCCTATGTACATTATCACCAAGAGAAACATATGTCATTTAAGTGTGATGTTGTATTTTGCTACTGCTGATTTCTCTAACATGAAATCATGTCTGGACTATAACGTCGGTCTCTTATTAGATTCAGACTTGATCATTGTTGTAAACATTTTAAAAACAATTTATCCATCTATATTTTTCAAGGCACTTTAATATTTAATTAGGTTAAAGTCTTCTTAAAATAGAAAAGAATATTTCATACTGAACTCTACTAAACACGGTTTATAATGCAATTATTCATGTGTCCTATTAAAAGTGTATGTATAGGCATGGTTGATTACTACCTGATACTGGTTGTTTTTCAAACTTTATGTATGCATCGGTACTGCATTGTATGCCAGCATCATCATGGAATGGAATGTTGTTCCTGCGACTGCTGTCCAAACAGAATTTTCCTCACTTTGGAGATATTTTCTCTAACTTCCTGCTGTGTCCCCAGGACAAGAAGTGAAGGGAAATCTCCCCAATGGGACACAGGTGACATAAAACTACTAGGAGATGTAACTATTCTCTACTCCATTTAAAACTAAAAAAAATGTTTTGCCTTTAGAGATACTTTAACTGCAATAGTTTAAAAATAGCATCCCATAACTTTTTTGCAATTGTAGTTGTGGAAAAGTATGTGAACTCTAAGGTTATGTCTCAAATGAATTCAAAAGGTAATGCTTCACAAATATCCTACATAATTGCCAAGTGCCCACAAATGTCAGGTCCAACAGTGTTAAATGGCTTGGTAATCATCATCATTATTCAGCTTTATGCCACTTTTCATTAGGAATGATCAGGCCTTGCCGGTCTAGTCATTAAAATGGAGCCCTCCACTGGGAAGTGAAGACAGATTATGGCCTCTGGATGCTCCCATCACACATGTAGACGTAATGTTAGGAATTTCCTGGATTTTTACATGAATGCTTCCCCGAATATGATCTGAACTTCATCCAAGTTAAAGTATTAAATAAATGCAGTCTTATTTGACAGAAAGCCTACACATTTTACTTGCATATCATTAATTAATATTTTAACGACTAGATTATTTAAATAATCTTGGAAAAAACAGCAGCCTGTTGTTTGCTGAAGACCACCTGGCTGTTCCACAGCAAGACTAGCACAGTGTGGTCTAGACAGATGGTACAAAAGTTGACATTTTTGGTAAACATAGACAGCTCTAAGTCTGAAGGGAACAAACACTGCATTCCAAATCCAAAATGTCAGATTCCAACCTTGAAGCCTGGTGGAGAGAGTGTTATAATGTAGGGCTGTTTGGCTGCCTAGCCTAGCTATTATAAAAGCCCTGTGAGTGACCAAGTTGCATCAAGTATATCTACAGTAAGATGTCAAGGTGTTTTTAGGTCATTAATGAAGTTCGTATTTGCAACATAATGAACACAGTTTAAAGACCTGGCCTCAATTCCATTAAAATACAGTTGTGTAATATAGTAAACCATTCAGTCAAGACAGTTCAAAAGTATACATCTACTGACATTGTCTCTGAATACCTTGATGACCATATTGTTGAAATAGGTGATCACAGTTACTTTCATAAAGGCTCAGGAAACTATGGCCAATCAAAAGGAAGCACCACAAACTATAGCTGCTGATATCCTATTGCAAAGTGCAGAATGCATTGCTGCCATTAAAAATTGTGGACATAGGCACCTCAGATATCCACTGAGACAAGGCATTCTCCCTGTTTATTTTTCTATACTGCTTGGTTGCTTAGGGGGGCATCTTCATCCCTGTTCATTCAATGCACAAACAACATTTACCAAAATGGTGCCCACTCTATTTACACATAATTGATAAATACAATTGCTTATTAAAACCATAATAGAATTAAAAAATGTACTTCATATTACAAAGATATGTGCGAGGGGGTCTTCAAAAAGTTTCTGCACTTTTATATATATATATATATATATTGTGGGCGATTAGCTTCAAGTAGAGAGTTCTCAGAGAGGTAATTCAGCCAAGTTCAAGGTTAAGGGTTTCTGTCCATGTTTATTTGGTCAGCAAAACCTACCCCACAAGGTTAACACAAAAGCATACAGAAAGGAGAAGAAGGAAACCATGTGCTCCTCACTTATCAATCTGGTAGTCAGACTCCATGGGGTATTGACCAAACATACACATCCATATGTGGGAAGGAACTAAAATTGCTTATACCTGCAATATGAGAAATATCATTATAAACACTAACACCGTTTTATTAAAGATCTACCATAAAAATAAATTTGCAAAGAATTCTAAATTTGTAATAAGCCTCAACAAATTGAGTTATATCTTCACCTGGAGTTACATCCTCTCCATCATAAGGCTCTTCCTCCTCAAGATATCTCCCTCCTCAAGTATCCCCCGTATCATCCATTTTCATTATTTTTCATTCAAGAGTTGGATTGATGTCTTAAGGGATTGAAAATCTGCCATCTTAAATGTTTTCAACTGTTCCTGTAAAAGTAAAGATGACGTATTGTTGAATCTAGTCTGCGTATCAAAAATAAACTTTAGACTAAATTTTCGAGCGAACAAGTGAAAGTCCTATATAATTACAAATTTATCTGAATCAGAGAAAAGACATTAAGGATCGAAATTTGAATTAATTTTTAGTTTTTCTGAAATTCGAATGTATCTGAATTTCCAAACCACAATAGTAACACATTTCAATTAATACAAAATAAATTATAATGAAAACAATTAATTGATTTGTATTTATTTGCTTCATTTGAATGACATGATGCGATAGCTGGGCCCTTTGTTAATGTTTGAAGCATCCAAAATAACTTAACAACATAAGGGATCATCCGAATTGAATCAGATCCATTTGTGTGTATTCTAATGCATGTAGTGTGAATATTCTAAGATTTTTTTTGTATTGGGAGCCCAACAAAATCAGTTGGGAATAAGGAAATTAATTCAACTTAATAACATAATGAATACATTTTTATGTTTCATATGAGAGTCGTGGTAGTCTTTGACTCTTAAATAATCAGCTAGTTCTTTTGATTTAACATTTTTCATTATTATAAAAAATGCACTACATATGAAATAGAAACATATTGCAATAAATACAGTGAGGTATAAAAGTGATAAAAGATGATTCCTACTTATTGTGTCCAGGAGGTGGATCCATCAGAATTTCTGAATCAACACAACGAATGAATTTAAAATGAATTTTGTTCCATTTGTTACTTTTGGAACCATGCAACTTCAGTCAATATTGTCCAATCAGCTCATTCCATTTCTAGTTGTGGGTTAGACTAGCAGGGATTAGAGTGCATAAGTAATCTCCCAAAAAAATGAATTAACATGTTAAAACAAATATAGCCAATCTTTGGAAATAACTTCCGAAAATACAAATGGATTTGTAACAACGAATATACAAAACAAATCTGAATATACAAAATAAACTCTAAAAATGAATCATTTCAACGTAACGAATATGATGAAACAAAATGATTTGCTTGACAAATAAATCCGAAAGAAAATTAAACAAATTTTTTAAATCATGTACATCTCTAGACATAAATTTAAACCTAGCTGTAACACTTCCAACTCATTTTGTGACAGTGAATGTGAAGATAGATCTATAATATTTAACTGTGTGTTTGTGCTATTTTTTGATAAAATACTGTTTCAAAGTCATGGTTTTCTTTCGAAAGCCTTTCTCTTGTGCTACTCCAAAAAAACATTGCCATCAGTATCTGCCTTTGGTGTTCTCAGCCTGACATCTACATGAGGTAATTGATTTTTCTGTATTAGTAACAACTATGGAAGAGGCCATATCATACTAGTGAATCCTGTGCTGTGTCATTGCTAACAAGCTGGTCTGCTGGGTTGTGAATTATTAGTGGCCATGGTATCCCCCACCATATTGTTGTGACTTGTGCTCAAGTGCTCCACATTCCTCCTTTTTACTCTATTGTGTGAAGCCAGCCCACCAGCAGTGGCCCGTCTATAAGGGGCGCAGGGTTGGCACCCCCCTAATCCATGCACCCGTCCCCTAATCTACATGCAGGGTGCTGGGCGCATGGATTCCAATGGGGTTTTTTAAGCACATAATTATAGCCTGAGGCTCTAATCGGGTTCATAAAAGGGTGGGCCTGGGGTGCAGAGCACTGCACCCTGAGCCCACCCAGTTGTGTGACAATAGCAAATTAATATTCGCTATTGTCTTCCTGATTCTCCTCCCAGCCAATCAAGAAGCAGGTCCTGAGATCCGATTGACAAGGGGGGTATCGGCTGCAGTATGAGTGAAAGAGGGAAAGTTTGTTTGCCGCCCCTTCCACCAAAAAAAAATTGAGCACCAGCCTCCACTGCAACCCACCACCATAATACCTTCATTTTCAACCAACATATGTGCTACAATATGGTTGATAACAAACGTTCCTTGTTCCCTGGGAGAAAGAGATGGAAGAAATCTCAGATTCAAAATTATCCTCAGATTAGGATTGTGACCGACTATTTCTGGACAATGTTTTTTTCTTTTCTCCACTTGTATGCTCTAAATTCTAAAATGCTGTCTTATCTCTCAAAAATTTCTTCTCTTTTCTGTTAATATCTTTATTGTATTTCTCCAAATGTTCATTCTTTTGTTTGTCCCTAGTTGTAAATTCCTCTAAACTTGTCAAATCTCCATATTGTGCTTGTAAAGATTAGAGTTGATTATCTAAATCATATAATTCTTTTGTATAATGTCCAAACAACATTTCTATCATGTTCAGAGAGCATTTTTGGAGCTTGGCCTCCCAGGACTTCTTAAATTCTCCATCCACCATATTGATATTAGGAAAGATTTGGATTCTGAACCCCCATGGTTTTAAATTTTCTTGAATATATTTCTCAGTATTTCATTTGCCAAAATATATTGGACTTTCTTTCCAATGATCTTCTACATTTAAAAAAAAAAACATTCAAATCAAGTTCCCTATTCTCTTGTTTAACCTGCTAATTCTGCACATGTGCAATACCCTTAATCCATCGGATATCTGAATACAGTGCCTTGAAAAAGTATTCATACCCTTTGAAATTTTCCACATTTTGCCATGTTACAACCAAAAATGTAAATGTATTTTATTGGGATTTTATGTAATAGACCAACACAAAGTGGCACATAATTGTGAAATGGAAAGAAAATTATAAATGTTTTTCATTTTTTTTTTACAAATAAATATCTGAAAAGTGTGGCATGCATTTGTATTCAGCCCCCTTTACTCTGATACCCCTAAGGCTCGGTTCACACAGGGGCGACACGACTTCAGGACGACTTTGTGAGGCAACTTGGAGACGACTTGAACATGACTTAGACACGAGGGGCGGGGTCATCGGTTGATGTCACATGGGTTGATGTCACAGCCAGAGAGAGCGTCGAGTCAACATCTCCAGGAGAAGAAGAAGAAGAAGAAGAAGAAGAATGGAAGGCGGCGGCGGCGGCGACAGAAGACCAGGCCACCGCCTGTAAAAGAGCTATAAGAAGGCGCGGTGGCCCGGAAGAAGAACCGAAGAGGGGGACAAGACCCCCGAAGTCGGAAGAAGAGGGCGGCGGCGAGGAAGAAAGCCGGGCTCCTCCGCTAGCAAAAGAGCTAGAAGAAGATAGCGGAGGAGTCCGGCGAGAAGACCCCCGAAGACGGAAGACCCCCGGAGCTGTGCAATAAACTATTTTATCTTGTGTGTTGTGTTTTTTTGTACTTTATTTTACAGGTGAATGGGTAGGGGTACATTGTACCCCATACTCATTCACATAGGGTGGGGGGCCGGTATCCGGGGGCCCCCTTATTAAAGGGGGCTCCCGGATTCCGATAAGCCCCCCGCCCGCAGACCCCGACAACCAACGGCCAGGGTTGTTGGGAAGAGGCCCTTGTCCTCATCAACATGGGGACAAGGTGCTTTGGGGCACGCCCCCCCCTCCCCCAAGGCACCCCCCATGTTGAGGGCACGTGGCCTGGTACGGCTCAGGAGGGGGGGGCCGCCTGCTCGTCCCCACCCCCTTTCCTGGCCGGCCGGGTAGCGTGCTCGGATAAGGGTCTGGTATGGATCTGGGGGGACCCCCACGCCGTTTTTTCGGCATAGGGGGTTCCCCTTGGAATCCATACCAGACCTAAGGGCCTGGTATGCTCTCGGAGGGGGAACCCACACCAAATTTTTTTCATAAATTTGGCGTGGAGTTCCCCCTTCAGAGCTAATAATTCTGTCAAAGTCGCCTCCGTATATACAGAGATCCGACTTGGAGGCGACCTCCATTGAAATCAATGGGTACAAGTCACCTACAAGTCGGATTGAAGTAGGACAGGAACTTCTTTTGAAGTCGGAGCGACTTCAGTAGCGTGCATTAAGACGGCTCTCATTCACTTACATTGATTTTTAAATGTTGTCTGACCTGAGGCGACTAGGGGCGACCTGAAGTCGGATCTGAGTCGCCCCAGTGTGAACCGAGCCTAACTAAAATCTAGTGGAACCAATTGCCTTCAGAAGTCACCTAATTAGTAAATAGATTCCACCTGTGTGTAATTTTCTCAGTATAAATGCAGCTGTTCTGTGAAGCCCTAAAAGGTTTGTTAGAGAACCTTAGTGAACAAACCGCATCATGAAGGCCAAGGAACACACCAAACAGATTAGGGATAAAGTTGTGGAGAAGTTTAAAGCAGGGTTAGGTTATACAAAAATATAACCCAAGAGCGTTCCTCCAGACCGTACCCTTACCAATGAACCAGGTACTGTATGGGCCCATGGAACCTACGGGAGTCAATGATTGATTGTATCTCATACTCTTCATGGTTCTCAACCTGAACCAGGTGAGGACGTGGTACCAAGGTAGTAAAACGGTTGCACACCAAAGGTTATAATAAGAAAATATGGAATGCATTAGAAAAATACGCATGTTAGAAGGAAGGTCTAATGCTTAAGCCACTGGGTTGATCCTACAGAGACTATGGAAAGGCCCAAGTGGAACGAAGATCGCGGAGATGCTCCTCTAACACAGGAATTCTTTGAGGGACAAAAGAGACAGGCCACATGGATGGTTGGAAACCATAATTCCCCATAACCCGAGACAATCGGGAAGTGGTATTAATAGCACTATTGTGGGCAAACTCAGTCCAAGGTAAGAGGTCTGACCAGTTGTTATGGTGGTCAGAAATATAGCAACGTAGAAACTGCTCCAAGGCTTGGTTGGCTCGTTCTGCGGCCCCATTGGACTGCAGGTGATACGCAGAGGAGAAGGAAGGTTGAAATCCTAACTGTGAACAAAAAGCTCACCAAAACCTAGAAACAAACTGGCTACCCCTATCAGAGATTATAACCTTGGATAGCCCATGTAACCAAAAGATCTCCCAAGCAAAAATGGACGCCAGTTCTTTGGATGTGGGCAACTTCTTCAGTGGAATACAATTTTGTGACCCAGTCAACCACCATAAGAATAACTGTGTTGCCTTGAGAGTTGGGAAACTCCACAATAAAATCCGAGACAGGACGGTCCAAGGCCTCTGTCCATTGGGTATGGGTTGTAGGAGGCCCACTGGAAGGTGTTGTGGTGTCTTACACTGAGCACACACGGGAACCAGCAGCTATGAAGGCGGTCACATCAGCGCGCAGACTAGGCCACCAGAATTGTTGAGAAATGGTCAAAATTTGTTAATTCTTCCCTGGGTGGCCAGCTGCCTTGGGAGAATGGTAAGTCTGGAGCAAAGCAGTGTGGAGATTCTCAGGGACAAAGCATTGGTCACCAGGTTTCTCTGGAGGAGAATGGATCTGAGCGGCAAGAATTCTGTCACCCAAAGGTGAAGTGAGACTAGTACTAGTACTAACAGTGGCCAGAATACGATCAGGAGGTATCACAGGAACAGGAACCAACTCCATCTTGGAAGCGGAAGGAAAACTGTTGTGACAATGCATCAGCCCTTACATTCTTAGTACCGGGTAAGAATGAGACTATGTAATTGAAGCTTGACAGAAAAAGAGCCCATCGCTCCCTTCTGGGAGAGAAGCGTTTTGCCTCAGACAAGAATGTGAGATTCTTATGGTCAGTCAAAATGAGGACCGGCACAGTGTTTCCTTTGAGACGATGCATCCATTCTTTCAGAGCTAAAATGATAGCTAACAATTCTCTGTCCCCCATCTCGTAATTGCACTCTGCAGGAGACAATTTCTTAGTAGCTACAAGGATATACATACATACAATGATAAAATGGGGTTTATTTACTAAAGGCAAATACATTTTCGCTGTAGATCTGGGGGGGACATTTAGGGAAACAAAACACAGAAGTTGTTTAGACTACAAGGGCACCAAGATCCAAATATTCAGTGACTTGTCTCCCATCACTTTGGCTTAATGTCGAAGTCTGCGACCCATTACCACTCATCTTCAAAAACCATCAGATCACCTATCGCTGGGGTTTTCACTCACGGTTGTCTGCTTCCAAAGATGGGGTCCAACATACGATATGAGATCTCTATGAAGGTGAAGCGTTCCTAGCGCAACATCGGCCTTCCGCTGCTGTCTGAAGATGAGCTCCATCTACCCCTTCTTGCACCTCGACCATTCTCCAGCCCTGGAAAGATCTGGACCCCAGAGCGACAGAAACCACAGAAAGCTGCTTCTACCCCACAACGGGCTGCAACTCCTCGACACCCCACCTGATGAGCTTCCTTAACTATACAGGTTAAGATATTCTATCCTTACACAGATGGATGATGTTCTGTCTGTGGGCTGTGGTTCTCGTGCAGCGATCTAGTCCCTCACCCCATGGGACTACCACCGTGCCTATTGTTACATGTTTGGTTCTTCAATTATTTTTGTTTTCAAGTTTCTCGGAAGACAAAGGGATCCATAAGTCTGGTCTTGCAGGCTGCCGTGCTCCTCTCCATCATCCTTGGCATAAGCCTTGGATGATGGAAGGACCCCCATCTGGCCACTTACCAATGTTGTTGTTTTTTAATTTTAACCGGGTCCTTTTTTGACCCACACCCGACACCATTTTCCACTTTGCTCACTTGTTTTTTCCTGTTTTTTGTGCTCCTTATGGACAGTTTTTTCCCATACACCATGGAATGTACGCTCCTCTTCGTATGATCAGCTTACAGCGGCTTTGCTTATATATTACCTTTTTGGCTTTCACGTGTTTTTTCACGCAACATTAAAGGCTTCAATTCTATTCATAAGAGATAGCTAACTCTTAAGGAAGTCAAGGCTTCTAATGCTGATGTGATCATGGTTCAGGAGACCCACTTTCGTGCAGAGGGTTCTTTTAAGTTTGCTTCTAAATTGTTCCCCATCACTTTTGTAGTTTTGGGACCATCTGGGAAAGTTGGGGTTGCTATCCTAATCAAACGCACATGCCAACTGTGGGTTAAATCATCTGTATTAGATTCTCAAGGCCAATTTATTCTCCTGAACTGTGATTATATGCATACATCTCTTACTTTGGTTAACATCTATGCCCCTAACTCAGAGCAGATGGGGTTTTTGACGGAGTTGTTTGAGAAACGATATCCTCTTTCCCAACCCTTCATGATTATATGTAGTGGCTTCAACTAAAGATAGACACATTCTTTTCCAATCCACCCCATCAACCCAAACCCATAAATTGTCCACATCTTTTCGCAAAATTATTAGGTCCCATAACCTCTATGACTGTTTGCGGTCAAACACCCAATCCATAAGCAGTATACCTTTTATTCCCCCCACATAAACTTTATTCCCGTCTAGACCACTTCTTCATATCCGTGTGTAGCACTGACCCCTGAAGGAGCTACTGGTTTAATTGGGCTTACCGTTACCTTCCTTTCCTAAGTTCATGTCTAGGGGTTTCCCCTGGTAGATGGCCCAGTAACTTGAGTGACTGACGACAGAATCCACACAAAGGGATTTTATTTGCAAAACGTAGACAAGGAACAGTCTCTTAAATTGGGATCAGAGGGTCAGGAAGAAAGTTCAGGTACTCTTAGTCAAAGTGTCAAAGTCAATAATGAAGGACTTGCTTACTTTGACTGAATCCAGAGAATAGCCATTCACAACTGTGTGATACCTGGATCTTTCAGCCAGCTTGGCGATATCCACGAGACCGGATTCTCTTAGGTAATTCAGCTCCTCCAGGCTCTTGCTAAGAAACCAACCCGCACATGGCCTTCTTCTGAAGAGTCCTCCCCTGGATAGCTATGAAGTCACTGGGTCTCTACCAAACCGGAGACAGTAAAAAACGAATAACATATTTGTCATTAGTAAATCAACCCTTTTGCCTTTACATTTAACAGCCTGGAAAAATATCCTCCGTATCCGTATCCTCCACTTATGTGAAGTATAATTGGGTTATATTTGAATTTTGTGGCTTATTGAAGAGTTAAGCTGATGTGTATTCTGCCAATTCAGCAATTGGCCATGCTGGGCATTGCATATATCTACATTTGAAAAAGAACAGCATGAATACATTTATACTCCTTGCTGCCTTTATTGTGGAGTTTCTTTATGTCTCAGTAAGCACATTGCTATAAAAAAGTCTCTGAAATCTGCTTGTAAATAATACTAATTCTCACAACTAGGATCAGACTACAGTCTCCTGCCTTGATGCTGTGCGTGTATTGACATTTTCTGTGTATTGAACTTTGCTTGTGGTACTACAAGAATGGTTGTTTCCAGAATTGTATCTGCTGTTGGAACTGTTGTGCTGTGATGGACTGCATTTGATTTGTGATCTGTAAAAACACCTGCTTTTTGCATAACCTGTAACAGCACACAAACACAGCTCTACTGCTCACATTTGCAGCAGCATGTCTCAGAAAGAATTTATAACAACTGTAGTTAGATGAAAACACTTGTATATTAAGGAGAATGCTTGCTAGAAATTACTGCTCCTGAGGAAGCGTTTTCCATGCGCAACATGTTGAGCTTTTGAAATTCTTCATACCTGGACTCATACCTGGACCCACAGCCTCTTGGACATCCACACCCTTATTGGAGAGTGTTATTTAAGAACTTATTTGGTTCAATCACTCCGGGATGTGGTTACGTACTATGTCATTATGCTATGTGGTGTCAAGATCTATATATGTAGGGTATACTGATAATCAATTTTATTAATTGCTTTTTTATGCATGTCTATTTGTAATTATGCATTTTATCTTTATACTTGAATAATAAAATTAGATAAAAACTATTTTTTAGATGTACTACTGGTGTGCCTTTAAAGTCCACTCATTTAGTTTTTAAATTTTGAAATAAATTGTAGTTACACAGTGAACAACCTTCTCTACCCCATGAGGATGCTGATGTGCAACAGATGTCTACTAGACCCAAATGTACAGTTATGCCTTACTCGAAGCCTAAAGAGAATTATGAAACAAGCAGGGCAGATAATAATTTATTTGATGTTGTGGAACATGACTATACAGTGTGGAAGTGGGGGGGATGGGGGTCCTTTCATTCACAGCTGCTGTCATCACTAAGTAGTCAACTCAAAACAGCCCACGGTGAAGCATCGGTAGCAAAGGCAGAAGTTTATTTCAATAAAAGGGAAGCTGCTGTTGAAGCGCAAGCCTCCCAAGCACATACCAAGTAGAGTTGCAAGCTGTGCAGACACATGCATAGGCAAAGATGAAAGACAAAACCACAAACCACCTAACTACATGTACAGGCAGAGGTGTAAGCTGTTTAGAGAAAAGTGCATGCTGCACAAGCACAGGCAGAAGAACAGCTAAAAGCTCTAGAAAAGCAGCAGTAACTGTGTCTAAGCTCAAAGTTTTGCAACAAGCTGCAGAGGAAGAAGCTCATTATCCTATTTTGACAAGCTCTCATGGTACTTCAAGGCAGACATTGTAGTTGATCCTAAGGCCGCGTACACACGGGCGGATTGTCTGCCCAACTAAGTTCGTCAGACAATCCGACAGACAGTCCGTTCAACTTTTGAATGAACGGACTTGACCACACACGATGAACAGACAGTCCGCTGAAAACTTGCGCGATGACGTGTACAGCACGTACGACGGGACTAGAAAAACGACGTCCAATACACTGCAATGCAACCTTCGGCCGTGTAAATCCTTTCTGAGCATGCGCCATACTTAGTCCGTCCAACTTGCCTACACACGAGCGGACTGTCCGCTGAAACCAAGTTTGGACGGACAAAACCAAGTTTGGACGGACAAAATTACGGAAATTCCGAAAGACTAAGTCCGTCAGACTGTCCGCTGAAAAAGTCCGCTGAAGCCCACACACGAGTGGATTGTCCGCTGAAACACGGTTCAGCGGACTAAGTTGGGCAGACAATCCGCCCGTGTGTACGCGGCCTAAGTCAGAACAATGTCAACACAATAAAATAAATAGAAATGTGGTCCAAGCTACCCATTAACACCCATACATAGTAGGCACCTCATCCCCTATAAATTATGAAATAACAGAAAAAGAAAGAAGGAGAGGGGATTTTTGCGGTGCTTGTATACCAAAAAGATACTGAAAGGGTTATTAAAAAATGATATATAGTTTATTAAATACAATTAAAAAAGCATACATAAGATGCAATAGCACAAAGAACTATGCACAGACATTTATTACATAAGAGGGATCCCAGAAGCGGAGGATGAATTGTTGACAGCAATTTATCCCAACATGTTTCGCGTTAGCTTCATCAGGGAAAGTGTGAACGTCTGCTGTCTGGGTTCCCAGACACACTAAGGGCCGACCAGTAGATGTGAAATAAAATGTATGACCCTGCGCTCACCAATAGCTGCCCAGCGAAAGAAGACATAGACAGAGGTAAACCAAGGTGCAGAAAAATGTAATTTGTAGCCAAACAAACTAAGTATGTCTGTCTGTCAGAGTAATTGTTACAAATAGTAACAATTCAGCTGAATTTCAGAGTATGCTGATTAAAAAGACTGGAAGCACACTTGGATACCCGCTGGTCTTTTTTCAGTGAACGAACCGCCGCAGAGTGTGAGCTCGAGTGCCCTCCCTGCACAGATAGCACTCGAGCTCACACTCGGCGGTGGTTCGTTCACTGAAAAAAGTGAACCGCCTCATGCAGATACACTGCGGCAGAAGGGCACGTACAGGCAGATTAATGTACCTGTTGCCCTTTAAGAGCTGGCTAGTGGGCGTGCCCACGGGGAGTCCTGTGAGAGGATCGCGGTTATCCCCGCGGACATCAGGTCTGCGGGGATACCCACAATCATCTCACGGTAAGGAAGAACAGGGAGATGCTAATGTAAACAAGCATCTCCCCATTCTGCCTAGTGAAACTGTCACTGACCAGCTCTCCCTGTAATCGGGAGCGCTGATCAGTGACGTGTCACACACAGCCCCCCCACAGTTAGAATCACTACCTAGGACACACTTGACCCCTACAGCGCCACCTAGTGGTTAACCCCTTCACTGCCAGTGACATTTTTACAATAATCATTGCAATTTTTTTAGCATTGTAGTAATGCCAATGGTCCCCAAAAAAATGTGTCTGCCATAATGTCGCAGTCACGATAAAAATCACTGATTGCCACCATTTTGCCACCATTTCTAGTGAAAAAAAAAAATAGCAATAAAAATGCCATAAATCTATCCCCTATTATGTAGACGCTATAACTTTTGCACGAATCAATCAATAAACTCTTATTGCGTTTTTTTTTTACCACAAATATGTAGAAGAATACGTATCGGCCTAAACTGAGGAAAAAAATGTTTTTTTTAAATATTATTTGGGGATATTTATTATAGCAAAAAGTAAAAAATAATGCATTTTTTTCAAAATTGACTCTATTTTTTGTTTATAAAAAACTAAAAGCCGCAGAGGTGATCAAATACCACCAAAAAAGGCTCTATTTGTGGGGAAAAAAGGACATCAATTTTGTTTGGGAGCCACGTTGCACGGCCGCACAATTGTCAGCTAAAGCGACGCAGTGCCGAATTCGCAAAAAGTGCTCTGGTCAGGAAGGGGCTAAATTCTTCCGGGGCTGAAGTGGTTAAAAGAGGTGACTTATCAAGCAATGAACAATGGAGGAAACTGACCCTCCAAATTAGTTAAATAACTTGTACACAGTATCTGTGGTTCAAGCTGATCTTCCATAGTCTGACAATGAGAAAGATCCACAAGTTGGGGAGAAAGTGATACTGTATTCACAGCTGAACCAAAATCAACATTCTTGGACATTCCACCAAATATGACAGTGGCGAGAGTTTTATATACTCCGCTGTTACGTGAGAGAAAAAAAATTCAAGACAATGGAAGTTAATACAACTGTTAACTTAAACTGTTAAAATATGTGGTTCAAAGTATATCAATACATATAAGACTCAATAATGATTAGTATCATTTTATATATAATTGCAACCTTTATAATAAGACAGATGTGCATTTCATCATGCAATAAGATGACTCTAATAACACTGTTGTATTTTAGGGAAACTGACTTAATTGTAGCTGTGTATGAATTTATTATATCCGGGTAAATAACCAGGGAATTTACAATTAAACGCATAATAGTCATTTCTTATCTATAGATGCTATCTGGTGGCCAAGTGAGTTAGTACAAAAACAAATGCAGCTTTGATAATTAAAAAAATCCACCAATAGGAAGAAGGTTACACCTTCTGGGCCACCCTCTGGACATATTTTATGTGTATTACTCACAACTGGATAAAACAAGAAGGAGCACACTTACACGGACACACATCATCTGATGCAAGCCCATCATACTGTATAGAGATCACATTATCTAAAGGATCACCTCATTACACAGCTCCAGCATAGCTAGACCCTTTTGGGAAGGCAAACTACAACCAGTAATCGGCAGCCATTTTAGGAGAGTCTGGCTGCAACCATTTTAAAGCAAACAGCCATTTTCAGGGGTAACTATATTTTTCACATACAGTGGTGTGAAAAAGTGTTTGCCCCCTTCCTCATTTCCTGTTCCTTTGCATGTTTGTCACACTTAAGTGTTTCGGAACATCAAACCAATTTAAACAATAGTCAAGGACAACACAAGTAAACACAAAATGCAATTTGTAAATGAAGGTGTTTATTATTAAAGGTGAAAAAAAATCCAAACCATCATGGCCCTGTGTGAAAAAGTGATTGCCCCCTAAACCTAATAACTGGTTGGGCCACCCTTAGCAGCAACAACTGCAACCAAGCGTTTGCGATAACATGCAATGAGGTTTTTACAGCGTCCTGGAGGAATTTTGGCCCACTCATCTTTGCAGAATTGTCCTAATTCAGTTACATTAGAGGGTTTTCGAGCATGAACGGCCTTTTTAAGGTCATACCACAACATCTCAATAGGATTCAGGTCAGGACTTTGGCTAGGCCACTCCAAAGTCTTCATTTTGTTTTTCTTCAGCCATTCGGTGGTGGACTTGCTGGTGTGTTTAGGATCATTGTCCTGCTGCAGAACCCAAGTTCGTTTCAGCTTGAGTACACGAACAGATGGTCGGACATTCTCCTTCAGGATCTCTTGGTAGACAGCCGAATTCATAGTTCCTTTTATCACGGCAAGTCTTCCAGGTCCTGAAGCAGCAAAACAGCCCCAGACCATCACACTACCACCACCATATTTTACTGTTGGTATAATGTTCTTTTTATGAAATGCAGTGTTCCTTCTACGCCAGATATACTTGGACACACACCTTCCAAAGAGTTCCACTTTTGTCTCATCGGTCCACAGAATGTTGTCCCAAAAGTCTTGGGGATCATCAAGATGTGTTGTGGAGAAATTGAGACGAGCTTTGATGTTCTTTTTGCTCAGCAGTGGTTTTCTCCTTGGAACTCTGCCATGCAGGCCATTTTTGCCCAGTCTTTTCCTGATGGTGGAGGCATGAACGCTGACCTTAACTGAGGCAAGTGAGGCCTGCAGTTCCTTGGACGTTGTTGTGGGGTCTTTTGTGACCTCTTGGATGAGTCGTCGCTGCGCTCTTGGGGTAATTTTGGGCGGCCGGCCACTCCTGGGAAGGTTCACCACTGTTCCATGTCTTCGCCATTTGTGGATAATGGCTCTCACTGTGGTTCGCTGGATTCCCAAAGCTTTGGAAATGGCTTTATAACCCTTTCCAGACTGATAGATCTCAATTACTTTCTTTCTCAATTGTTCCTGAATTTCTTTGGGTCTCGGCATGATGTGTAGCTTTTAAGGATCTTCTGGTGGACCTTACTGTGTCAAGCAGCTCCTATTTAAGTGATGCCTTGATTGTGAACAGGTGTGGCAATAATCAGGCCTGGGTGTGGCTAGAGAAATTGAACTCAGGTGTGGACAACCACAGTTATAGTATGTTTTAACAAGGGGGGGCAATCACTTTTTCACACAGGGCCATGATGGTTTGGATTTTTTTTCACCTTTAATAATAAACACCTTCATTTACAAATTGCATTTTGTGTTTACTTGTGTTGTCCTTCACTATTGTTTAAATTGGTTTGATGTTCCAAAACACTTAAGTGTGACAAACATGCAAAGGAACAGGAAATGAGGAAGGGGGCAAACACTTTTTCACACCACTGTACATTATTGATTTTTTTTGTGTCCATGTATTTTATGCTAGTTGATTTGTTACCCCATCCGATATCCTAATATCTGAAAATTTGGTCATTTTAATCGGCCATATTGGCATAACTTTAGATTAATGGATGGGTCAAGTTAGTCAAATGCATATTATTATCTGCCAAATTTTATAAAAACAAGTAAGGACATTTAGAAGTAGGAAAATTAAACATTTAGTTTGATCCAACAGATACACTGAGGCTTTAGCAATTCATTACAAATTGTAGTGTCTGCGTCCACTTATTAATCAAACTTAGTGGTGTTTGTATATGACTTATTGTAATAAATATGTATTTATTTTGATAATCTGCAGTCTATACTTACATTGACATTGTGTTCTTTTTTAAAGAATTCTGCTTTGCAAAATTAACTCAAAATAATTAAGTCAATTCAATTATTTTTATAAATCAATTTGTTATTGGCGGCACTGTGCTTCATTCGATTTAGCTGACTAAATTAATCATTCAGGCATTCCCTGACAAGTGGGTTCAATGGGTGAACCTCAAGTCTCTTTTCCACCTTAAACATATTTTGGGACTTTGTCAAAGAATAAAGGTAGCCATAGATGGTTTGAAGTGTGGCTGGTTCAGCACAGACTGGACACCTTTTGAACAGTGAGTAACCATTCCTATTTGAAAGAAGTTTATTGTTAGATCAGTTTCTCAACTCCAGTCCTCCAGGCGCCCCAACAGGTCATGTTTTCAGGATTTCTCTAAGATGAAACAGCTGTGGTAATTACAAAGGCAGTGAAACATGTGCAACATAATGGAAAGCCTGAAAACATGACCTGTCGGGGCGCCTTGAGGACTGGAGTTGAGAAACAATGTGTTAGATTGACAGACTAAACAAATTGGGAAACCCTTGTCACTCAGCAGCTGCAGCCACTGATCAGTGTTTTCTGATGGCACCAGGTCCCATTGTCAGAAAAGGCCTTAATCTCTCATTGTAGATTGTCCAGAGCCCAAGTCACCAATCAGCTCAAAACCTTCTGAGACTGGTCATATGGTTTTTTTAGAGCCACATCCCGGGGCCTTCAGACCCAGTGGGCAAGATTTCTTCTTTTTTTTCAGCCAGCAGGCTGAATAAGAAAGAAAACTTATATATAGCCAGCTTAAGCAAGATCCAAGAGCAATCCAATTTTCTTTGTTATCATCTTAAAGGGGTTGTGAACCCTCATGTTTTTTTCACCTTAATGCATCCTATGCATTGAGGTAAAAAAAAAAATGTCTGACAGTGACCGCCCCCCCCCAGCCCCCCCA
Source organism: Lithobates pipiens (assembly GCF_037356315.1). NCBI lineage: Eukaryota > Metazoa > Chordata > Amphibia > Anura > Ranidae > Lithobates > Lithobates pipiens. The sequence goes on from NW_027507903.1 coordinate 64,939,972, forward strand.
TTTTACTCACCCGAGCCTGTTCCCTTGGTGGAAACATGGTCTTCCTCTCTGCCTGGGGTTCACGGCTCTTGATTGGATAGATTGATAACAGCGCAGGCATTGCCTCCCGCTGCTGTCAATCAAATCCAATGACGTGAGAGCTGGGGGTGAGGTCGAGTCCTGCATTTTGCTTCTATGGACGCAAATGCTGTACTCGGGAGCGCACCCACAAGGTAAACCCCTGGAAGAGCGCTTCTCTTAGGGGGTTATACAATGGGTAGAGAAGTTGATAGCACCCCAGAAGAGGATGATTGGGGCCACTCTGTGCAAAACAAACTGCACAGTGGAGGTATGTATGACATATATTTGTTAAAAAAAAACAAGAGTTTACAGTCACTTTAAGCATTCCTATCCCCACTATCCCCAAATACAAGAAGAGATTACCTCCCCATTTAATACAGAAACAGTGACATACATGTATTAGTCTTACACCAAGGCAGGTTTTAAAGATACCCTACTTCCATCAAAGATCTTACACCTGTCAGATTATGGTGGGGAAAGCCATGAACAGTCATCTGCAACAATTAAAATTAAAATTAAAAATATACTGAGCTATGTTGTGAAGGATTTTTAGAGAAAACCAGTGCTAAAATATGTCTGGTGAAAGTGTTTTCTCAGGAACAAACAACCAGAGAATTCTGTCAGGATGTATGCTGTTTTAGACAACTGAAGTAGTCATTTGCTTGCTTTGACACATTTAATGTAAAAGGATGAATATTGCCCTACACTCTGCACATGTAGCGGCACAATAGAAAGCTGCAAGAAAATTGTTCCTGCTGAAGAATTCATTGTTTTAGCCAAAAAGGAAACTGAAGGAATTTATCTTCCTACACACATCGAGTGGAGTCTAAAATACCTAATTAAAGAGAATAAATTCCTACACTGAAAGATGCACGATACATGTTTACCTTTAACCTTAATTTTTTTTTGCTAGAAAATTCTTAGAACCCCCAAACATTATATCTTTTTTGAAACGAAAGGCCCTGGAGAAATAAAATGGTGGTTGTTCCAATTGACGTTAAATGGGTTTTGGCAAAGAGGTATTCCATCATGCAATGCTCATTGAGAATTAAAATTTAAAAAAGTAATGTAGGGGATTGGGATTTGGATTTGTCCAGGCACAGGCTAGGCATAGACGGGCTGCTATTAAGATGTGAGTCACGACAGCGTGGTAAGTAAATGGACATGAGTGTAGCCCTAGCCCAAAGAGAGCCATCTGAGGAGTCAGATCAACTGTAACATTAGATATCTCATGTAGAAAGGCAGAAACTCTGGTCCAGAATGGATGTATATGTGGGCAGTTCCACCAAATGTGAAGAATCGTTCCATCAGAGCCACAATTTCTCCAACAATTCAGTGAGTATAAGTGGGGTAGATCTGTCCCAGCTTTGTTGGTGTAATACCAATGATAGTATATTTTCATCATGGACATCCAGTGTGTTATATTTCTAGAAAATATAGAGGGTGTGCGTTTTGCTTGATACCAAAGAAGAGAAGGCACATTCATTTTTTTAGGGAAGTGTCCCAAAAAGTCAAAGCAGGAGACTTAAGGTTGGAATCTGCTCATACAAGTAGACTGTAGATGAGAGAGATTCCAGACTTTAGATTGCGTTGAGCTGTAGAACAATAGCAAGTCTCTAATTGTAGTGGTAGAAATTGTAGGTATTTTATATATGATATGTCTGACACGTAGGTAGAGATGAAAGTCCTTATTGTGCAGGGAGTAACTTGGTGAAGGCTGCTGGAAGTTAAGGAGCCCTTGGGGAGATAGAAGGCTTCCAAGGTTGTGGATGCCAGCTGTTGACCAATGATGAAGTGGGAGGTCAACAGATTTGTTTGGGTGCCTGGGCATAATGACCTCTGGAGGATGCATAAAGGAACTTCCAAGTCGAGAAGATAGCATTGATAGTAAATAAGAAATTTATGTCTTAAAGGTCCATAGTCATTACAGGAAAAAGGTATAAAGAGTCACTGGGGCTGATTTACAAAGCATTTGCGCCATGAGTAGCAGTGCATGCCGATGCGCAATGGCCGTTTTTGTATTTAAAAAGCATTTGCGTCTGTAACACAGCGCAATTCCCCATTTACTATCATGTTGCCGGTGCATTGGCGGACGCGATCTGTGCGCCGCTATAGACTTGGCGCATGGCATCTTCAACTCAGAATTAAAAGAAGCTGGAAGTGCGAATATTATGGGGGTGATGTGAGGAAGTATAGATATGAAAAAAAGGAGGGAATGTGTTGCGCTTCCTTAAATACCAAGAAAGAAATAAAACTCATAAAGTAAATAAAAACTAACGATACTCCACAAAGTGTGAATAAAAATAGGTGCGATAGTGCTTAATATGTAGCACTTAAAGCTTATAAAGGTGCATTTAAATGAACATCTAATATATAATGTGCTTGTGCGTCACTCCAGTGTCTGAAAATAGGCAAAGATGCGTTTTAAAGCTATAAAGTGCATATAATAAATTAATATTGCAATGTGTTTAAAAAAAGGTAAAGCATCTGTGATAAAACTACAAACAAATTTGTATATACAGATAAATCTATGTGGTAAAATGATCTAAAAAGGTTCTATAAATGCTTTAGAAACAGTGATCTAAAACGTGCAAAAAAACAGAGAGAAATAATAGTATATTCCTTGATAAAAAAAGGGGAACGAAATAGCAGCAAAATAGCAGCAAAAACGTGGATCTCAATAAAGTGTCCCATACACAGTCCAATCGTGCAACTTTAAAATGTGATTTCACAACCAAACATAAAGTGCAATGTGCCAAGATACAGTAACTCTCCTCCAATGGTGTTCCGTGCCAGTGCTGGTATTCCTAAATAATTACCTCACGGCTGCAAGGTATGCAGCAGAACAGCAAATTTGCAGGGGGAATTCCGGGGGGTCAAATGGGCTGTGGATGGGACTTCTGACAGTGCCGCTCTTCCTTGCAGTTATGGCCAACGAAACAGTGCTCAAAATAACAAGTAAAAGGTATCCTCCATGGTGTAGTATTTTAAAACAAGCGGTTTATTTGTAATAATTAAAACTACTCACAAACAGGAGCGAATGAACAGGCACACACAGCTTAACAGATCGGTGGACAGTTTCCTTAGATACAAACGTCACTTCCGGTTTCCTACGCGTTACGTCACGATTGGACTTCAACTGGGATTCCAGTTCCCAGTTGAAGTCCATTCGTGACGTAACGCGTAGGAAACCGGAAGTGACTTTCTCTGAGCAAGCCTGCTGCGCCTGCAAATACGCTCGGAACTGCGTGAGATCTTTTTATGCACTGCACATGCGCAAACGGCATTTGCGGCCGTTCAAGTGCTCTGGTTCACCGCTCCACAGAGGAAACTGGAGGGTCCAATCGGGTCCGCCCATGTGAAAGGGCTCTTAAGTTGTTTATGGATTCTGCCAAGTCAGCAAGTGCCCATACTGTCTGCGCAATCTGGGTCTAAGGAGGAATGTAATTTCATATATTGCATTGCATGTAAAACTGAAAAATTTTCATTGGAAGATGTTGGTTTGGCAATAACTGGAGGAGGCAATATTTTAAATGCTCATTATCTAAACCATCCTACCAAATATATTGCAAAGCATATTCATTTATTTTACAGATACCTTCATTTGGCAGATATAGTAATACTAATAGGGAATAACTACCATTATGACTAATCATTTGTAGTATTTCAAACATTCAGTGTATTTTTGTATATTACATTTGGATTTTCCTGGTGACTACTTATTGCTATTTTGCATTTGTTTTGATGCATAATCGTGAAAAGTTAGGAGTGGTGATGGATTGCTTGGTGGCACAATGTGCTGCTGATTTGTAAGTTAAATAGTCAAATATTTTATTTTTAAGCAGCCATCATTCCATTTAGAAGAGATTTGTAGTCAATGTTTTATAGCATGGGAAGTTACAACATTAACTTCAATACACTTACAAGACAGAAATATGGGAGCACCTGTTACTGTCTTGATTTAAAGGTTCAGGTTATAATCCTCACCTTAGAGAATTACTGACTTAGAAAAAGTATACACACAGTAAAATTGGAATTTGTGACTTGAAAATTTATTCTCACAGATTTTTTTTTATTACTCCCTCTGAATTGAGTGGAAACATTACTTTCAAACAGTCAATCTGAAGGATCTCCATGGTGCTATCAAGTCAGCATGAAGCCAAGCCTCTAAAGAACACTTACATCACTGAACATATGTTCTGATTGTAAAGTAAAGCTTGCCAAAGCCAACTGAAATGTATTTTTAAGTCATACACAGTGCTCCCATTAATGTTTGGTTTTGAACACTCTCAAATAGGTACCGAGGGTATTTTTGTTTAAAAGTGTTAGCCCCTTTTGTTTAAAAAAAAAAACAGGAATGCCCTAACTCTGAATCCTATGCACTTTTATTTGGATACATAAACACCTACAGAATCTGTCTGGAAATAATTCTATAAAACTAAATTCAAAGGTAGATTAGTAGTGGGCAGCTGCAGTGTTTTCTTGGTTGCATTAGCAGTTTGTTGATTTTACTTGTAGCCTGAAGTTGGCTGATATCATATATACCAACCACAATATAATGACTGCTCTTTGAAGTAAATCTGTGCTGAGAATATGATTTGCTGCCATTACTGCCTTTCATTCTATAAAATAATGTTTTCCTGGTTGCCAAGGCTGCTTGCTGGCGTCAATACTTTCTAGAACAAGTATGCAGGTCAGGGCTTCACTTTGACTTAGCTTGCTCCATGATTATTCTGGGCCATTGTATTTTAATGTTGCCTCCATGAGAGCCAAAACGAAGTATTCCAGCTGCAGTCCAAATTCTGAACATCCGTGTTATCAAAACTAGGACTAAAGGCCCGTACACACGGTCGGACTTTTTGACAACAAGCATGCAAATTAGCTGTTTTGGAGCAACATCCGACCGTGTGTACGCTCCATCGGACAAACTTTTTCTGTTTTCATTGGACTTTTGTTGGCTGTGCGAACGGACAAACTTTTTGACAACATAAGTTCGATGGAGCAAAGTCCGATCGTGTGTACGCAAAAGCATCGGACTTTTGTACAAGGTACAAACACGCATGCTCAGAACCAATGCAAAAGATCAGACTACAATACAGAAGTTGACCAAAGGTGGCGCTGAAGTCATTGAACGTCCTCTTTTGAAGTGTCATCAGTACGTTGAAACGTCACTACGTTCGTGTTTGTTGCCTAAAAAGTCCTGCCGTGTGTATGCAATACAAACTTGTGGACTACGCCCTTTGTACAAAAGTCCACGGGAAAGTTTGTACAAAGCCTGATCGTGTGTATGAGGCTTTAGTCTTCCTCTACCATTCCCTAAAATTAAACCTTATCACTTTAAACCCACAAACTCTAAAATTCTGAAGCAGTAATTCAACTAAAAAAAGGCCTAATGGCACTTCACCAACCCCCTTCTCCATCCCCACTTTCCTGTTATGTTGACTTCTCTTCAAAAAAATACACCCACTTGTTCAACAAATCCAGCTTTCTTGTGCAGCAATCTGCTTTTCAGATGTCATAGCCAGTGTCCCGCACCAACATTTTCATCTCCCCGCCCAGCTCTCTCTTCTAGGTTCAACCTGGCCTCAGATGGCAAAATCAAGCTCTGCCATCTGGCTGTTCTATGTATTGTCTCTTGCAGCTTCTTAAGACATGTGACAAGGATATCCAAGGGAGCAGCCCCTCCACAAAAAGGCTATTTTAAGTATGAAGATAAAAAACCTTCTGTGTGCTGCTCCCCTCCTAATACTCACCTGAGCCCCCTTCAGGCCAACGATGTGCACGAAAGCCTCGGATGTCCCGGGACTCACTCTCCTCATTTACTGAGTCAATCATAGCCAGTGAGCCAATGAGGAGAGAGCAGGGAGCATGGCCGAGCTGCAACTTTATGTGTCTGAGAGGAGGGGGATCTTGGCTGCTCTGTGCAAAGTCACTGCACAGAGCAGGTAAGTATAACACATTTGTTATTTATTTATTTTTTTAAAGCCAAACCTTTAATACCATTTTAACAAAAGACTGGGAGCAGGAAGGCAGTTATCCCAGAAGAGCTATGCAATCTCTAATGCAATAAAATACACCTACCTGCCGGCTTATGCGCCATGTAAACTGAGCAGCGCATCTACAGCTAAGCTTACATTGCCAGCCCATTCCCTGTGTGCCTGGATGACTGATTCCTGTGCATGCTAGCCAATGGAAATGGAAATGCCCAAAGACTGGAACCCAATGAGAAGATGCTGACATTTGCAAGGGACCCAGACTATTACAAAGGAGGCAAGTAACTGCCTTTAGTTTGGCTTTAACAGCCCCCCAAGAATAGGCAAAGTAACTTTTCAAATGGCTTAGTGCTGACAAGGGTTTGGCAAAGCATTTGTTCTATCAGGAACAGTGGAATTTTAAAAAGAATGTAGACTGCTGCATCTAAAATCCCATTCAGGCAAATGCATTATAGTAATAGGTATGTGTTACCGCAACACACAATATGATATGTGCTGCCGTACCATTAGATTAAAATGCCACCCCAACACTTGTACACTAGCTGCCACAATTGCACCTGCTGTATAGAGCACCACAATGCACAGTGTGCTGTGTTGGTAATAAATTCTGTTTTTTTTTGTGTAATAAGGTTCTTTGCCAGGCTTTTCAGAATGAAACTGCCATCACACAAGAGAACACACTGCACCAATGCACATAGAATAACGCAACTCATAGTATGAATGGGCCCTGAAGTCATTGATGTTGTTGCCCCACATTCCGTTTTTTTTTTTTGCAGAACACCTGCCAGACTCATGCTGAATGAAGAACTTCCTTTCTTCCAGTCAGGGCCGCTATTAGAAATCATGGGGCCCTGTACAGGCTTCCTGACTGCCCCCCCCCCCAAATTCCACCTACACTCCACCCACCACCCAAGGTTCAGTAAACACAATGACACTGACTTTTTCCGTCTATGCCCCACAAAAGTAAAAGTCCCTTCTTTTCTCCCACCTCCTGGGCCCCTCTCTTGATCGAATGGGGCCTGGGGAAATGCAATTTTATCAATAGTAAGCAAGTAGGAGTGGGTGTGGTCTAGTAAAAATCCATGTATTGTTTAGGCAGAAATTAATAATAAAGCTGCCCTGGGCCCGCCCCCCCCCATTTAGCTGATGAGGCCTGGGCTCAGTACTACAGGACCAGTTGGACTGCCTTATCAGTGGCCCTGCTTCCCGTGCCCATGTGTACTGGGCCTAAGAAATAACTATAAGCAAAAAATATAACCACAGCACTACAGAAGAACATTCTTTTGGTAGAAAGAGCTGAAAATCAGTCTGAAAAAGATTAACTAGTTTATGATTCTTGAAGTTGTGAGCTAAATTCATTTCAAGAAAAGCATGCAAATGTTAAGAATACAATATGAAATGTAAAATGTAGAAATCAGGGGGGTTACAAAGTAAAAGTTCATAACTGTAGACGAACAAATTACATGGCTTACTAACCTTTATACTGCTTGTCAACACTGTCTACATCGTGTCCGGGTTTACAGTACTTTCAAAAAGCAGTTTTGCAAAGAGCAGCGGACCAGCCTTTAGGATATGCAAGTGTTTTATGTGCAGCAGACATTTAACACTGATGACAGGAATGCTTTGTGGGTAAAGGATATCTTGGAATTACAAAATAAATACATTTTACAAAGGAAGAGGAAAAAAGCCTAAACATGCTATAGAATTAAAGCATTTAAACTATGTAAGTGCGCACATATGGGATTAAAGGGTAAAAAGAGACCACTAGGTTCACACATGTTTGTCATGTTCTGCTTAGGTGAGACTCGAGAAGCATGACAACACGCTTTCAATGATTTACTTGGATTAAGAATGGAAATGTAGCTGTCTGCTGTATAAAATGTCTATCATCTCTAATAATATCTAGTATGAGAAATGCAAAAACTGAGAAAAAAAAAAAGAAGTGTAATGTGAAATGTAAGCGTACACAAAGAATAATAACCATAATGGAAGTGGCCCTTGATGCTTAAGGGCAAAGATACCATGCTATTTGCTTGTCCTGTTATTAGCAATGATAATATTTTCAGGCTTACTGTACTGTAATCCAATTGGCATTATTCATTGTAAGAGATAGAACAAGCATATATAGTATATATTAATTGGAAATGTTTTGACAATGTGTAGAAGAGTGTTAAAAATACAAGTTTAGACAATTAACACAAAGCACACTGTTTAGGCATTTATCTTACAAAATGTATTCTGTAAATGGACAGAAAACTGGCTTCTAGTCCATGTAGTGATTAATGATTCATACTCTACATTTGGTGTTCGCCCGTTCGCCGAATTTAGAACATTATGGGGCGTTTACGGGAAATTTGAGCTCCCGCCGAACACCCGGTAATGAACGGCGACACCGTCAATGCACTGCAAGATCGCAGTGCATTGACGGCTGCTGATTGGTCAAAGCATGCCCCTGACCTCTGCTGTGAGTCCCCGTCCCACATTATGTTAGGCTGCTTACATAGTGGCCGTACATAGTTTTATGAATGAGAGCAGCAAAATGACATTTGTAAAAGGAAAAAATTTCATTTAAAACTGCTTGCGGCTGTAATGTATTGTATCCCGGCAATATACATAAAAATCATTGAAAAAAATGGCATGGGTTCCCTCTCCCCAGTCCATTACCAGGCCCTTTGGGTCCGGTATGGATATTAAGGGGAACCCTGCGCAAAATGTAGAAAAAAATGGTGTGGAGGTCCCCCCTAAAATCCATACCAGGCCCTTCAGATCTGGTATGCATATACCTGTGCCAAGATTTTTTTTTAAAATGGTGTGGGGATCCCCCCCCCCAGAATCCATCCAGGCCCTTCAGGTCTGGTAGGGATTTTAAGGTTAACCCCGTGCCAAAATTGAAAAAAAATGTTGCGTGCCCCCCCCCAAAATCCATACCAGACCCTTATCTGAGCACGCAACCTGGCAGGACACATGCCCTCAACATGGGGAGGGTGTTTTGGTGTGCCCATATTGATGGGGACAAGGGCCTCTTCCCCCGAACCCTTGCCCGGTGGTTGTGGGGTTGGTGGGCGGGGGCTTATTGGAATCTGGAACCCCTCTTTGACAAGGGGACCCCCAGATCCTGACCCCCTTATGTGAATGGGTATTGGGTACATTGTACCCCTACACATTCACCCAAAAAAGTGTAAAAAAAAGTAAAAATGACAGTTTGGGACAATTCCTTTATTAAAAAAAATGTCCATTCATCTTCGATCAAATCGCAGACGACCCAAGAAAACAAAAAAGGGAAAACTCTGCCTCGAAGGGAGCCGCCCCTGTGACTGCATTGACAGCTGTTATATAGCTGAGGGCGGGGCCACCCGGTGACATAAACGAGTGACCCCACCCCCCTCTGACGTTACGTCACACAACGTCAGAAGGGGCGGGGTCATCTGCTTACGTCACCGGGTGGCCCCGCCCTCAGCTATATAACAGCTGTCAAAGCAAAAAGGCTGCAGTCCCATCAAGGCGGAGTTCTTCAGTTTTTTTTTATTTCTCGGGGCGTCATTGTTTGGATTGAACATTAATGGACATCACAGGGCATTTAACAAAAAAAAAAAAAAAAAAAAAAGAAATTGTCCCAAACTGTAATTTTTACTTTTTTTTGGTGACTGTGTTAGGGGTGCAATGTACCCAATACTCATTCACATGGGGGGGGGCAGGATATGGGGGTCCACTTGTTAAAGGGAGTTTTCAGATTCCAATAAGCCCCTGCCCACAGACCCCCACAACCACCGAGCAAGGGGTGTGGGGAAGAGGCTTTTGTCCCCATCAACATGGGGACAAGGTGTTTTGGGGGAAACCCCAAAACACCCTCCCCATGTTAAGGGCATGTTGCCTGGTAAGGTTCAGGAGGGGGGGTGCTCTCCCGTCACCCTTTTCCTGTGGCCTGCCAACAGGCAGGCTAAGGACACCCCCAGGCACAATATTTAAAGGAATATTTCATTTTTATTGTTTTACTTTAAGCATTATTAAAATGACTGCTCCTGAAAAAATTTTAGTTTTTAAAACTCTTTTTTGCATCGATACATATACCCTGGGGCAGGCCCCGGGTCCCCAAACACTTTTTATGGCAATAACTTGCATATAAGCCTTTAAAATTAGCACTTTTGATTTTTCATGTTCGTGTCCCATAGACTTTAACAGTGTTCGCACAAATGTTTTCCCTGTTCGCAAGTTCTGGTGCGAGCCGAACGGGGAGGAGGGGGGGCGTGTTCGGCTCATCCCTACTCTGTATGCTTATTGGTGGTGTACCTCAACATTCAATGTTGGGATCCTTACTTTTTAACCTATTTTTTAATGATATAGATTTTGGAATAAAAAGTCAAATATTTCTGCAGTTGCAGATCATGCGAAGCTATGTAGTTCAATAAAGTCCTTTGCAGATGCCTCCAACTAACAGGCAGAACTGAATGTACTGTTTAATTGGGTGACTATGTGGCAAAATTTTATTGAATGTTGACAAGTTATGCACTTGGGTGTTAAAAATGTGCGTGCATCATACATATTAGGAGTACAACTGGGGAAGTCAATGATCAGGAAGGATCTTAGTGATCTGGTAGAGCATAGACCTAATGATAGTATGCAATGCCAAGCTGCAGCTTCTAAAGCAAGAAAAATACTTTCTTGCATTAAAAAAGGCATAGACTCCAGAGAGAGAGACGTTATCTACCCCTGTAAAAATCATTAGTCTGGAATGTGCAGTTCAGTTTTGGCACCAGTTCACAAAAAAGGATATTGGGGGAACTGGAGAAATTGCAGAGAAAAACAGTCAAATTGCTAAGAGACGTGGAGGAGCTCAGCTACGAGGAAAGATTAGCTAAATGTATTCTCCCTTGAGAAGAGGCGACCAAAGTGGTAGTAAACCACCGTTTTAATGAAACCTGCAATGCAAAGTTATAATGTGCTAGTACGCATTGCTGGCAGGGCTTCTATCTTCACCCAGTCTTTCTTCCAGGTTGGTGGGCCCCGATCCTTTGCTGGATGAGCCACCATGATATGACTCCAGCACATGCACGCGGGAGCTGCTGTTCACGACACAGGGCTCTGAAGGAACAGCACGGGAATGTTGTTCCTCCAGAGTGCATATTTAGGATATATTTACTGTACCTATAGGCTTACCTATAGGTAAAAATCCTCCATGGGAGTTTACTCCCACTTTAAGGGGGATATGATCACCATTTGTATACAGTATACATGAACTTGCAAAGGTATTCACTTTTTCATTACTAAGGACAAGGAGGCACTCTCTGCTACTTGAGGAAAAGAGTTTTAACCTCTGCATACAGAAAGGCTTTTTTCACAGTGAGAATTGCAAAGTATATAAGTGGTTATTGATATTTTCTAGTAATAAGACCAGAGATAGTTGATCCAGGATATATCCAATTGTTTTTGGGGATCAGGAGGGACTTTTTTCCCCCTGATTGAAAAATTACACCTGGCTTTAAGAGGTTTTCTTCGCCTTCCTCTGGATCAACTGTTTTTTTAGGGTTCTGCATATGGAGGTTTGCAATTAATGTTTTCTATTGGTTGAATTAGCTGTGTCTTTCTACGACCTATTTAACTCTGTAACATAAACATCTGTAACAGGATTACTGACACAAAATTCTCATACCTCTCCTTTTGCTGTTAACTGTGACTGAGGACTTGGATGTGATATGTGCACAGCTAGTCATGTTGTGTCAGCAATGGGCAATAAGCGTTGCACAGAAACTGACTATATGCTTTGCAACAACAACAGCAATTAGATATGGCATCTACAACTATTTAGCCTTATAAGATGGTAAGTGGGCCATAGAATGTACAAAGACCAGGCTTATATCAAGGCTAAGAACCATGAACATTGTGTACCATGCATTAGCTTTTTTCAAATGTCCCAGGTAGGCAATTATGTCATTGATCTCCTCAATGTGTATTGGAAAAAAACAACTTTGCCCTCATATTTGATGCATATCCTGTTTTGTTTTTTTTTGTTTGCTTTTTTGCCAAAATACAAATCTACAGAACAGTTTTCCTCATGTTTTCTAAACCTGCTTCTTGTCAAAGTTCAGATGAGATTTGAGTTCTTACCATTTTTACTTCGATTTTGATAAAAATTGCTCTATGGATAGTTCCTTCCATCGCAGCTATGGGTCTCTTCAGCTCTTTCAGTTACCATTGACCTCTCGGTTTCTTTCTTGACTTATGGTTTTAGGGTGGCAAGATTTTAATTTTTAACAATAGATTTAAAGATGATGTCCAGGTTTACATTCACTTTTAAATACTTTGCTTGTGCTAAGCTGGCCCAAACAAAATATTTTCTTCAGTAACATATGCACCTGCTGGGTGCACTGTATAAACTGTAAGTAGCCTCAGCTACATACAGTATACAGCACTGTGTTCCAGGTGTGAGACAAGATCTTCCTGTCTCACACCCAGACCAAAATAGCATCGGGCCGAGCACCACTTAGTCATTCATAGGCAGATCTGTATTCTATCAATGAATACAAAGCTTGCTCTGATTGGCCAATTTAAAACTTGTGATGTCATCAGCCCGCCTCTCCAACTAAGCCAATCAGTGGAAGCTTTAAATGTATTGATAGAATGGCTGAGTGCTGCATATAGAGGCCAGTCTTTGCCTGTCACAGTGGGTATACACACAAGCTCAAGAGGGATGGAGGGATCAATAGTCTTGGATCCGTAAAGCACCCTGTGGCTGACTACAGGCACTGCACGGAGGTGAGCGCCCGCACAAGATCCAGTGCCTGAAGCAACATTACAAGCCATCCCAGGCCCAGGTACAGCTTCCAGTATTAAGGAGGTTGCACTGAGCGAATGCTCTACTACTATTGTTGAGTAGTAGATGTAGACTGTAGTGAAGAAGTTGATTGAAGAGTTGGTGGTAGAATTCCAGGATAAATCTAAGAATGCTTTCTCTGTAAGAGGGAAGAAATACATTACCTTAGGACACTAGCAAAAAAACTGAGGACTCGCACAGAGGGGTAGCGTTATGAGGAAGATACCATCAGGGTGCGTGAACTAAAAGGTTTTACCAGCATCCTGTCACCTGATGGTACAAGTCTATAACCCAGGGTCTATGAAGACTATGCCTGTGTCCTGTACTGTATGATTAAGATACAGTGCACCCGGAAAGTATTCACAGTGCTTCACTTTTTCCACATTTTGTTATGTTACAGCCTCATTCCATATTGGATTACATTCATTTTCCTCAAAATACTATGAACAATATCCCGTTATGACAATTTGAAAGAAGTGCGTTAAAAATCTTTGCAAATTTATTAAAAATAAGAAACGAAAAAATAACATCTACATAAGTATTCGCAGCCTTTGCCATGGCACTCAAAATTGAGCTCAGATACATCCTATCGCCACTGATCACTCAAGATGTTTTTACAACTTGATTGGAGTCCACCTGTGGTAAATTCATTTGATTAGACATGATTTGGAAAGTCACACACCTGGCTATATAAGGTCCCATAGTTAACAGTGCATGTAAGAGCACAAAACAAGCCATGAAGTCCAAGGAAGGTTTCAAACAAACTTCTTTCACGTTGTCATTATGGGGTATTGTTTGTCGAATTTCAGGAAAAAAATAATTTAATTGATTTTGGAATAAGGCTGTGACATAACAAAATGTGGAAAAAGTGAAGCGCTGTGAATACTTTCCGAATGTAATATAAATGATCATCTAGCACGGTCTAGTTCTCATATTATGGCTTCCTGTGATCGCGCCCGCGATGCTGCTGATCACAGATTCAGGTAAAGAGATAATCAGTGTGGCTCTTTACCACGTGATTGGCTGTGTCCAATCACAGCTGATCACGGAGGTAAACAGATGCTGGTTATCGGCACTCCTTTCTTCATGCTGACAAGCATGAGGAGAGGTAAAGAGAGCTGATAACTGGCTTCTCTAAAAGGGACATCTACACTGATAATCAGGGCACCGATGTCCTGATTATCAGTGCAGTCCCATCAGTGCTGCCAATTAGTGCCCCCTCATCAGTGTAACAAATCAGTGTCGCCTATCAATGCCCATCAGTGCCACCTAAGTGCCCATCAGTGCAGCCTCATCAGTGCCCACCAGTGCAGCCTATCAGTGCCGCCTCCTCAGTGCCCATCAGCGGAGCCTCATCAGCACACATCAGTGAAAGAGAAAAATTACCTGCATGCAAAATTTTATGAAACTTTGAAATAGTTTTTATTTTTTCGGTCTTTTTCCGTTTATTTAGCAAAAAATGGTGGTGATTAAATACCACCAAAAGAAAGCTCTATTTGTGTGAAAAAAAATTATAAAAATGTTGCTTGGGTACAGTATTGCATGATCACACAATTGTCATTAAAATTGTGACAGTGCTGAAAGCTGAAAATCGGCCTGGGCAGGAAGGGGGTAAAAGTGCCCAGTAGGCAAGCGGTTAATGTATGTAGATATGATAAGAAAATGTGAATAGAAGTCAGTGACGTGCAGATCTGCCAATCATCTTCCCAGTTCTTCATAAGCTAACCTGGTAAATCCTTTGGGCTTTTTTGTCTGTAATACATATGTTTTCATATATTCTATTTTGCTTATTTCTGTTTAGTACAAAATGTGTTTTTGTGTTGTAAAGCAGTGAAATGTTTGTTGAAATAAAGCACATTGCACACAATACATTTTATGGATGACTTGGAATCATTTATTATTGCCAACATACATATACCAGCTTCCTTAATAATTCTTTTTCATTTTCCCAACAATAGCACAAGATGCCATTTTCCAGCAAATTATTTATGAAAGACAATCTGACAATACAAGATATTCTTGAAGCTGAAGATTCTGAGCCAGACTCTGAACAAACGTTATTAATGCTTTGAAAGCCTTTCCATTAACAACTTATGTCATTCCATTGTATGTCTTCAAACAATAAAATAAAAGTTTAGAAACAACATTTTTATCTGTAGTATTATTGTAAATGTATTTAATCATAAATGTACTACTATAAAATGGCAAGCTGAACTAAGAAGGCATTAATTAGCATTTAACAACTTGCAAAAATCTGTAATCATATTTCCCAACACCATTTGAAAGAAAAGTCCGCTGTAGCTTGAAAACTGTCCTGGTTATAAACTGTGTTGACAGTATCTGCCCCCTGTTCCCCACTCCATAGAAAAACACATGAATGTTCCCGCGGCTTCAGCTTTCATATTTGTGTCTGCATCTAACCAAAGCTGCATTTTTTGGCAGTTGGATCATGCTTCTATGCTCAATCTCCATCGGGTCTATGTAATACTTAAAGTGGAACCAAACCCAACAATTACACTCTTTCCCCAAACAATTACATTTAAAGTGGTTGTGCACCCGGTACAACCACTTTTATCTACAGGTAAGTCTATATTAAGGCTTACCTGTAGGTGCTTGAAATATCTCCTAAACCTCCATGGTTTAGAAGATATTTACTAAAAAGGCGAGAGTCAATAACATTGGCGCATGCGCCCTTTGGAAAGGGCACATCGTGCCGTTTCTAATAGGGGTCATGCCGTGACTGGCATGAGGGGCGAAGATGGACGCTCCCTGCTAATGGGGACAACGGAGACATATGCGGGCTTTGATGTCAGGTAAGTGACACATTATGCGATGCATAGTAGTCCATTATGCTTTACCTTTGCAGGGAAACAAAGAGGAAGTAAAACCCACCAGGGTTTACTTTCTCTTTAAGGCATGTTGTGAATGATAACTATCATTGTGGCTTCATACTCTCAACCGAGCTATCAGGCAATCAAATGGCTGGTGTCATAGATGATCACATGTGCAGCACCATGGCATCTGTAGGTTAAACAGAGACTAAAATGGCAGCTTCCTTGGTTAAAAGAGAAGAGGGTTTAGTTCTGCTTTAAATCAGGCTGTTAAATCAAATGGTAAAACTATTAGCAATCTAATACTATTTTAGGAACTTTACATGAAGGGTGGTCATTGGTTTTCCTTAAACAAATAAAGTTCCATAAAGGATTCACTTTTCTGCCAGAAGAACTCTTGCACCAGGTCCAGGTTTTGTGGCAAACAGGCTATGTTGCAGTAAGGATGATCTGCGTTCATCTGTTTTGTAATATTTTTCTTGTACACTTAATAGAAATTCTTCCAGTTTATCTGAGGGAACCATAGAAACCGTACATCCTCCCCATCCAGCCCCAGTCAACCGAGACCCGACAGCACCAGATTTCCTGAAAGTTAAAATGTACAGTTTTGTTATTATTATACCAAAACAGAAATTCACAATGTAGAAAACATAAATGATGTATTTTTTCTGTCCACTTAATCCAATTTAAAATATACTGTAATAATCCATAGCATAAACATGCTGTCTGTTTGCATCTCCATAATTTAACCCCTTCCTGCCGAGCGTACGCAGATGTGCGTACTCGGCTTCCGGGGGTATACCGGGATGATGCCCGCACCAGCAGGCATCATCCCGATACGGTTTTTTCCAGCGGGCGATTGGCTATCCAGCCATAACAACCGAAGCGGCTAAAAGCCGCTCGGCTGTTATGCCGGAGGAGCGAGAGGGGATGTCCCCCCCCTCCCGCCGCTCGATCGGGAGCACCGATTCAAAATCCAGCGCCTCCGGCTGCTAGGGAGGAACTGGAACAAAGCCGTAATCAGCTTCATTCCAGTATCCTAATCGTAAACACGGAAGCGACATCATGACGTCACTTCCCGTTTACTCGGCTGCCAATGGCGCCAGTTTTAAAAAAATACACGGTATTCAGAATCGCCGCTTTCGGCGATCTGAATACATTGAAGTTTAAAGGAGGGGTGGGAGGTCTTTTAGACCCCTGATCCCACCATAAAGAGTACCTGTCACCACCTATTACTGTCACAAGGGATGTTCACTTTTATTGCTGTCACAGGGAATGTAATCAATTTGATTATTTTTTTTTAAAACAATTTAGTCATTTTAATATAAATAAAATAATAATAAAAAAAAATAATTTTAAAGCGCCCGCCGTCCCCGTGAGCTCGCGAAGCAAAGTAAACGCATACGGAAGTCGTGCCCGCATATGTAAACGGTATTCAAATCACACATGTGAGGTATCGCCACGATCGTCAGAGCGAGAGCAATAATTCTAGCACTAGACCTCCTCTGTATCGCTAACCTGGTAACCGAAAAAAAAAATTAAAGCGTCACCTATTGAGATTTTTAGGTACTGTACTTTGTCGTCAATCCACGAGTGCGTGCAATTATAAAGTGTGACATGTTTGGTATCTATTTACTCGGCGTAACATTATCTTTCACATTATGCAAAAAAATTGGGCTAATTTTACTGTTTCGTTTTTTTTTTTTAATTCATGAAATTGTCCCTTTTCCCAAAAAGTTGCGTTTAAAACACTGCTACGCAAATACAGTGTGACATAAAATATTGGAACAATCGCGTTTTATTCTCAAGAGTCTCTGCTAAAAAAATATATATAATGTTTGGGGGTTCCAAGTAATTTTCTAGAAAAAAATATGGATTTTAACTTGTAAAGACCAAATGCCAAAAATAGGCTTAGTCATGAAAGGGATAATTTGTCTCCCTTAAAATTTCCATAGATGTTGGCAACTGCAAACAATTTTGACCCTTGCTAATCACAACACCTTCAATTATTAATAAAGTAAGTCTGTTTTAATTTTAAATCTCCCAAATTGAAGAAAGACATGCTTAGCCAGCATCGAAATTTTCTAGCAGGTATTATCTTGGAGTGCTCCATTAGAGCTTTAATACAAAAACTCCCTTCCTGAATTCAAGCTTGGCCTTGCCCACTTCCTTATAATGGACAACCCCACTGAACAATTATACAGTATCAACAATATATTCTTTAAAATCATGCATACACTGGCAGCCAAAAAGTCTGTGTACACGAGTGTCAAAAGCATCCTGCCTTTCAGAATTTAGCATCCCACTGTTTTACAGCAGTTAGTTTTGTCCTGGAAAGGCCTGAGTAAGGAGTGACAGGTACTTGAATCATAAAGCAAGGATCTTCACCAGGACCCCTCGGTATAGTTATAATGTTGTAATTTAGTAACATAAAGCAACAGGCATCACAATTACATTTTGGCACCTTGCAGGATCTCTTTTTCAAGTGATACACTAACATGAGACATAGAGCTTAAATAGTATCAACCGATCGGAAAAAGATCCATGTAAAAAAGCTGTGATGTAAGATTGACCCCCATAGCCCCTTCCACACTAAAAGAACCCTTTTTGTGTGTGTTTTCAACCAAAAATCAGTATCTCCCACCAACAGTCAATAGAATAGAACCCCTCATTATGGTTTTTGCCCAGATGTATTGATATACTATGCTGCAATATCTGCTCCTTTTTCAATTAGCATGCCTTCATCCAATCCCTCTGCCCATATTCACACTTAGGCAACTTTGTCTTATGCTAGTGTGTCATTCTGCTCTGGAAAAGGGATCCTGTCAGGTCCCAAAACATTGGCCTGTGATGCCTGTTACTTTGTTTAAATAAAGGACAAGATGATAAGAATACCAAGGTATGTTGGTGAAAATCCTTATTCCAGGATTCATGTACCTATCACTTCTTCTTCAGGCCTTCCTAGGACTAAACTGACTAAACTAACTGCTGCAAAACACTAGGGTGTACAATACAACATACCAAAAAAAAACTACAACACATAGTAGTGTAAGTGTTCAAAGCTCTAAGTGTCGTTTCTCTCTGGTGCTTTGTTCCTCTGTTAACAGCATTAGTCACTTCTGAGAAGTTTTCTCGACACAAGATGAATTTGTGTAGGAAGGGAGAGCTCCTTCCCTCCAATCAGCTCCCACACATTGTTACTGCAGCCTCTCCGCCCCCTCTTCTGCAATACTGACAGATGAATAAATATTTTATCACTTTTCTGCCCATTTGATGGGGTGTAGGGAAAAGAACACTGCAGATAAACAAGTTTGAAAGAGGATTTGTTTCATCTCTCTGTATCATCTGAGGCTGTTCACCTCACTGGGTATATGAGAGGGCTTAACAACCACTTTAACATGTGGTATATACCTCTTTTTCTTGAAAGCCAGGCACCCATGTACATAAACCCTTCCTATATCAAGCTGTGCTGGTGAAGATCCTTATTTTACAATGATTGCATGATGGCACCATCCACCATTCACTGCAGCACCCTACACAAACTTTAGGTGAGCCTTTAAGGAGTGCAAACAATGGAATACAACAATTTCAGTGCGGTCATGAATTCCCCCTTTATATTGTGTAGAAGAATAAATACAAATCAAGGCATGGCAAAACCAAGAAGGAATGCACAAAAACACATCTTTGTAAAATTAAATTCAAAATTTAAACACTGCATTCCAGTGAAAATAAAATTAAAAAAATTAAATACAATAAAATAAAAATAATCACAAAATGCAGGTCAGAAGCAGAACACACATTCCTGTATATAATTAAACCATATCAAATTTCCTAGCTGCTTCTTTGTGGACATTTACTACTGAAATTTAGTGAACTACTAGAGTCCTTGGAATGAAACTCTATCTATTGGTCGAGAGACATGCCTAAAATAATGTCTTTCTATGGTGTTAAAGTTCATACAGCAAGCCAATACAAAAACATTCTACAAAAAGCTGAAGAAGTTTCATAGCTTATTCAAGCCAAATAATTTCCAAGGAGTAGGAGAGAAATATCTCAGCATTTGCAGAGGTAGTACAGACACCAGAATGGAAAGCGAGATGTTAAAACATTTAAACATCTGCCTCGTTCCCTTATTAGAATTGGAGAAGTTGCTTAGATAAGCTAAGATATGTCTTGAACATTACAGAATATGTTCAGCTGAAAGTGAATAATTACTACTAGCTTGTACAAAGAGCTGTGGAGGGTGCATTCAACCACTACAGCCAATCAATGCAAAGACTTTATATGCATGGGAACTTTATTTGTGAATGATATATATATATATATATATATATATATATATATATACATACACACACACACACACACACATCCATACATACTCTTTGTATAGCAATTCACAGAATATATTAAGCTGGCAATGATCACATGGTAAAGTATGGGGCTAGCAAAGGATCATGAAATACTTTAACAAAGGGATTACAATGTTGTAGTCTGAACAACCCATGTGTATTCTATTATTGGATACAATTCCTAGCAACTACTAGACGGTGGAATATATTGGTCGTAGTTGCTAAACAGCTAAAAGGGCTGCAGGTTGCTTAATCCTGAATTAGAATCCTCTGTCTTGCATGATGACGGAAATCTTAAATGTCAAACTGAATCACTCTGGCATTTTAAGATGTCTAAAAGAACAAGTATTACGTTTGCAGATTCCCCAAAGACATGGTGAGTTGTCATCATACGCTCATAAAAGAGATACACCACCAAGTGGTCCTGAAATAATGCGAAACCAAAATGTTACACAATTATTTATACAATAAAAAGAAAAGAAAACAGTGAAGCATGATTTATAAAAGCAAAAAATTGTAATTAGTATCACAGCTGTATCTCTAATCCTAGTCCAAAAATGTACACCCTTTTAATGTGGCATAAATGCTACCTTTAGCCACTAAACATAACAATTCATGCACTTCTTGTGCTAGCACAACTACAGAGAACTACCTTCAATGAAATGGAACCAGCCTGATAAAGTGCAAAAAATGTAACCAATGTTTGTTACGCATACATTACACAACTAAAATCCCTTAAAAACATCAGAACAAAGCCCTTATGCCTGTGCATATATAATATCCCAAGCATGAAATACTCTTGTAAGAACAATATCTCTTACCCGCAAGTTAAGATCCAGTTCATAAAAGTAACAACTTTCAATAGTAGTTGGATTTACCATAAGGCATGCTAAGCAGCTGCAACATGGCAGGCTTTTCAGTTAAAGTGGTTGTAAACCCTTACAAACCACTTTGACCTACAGGTAAGCCTAGATTAAGGCTTACCTGTAGGTCCAAGAAATATCTCCTAAACCTATACGGTTTAGGAGATATTTACCTGAAGACAGCCACCGCTGTCTACGGCGCATGCTCCATAGACAGCGGCGTGCAGGCGCACTGGGTAAACCGCAGATCGCGGCGATATGTCGCGAGTGTCGGCTCCCGTGCGCATGCGCGGGAGTGACATCATCACTGCTCCGGCGAATCACAGCGCTGGAGCAGCGAGACCCACCAAGAAGATGGACGCTCGGAACTACAGGGGACAGTGGTGACTTCGCTGGCTCCTGTGTCAGGTAAGTGACACATAATGGACTACTATGCGATGCATAGTAGCCCATTATGCTTTACCTTTGCAGGGAATGAAAGAGGAAGTAAACCCATCAGGGTTTGCTTCCTCTTTAAGCTGCTGTTCTTTCTGTTAGGCCAATCCTGGAGCAAGTCCACTATTCATTTTCCAGTCCCCAACTATATCACATAAGAAGTATGCAGTGTATACATGCATACTAGAGGTCGACCAATATATCGGCCGGCCGATATATTGGCCGATATTTGCCGTTTTTAAATTAATCGGCATCGGCCGATTGAGCTGATAAAAAGGCCGATTTAAAACAGCGGGACTTGGAAATGACTTCTGTAATAGAAGTCAGTGTAAGTTGCCTGAGTCGTCATAGAAACGTCTTTCCTCCTCTCTGGGCAGCCTGCCAAGAAAAGAACAGAAAGATACAATGTTTACACTTGAATGAATGAAGTCATCTCAGTGTGTAGAGTTCTCAGTTTAACCATTTAAAGACAATCTTTTCTGACACTTGTTGCTTACAAGTAAAAGTCCTGTATTTTCTGCCAGAAAATCACTTAGACCCCCCAAAAAGTATATATATATATTTTTTAGCAGAGATCCTAGGGAATAAAATAGTGGTTGTTGCAACATTTTATGTCACACGGCATTTGCGCAGAGGTCTTTCAAATGCATTTTGGGGGGGGGGGGGGAAATACACTAAATGATTTTAAAAAAATAAAAAATAAAAATAAAACAGTAAAGTTAGTCCATTTTTTTTTTTCGTCCAAAAGTTTTGAGTACTTGTTTTTATTTTATAGGCTGCTTGCACACTGGAGCGGGCAGACGTTGATGGTAAAATGTTGCTAGTTTTAGCAGTGCTTTACCATCATTTTAGCGGTGCTATTCGGCTGCTAGTGGGGCGCATATAATCCTAGCTAGCGGCCGAAGAAGAGGTTAAATGTGCCCGTGAAGCACCGCTGCCAAATCGCATTGCATGCGCTTGGGCAGTGGTGCCCATTAATATCAATGGGCAGGAGTGGTGAAGAAGCGGTATACACCACTCCAAACGTGCTGCTTGCATCGCCTAAGTGTGAAAGCACTCTGTCTTTCACACAGACTGCAGGGGAGCCGTTTTGCAGGCACTTTACAGGTGCTATTTTTAGCCCAAAAGCGCCTAAAAAAACGCCCCAGTGGGAAAGGTGTCTGTTAGGTTTTATGAGATGAAGGGGATAAAAAAATAAAATAAAAAAAAAAAACAAAAAAAAAACGGCCTAACATATCGGCCCAAAAAAATCGGCATCATATATCGCCATCGGCCGCCATGATTTCTAAATATCGCCATCGGCCAGAGAAAAACCCATGTCGGTCGACCTCTAATGCATACCAGCAGATAACAAAGCCCATTATCTGCACTAGCTGTGCAAATTGCACTTTGAACAGGCTGGTCACACACATTACAACAAAAAAGATTAAAGGGCTGCCACAGACCAAAAAAACACAGTGCACAATACCGGCTAACTAAACCCTGCTCTGAGTTACCTACTATATTGCATACAATAATCAGTATCTAAAAAAACAAAACAAAAAAAAAACAATAATAAATAGCATACAAATATACAGTATCTCACAAAAGTGAGTACACCCCTCACATTTTTGTAAATATTTTATTATATCTTTTAATGTGACAACACTGATGAAATTACACTTTGCTACAATGTAAAGTAGTGAGTGTACAGCTTGTATAACAGTGTAAATTTGCTGTACCCTCAAGATAACTCAATAGACAGCCATTAATGTCTAAACCGCTGGCAACAAAAGTGAGTACACCCCTAAGTGAAAATGTCCAAACTGCCCAATTAGCTATTTTCCCTCCCTCGGTGTCATGTGACTTGTTAGTGTTACAAGGTCTCAGGTGTGAATGGTGAGTGGGTGTGTTAAATTTGGTGTTATCACTCTCACTCATACTGGTCACTGAAAGTTTAACATGGCACCTCATGGTGCCCTGAGGATCTGAAAAAAAGAATTGTTGCTCTTCCTAAAGATAGTAAAAAAATAACTGAGCCACACAACTAAAAATCGAAATCAATCACAAACGAATAGTTCCAAGGATAAATAATGTGCAAACCAGTGAAAGTTTCAGTGACTTTATAGTGCTAAAATAAACGATAATAGCACTAAAAAGTTCTTTGTTCATAATGGTGGAAAAAGGTGATGATAAACTTGAATGAACAAACGATTCTTATGCCAAAATCCTTATTGGGCCACCGCTGTGCTCCACACTAATAGTGAATGAATGAATGAAATACTTGTATAGCGCACAATGCGAACTGAATCGCCTCACCATTAGGAAAGCTTCTTACCAGATGGTAAAACACAAAAAGCCTTCATATGTTCACAGCCACAGTCGTCAGACCCAGGGAATGGAACCCTCACAGCCGCCTCCTCCCGGTAGATGTAAACCATTGGACTCAATATTACATGTAGTTTGTAACTGCAATTATGAACCAATAACTTTTTAGTGCTATTACCGTTTATTTTAGCACTATAAAATCACTGAGACTTTCACTGATTTGCACATTATTTATCCTTGGAATTATTCTTTGTGTGGCTTTTTGTGATTGATTTTTATTTTTAGTTGTGTGGCGCAGTTATTCTTTACTATTTGCACTGTGTTTATCTCACATTTCTGCTTTTTGAGTATTTCTTTTGCTCAGCGCATTTTTTTATATACCATCTACATAAAGATGACCTAGGCTATAAGAATATTGCCAAGACCCTGAAACTGAGCTGCCGCACGGTGGCCAAGACCATACAGTGGTTTAACAGGACAGGTTCCGCTCAGAACAGGCCTCGCCATGGTCAACCAAAGAAGTTGAGTGCACGTGCTCAGCGTCATATCCAGAGATTGTCTTTGGGAATTAGATGTACGAGTGCTGCCAGCATTGCTGCAGAGGTTGCAGGGATGGTGGGTCAGCCTGTCAGTGCTCAGACAATATGCATTAAATTGGTCTGCATGGCTTTCGTCCCAGAAGGAAGCCTCTTCTAAAGATGATGCACAAGAAAGCCTACAGTTTGCTAAAGACAAGCAGACTAAGGACATGGATTACTGTACTGGAACCATGTCCTGTGGTCTAATGAGACCAAGATAAACGTATGTGATTCAGATGGTGTCAAGTGTGTGTGGCGGCAACCAGATGAGGAGTAAAAAGACATGTGCGTCTTGCCTTCAAGCATGGTGGTGGGAGTGTCATGGTCTGGGGCTGCATGAGCGCTGCCGGAACTGGGGAGCTACAGTTCACTGAGGGAACCATGAACGCCAACATGTACTGTGACATACTGAAGCAGAGCATGATCAACTCCCTTCAGAGACTGGGCCGCAAGGCAGCATTCCAACATAAGGACACCAAACACACCTCCAAGATGACTACTGCCTTGTAGGGGTGCAACGGATTGTCACTGATTCGTGATCCGAACGGGTCACCCCGCTCGGATCGGCACATGCCGCGTTCTGCGGAGCGCTCCGCGGTCTCGGCTTTAGGAGAGGCCGCGGCTTCGGCCTAGCTCCGAAGCGGCGGCCATCTTTCTACACCCAGGCATTTACAATGTGATCGCTCCGACGGAGCGATCACTTATAAACAAACCGCCGTCATGACATGACGCCGGTTTCTCTCTCCCCTCTCTGTACTGATCTGTACAGTGGAGGGGAGAGGTCGGATGGAAGCAGCCATCCCTCCATACTCAGCCAATACTCTCCCAGACAATACTCTGCCAGACAATACTCTGCAATATTCAGCCATACTCAGCCAATATTACAGTGGGGGAGATGTATATTACAGTGGGGACTATATGGTGGTGTAATTTTCACATGTTTTTGCAAATTCAATTATTATCTGCTGATCCGAAAAATGATCCAATCCGTGACTCTGATCCGAGGAACGATCCGATCCGTGAGTTTTTTGATCCGTTGCACCCCTAATGCCTTGCTAATGAAGCTGAGGGTAAAGGTGATGGACTGGCCAAACAGAACTAAACCCTATTGAGCATCTGTGGAGCATCCCCAAATGGAAGGTGGAGGATTGCAAGGTCTCTAACATCCACCAGCTTCCTGAAGTCGTCATGGAGGAGTGGAAGAGGACTCCAGCTGCAACCTGTGAAGCTCTGGTGAATTCCATGCCCAGGAAGGTTAAGGCAGTGCTGGAAAATAATGGCGGCCACACAAAATATTTACACTTTTGGCCCAATTTGGACATTTTCGCTTAGGGGTGTACTCACTTTTTATGCCAGCGGTTTAGACATTAATGGCTGTGTGTTGAGTTATTTTGAGAGGAAAGCTAATTTACACTGTTATAAAAGCTGCACACTCACTACTTTACACTGTAGCAAAGTGTCATTTCTTCAGTGTTGTCACATGGAAAGATATAATAAAATATTTACAAAAATATGAGGGGTGTACTCACTTTTGTAAGCTACTGTATATACGTATATTAAATACACTCTTGAAAAGAGAGAGCTGGTGTGGGTAGTCCAAAGTGCTAATAAATGACTGCTATTTCTATGGAGAAGCTACTTTGTAACAAGGGGTGGGGTGGGGGGTACTCATAATCCAGTAACTGTGAAAAAACAAAGGGAAAAACACACAAGTGCAAACCCCATAGTGTAGCATTTAGATAAAAAGCGATTTATTCGTTGTATAACCAGAAGGAGCAAAGCAGTAGCTAGGAACCCTAGCCTTGGCTTGGATACCATGGACCCGTCTCCCCCAAACTACATTTAATGAATTGGCTTTTCCTGCAGACCAGCGACAGTGGCTCTCGCCATCCCAACAACATGCTTCATCCCCATGCCGGTCGCCAAGGCTGGGACTCCTGGCTACTGCTCTGCACCTTCTGGTAACCCAGTTTGTAATCCTCAACACATGCTTCCTTTGTGAGTGCAATTTTAAGCATTTAATAAACCGCTTTTAATCTAAATTTAACATATAGGGTTTGCACTTGTGTGTTTTCCCTTTTGTTTTTACACACATTACAACAGGCAGGCGGGGTGAAACATGACAGGGGGAGTGGCTTGAGCAGCTCTGGCTGAGGCCATACACAGCCATATCTACATCTGAAGCACTTGGTGGGTTTAAGTGGCGCCTTTTCCCACAGGCCTAATGCCTCTTCCCACTTTCTGAATACTGGTAGGGACAGCTGTTATCCTCAATCTTTCAGCGCCGCTTCAAGTTTACATGTAATCACATTACAACGCATTGTTATTGCACATTGACACTGATCAGCCAGCTTGAGGGTTTTTTCTATTTATTTCTGGATCTAGTGAGAAGAGTTAAAATGTCTGCCCTGTCTAGGTAAATGGTCCTTTTTATTCTGTGAAGGAATGAACATTTTTTTTTTTTTTGAAGAGTACAACACAATGTTGTGTGAACACTGCAGTAAGAGCCCTTTCAGGGCTGCTCGTGCATTCGTGGTAAAGTGTTGTTGTTTTAGCGGTGCTTTACCGCTGATTTCGGCTGCTAGCGGGGCCCATTTAACCCCAAAAAAGGGCTTAAAACTCCCATGTTGCGGAGCTTCCGAATCGCTTTTCATGTGCTTGGGAAGCGCTACCCATTCATTGCAAAGGGCAGGGGCATTTTGGGAGCATTGTATACAGCGCTTCCAAAACACCCCAAAGATGCTAACGTCCCACAAGCACACCACCAGGGTGTGAAAGCACCCATTGCAATGAATCGGAGGCAGTTTTCAGGCGCTTTATAGGTTACTCTTATACTTGAAATTGGACTTCATAAAATGCATTTGTTTTTCACAGGAGGTCTTCGGGAATTCCCTGTTGCATTTCTATGCTATCTTTTAACGTTAATGGTATTTACACAAAAAATTCCTTAACAAAGTTGATCTTTTAAGGCAGGATTGCGGCATGATGGAGGACTGGATATAACAGATGAGGTTTGTGTGTTCTGGATCAGCACTGTTTACAATTCTATTCCACACTGGTCTAAATTCCAGTAATTCTGGGTACTCTGCTTAGATTCTGCATGCTACCTTCTTGTTATTTAGAAATAAGATGCAATTTGGACGGCTTTCATATATTTTCCTCATTATTTTGTCTAAACCAAAAGTGTTTTGGTTTTTCAAGTTCATTCAATTTAACAGAGTGAATATTTATAACTTTAGTCTGTTTACCCGCACCACAGATTTAAAAAATGTATGCTAACAGTGCTTTGTACAATCACAAAAGGACAAAAAAGTAGAACAAAAAAAATACTGTCACTGTCAACGGCATCTTTAAATGTGAGTCACCATACGGCATATGTCAATTTTTTAAAACTTTTTTTTACTTGTTTTCATTTCCTTAATTCTCCGTATTTTTTTTAGCCAATGCATTGTTATATATATATATATATATATAAATAAAATAAAAACTTTCCTAGATGACATCACCACAGATCCAAGTTCAGTTCACAAGAGGGTGGAGGCTGGTGTAGGATTTTACCCCTATTGTCCCTTAGAGCA
The DNA here is from genome assembly GCF_037356315.1 of Lithobates pipiens. NCBI lineage: Eukaryota > Metazoa > Chordata > Amphibia > Anura > Ranidae > Lithobates > Lithobates pipiens. Next base: position 64,967,777 of record NW_027507903.1, read on the forward strand.
GTGGTCATCAACCCTGTCCTCAGGGCCCACTAACAGGCCAGATTTGCAAGATAACTGAAATACATCCCAAGCGATATAATTTGCTGCTCAGTGATTGCAGTATTCTAGTCTGCATCTCCCCAAGGTAATACATACAGGATGACGTCAGCACAACGAAACCGGTAGGCATGGCTATAGAGAAGTGACCTCTTTTGAATACACCGCAGCAGCTGGCAGTGTGAGGATTTCTTATAGTGAATCTTGCTCTGATAAGATGTGAGTAGTTTTCTGTTTTCAATAAACCTTACTTAAAGACATACTACACTATGGATTCTCTTCCTTTTTACATGCAACGTTTAAATGAGAATCTAAACTGTGGATGGATGAATTACCAAATTCCCAGGGAGATGCCAGAGAGCGACACAGGGGCTATACACTGTGAAGGCGGTTTTCCCCCAATAGGGGTAAAGATCTGGTGAGCGCAATATAATTCATTTTCACCAAAGCGCACCGGGGATTTTCTTTGGATATTTGCACGAGGCACCATTTGGATTATGAACTGTTTAATATATTACAAAGGACTTGTCGGCATTTTATGTTTATAAGATAATAATATTGCATTTATTTATTTATTTCAGTATTTTTCACTAGGTTTATATTACCAATTTTTATTGTTTCACAATCTTTATTGGTATGGATGCATAACTGTTCAACCAATTGCACGGATTAGGAATAATTTTATTAATTAATAGAGTTCCACATATTGACACACATTTTATTTAAGGGTATAGCGTCAATTCTACCTGACTTTTTTTCAAATACATAAAACCTGGCCTGTTAGTGCGCCCTGAGGACAGGGTTGATGACCACTGCTTTAGAGGATTGGACTTCCACTTTTTAGAATACAATCTAGTAGCTTTGCCAGAGGGTAGTTTTATGTGGTGCTATGGTTTTATTCTCCTGAGAACAATCATGGCCTTATCATATAACCGTTTCACTGTTATTTTGCGCCATTCAAAATATGCTCATCGCTATTTACAAAATAATAACTGATCTGCACTTTTCTTCTGGTATTTAACTAGCTCTGATTATGAAACTGTATTTTTTTCAAAATGCCTTCCAATAACATACTGCTCTAAATTACTGACATTTTTGTAAAGATTCAAATTAATTCATAAATTAATAATCTTAAGTAAAATTGAGGCATTGGATCCTTTTTACATTGTCTATGGACAAATGATTGTCTGAACAACTGGATACACGTATGTGGCAGAAATCAGACATCTCAGAAAGATAATTATGGCATCTGAAAATGTCTTGGATGAGTGGATGGATGGAAGCTGGAGAAACAGTCCATGCAAATAAGATGTTCCAAATTATAAAACATTGTCCCATGTAAATAATTTATACAGAAATATTTTTTATGTCTAACATACAAAATATAACAGCTTTAGCTCTGTGATTTTTCTTCCTGCCAAAGAGCAAATACTGTACTATTTCCCAGTGAACAGAGACAATGGTTATTATATTTCTTAGATAGAGTTAAAGTGACTCTGTCATAAGAGAATTAAGAGGGAATGTCACTGCAGACCTTCCTCTAAAAATGTTGGAAGCCTGGTTGCAGGGCTGTCTTAATGAGTGGGCACACCTGGGCACTTCCCAGGGGCCCCGGCTGCATGGGGGGGCCCTGCATTTTCCCAGCTTAGTGTGTAAACATGTACTGTTTTGTCAAGTTGAACGGGTCAGCAGGAGCATCAACGGTGCGGGGGAGGCGGCCAGTAACACCCCCCTCTCATTTACTCAAGTTAGGCTGTTCCTCTGCGATCGTCAGTATCTCCCGAGGCAGCCGGAGTTCGTGGGTGGAGCCAGGGGTGGGGCTGCCTCCTCTACTCCTTCTACAAACTCGTTCACTCAATCTGAGATGGAGAGACCACAGCAGCCCCGGGTGTTTTGTATCCAGCAATGCTGTAAGTGACCAAGCACATTGTCACTGCATACAGCCCTAACCTTCCAATATTTCACCCTATACTGCTCTATACTATCCAAACCTTCAGTTATACTACCCAAACCTTCACCTATACCAACCTTTACTATCCAAACCTTCATCTATACTGCTCTATACCATCCAAACCTCCACCTATACTACCTTATACTATCCAAACCTTCACCTATACCGGCCCTATACTACCCAAGCCTTCACCTATATCACCCTATGCTACGCAAACCTTCACCTATACCGCCCTATACTACCTAAACTTTCACCTATACCACCCTATACTATCCAAACCTTCACCTATACTGCTCTATACTATCCAAACCTTCACCTATACTGCTCTATACTATCCAAACCTTCACGTTTACTGCTCTATACTATCCAAACCTCCACCTATACTGCCCTATACTATCCAAACCTTCACCTATACCGCCCTATACTACCCAAACCTTCACCTATACCGCCCTATACTACCAAAACTGTCACCTATACTGCCCTATGCTACCCAAACCTTCACCTATACCACCCTATACTCCCCAAAACTTCACCTATACTGCTCTATACTATCCAAACCTTCATGCATACTGTTCTATACTATCCAAACCTCCACCTATACCGCCCTATACTATCCAAACCTTCACCTATACCGCCCTATACTATCCAAAACCTTCACTTATACTGCCCTATACTATCCAAACCTTCATTTATACTGACATCTTCACCTATACTGCCCTATACTACCCAAACCTTCACTTATACTTCCCTATACTATCCAAACGTTCCGCTAAACTGCCCTATACTGTAAATGTGTGCCAGAACTACATCTCACTATATTTGTTCTGGGTAAGCAACTCAGACAACATTGAAGTCAAAGCATCAAAATCACAGCCAGGGAACTAGGATTCTCATAGGAGAGGTCAGGAATAGCAGCCTCTATTAATCTCCTATGACACTGATGGCACCCAGATGTTTTGGAGCTACATTTTCCATGATGCTCCACTACACCACAGAGTGCATGAGAATCATGGGAAATGTAGTTCCAGAATGTCTGGGGTGCCAAGGCTCACCATCACTGTCCTATGACAATGTCCCTTTAACCACTTCAGCCCCGGACCATTTTGCTGGCCAAAGACCAGACCACTTTTTGTGATTCGGCACTGCGTCAATTTAACTGACAATTGCGCAGTCATGCGATGTGGCTCCCAAACAAAATTGACGTCCTTTTTTCCCACAAATAGAGCTTTCTTTTGGTGGTATTTGATCACTACTGCGGTTTATATTTTTTGCACTATAAACAAAAATAGAGCGACAATTTTGAAAAATAAAACGCATTATTTTTTACTTTTTGTTATAATAAATATTCCCCAAAAATATATAAAAAAACATTTTTTTCCCTCAGTTTAGGCCGATACGTATTCTTCTACATATTTTTGGTAAAATAAAAATTGCAATAAGCGATTATTGATTGGTTTGCGCAAAAGTTATAGCGTTTACAAAATAGGGAATAGTTTTATGGCATTTTTATCAATAATTTTTTTTTTTTACTAGTAATGGCGGCAATCAGCGATTTTTATTGTGACTGCGACATTATGGCGGACACATCGGACATTTTTGACACATTTTTGGGACCATTGTCATTTATACAGCAATCACTGCTATACAAATGCAGTGATTCCTGTGTAAATGACACTGGCAATGAAGGGGTTAACCAGTGGGTGGCAGTGTAGGGGTTAAGTGTTCCTAGAGGTGTGTTACTAACTGTTGGGGGCTGGGCTTTCTTTTAATGAACACTGATCTCTGCTCCAATCACTTGGAGCAGAGACCAGCATCCCTTGTTGCTAGGCAGAACGGGGAGATGCTGTTTACAATGGCATCTCTTAGTTCAGACGAGTGAGACGAGTCCGCAGGACCCGCGACCGGACTCACGGGGGTCCCGACTAGCACGCGAGCAGGCCGCCGGCGGTGCGCTCGCGATAGCAGGGTGGCATTTAAGATTGGACGTACCTGTACACCAATATGCCTGCCCGTGCCATTCTGCCGACGTACATCGACATGCGCTGGTCGGGAACTGGTTAAACAAGAGCCTGAGTATTACAGGGCTGATAAACCTGAATGTGGAAACAGAGAAAACAGAGGTGGCTAATTTGCCTGAAAGTACCAAGAGTTCACTTTCTGAAAGGCAAGGTGATTTTTTACCTTGAGATTGAAAGAAGACAAGATAAGAATAGAAGGAAATGTAAGACTGCAGCATAGAGTCACCCAGTGGATTTCCTTGCATCATAGGGTCGCCCAGTGGTTCTGCCCAGTTGACCATAAATATCCATCATAGAACAAGTAACCTACAAATTCATGTTCAAAGATGCTACATTACTTTCCTTCTCTGAAGTCAAGGACAGGAGTTACAAGCACAACAAGTTATAAAAAAGAGCTGCTGCTGCCAACGGATGTTCCTATTCAAACCATTCCTATTTTGAAATTACTCCCTACTGGCCACATGTGATAAGATATTTACAGAAAGTCCATAGCCAATAGCTCATTGCATTTTTCTATTGTTCGTCCACTTTTTCTGAAAAATACATGCTCTGGTTGAAAGATTTCTAATGCCTTTCAATGGGCTAAGAAAAGACAATTTTTGCCTGTTTATACTTGATCTAAAACAGAGACTATATGGTTTATTACAGCTTCTAACACTATGGGGGCTAGATTTTATATGTTTTTATCTACTAGTTACAGTCATCTACCAATATTGTAAACTCTGGGGGATGAAAGGGGAAGGAAGCAGTATGCGCTTTGCTTTGTTTAGCACAATTAACAGTCTGGATTCTACAAAACTTGTTGTAAGTCATCTTCAGCTTTTGGATATTCTATTTTGTCTGATCTACAACCCCAATTCTAAAAATGTTGGGATACTGTGTAAAATCTACATAAAATCAGAATGCAATAATCTGCAAATCTCATAAACATATATCTTATTCACAATAGAAAATAGAAAAAATATCAAATGCTTCAAATGAGAAAATAACCATTTTAAGAAAAAAGAAATAAGATCATTTTGAAATTGATGGCAGCAACGCATCTCAAAAAATATGGGACACGGCAACAGAAAGCTGGCAAAGCATGTGGTACTAACAAGGAAGAGCTGGAAGAACATTTTGCTACTAATTAGGTTTATTGTCAACAGATCAGTAACATGACTGTGTATAAAAAGAACATCTTAGAGAGTCAGAGTGATTCAGAAGTAAAGATGGGCAGAGGTTCACCAATTTATGAAAAGCTAAAAGTCTAAAAAAAAAGTCTATAAGCTAGAATAATGTTCTTAAACATAAAAATATGGGTTTATGAGATTTCCAAATCATTGCATTCTGTTTTTATGTAGATTTTACACAGTGTCCCACATTTTTTGGAATTGGTGTTGCAATTTTAAAATATAGAATTGTGTCATTACTTTATAATCTTGGGTATTCCAAAACTACCACTGTGGTGCTTGTATGGATTAATCATAATTGTATTAGTCCATAAAGTGGGGCTTGTTTTCCGGCATATCTTTAGTTACTTACCCAGTAATATTTCATATTACTATATCAATTTGGAAGGGCTATATATAATCATATTTAAATCTGAGATGAAAGAGGATGAGCAGACTGGGGGGGGGGGGGGGTAAGATGAGCAGATTCAAGAGAATGATTGTGGGACTGAGAAGCAGATCAGGATGTTCAAAATTAACAGAATAAGAAAACTGGTGAGGACAGCAGAACACCCAGAATAAGGAGATGAATGAACCCACAGGACAATTAGATACAGGAAAACAAAATGCATAGCAGAATATTTAGAAAAGGGAAAAGAGGGCAGGATAGGCAGATTAGAAAGGATGACAGTATACACTGAATGACGAGGAGCATATGAAAAGAAATCTGAGGAAAAGGGCAGGATCAGTTAAAGTTGACAGAGAGACGAGAGATGGATTATACTTCGTTTTTTTCAGGACAAATTGCCTTTCGATTTGTAAATGGTAATGTATATATCCAGATTTTTTTTTGTCATCATGGGAAAACTGGCCCAAAATAGTTAGCTGTATATTTCTTGCTGTTACCACAACTTACGACCAAAGAACAACCCAAAATTAATTCTCCGATTCCTGGAAATTGCAGCAATAGCCCAGAAACAATAGTGTACATTTTGTTTTGTTTTATTCTACCTAAAACATACTTACACTGATACTCATTAAAAAATGTTTTTTTTTTTTTTTTAAATCCTACCTAAAATATACTGACTCTGACCTTAACACTAATCCTGACACTGACCTAGATCAAATCTTGATCTAGCTGTTTTTTAATTTTTCATTTTATTTGTATCATTATTTGTTTTTTGTTTTTTACACACACTTGTTCCCCCCCATTATGGAGAGAAAGATACAATGTATCTCTCGCTCTATTCAGAGTAGAAAAAAACACAGGGGTGGGTTGCACAGTGACTCATCACTGTAATGGGCAATCAGAGGATATCACAGCGATCAGGTGATTGAGAACCGGGACTCCCGGTTCCTGATCATTGGTGAGAGCCTGATCTCTGTGCCGAGAGATTGCTGTGTGGTACACTCTCCATACAAACACATGTAAAAATGGTTATTCCTGGGATGACAGTGAGTTATCATATACAATTAAGGAGAACCTTCCATATTACAGGATGTTATTAAAATCTTAGCCCAGTGTTGTAGAGTTCTAATACTCCTCATTTTGTATTCTTGTGGGTGGTAGGAATCATAAAGGAGATATTGCCCTGTGTGGGTACATTTCCTGGGAAGATTAGCATGAAGGCAAAAGAGAAACACTGCAAGCAGCACAGATAGCGGAAAAACTGGAAAAGAGAGAGACAGCGAGATAAAGAAGAGTGGTTTAGAAGGAGGACTTTCAGAACCAAAGGAACAGATAAGGGATTTTGGAGAAAAGTGGACCAAGCGCACATAATTAGAGAGTTTGATGTAGGGGGATAACACTGAAAAATGTAATGACAGGGCACAGTAAGACGGGGTGGGGAATTGGTGCTGGAGGAAAGTAGAGGGGAAAAAGGAGGTGAAACAGTCATGGTAAGAATGTTGGAGTGGAAAAATTAGGACATTAGAGGTGCATTATGTGGCACATGGGTCTTGCAGTTATAAAGCTGCAAATGTGGAAGAATCTTCCAGCAGCTATCAAGAAGTGCTCTATTCTCTTTATATTATAAAGGATTTTTCCAAGTTATGCTTTTTTTTTTTTTTTACTCGGACTACAGCATTTCCAAATCCATGAGTCTCTATTTTACATGTGAATAATTTCTGCCAGGTGCGTGGACTTTGTATCTTACTGCCATATAGCTTCTTCTATCTAAATTTCTTATCTGTCTACAACTACAAGACAAAAGTGTCAGTATGGGACTTGTTTTATGAGGCAGACAAGAGCTATGTATGTTAATGAGAGATTCCTATCCATTTTCTTATGGCTTTCTTTAAAACCTACAAATATGTCAGATTAAATCAGGAGGTAGGCATACTGGAAAAGCTATGCTTAATGAGTTAATAGGCAATATGGTCCGAGTTCACAAAAACAAAAAGGTCCTCTATGCAATTTATACATTTTGTTGATCTTACCTTTACATTTATGCAATATTATTTTTGTAAGCCAATGCCTAACACTGAATCGAATATTTAGGATTACAAGTCTAGCTTTTTCATACATTGCCAAAGAGAAGGGTTATTATTGTAGTGACAGCTTCTTTTTTAATTTTAGGACCTGCAAAGAAATATATTTAAAAATAAAACCTGGACTTGGACTATAAGCCTTACTCACACTTTGTATACAGAAGATGTGCTATTTTATACCTTTCCAAAAAGATTTTTTTTTTTACCATAAAAGTCGATTTCCAGAAGTCTATTGAGGGACAGGGAAATTTAGATAAAGTTGCATTATACCACTGCCTCCAGGAGGTTTGGACATTAGCAAAAATAAAAATTGTAAGCCAGTCCTCATTTAACCCCTCCACCACCCAAGAAATAGATTTTACAGTAAGTACAAAAAATATAACTTTTTATTTACCAGTAGATTTTTATTCTGGGGTACAGTACAGGACACTAGCAAAATAAGGCTGCAGAGACATCCCCCTATATGACCCCTCTTACTCCCAGCTAGCCCCAGTTTTGTAGAAAGCAAGAGATCAAAAGAACAGATAGGGAGAGCCCTGTCCCCTGTACTGTAATCCAGGAAATGGATTTTACTGGTAAATCAAAAAATCCTATTTTCCTGATTGTACAGTACATGACATGGGCTACAATGCCAACAAGCACACATAGCAAACAAGTTAGGACGGTCTTGACAGACTAAGAGAGCAGCTTGCAGTACCCTATGCCTGAAACTAGCATCTGAGGAGGCCTAAACATCCACCTGGTAGAACTAAACAAACCTGTAAATAGAAACTCAGATGGCCAGCTTATAGCACCTTTCACCTGAAAGTGGCATCAGAGAAGGCCTGGAAATCCACCTGGTAGAATTAACAAACATGTGAACAGAAGCCCAGGTAGCAGCCTTGCAAATTTAGGAAACAAGATTTTGATGTTGAAAAGCCATATAAGGACCAACAGTCTATCCCTACAGTCTCTAACGATAACTCGTCTGATCCACCTAGCAATGCTTCAGCGAAAGGCAGGAAAACCCTTGCAAAATTTTTTAGCAAGCATAAAGAGGTAATCTGATTTCTTAAAAGTGGCAGCAGTTGAGAGGAAAACTCTTACAGCAAAAACCACACCCAGACAAGGGAGAGAAATCTACCTTAGGCGTATCAAAGTCAGACATTTGGAAGGAAAGACAATATTCTGATTAAGGTTGAAGACAGAGACCACCTTCAGGAGGAAGACAACTTTGTCAATGTGCAAAACTAAGAAAGGCTCCTTACTGGGTTTAAAATTAGATCCTAAGGGGATCCCGGCGAACAAACAGGAGGAGAAAAGGTGAGCGACTGCCTGAAAAAATGCCTTAACTAGCGAGGGAGAGGCCAAAGGTCTCAAACAAAATGGCTAAGGCAAGATTTGTACCCTAATGGTGCTCGAGGACAAATGTTGGTCCAGACAAGAACGAAGGATAGAATACATCCTATGGAGTAGTTTCTAGGATGAAATCTCCTCAGCTCACACCAAGCAAAGTAGGCCTTCAAGGTGTGATGATAGACTTTACATGAAGTCAACTTTCAAGACTTCAAGAGGGTAAGCATGACTAAATCCAAAAGAATGGATTGTGGCTTAAAAAGCCATGCCTTTAAAGCCAGTGGCAATGAGAAGCACGATGGAACACTGGGATAAGCGGTCCAGACAACCTGGAAGGACCTATGGAACTTTAGAATGTCTGAGGGCCAATCCGGCACAGCGAGAATCACCTAAATATCCTCATTCTCAAACCTGCAGAGAGGATGAAAGGGACGCGGGAGGGTGCAGAAAGGCGTAGATCAGCTTGAACTGATTTCAGGTCCCTGGACCTGGTAACAGACTTGCCCACACACACGGAGGAAAGTCTGTTCATTTTGAGCACGACTCCTGGTAGCCGGGACCAGCGAAGGAAGCATCACTGACCCCGTCACCTGGTATGGAGTTAAAGGGGAAGCCCTACGCCAAAAAAACGGCGTGGGGGTCCCCCCCTAGGTCCATATCAGACCCTTATCTGAGCACACAACCCGGCCGGTCAGGAAAGGGGGTGGGGACGAGCGAGCGCCCCCCCCTGAGCCGTACCAGGCCGCGTGCACTCAACATGGGGGTGCTTTGAGGAAGGGGGGCCGTGTGGCCCCCCCACCCCAAAGCACCTTGTCCCCATGTTGATGAGGACAAGGGCCTCTTCTCGACAACCCTAGCCGTTGGTTGTCAGGGTCTGTGGGCGGGGGGCTTATCGCAATCCGTGAGCCCCCTTTAATAAGGGGGCCCCGGATCCCGACCCCCACCCTATGTGAATGAGTATGGGGTACAATGTACCCCTACCCATTCACCAGTGAAAAAATATAAATAAAACACAACACACAAGGGTTAAAAATATTTTATTGCACAGCTCCGGGGGTCTTCTTCCGTCTTCGGGGGTCTTCTCGCCGGACTCCTCCGCTATCTTCTGCTAGGTCTTTTACTAACGGAGGAGCCCAATTTTCTTCTTCGTCGCCGCCCTCTTCTTCCGACTTTGGGGGTCTTGTCCCCCTCTTCGGGGGTCTTGTCCCCCTCTTCGGTTCTTCTTGCTGGGCCTCCGCGCCTTCTTCTAGCTCTTTTACAAGCGGTGGCCCGGTCTTCTATCGCCGCCTTCTGTTCTTCTCTTCTTGAGCTGTTGACTCGTCGCTGTCTCTGGCTACAATGACAGGGACGCGGCGTGCAGCAAGTTATATAGGGACATCGCCGGGTGATGTCCCCGCCCATTATGATGTCACAGTCCCAGAGGATGCAGAAGAAGAGAAGGCGGCGACGAAGACAGCGGCGATAGAAAACTGGGCCACTGCTTGTAAAAGAGCTAGAAGAAGGTGCGGAGGTCCGGCAAGAAGAACCGAAGAGGGGGACAAGACCTCAGAAGAGGGGGACAAGACCAGCAATGCTTCCTTCACTAGTCCCGGCTACCTGGAGCCGCGCTCAAAATGAAAAGACTTTTCTCTGTGCGGGAAAAGTCCGTTCATTTCAAAAGTACGGCGGACTAGCACACACATGGCCGTATTGTCCGCCAGACTGTGAGTCCAGCGAACATATTTTGGTGAAAAACTACTTTCTCAGTCCGCTGGACTTTTGGGTAAAAAAAAGTCAGCCGGAGCCCACACACGGGGGGACTTTTCCACTGGATTGTTTGATCGTGTGTACGCGGCATTGGAGTGGCATGACATTCGGTGTATCCTTAATGATTTATGTAGGCCACAGTCATGGCATTGTCCCGTTGAATTCTCATTGGGTGATCTCACAATAGAGGAGTCCAGCATTGAAAGAACAAGCAAATCACTCTGAGTTCCAGAATGTTGATTGGATTGTAAGCTTCTTCTGAAGACCAAGTCCCTTGCACGAATAAGGTGTTTAGGACTGCTTCACAGACTTACAGGCTGCAAACTGTCTGGAGAACCTTCCACAAATGTTAAGAAAATGGCTTACCTAAATCCTTCACAGGGTTGTAAATCCACCAAGCTAAGGAAAGTTTGGCCTTTGGGGTCAAAAGCATGGGGCAGTCCAAGAGCCAAATCTGTTTGTCCCATGTGGCTAGAATGGTAGGTTGCAATGGTGTGCAGCGAAATTGGGTTAAGAGGCAACCATGAGACACAAGAACCTCATGCAAGCATAAATTGAGTGCTTCCCCTGGGCCTGGATGGCACTGGCAAGAGAAAGAAAGAAGTTTTTTTCCAAGGCAGAAAAATTCTGGACAGTATCAGGCTCATCAGATGAGTACCCCTATCAGACTCAGTGTCAGATAATCAAATTTGTGAGATGGATCCAGTGATTATCTTTTCAGGTGGAAGATCTAACAAAAGTTATTTAGGACATCAGGCACTTTTGTTGCAGCTCCCTTGAGCTTGTGATCCGGATTTGCTAAAGTGAGGGGCCCCTAAGCAGGGTAATCTTGGAATGGGATGGGTAAGTAATGGGACAGTCTACATTCGCGGTCATTCAACCGTATACACATGGCTGTCAAAATGGGAGAAGCAGCTGTGTCTATGCAGCCATTGTATCCCAAAAGACATGAATGGGCTGTCTGCAAGCAGAACCTGGGAGTGGAAGCCACATATAAATAAGGCGCTCATTCACAGACTACAGGTGTCAGAGCCCATCTGAATGAGGCCTAATGCAAGATTAATTTCCCAAAGCAAACAGGCCAGATGCACACAGTGGGGTACTGGCCCAGCCCAGCCCACAAATGTTACTGATTCTGAAACTGCTAGACAGCCCAGGGAAATAAGCAGTCAGATCTTGCCAGAAGTGTCCGAAGACAAAAAGGATAAGATCTTCTCCAAAAGAGACGTGGTCCACCATCTAAGGCCACTAGAATAAAAAAAAAGTAGTTTAATGGAGTTGGCAGGGTTATATGAGTATGCATTAGGGATGGCCCTAGCAAGTTTTTTGCCACTGTCCAAACACCTGAAGGTAGCCTACATATAACATATGGTCTATGAATACAAGCTCTGCGTCCTGTACTATAGGATTAAGATACAATGATATTCTGTATTTATTACTTCAGTACCACAAAGTAATGACAAAATGGTTGTTGAACTGATAGGCCCAAAGCAGAAAGTAAAAAAAAAATGCTCTGGTCTATAAGTAGTATAAAGGTGCAAGAGCTGAAGTAGTTAAAGAGGATTTTAAGTGGCTGCCCAGAGCAATGAATGAAAAGCTATAATTTCACTTAAGTAAATGGTGCTGTCTTCATCCATTGTTATAATATGTACACATATAGAAGGTTTCGTAGACAACATTATTACCTCTGGTGCATCTTCATTTCATAATCTAGCTTGACAATGAGCTATTGATTTATGAAGATGGAAATTCTGAAAACAACAATGTTATTAAACATTTTCTGTATCTAGCCTGGGGTTGCTGCAATGTCTCATCTCAAATATTCAGCTAAGGTGAATTTTATTTAAATTATCCATGCATATGATTTATACTATATACTGTACAGTATAACAAAATAGCATAATATGTTTATGCTCATAATTATCAATCTACATCCAGTTATCACTTTCAGATCTGAAATTACTGAAATCTTATGCTGCGTACACATGATTGGAATTTTGGTCGGAAAAAACTTGATGGGATTTTGCTCAAGCTGTCTTGCGTACACACGATAACACCAAATTCCAACCGTCAAGAACGGGGTGACATACAATAAGTACGACGGGACTCGGAAAAGGAAGTTCAATACTCAGTAGCCAATAGCTTCCGTCTCGTAGTTGAATCTGAGCATGCATGAGTTTTTGTGCATCTGAATTGCATACACACGATCAGAATTTCCGACAGGGAGTTTTTCCGTCGGAAAAATTGAGAACGTGCTCTCAAATTTTTGCTGGCGGGAATTCGGACATCTAAATTCTGATGGAGCATACACACGGTCCCATTTTCCGATTAAAAGCTCTCATCGGTCTTTTGCTGGCCAGAATTCCGATCGTGTGTACGTGGCATTACACAATATGTAGATGAATATAGCTTGCTAGGAGCGGTGTTTGATATGATAGATACATTTAATTCTTTCAAATTTAAGTATGGTGTATGAAACTGAAAGGAGGACCTGAATAATTAAAAAAAATCTGAATAAAATAGGCTAGAGCAGGGGTCTCCAAAGTATGGCCTACAGGCCACATAAGGCCCCCTAGGACTTTTTTCCAGCTCGCAGCTCGATTCCTCAGACTCACTGCAGGGACCGGTCTCTGCTCAAGCTTCTTTGAGTTACGGTACTTCTTCTGCTTACTCCCCCTCCTCCCACAGTATGCTGAGCAGGTCTTGCTACCGGACAACCCCCGCCTCTCCCGGCACTGTTATTGGTTGCTAGGACTGCTAGTGACCCACCGCACCTTCCGGTTCTCGCCGTCTTTTAACATACATGTCTTTTACACAGCATGCCTGTGTAACAGCAGGACCAGAGCTGGAAGGTACAGTGGATCTGCACTAAAGATAGTGGTTGGTTGGTAGGCACACTGTTTTCCAGTGGGGAGGCAAATGTACATGGGGTGAGCTCTGAGAGGAACACAAAAAGTTGGGAGGGGGCTGAGGTACATAAATGTGTTTGAGGGGAACACAAATGTGCATGAAAGGGGTCTCTGAGGGGAACATAAATGTGCATGAAGGGGGTCTCTGGGGGGGCACAAATGTGCATGGGAGGGCTCTGGGGGGACACTAATGTGCATGGGAGGACTCTGGGGGATACTAATGTGCATGGGGGGCTCTCAAGGGGGACACAGACATGCATGGGGGCTCAAATGTGTATCAGGGGGCACTGAGAGGGACACAAATGTGCGTGGGGGAGAGCTCTGAGGGGGCATAAATGTGCGTGGGGGAGGGCTGAGGGGGACACAAATATGCAGGGAGGGGCTATGAGGGGACACAGATGTGTGGGGGGCTTAAATGTGGATCAGGGAGCTCTGGGGGGACCAAAATGTGCATGGGGAGGGCTCTGAGGAGGCACAAATTGCACGGGGGAGAGCTCTGAGGGGGGCACAAATGTGCGTGGGGGAATCTGAATAAGGCTCTGAGGGAGAAATAAATGTGCATGGGGCTGTGAAGGGGGTCTATGGAGACACAAATAAGCAGGGAGGCTCTGATAGGGACACAAATGTGTGGGAGAACCCTGATGGGATGCTAATTTGCGGGGAGATTCTGATGGGGACTCAAATGCGTGGGAAGACTGTCAGGAACAAAGACGTAAAGCCCCATGCACACTGGAAGGTGCAGGCTGAGGATACAGGAGCACCGCTGCCAGTTGCCTGTTCAATTCTATCCTATTCTGCTGCTGTGGATCATTTATAAATAACTGTTTTTTTTTTTCAAATTTGTGTAAAATATACAATGTGGCTATCATGGGGAACATTTTGGAGACCATTAATCTAGAGCAGTGTTTCCCAACTCCAGTCCTCAATGCGCCCCAACAGGTCATATTTTTAAGATTTCCTCAGATGAAACGGCTGTGGTAATTACTAAGGCAGTGAAACTGATCAAATCACATGTGAAAAATAACGAAAAGCCTGAAAACATGACCTGTTGGGGCGCCTTGAGGACTGGAGTTAAGAAACACTGATCTAGAGTACCTATTCAGGTTTGTGAAGGGAAAAGTACATTACTCATGTATTGATTCCGTGCAGAAGACTCAATTGTGGGATCAGACTACCACCCCTGAATGTTCTGGAAACCAGATAAACCAAAACAAGGCAATTACACAAACTTAGAGCAATAAAAGTGCAAGAGAACACACATCTCCTGTATACACATGACCAAATGCATTATATTATATTTCACAGCAGTAGCCTATCCATTATTAAATTTTCTGGGGCCAGGTCAGGGATGTCTAGCCAGTTTCACGCTTTCACGAATTTGGAGAAGCTACCCCTGTGCTGGTAAATTATGGTAAAATGGGATTTTTATATACAGCTTACCTGTAAAATCCTTTTCTTGAGAGTACATCACGGGACACAGGAGCTTCATTACATAGTGGGTTATATAGGCACCTCTGGTGATTGGACACTGGTTGACCCCAATTAAGGAGAATTCCTCCCCTATATAACCCCTCCCATCTGGGAGGCACCTCAGTTTTGTAGCAAAGCAATAAGAAACCACGTAAAACCCAAGAGGGGCGGGAGCCCTGTGTCCCGTGATGTACTCTCAAGAAAAGGATTTTACAGGTAAGCTGTATATAAAAATCCAATTTTCTTGATCATACATCACGGGACACAGGAGCTTCATTACATAGTGGGATGTCCCATAGCAATGCTCAGATTGAGGGGAGGGAGACACAGATCATAAATATAGGCCGCCAGGGACCGGAGGACCTAAACTGCAGCCTGCAGTACACTGCGCCCGAAGGCGATATCCTCTTGCCCTCTGACATCCACCTGATAGAATCTGGTGAATGTGTGGACTGATGACCAAGTCGCAGCCTTACAGATCTGAGCCAGGGAGGCCTGGTGATGCACTGCCCAAGAAGCACTAACAGCCCTAGTAGAGTGCGCTTTCACCCGAAAAGGAGGAATCTTCCCCTTTAAACCATAGGCCTGAGAGATAACTTGCCTGATCCATCTTGAGAGAGTGGATTTTGACGCCGCCTAGCCCTTTCTAGGGCCTTCCGGCAGAATAAATAAACAATCAGTTTTTCTTATCTGAGTAGTTGCTTGAAGATAAATACTGATTGCTCTAACCACATCTAAAGTGTGTAAAGATTCTTCTTCTGTGGATTGAGGGTCCGGAAAAAAGGATGGTAGGATTACATCCTGATTCAAATGGAAACCCGAAACCACCTTAGGCAGAAAGGACCTGTTGGGACGCATGACCACCCGGTCCTTATGGATAATTAAATACGGCTCCTTACTGGAAAGAGCTGCCAACTCTGATACTCTTCTAGCCGTAGATATGGCTACTAAGAAGACCAGCTTTTTAGTCAGGAGAGCTAAAGAAGCCAGGTGTAAAGGTTCAAATGGTTGCCCCTGTAAGGCCGAGAGAACCAAATTCAGATCCCATGGGCATACCGGAGGTTTAACTGGCGGTTTTGTCCGCATAGCCCCCTGGATAAAAGCCCGTACTAGGGAATGTGATGCAAGCGGTTTTTGAAAAAATACCGACAGGGCCGAAATCTGCACTTTGATAGTGCTTATGGCCAAATTCATTTCCAGGCCTGACTGGAGAAAGGCCAAGATTCTGTTAATGACATACTTTCTAGGATGCCATTTCCTGAGTTCACACCAGGAAACATATGTCCTCCAGATCTTGTAATAAACAAGTCTGGAGGCCGGCTTTCTGGCATTGACCAGAGTAGAAAGTACTGGCCCCGAAAGGCCACGGTCTCTCAGAATGTGGGTCTCAGCAGCCAGACCGTCAAATTCAGACTGCGTAAAGCAGGATGGTAGATTGGACCCTGTGAGAGCAGATCTGGCCGGAGAGGGAGGGTCCATGGCCTGCCTACTGCCAACTTCATGATTTCTGCGTACCATGGTCGCCTGGGCCAAGCCGAGGCCACCAAAAGGACCGACCTTGTCTCCCTCTTGACCCTTCCCAGGAACCGCGACAGAAGCGGGCTCGGGGGGAAGGCATAGATCAGATTGTACTGATCCCAGGGAACTGTCAGAGCATCTGACCCCTGAGCAAGTGCATCTCTTGTCCTTGCCACAAACTTGTCCAGCTTCCTGTTGAACCTGGAAGCAAACAGATCTACGTCTGGAGTACCCCACTTGTGACATATGTTCTGAAACACGTCGGGGTGCAGAGCCCATTCTCCTGGGCACAACTGCTGGCGGCTGAGAAAATCCGCCTGCCAATTCTCCACTCCTGGGATGAAGACTGCAGAAAGACACGGAACATGCTTTTCTGCCCAGACAAGTATGCGATTCACCTCTTTTTGGGCCACCAGACTTCTGGTACCGCCCTGGTGATTGATATAAGCCACTGCGGTGGCATTGTCGGACTGAACCCGAACTGGGAAACCTCGCAGTCTGTAAGACCACTCCATGAGTGCCATGTAAACTGCCCAGATCTCTAAGATATTTATGGGCAGTAGATTCTCGGTCGCAGACCATTTCCCCTGCGAGCATGTTTCCTCCAACACAGCTCCCCAGCCTGTCAGGCTGGCATCTGTTGTGATAATCTTCCATGAGAGAGGAAGAAAGGTTTTGCCCTTCAGCAAATTCTTGGTTTGTAACCACCAGACAAGACTCTTGCGTGTCCCTGGGGATAGACGCATAGGAAGATCCAGAGATTGGGGCTTCCTGTTCCAAGCCGCAAGGATGCAACCTTGTAAAGGCCTTGAATGGAACTGGGCGAATAGGACGGCCTCGAAGGAGGCGACCATCTTCCCTAACAGTCTCATGCACAACCGAATGGAGGAAGATCTTCTGCCCAGAATCAGGCGCACCAGATCCCCAATGGCCAAGGCTTTTAGCCTTGGAAGAAACACCCTGCCCTGAGCGGTGTCGATGATCATACCTAGGTATTCCAACCTGGTAGTCGGTTGTAGGGACGACTTTTCTAGGTTTATAATCCAACCTAGGCGTTCTAGGTGTTCTAGCGTTTTGGTGACGCTGTGACTTAGGAACGCTGCATTTTTCTCCATGAGAAGCAAGTCGCCTAGATAAGCCATGACGGCTATGCCCTGAGCTCTTAAGTTTGCTAAGAGAGGGTCTAGAATCTTTGTGAAGACTCGAGGGGCTGTAGCAAGCCCGAACGGCAAGGCCACAAATTGAAAATGGCGCCGCTCTACCGCGAACCTTAGGAATTTGTGGTTTGCGGGAAAAATTGGCACATGGAGATATGCATCCTTGATATCTATTGATGCCATGAATTCTCCTCCTTGCAGGGAGGAGACCACAGTGCGGCTTGACTGCATTCGGAAGGACCGAATGTGTAAAAACCGGTTCAGGTCTTTCAGATCCAAGATAGGTCTGACACCTCCACTTGGTTTTGGAACGGTGAAGAGATTTGAGTAAAACCCCGAACCCTGATTTTTCGGGTTCACTTCTACTATCACACCCTGGGATAGTAACTGATCTAAGGCCAGAAATAGCGGTTTTTGCTTTACTGGATCCCTGGGGATCCTTGACCTTAGGAAACGAGAAGGTGGAATCTCCTGAAACTCTAGCTTGTAGCCCAGAGATACTGAAGAGATCACCCACTTTTCCTGAATCTCTTCCCGCCAGGCGCCTGCAAACTGCAGGAACCTTCCCCCCACTCTGCTGAGCGGGGGCGCCCCCTCACAAGGAAGTTTTTGGACTCTGCTTGGCAGGCTTTCGCCCCCAAGTCTTTTTCTGTCCCTGGGCTTGGCCTTGAGCCTTTCTGGTAGAGGAGGACTGAGAAGGCCGTCGCCACTGTTTAGAGCTTGATGCTTCGGGAGAGAGAGCACGCCTGAATGAAGGACGCTTGCTCTTTTTGACTGGAAGGAGAGTAGATTTTCCTCCTGAAATATTTTGGACGAACTTATCTAGTTCTTCTCCAAACAAACGCTCCCCTTTAAACGGGAACCCAGTCAAATGCTTCTTGCATGACAGCTCAGCTGCCCAATTCTTTAGCCATAGGGCCCTTCGCATGTGAACCAACATGAGAGACAAACGTGATGCTTGTTGGACGGAATCCAAAATCGCATCAATTATGAAACACAGAATGTGAGGCAATTCTGTATAATTTTCTACTTCCTCACTGGGAAGGAGCCCAAGCATCTGTTTAACCTGTTCCTTGAGGAACTGACACAATCCCACGGCTGCGACTGTAGGTTGCACCACAGTGCCAGCCATGGAAAAGGAGGCTTTTAATAAGGTTTCCAGCTTTTTATCAGCTGGATCCTTGAATACCTGCGCATTATCCAAAGGACAAGTTAGGTTCTTATTCACACAAGAAACAGCCGCATCGACAGATGGGACCCCCCACTTCTTGGTGAAACTTTCCTCCACAGGATAATGCATAGAAAACCTTTTAGGAGGAGCAAATAGTTTATCGGGATGTCCCCAATCCTCATACATCAATTTATCCATTAAAGGATGAATTGGGAAGGAATAGGCAGTCTGTGGGGCTTTCCTGACTCCCAGGGAAGAGACAGAGGACGTAGCGACTTCAGCAGCAGGCATTCTGAATGTGGTACGCACCAATTCAGTATAATACTGCACCTGTTTTCTGAGCGCCTGGGAGGAGGGGACTCTTCCTCTGACTCATCCGACTGCTCATGATCCTATCCAAAGATAGGGATCCCTCCTCATTTTCAGAAGAATCATCTGAGAGAGGGATATCAGCAGAGGGAGGGGATCTACCCCTTTTCCGGCTATCTTTTAGGGAAGCAGAAATAAAATTCAGGATTCTCCCTTCAAAACCCTCCAATGTAGCCCTAAGGGAGTCCTCAGTGACATAAACCGGGGCTGCGACATTAGGAGAGGCTGCAAAACCCGACAGGGGCACTGACTCGTCTTGAGAGGCTGGCTCCAGTCTTGCAGGGGGGGATGGTAATTTACAGGCACTTTTGGAACCCCTGGACCTAGGCGGTGATTTACCAGTGCCCTTCTTACCTCCCCCTGAGACCCTCTTACGAGGAGACATAGTACTAGGCTACAAAGCAGAGGTACTAGTACAAGTGCAATCACTGTTGTGCTTAAAGTCTCACAATAATATATATGCTTAAATTGCACAACCTGATGCTGAGTAGGTGTCTAAGGTTTGCCTGGATCCAATCCCCACGGATGCTTACTGCCCACAGCTCCTGTGTCTCCAATTACAGTCCCCTGACGCTCTGGGCTTTTAAAACTGCCGCCTGGCGCCTGCGCAGTACAGCGCCGTGCACACTGACGTGCACGGCTCGCAACCACACTCCCCCCCCTTCCATAAGGCCGGGAGCGCGCCCGGCGCGCGTGCACGAGGACCGCGGAATCCAGGGGGGAAGGAGAACCCAAAAATGGAGCTGCGTGGGACCCCTGAAGTGTTTTACCTTATTTGTGGCAGGGACTGCAATGGAGACGTGAGTTAGCTGGAAAATCAGGCTTTCACTTGAGCATGTGTATTGAAAAGGCATGTAAGTATGCATCAGGCTGCTCTTACTCCCTCTAGTGGTGGAAACCAGGTAAGACATACAACTACTCACAATGAAGAAATCCATTCATATAATTAAATATACAGGATAACTTCCCTTACCTGTCCCCGCCGCAGGAATTGCTGAACCAGACAAATTCCAGCCTTCACCCATCACGGCGGGTATTGTTAGCCAACCTTCAGGTATATCTGGGGTTCCTTCTCGGAAGAACCTCCCACCTGGGCCATGTAGAAAGCTCTGCCAGAAACTTTTGTGCGCTCTGTATAAACAGTACACCAAGTCTGGTTTTCCCAGAGCCCAGTCTTCCAATGGAGAGGACTTACAGGCAAAACCTTGCTTCTTCGGCTGACGAGGCCCGGGTACCATACCATCTTGGGAGTCAAATATCGGCCCGAGGTATGGATCCGGTTTATTGTAGCCCTTAGGCCCTCGCAGGGACCTTCATAGAGCTAAAGTTTTACGTGACCATCACCATAGACACTGGCGAAAAAACTGAGGTGCCTCCCAGATGGGAGGGGTTATATAGGGGAGGAATTCTCCTTAATTGGGGTCAACCAGTGTCCAATCACCAGAGGTGCCTATATAACCCACTATGTAATGAAGCTCCTGTGTCCCGTGATGTATGGTCAAGAAATTATTTTTTCCAGCCACAGCATCATGCCCATGCCCATCATGCCCTGTTCAAGCCATATCTGTGATGTAGGAGGGTTCAGCGAGACCCAAAGTAATAAAATCAGCCTACGAGCCTGAAATAGGGCTCTTGAGGCTGCTTCCTTAACATATTTGTTGAAGACTATAACATCTAATATACAGAGGATACAATGGAAATAGCGATGAAGCTTTGGGCATCTCAATAATAGATGTATTGAATTCCCTGCATCTATTTTACATGGGGGGATCATGTTGCAGACCCATGGAGTGCAATTTAGGAGTGCGGTAAACCCTCAGTAAAATGTATAGCTGGGATAACCTCTGTGAGATGGTAAGAGAGCATAACTTCACAGCCTCCAGGGCCTCCTCCCACTGGTCACCAGGGATGTCACCTGGGTCTCTCTCCCACCGCTCACACGCTCAATTAGGATAACTCCCCGGATATACCCCCAGAAGCATGGCATAACAGTTGGATATGAAACTTTTTGTTGTCTGGGACTGCTGCATAAGACCAAATATTGGGGTCAGGGACAACTCCAAGGCCTCCAAAAGATCCATTCTTTATACTTTGATTGTCTTACTCTACTTCAATTTCATAAAAAAATCTATCTGAAAAATAAGTTTCAAAGTTTTCAAAGCCCAGAAGAAATCTTAATAACTTTTTTCTCTTTACAGTCCTGTAACCTCTTATGTTATGATTTTTCACTGATTTGGAGATAATGGAGGGTTGGAGGGATGGTAGAATAATGCCTTGGTTAAAGTGAAAGGATTAAACCATCTTGGGGGGAAAAGAGGTCCTAGGCTCAAAACAACCTTGTCTTTGTGAAGTACAAGAAAATACTCTTTATAGGTTAAGGCCACCAACTCAGAAACTTACCTCGCAGTGGTGACAACTTTGCGTGTAAGAATAGACAGAGAAATACCCCTAATAGGTTCAAAGGGCAGACTTTGATAAGCTGACAAAATCAGGTTGAGATCCCATGGAGTCACTGGGGAACAAACAGGAGGGCCAATGTGAGTAAATTCCTATACAAAGGCCCTAACTAAGGAGTGAGAAGCAAGAGCTCTCTAAAAAAGAACCGAGGCTTGACCTTTGATGGTAGTGAAATACAAAGGCTGCTCCAAACCAGACTGGAGAAAAGACAGGATTCGTCCCAGAGATAACTTCCTGGGATGGAAAATTTTTGTCTCGCAGTAAGACAATTATGTTTTCTTAGTGTGATGATGGACTAAGACTAATGCCGCGTACACACGATCGGAATTCTGGCCAGAAAAAGACAGATGAGAGCTTTTCATTGGAAAATGCGACCGTGTGTATGCTCCATCGGAATTTAGCTGTCCGAATTTCCACCAGCCAAAAATTGATAGCATGTTCTCAATTTTCCAGACAGAAAAACTTTCTATCGGAAATTCCAATCCTGTGTATGCAATTCCCGACACGCCAAAAATCATGCATGCTCAGATTCAACTACGAGACAGAAGCTATTGGCTACTGGCTAATGAACTTCCTTTTTCTAGTCCCGTCGTACGTGTTGTATGTCACTGCGTTATAAACGATCGGAATTTGGTGTGACCGTGTGTAGGCAAGACAGCTTGAGCCAAATTCCTTGAGAATTCCGTCGGGAAAACCATCAGAGCTTTTTCCGACGAGAATTCAGATCGTGTGTACGTGGCATAAGAGACTAAGGGGTTGATTTATTAAAACTGGAGAGTGCAAAATCTGGTGCGGCTTTGCATAGAAACCAATCAGCTTCCAGTTTTTTTTTTGTCAAAGCTTAACTGAACAAGCTGAAGTTAGAAGCTGATTGGCTATCATGCCCAGCTGCAGCAGATTTGGCACCCTCCAGTTTTAGTAAATCAACCCCCATGTGTCTCTGGAAGCATATTGTAAGCCTGTAATTTTGGAGCCTGTAATTTTACTTTATAATGTGAGTATAATTTATAGGGGATTATAGAGTAGCGATGGTGTTACAGGATGTGGGGTTCTTTCTATCCATTGATCCATGTGGGGTCTTTTTGGTGCTGTGAAGGAAACAGACTGGAGGATTGCTGCAGTTTTAGATGCTGTTTTTGTGGATTTCCCTAATCAGAAGAAGGAGATACAAGCTCTGTAAACCTAATCATGTTTTAAATATGCAAATATTTCTGGTGAGTGAGATTGCAAATAATGGGTTAAGATACCATTATCTGAAGAGTCACCAGAGATAGATTCAACTACATCTGTGTTTGTATTTTATTGACATTTCCTTTTTTGCACCTTTTTTGATTGTTTTAACCACACAAATAGTGTGGATGGGTGCTATAAAATCTTTAAACCTTTGTGGGGAAGCACAAGTGATAACACTGTTTATTTTGTAGCACTTGCTATTTTATATGTTTTGCAACATTTTAAATTTGTGGGTGATTTTTAGTTCTCACTTTTTTTTTGACATATTGACAAACTGAGGAAGTCCACCTGCTAATTTTTTCACACTTACGATGCACATGGAGGATAGGGCTGCAATGTAAAGTTCTGTCCAACATGAGATTTGTTTCTGTTCGAGCCTGCAAGACTTCTGATGCTTCAATGGGCATTGATCTAAGCAACTGCCATTGCACTGTCTGACTGAATCCTGGTTGTATGATTTAAAGGGCTAAACAAATTGCCCTGAGTTTCAAAATATTGATCAACACGGGAGCTTCCTCCGATGAATATGTCCCCTTTACCTAGAAGGTAAACATGTCTCCTCCCCAGACTAGTGTGCTTACATCTGCCGTGAGCACCTTCCAAACAATTGGGTGGAAGAATCTTCTAGATTCCATCTCTGAACTTGTGACCAACCATGCTAGGGAAGGCCTGGTGCTGCTGATCAGATGTCTGGGATGATCCAGAGCCTGCACCCTTTGTCGCACACATCCTGATGAAGGAGACAAAGCTCATCTCCGAAATGCGTTGGGTATAGGATTCTGTGTCTTTATTATGCATGTCTTGATTCCTCAGTATTTATGACCATGTTCAATATCTCATGTATTTTTCTATAATAAATTATAACTATATACCTTTTACCTTCATTGTCTTTTGGTAGTGCCTTTAAAATACCACCCCCAGGGGTTCTCTTTCTCTTTTATGGGATGTGGCACACTTTGAAATCTCAAATATCAGAATTCCTTCTCATTTATATTTTGGTAGTAAATACCACTCCCGCCCTTTTCTGATAAGATTCTTTTCTTATTCTAGTAGATAGTTGACACGGGATATCTACATTTTCTACAAGTCAACAGATTTTTCACTATTACTGTTTCTTTTTTTTCACGTTTTAAGATTGCAGCATGAATAATTATATAGGCAATGGGTGGGATACCCTAATGTCAGGATATCTCGAAGACTTTGGCAAGAATGAACTTGTAGACTCTGAGCTCAATATTTTATTTTCTAAACTATCCAAGATTTTGGAAAAAAAGTGTTCTGGCACATCAGATCATTTGAAGATTATATTAAAGAGGATATGAACCCTCTAGGCTTAAGAGTCCAGATCTTTCCTACTTTGGAAGGTCTGGACTCTGCCTTCAAACTAGCATGGTAAATAATCTTACAAACTTGTACTCTTACTACATGATGCAATTACTTATCACTGAATATGGAAGACGATCTGAGGTCTTGAATAAGGACATGAATATCATTTGTTCACAGCTACAGACATTTAAAACTCACAAAACATTTTCAGAGAGAGAAAATAAACTTAAAAAACATTTGGAAAGCTTCAATAAGGAAGTTCTCATTAAAAAGGACAATAAATATGTCAGGGACCGAAATGCCTTTCAAAAGAACAGGGCCTACAGATGGAACAATGGCAAACAGTATAGGAACTCTGCTATCTCTCAATCTTCCTCCAGTTTATCTTCTGTCTCATCACAGGTGTCCTCAAAAAGCAAGAAGACATCACGCACCAATCGGAGGGATGATTGTTCACAAGGACAAAAAAATCAATGATGATACTTCACTTGCGTGTTCCATGGTACCAGGTTGCAGGTAAGGTGCCAACTTCGTTGACGTGCTTGTCTGTCTCTTTACCCACACAAACACATGGGGCAAGTTCTATGTCCCATGATCCTTCCCATTTTGTGGAATCACTTTTAACCAGCATGAAGTCAATATATTTATCCTAGATGCGGAACCTGGGAGGGACCGCTCTGCGCCTATTGTAGGTGCCATCGAATCCCAACAGGCCTTAAAGTGGAAGTAAACCCATGGATTTAAACAGTTAAAAAAAAAGGCATGCCGGGAATGCTAACTGCACATTGGCTGTGCTCTCAGCCAAACTATCAAACCATCCAATGGCTGGTGTCATAACGAATCACATGTGCAGCACCATAGCAGTTGAAGATTAAACGGAGGCAAAGATGGCAGCTTCCTTGGCTGAAAACGATAGGGGAGTTTACTTCCATTTTAAATATAGTGAACCTTTCTTCCTATACACTTTCTCTGGAAGAAACTCAGATACTTCACAAGAGTCTGGGTTTCTATCCCAACGAGAATGTGGACAAATTCAAATTTGTTACAGATCTTCAAATTGTTTGCACGCAAGTTGATCCTTAGGAATATGTATCAAAAACCGGTGGGGGGGGGGGGGAGAAACAGATCTTACGTCCAGAAAAAACAGAGCATTTGCCTCCCTCCTGGAGGAGAGTGACACCACAGATCTTATTAATCGTACCGATTTACCGAAGGCCCTCTCAGTTTGAGGAAGTCAACACTGGTCCAGTCCAGGATCCAATTCTTGATCTAAAATCAAGAAAAAATCAGCCCAGTTCCCAGCTCGAACCGCAATATCTCTGCTTTGTTTGGGGTTGGTAAATGGGGAAATTGATAAATTGAACATTCACTCTCCCAGACTAACAAACATCAATGTTCAGGAAAAGCAGGCCCTTAAATAACTCACTGAAAATACCACCATCACAATCAAGCTATCGGATAAGGGAGGGAATATTGTCCTTATGGACAATATTCACTATTCTGCTATGTGTAATAAAATATTGAGGAACAAAAATTGGTATAGAAAAATTACGGCCAATATAGTAGAAAATGTAATCAAGAATACTAGCAACCAGTCGATCTGGCATATTTTAACAATGAGATTAATAAATCCACATGGGAATACATCAGAACCAATTTTACAATCGTATTCACATTCTATTCTCTCCCAAAAATCCACAAGGATGCCTCAAACCCCACAGGAAGACGATCATATTGGGCAGAGGATCGATAAGCGAGAATGCCAGTTGTCTAGTCGACGAGCATAGGCAGAGAATGTGTGACAATTGATGTGGAAGCTTTATACAGCTCCATTCCTCATGACAAGGGAATGGCAGTTATGAAACACATCATTTATGAAAGAGGAGACGAGGATTGGGGCTACAATGAGTTCATCCTGTATCTTCTGGATTATATTTTACACCATAACGTACCTTCAATGGCTCTCACTACCTCCAGGTACAGGGGGTAGCGATGTGGACATGTTGTGCCCCATCGTATGTCAACCTGAACCTGGGGGAGAATATGTTTGTCACAGACGAAGCCTTGTCAATATATCTAAACCAAATCAAGAAATGGTCAGTATATATATGGTTGACATTTTTGCCATGTGAGATGGCCCTCTGGAATTGTTGTCTCTGTGTCTGGAAAGAATGAACAGAAATTCATTTAATTTGACATTTACTATGTCCTCCAAAGCCAGCAAAATCTCCCTCCTTGATGTTGAGATATCGAGGGGCGATAATGGCCCCCTCTGCAGCAGTCTATACTGAAAGGCCACGTCTAGCAATACTATATTACGTGCCTCAAGCTTTCACCCACAGACTTTAGTGAGATCTATACCTTACAGTCAGTACCTCAGAGTAAGACATAACTGTACTAATAATGACACCTTTGTAGCAGAGGCCGGTAAATTGCGGGACAGACTGCTGAAATGGATATTTAATTACTGTAAGACATGGTTAAATGTAACCTTCATTTTACCATGTTTGGAAAACAGATTCAAAAATAATTGTGATCACATTGTTTATCATTAGATTCGTTAACCCGGCACATTTTGTTATAAATGTTTTGTCTAAAAAACTGAAATTGGCATAGTGTCCTTCCAGCTTATCACCAACCTCTCATCCCAGCTACATTCTTTCAGGAGAGCACAAAGGAGGGGGTCACATTTGCGTACATGACACACACAAGTGATAGAACTAAAGGTTCCAGCATTCACAAACATACTCAAATATATCTCTAAAATTGCTTACATTATTCCCATTTGTACACAACACATGCATATCATTCTCTCACTTTATTTTAACGCTTTTTTAATACTTCCTTGCTTAAACTTATGCTTTCTTTATTTTGTTCCGATATCCTTTGCATCCAATGTATTGTAATACCATACTTCACATACTGTACCTTCTATGATCAGACGGGCACTTATAGTGCTTATCCCATCTTCCCTCTCTGACAACATATAAAGGATTCTGTTTTAACTCTCATTACTGTTTCTTGACTTTACTAGTTGTAATGCCTGACCCCAAATTCATCCCACAACTTAACATCAAAAAGTCCCTTTCTGTCTTGTGTTAATGTCACTCTTGATCCATCCTGCTCACATAAATAGCTGTTTCTCTAGCTGTATACTCTGCATGATTCTTTGTCCCTGTGGACTTTGGTGGTAACCCAGTTACCCTTTGTGGATCCCTGTCCACTTTAACCATTAATCTAGGGGCTCAGTATAGGCGGAACCGCACCTTCAGTTCATATATAGCGCTCCTCTTGCGCTGGGCATTTTTGAGGGTCTCTTACCCGTCATTCCCTTAATTCAATGCCCATAATGACTGGCCAGTCTTCTCTACGTGTGCCTATACCCTTTTGCCTCTAAACTACTTTATCTAGCAGATGTACTACATATACCTGTGAACAGCACTATTCTTCCCTTTCTCTTTAACACTCCGATGGACAGTAGACAGTGACAACATAACATATAACCACCAATCAATACAGTTCGATTAAGGGGAGTAAAATAGGTACCCTTTGTCCCGAAAATGCCTTACCGATCAAGTAAGTCTGATAACTCAAATGTAAGCAAAAGGCTTACCTCAGCCGGCTGATTATCAGAAATTCCTGGATCGTCTCAAGCTCCTCGTTTCGGATACTCAGGGTCACCTGATAACCCCTCCTGGCTGGCTTGCCACCTGAAATGGATATTTTGATGATAGGCAACTCCTATCCTCATATTGATTAGTGGTTCCAAATTAATAACTACTGCAGTAGGGAACAGACACAAAAGATATGCTCAGCATCTTTCCAAATAACCATTCTCCTTTATTGTGAAGCATTTGAAGGTTTTTATACACATGATTACGTAGGTATCACATTAATATTACAATTGTATGTTTATGGTAACAAGGGGCATTACATAGGCAGGCTAATTCTAATCAGGACTTGAAAGAATGCAAAACATGTACTGAAAACATTGTTAGTGCCGTGTGCACAGTGAGGGCATCGTGCAATACATATAAAATAGAATACAATTATATACAGAACCTACAAATTTCCATTACACTGCTGAAGAGGAGCTATTCACATACATCGCTTAAGAAAGCTCTCAGAAGCGCCACCTCATGCACTAGGTAGGATCTTCTCACAAATCCCCAAGTCAGGATATTTTGAGAATTATCACAAAATATTGCAACCAGCATGTCAAGATCAGTAAAATCATTTCCAAATTTTGGCATGTTTTAACAATGGATCCTTCTCTGGGTTGTTTGATTCCAGAGGCTCCCCGCTTTACTTTAAAGCCCCATACACACTATAAGATTTTCTGATGATTTTTTTCCCTCGGATTCACCAAAACCATATAATATGAGGTCAAACCTTAGGAGTTTCAATTTGTATGCAATCTGGCAGGCCATTGCACTACATGATTTTGGTAAATATGAAGACAAATCAGCAGAAAATCTGATAGTGTGTAACCTCCATTGTCTCCAAATTAGTGAAAAGTAATTTTAAAGGTGACCTGGGTGTTGAACACTGCAAATACAGAAATACCCATATGTGTGGCTCTTGTGGCTACTGCAAGTACATGTATACCAACAAAAAGGCAATCCTACAGGACGGCAGAGTTTTTAAACCTAGACATTTTGCGAACTGTAGGACATTTCGGGTGGTCTATATGCTAAGATGCGACTACGGCTGCTTTTATGTCGGCAAGATGAAGCTCTAATTTTGGAAAAGAACTTACCGACATATTAAGAGCATGCAGACAAGTAATTCTGATTTACCCCTGGGAAGAGATGCCACCATTGTCCACCAGTGCAAATTTCCCAAGATCAAATTCTTGATCTTAGACCGTATCCACCCCAATCCCAGAGGAGGAGACTGGATCAAGTGTCTCCTCCAGCTTGAGTTACGCTGGATTTACACCTTGAGGGCCACACATCCCTCGGGACTTAACGAGGCGGTCCGCTTCAAGCCCTTCCTTGAAGGGTTCACCTCGGGAGGGATGGAGAAGTAGCCATATATCTGGCCCTGTCACTGTAGATTGACAGTGGAATTCATATATCATACTTCTGTTTTCTCTTATTCCCTTGTCTGTATAGGCCTTGAACTATTTAACAACTTCTCCCCTCTGATCTTTGATTTATTTGTATTAAACTTGTCTGTTCATTTTTGCTCAATTCCTGCATATGTGTTTTTCTTGCTGCTTTCTTGATGTAAACACTGTCGCATGCAGTCTTGACTGTCCTGGCTACGATTCACTTTGGCTGCTATATGCTTATATTTGTTTTTGCATTTTTAGGTTATTCTGCCATCTTGCTTCATTGCTCATTGTAGCGTTATATGAAATATCCTTTCTCACACTATCCAAATTTATTTTTTCTCCATTGCAATTTTTGCCCCCATTTATTATTTTTCTTACAATTTAATTTGGCGTAATCACGTATGCCCGACACAGCAAAGACGCTCTCCTTAGAGCACTCTTAGGAAGTGGTATACTTTGTTATCTATATTTGCCACTCCCATGTTTCTAGGGTGACCGCTCTGTGTCCTCCTGGAAAGACTTCCATGCTGGTGGGATGCATCGTGTCACTCCGCAGTGTGTGCGTACGATGCACGTTGCTCATGCGTGGTGGGGAAGCGCGACTCAGGGGGCCTTTTTTTTAGAAGCCCTGGGTTATTTCTGGCCGCACGCAGCTGTCACCTATTAGGTGGGCGGTGAGGAAGATCTTACCATATTTATAAATACTCAGGCCTTACAATGAGATAATCATGGCAACCAGGAAGACGTATCCGGAGATGCTGACGAAAGATTTAATATACTAACATTGAGTAGCATGGGGATCTTTATGATCTCTATTTTTTCTTTTTCTGAATTTGGGACTTAATACAGTCCTGATTACAACAGTGATTTTTTTCTTATTGGAACATTCTACAGCGTCTCCTGATCTTCTTGTCCTCCTGAGCCTGGCTGCCGGTGTTGGATGTGACCTTATATGTTAGGTACGTCTGGCCAAAGTGCCGCTTTGTGTTCATCATGGATGCATGCTCATACTTTATTGTTTCCATTTTTTCAGTAAATTTTTTTCATTACATCATGTGCTTTTTCCCAGGACTCCTGTTTTGTAGGCCCCAGTATACGTGGTAAGTGGCTTCACTATAACCAGGGACACCCCCCTATTGACCAGGGGTAGAGTCCCTATATATTTCTACTACTATATATATATGCTTTGGGTTGGAGACACCTCTATAGAGGTTTACTGCAAGCAGCTATAATGTGGGCAGGACGGCCGGAGACTCCCTGTGACAGTGTCCTTCTTTTAAAATGAACGTGGATGTTCTCATGTATATGCAACTGAACAAGATGCAAGTCATCAGCATTTATGGCCTCCGCATTTTTGTTTATCATTGGATGGATGTACCAATTTATTGTTGACTATTTGTATATGTATTTTATAGATTATATATATCCTGTTAACCCCTGATGGAGGAGACAACACTCATCTCCAAAACGCGCTGGGTATAGGATTCTGTATCTTTATTATGCATATCTTGATTCCTCAGTATTTATGGCCATGTTCAATATCTCATGTATTTTTCTATAATAAATTATAACTATATACCTTTTACCTTCATTGTCTTTTGGTGATGCTTTTAAAATCCCACCCACAGGGGTTCTCTTTCTCTTTGTTCTTTATGGTATGTGGCACACTTTGAAATCTCAAATATCAGAATTCTTTCTCAATTGTCTCACATATCGGACAATGCTGAATTGTAATGGTCTAGAGTGAATATGGACATAAGCAACTGCCTCAAAGGAGGACATCATTAGGCTTAAGACCCTGTAATGGAAATTTGTAGGTTCTGTATATAATTGTATTCTATTTTATATGTATTGCACAATGCCCTCACTGTGCACACGGCACTAACAATGTTTTCAGTACATGTTTTGCATTTTTTCAAGTCTTGATTAGAATTAGCCTGCCTATGTAACGCCCCTTGTTACCATAAACGTACAATTGTAATATTAATGTGATACCTACATAATCATGTGTATAAAAACCTTCACATGTGTCATAATAAAGGTGAACGGATTTTTGGAAAGATGCTGAGCGTATCTTTTGTGTCTGTTCCCTACTGCAGTAGTTATTAATTTGGAACCACTAATCAATATGAGGATAGGAGTTGCCTATCATCAAAATATCCATTTCAGACCCCCATGCACAAACAGAGTTGTTTGCCTCCTGGACGGCAAAGTCTAAACATGGGAGTGGAGAAACTGGAGTTTGTCCAGGGAGAGGAAAACTTTTGTTTAGGATCAGGCCTAGATTCTCTAAATGCTGAGGCAGTTTCAGGACTGATTTCTGGAGACTTAGAATTCATCTGAATCTCTTTAGGGTCTGAATGGTCTGTTGGAGATTGTCTGATAGAGCTCAAATCAACTGTTCAGAATTTAGAAGGTGGTCATCCAGATACCCCACTATGGGGAAGCCTCAAGAGTGAAGCAGAGAGAGAACCGGATCTGGTACCTAGATTGGAGTTGCAGTGTAAAGACCAAAGAGCAACAAACTGGTAATGTTGCATGCCCACAGCAAAACGCAGGCAGTATTGATGCGCCAGGAAGATGGTTACATGCAAGCGACCATCCTTAATGTTCAGAGACCAGAAAGTCTTCCAAATGGAGGGAAGCAATGACTAACCAGGAAGATTCCATGCAGAATTTTGGTACCTTGAGGAAGATGTTGAGAACCTTTAGATTCAGTTTGGAGCGGATGCCCCCTTTGGCTTTGGGCACAGTAAACAGGTTTGAATTATTACCTTAAACTTTGAAGGTCTGCTAATCTGGGCAGGGATGTTGGCAAGTTTGACAACATGATGCAGAGTGGCAGAGACTGAAATTCCAGTTTGAATCCCCAGGACACAAATATCTGGACCCAAATATCTAAAATGCCCTGGGACCAGGTGGCTGCAAAGGCCAACAGACATCCCCTTACTCTGACAAATTGGGTACCCCCTCATTGAAAGGAGGACTTTCTCATGGATTTGGAGAACTTGGGGGTCCAAGACCTAAGGCAAAATGAAGTTCCAACGAGGTCGGACAACCATTTAAGATAAACTGAGAAGTTATACGTTGCAATATCTGTAATTGTAAGGCATGTTTGGGAGGCTGCGACCTTCATTGTTTCAGTTATTACTGTATGTTTTGGGGCTTTACCCCATATGTGTGATATTAATAAAAACGATATTTGCAAAAAAAAAATGGAGTTCCAGGCTTTGAATTAGACCTGGAGGCCCTAGTGAAATGAAAGAAACTCTTTTTTGCCTCAGGAGTGGAGGGTTTTGCTGTCTTTTTCTGGGTAAAAAGGGTATTCTTCACCTAGGTGACTTTTTTACGCCTGTAGTTTGATCTAAACTTCTTTGCTGCATTTTGGTCCTTTCATTTTCAAAGGCACCTACAGGCACTCTTACAGTAGTAGTAGGCAACACACCAATACTAAATACATAAAAGTCACTCACACAAATATAATTTAAGCGCTAAAATAAAAAAAGAAAACGATTATCTGCTGCTTTAAAAGGGGTGTAACCTACCATACGTACAATAGACATACAGTATTTCACAAAAGTAAGTACATCCCTCACATTTTTGTAAATATTTTATTATATCTTTTCAGATGACAACACTGAAGAAATTACACTTCGCTACAATGTAAAATGGTGAGTGTAGCTTGTAACAGTGTAAATTTGCTGTCCCCTCAAAAAAACTCAACACACAGCCATTAATATCTAAACCGCTGGCAACAAAGAGTATTTTGTAAGTTTACTGTACAAAGTAAGGTCCGTTGGCATGGACCATAGGGTGAGTACATGGATTAAAAAACTGGCTACAAGGGCGAGCTCAGAGGGTGGTGAAAAATAGGGAGTACTCAGAATGGCCAGGGGTGGAAAGTGGGGTCCCCCCAGGTTCTGTGCTGGGACCAATCCTATTTAATTTGTTCATAAACGACCTGGAGGATGGTGGTAAACAGTTTAATCTCTGTATTTGCGGATGATACTAAGCTAAGCAGGGCAATAACTTCTCTGCAAAACGTGGAAACCTTGCGAGATCTGAACAAATGAATGTGGTGGGAAACTACATGGCAAGTTAGGTTTAATGTGGAAAAATGTAAAATTATGCATTTAGGTGGCAAAAATATGAATGTAATCTACTCACTGGAAGGAGAATCTCTGGGGGAATCAAGGATGGAAAAGGACCTGGGGGTCCTAGTAGATGATAGGCTTAGCAATGGCATGCAATGCCAAGCTGCTGCTAACAAAGCAAACAGAATATTGGCATGCATTAAAAAGGGGATTAACTCAAGAGATAAAGCGGTAATTCGCTCACTCTACAAGACTCTGGTCCGCCTCACCTGGAGTATGCTGTCCAGTTCTGGGTACCAGTTCTCAGGAAGGATGTACTGGAAATGGAGTGAGTACAGAGAAGAGCAACAAAGCCAATAAAGAGACTGGGGGAGATTAGTTATAAAGGTTACAAGCAGTAAATACCATACTGGTGACCCAGGGGACAAAACGTTTCTGTGAAAGGGAGTTTAATAAGACATGTGGCCACTAATTAAGATTAGAAGAAAAGAGGTTTAACCTTAGACTGCGTAGAGGGTTCTTTACTGTAAGAGTGGCAAGGATGTTGTCAGGTCACCTTGAGGCGAGGTGACAGGTGCACACCGCAGGGATCCGGAGTGCACCGCAAGGTTGTGGACCCTACGGCTGACTGCTGCAGACGGGGGACAGATCCCACTGGGGATAGAGCGTGAGATTCCCTGGGGCGCGGAGTCTAAGAGCCAGCAGGTGTTCACCAGAGCCTCCAGTGGTGAGGATGGACTTGGCTGCAACTGGCTCCAGGTCGCGACCCCCAGGGTCCCCCAGCTCACACCCACAGTAGGCAACAGGAGGATGGGGATGAGGGACAAAGCCAAGGTCGGGGCCACAAGCAGACAAGAATAGTCGGGTACACGCCAAAAGGTCAGGATCACAGGCAAACAAGGATAGTCAAGACACGCCAAAGTCGGTAACGGAAACCAGTAGCAGAGCACACGGCAGGAAAGCGGAAGCTAACACACAAAGATTACACAATGGTTGATCAGCACTGAGGCCTGCAGTGCACAGGTTAATATAGGGCTCCCTGATAGGGCCTGGGGTGGAGCCATGCTTAGAGAAGAGGTTATAAAAACCACCAGGTGGAAGTGGCTGGCTTCTTAGTCTGAAGACATGAGGGAAGGTAAGCAAACACAGGAAGATCACTGCATAACCATGACAGATGTGGAATTCACTTCCACAGGCAGTGGATTCAGTGGGGAGCATCGACAGGTTCAAAAAAACGATTAGATAAGCACCTTAACGACCAGAAATTACAATGTAATACTGACACACACATAGGTTGGACTTGATGAACTGGTGTCTTTTTTCAACCTCACCTACTATTTAACTATATGTATGCAAGTCTATTTGGGTATGTCGCTACCAGCTTTGTACATCTAGAGAGTGAAATTTTTGCTCACTCTTCTTTGTAAAATAGCTCAAGCTGTCAAATTGGATGGACAGCGTCTAAACAGCAATTTTCAAATCTTGCCACAGATTCTCAATTGGATTTAGGTCTGGACTTTGACTGGGCCATTCTAGTACATGAATATGCTTTGATCTAAAACATTCCATTGTAGCTCTGGCTGTGTGTTTAGGGTCATTGTCCTGCTGAAAGGTGAACCTCCGTCCCAGTCTCTAGTCTTTTGCAGACTAACAGGTTCTCTTCTAAGATTGCCCTGTATTTGGCTTCATCCATCTTCCCATCAACTCTGACCAGCTTCCATTTCCCTGCAAAAGAAAAGCATTCCCACAACATGATGCTGCCGCCACTATGTTTCACAGTGGGAAGAGTGTGTTCATGGTGATGTGTAGTGTTTCTGGCATACCATTAATATAGTTGGTGTAGTCTGCACCTTTGTTTTTCTATCAGTGCCCTTTTTGCCCTGAGTCAAAATGACGCCTTCGCATTATATAAGATGCCTCGTGATGACTCAGATGCTTCAGCCAATCCCCAGACGACTCCTCGTGAGAAAACGCCACGTAGGGAGGTGCTTTGATGTCATCACGTTTGCCTCGTTGGAGGTGTAGCTTTGCGGAGGACAGCGAGCAGGGAGAGCGTTATTGGACACCAATAGTTTTATACTGCGCTTTACTGTGTCTTTCTTGTAAGTGCAATTTATTTAAATTTATTACATTTTTATCCAAATACTACACAATGGGAGTTTTCATTGTTTGCATTCTCTGAGTGTTACCGATCCAGGATCAGCTATATTGCCACATTGGTTTTTGGGAGACTGAATTCCCTGGGCTTGCTGAGACCATTCTATTGGTCTTTGGAGTCGGTAAGGAGAATATTTGCTCACTTTCTGGGTGTCTTGCAACTTGGAATAGGGATTTCATACTCTCAGATCTTCGTTGGCAATTCACTTAAGGACTTGTTTATATGGATTGATTTTATTACACTTTCACTATTTGGGACTCTGCCTTAGTCGCCCAAAAAACATGAACGTAGTGGTGTACTACAAGACTACAGAGAGGATGTTAATTTGTCAATTTGCAATGTCATGTGCAGAAGTAGTAATTTTTTTTTAATCCACGGTTTTCTTCCAACCCAGAGCAATGGAAGGACGTTGCAGCCCAGTTCCACCATCAGTGGGATTTTCTTAACTGTTATGGTGCTATTGATGGTAAGCATGTCCATATTGTTCCACCACCCAACTCTGGCTCATATTATTTTAATTATAAGGGCTTTTGCAGCATAGTCATGCTAGCTGTAGTGTCTGCCAACTATGAGTTTTCGTATCTGGATGTTGGGAAGAATGGCCACAACTCTGATGGAGGAGTGATTATGCAGAGTTCTACAAGCGGCTCCAGAATGGCCCCTTAAACTTGCCACCTGCTTAGGAGATTGTTGAGGGCCTCAATTTTGTTTTTGCTGCAGATGAGGCCTTTGCTCTGGGGGAACATCTGATGAAGCTGTTTCCTATAAGGAACCTCCCCCCAGAGCAGATATTATTCAATTACAGGCTCGTGCCAGAAGGGTGGTCAAAAATGCCTTTGGCATTCCTATCGAGTAGTTTCAGGCTGTTTTTGACTCCAATCAACCTGACACTCTACAAGATCAACCATGTGGTCCTGTGCTGTTGTATCCTACATAATTTTTTTAAAGAGCAATGCTACCAGCTACCTTGCCTCACTGCCAAGTGATGTGAACCCTGCAGTGGCAGGCCCAGCTGAAGGGGCTGCAGCTCGGCCTCACAAATTGTGAGAGATTTACGGCAAAAATACCTTGATTATTTTGTGGGTAGAGAGGCAGTGGCTTGGTAGCAAATTGTAGCTGATCATGCCTAATATAATTTTGATATTATAAACTCATATTTCATTTGAACTAATGTTGTCTGTGTTTCTTATCTGTCTAATATCTTCACAAATTATTTATTTTTGCAACTTGCTCCAATAATGCAAATGCACCTTATTTGCTACTAAATGAGGTGACAATATATTCTTCAGCTAACTATTATGATGTGCTGTGGGTCTGCTAAACACACACACAATGGTTTTGTTCTTAATTGGATCTAATGCATGAAGTTAAAAAATATTATGCATTTTCAACTCTTCAAATTTTTGGGAGGACTAAAAATTGCAGGAGTTGGCCATATTTAAGAGCACATTGTCACTGTAACTACAACAACTTAACAAATACACTGGTATTGAGCACTGAAATATAGTTAACCACACGTTGTTTAGTAAAAAACATTTTACTCAAAGCACATTTACACAGGCGTTTTTAGGTTTTAAAACAAACCAACATCTTAGTGTATAATATGTATGTTTACCATTATTTCTACTTTTTTTGTAGCTAAACATGTTATAAAACATTAATACACATCCTAAACTCAGGAACTTACAAAGTTCGATTTTGGTAAAGTGAAGGGCAAATGAGACATTAGTATCCCAAGACTGTGTGGATGTTGGCTTCCTCAGATGGGGTTATCTCACCCCTCTAAAATCCCAAATTTGAAGCCACGTACACACAGAGGCATAACAATTAAATTTCCCTTATAATCACATGCCGCAAATGTGGGTAGTTAGAAACAGGTTTTTTTCTAAACC